>NC_079521.1:5368622-5968622 GCF_003711565.1 Takifugu flavidus
TTTTGGTGTTACGCTAATTTGCCCAGCGACCGACGTCTCCACGGGCGCCGAACCTGTCCTCTACACTTGATTCCATGTCCTCCCCTTCTTCTCTGCTCAAGTCCCTTCAACCTCCAAACAATATTTTCTTCACCTCTGTTGCACCTTTTTTGTCCCCATGCTTCTCTGCTGCACATGTCCTCGCCCCTCACCCCTCACCCCCACCTCCTTCTCACTCTCCTCCTTTTTCCTCCAGTGTTTCTCGCTTCTCTTCTCCATGTTTCTGTTCCTGCAGGTCTCTGTTGACTTGTCCTTTTACTGCCCTGTGTAGGTCATTTTTGTGTGCTTGTGCATGTTTACAGTGTGAGTCCATCTAAAGGCAGGAAGGCGAGGCCACTAAAGTGGTTTTGGGGGGGTCAGCTACCCTCAGCTACCGTCTCTTTACTATTGTGTGTTAAAAATTGACTTGAAAACTACATTAAATATAAACAACAATGTATTTTACTGTCTCTGCTTTCCATATAGAGATTTAAGGATCTGTTATCATCCTCCATAAAACTGACTTAATAAACTAAAACAAGAAAAATATGTAGTTTAACTAAGAAAGTTAAAAAAAAGAAAACTGAAACCAGCAAAGATCTGAGCTTGGATTTGTATGAGGCAAAGCCACTTTAGTACTTTCTTAAATAAAGCAGTTGTTTTATGATTTTTCTCTCAACAAAATGACTCAAGACTGGAACCCACACGAGATGCAGATGTTCACCAGCAGGGGGTAATGTCGTGTTTCTGATCCCCCAACCCTGGTCAGGCTGTACCGACAGAACCTCCGACCTCTGCTGCTTACAGACACACCTGATAACCTTCAGACAACTATATTGATTAATATTCTGATGCTTTCCAGCTTCACTGATCTGTTTATCTGAAAGAAAAAGGGTTCCTAATAAATGAAAAGTTATTTTCTGTGTGCTGTCTTTAACAAAGAACAAATATTAACAGAAAAATCAGACTACAAATTGAAGAACAGACTTTTTCAATCAAATCCTTTATACTATTTTCAAAATGAAAGTTTTATATTTATTTGGAGTGGGCTCAGTAATTTGGAGGAGCACAGATGTATAGAGTATTTATGCACATTGTGAGCAGCTTTATGGGACACATCTGTCTCTGCTGTTGTGTCCCTGTGTGTCGTGGACAGTTCTTTTTGTTGTTGGCCCATCAGACCTTTTATTGCCACAGGTGCTCAGGCATGTGTGTGTGTGTTCTTTCCCCCAGTCTTCGTCCAGGCACATCTGTGCTGCTGACAAAGTGGGCCCAGCTATAGCAGTTACAGTGGCCGTTTGCTTTGGAGTGGTGTGTACGATTATCGACCAGAGTGTCATGGAGGATGAGGCCTGGTGTGCCTCTGTTGACTGCTTTGTGGTCAGAGCTGCAGGGAGCAGGATTGTGGTTAGCCTACAGACGGCCAAGGCAGTTTAAACCAGTCAGGCCTGCAGGCACGCGTGTGCGCGTCAGTCTGTGTGTGTGCACGGCTTCTTCTACTGTTATTTTGTTCCTTTTGTTTTCTATCTGTCTGGACCATATTATTATCCCTCTCTTTTCCTTCTGGCATGCACACAAACATACACACATAGTTACTCATACACACACACTTGTGAATATTTTGGATATCGCTGTACCATTTGACTTTTGTGGTTAAAGTTTACTTATATTGGCTTTAGCTTCATAATGAATGGCTACATTAAGCACCTGCTGCTGGAGCCCAAAGCCCCTTTGAAGCACCAAATTGGTCACAAGAGTAGGATCCTATGGCTGGCGCTGATGGATGGCTCTCAGGAACTTTGTGATGATGGAAGCTGGGTTGCAGTTTTTGCTCTGATTGTTCCTCTTACCGATGAATGCGCCACTACCAAAGAGCTTCATCAATTCTTGATATGACCCACCGCTAAACACAAATACTATCTGACGGAGTTTGCCACAGGCGTGCTCCGAGCACCCCCAGCCCACGCTGCCTCTCCCTCCCCTCCCAGCATGTTTTGCAAGCTTGAGCTGTTTGGATCTAGTGGTGCAGGAATGAGGACATCTCATTCAACATTGTTTCAGGTCATGTATTTAAGCTTGCTTCTGTCAGATTCTTGTCCTGACACACTGCAGCTATTGATTGTGATTTTCTTAAAGTTTGCTGGATGTTTTTTCTGGTTGTAATGACAGAAACTGTATTATAAGGTTTATTATCCTGGCAAAAATGAAGTGTCTATTTCCAACTTGAGCCGAAGTTTCTAATCTGAAAGCCTCCATAAACTTTGGTGCTAATATTAACTGAAGATAAAAGAAAGAGCTGTTGACTGTTTGTGTGTCAGTAGTTATGCTAACAAGTCCTGCTGAAGTTCTGATTATGATGGATTGATGTGTGTGGATAACACAGTCACCCATTTAACCCTGCACATAAACCTGATTTGTTTTGATCAAGGCCCATCTGCAGCTTGCTGTTATTTATGTCTCTCCATATTTCACCCAACACTTAAGACTGTCTCGCTAACAAAAGCTATTTGCACAATTTGTGGCTGCGCCCGTCAGTGCCAGAGTGGAAGGAACACATCAATATTCCTGCTGGGATTGGGAAAAGTTTGGACTTCTTCCTCCGGCCCTGTGAGAGGATGTTCTTCATGCAGATGCCAGCAGCTGTCTCCTGTTGAAAGACAGTAAAAATATTGATTTTGGGTGATCTCACTCATCTGTCTGTGCTGATGAGGCGGAGCTCAAACATGTTGCTCATTCGTTAAGTGGCTGTTTCATTACCCAACTGACTTGAGACGCCTCAAGGTTCATCATGCTGTAGCAGTGTTTTGTGGAAAATTGTCCTCTTGTTTGCTGGTGCAGTAATGCAGTTAAGCACCTGAGTTCAGCAGGACAACAGCACTCGTCCTGCCAGCATTATCAAACAATTTTTGGCAGCTTGCTCTAATATACTGCCCAGTTCACCATTAAGAGAGGTGGTCTTGAATAGGTAATTCTGTTTTATGTTCCGAAGCTGTCATGCCCTCCATCCATCCTGAGCCTGACTCTTCATTCATTACCTGATGAGCGTGCTCTTCCCACTGTTAACCAGGATCCATAATACGAGGCGGTGGTGGCAGAGACATCTTTCACTAGTCCACTTGTCATTAACTAAAAGCTTGGTGGAGCTTTACTCTCAATTACCACTCCCCTCGCCGCCTACATAAATCACATGTGGCCTTTCAGGAGCTGATTCTCCCCATATAGGAAGACGAGGACGAAACTCTACCTGCCTTGCTGTCTCCTTTTGCACTGAATGCAGACGGCGCTTTGATTGTAGGTTTGGGCTGGAGCAACAATGAAGACCTCATCGTTTAAACTGTTATGATCTTTTAATGGTCTCCAGTTACTGTATCCTTACTCTAAACGCCAGTAGTCACCTCGCTCGCTTTGATATCACTTTCGTTAAAAGCAGACTGGGACCATTTGTAGTGCCATTTAATGTGTCATTTGTTGGAGGTGTGCAGATGTGTTGCTCAGTGTGTGTCTGTGTGAGCTTGTGAGGTGAAAGTATTTTTATCTACATCATCGATCTCTTTCAGCCTCCCAGCCTTCAGATCCTGGGTGTTCAAGCCTTGACCTTCAGTGTCTGACCTCCATGCAGAGTGACTGCTTCCACACCAGCCACTCACTACTGTCACAGTCATGTGCTCTCCCTTCCTATGCACCATGTGCTCAGTAAGCAAGATGAAATATTTGAAGTAAAGTCTATACTGAAGGTGTAAAATTCAATCCTAACAGGGATTTTGTAGTGTCTCTTAAATACACACCCAATGAACGCGCACACACACACACACACACACACACATCCCCCACACAGGAGTCAGGATCTCCATACATAATATTTCTGTTGTCTTAGTTGCTCCGTCTACATGTTTGTATGCACCAGAGTGTGTGTTAGGTATTATGTATCTGTTTATGCATGTGTGAGTGTCTGTGGAGGTGAAGCCCAGTAGCTGCTGGGCTCTGTATTGATGTCCACTGCCCCCCACTGGAGGCCCGACTCTGTGGGATAGTGTGTCAGTGGGACAAAGGCATGGCGCCATCCGTCCTGCTCTACGGGCCAGTAACTAGAATTAATTACAAACCAATCGAATCTGCTGCAGCCAATTGGTGAACTAATTGGTAATTTCAGATGCCTATCTAGGCTGTGCAGGGGCCAGTTAGGTACTCTAGGTGGAAACTCTTCAAAATAGCTTAAAAAAGGCTTCTTCATCAAAATCAAGTGCTTTTAATAGCATCACATCCAGATATTTTGTGATTTTTGAACGACATGATTACTTTTTGCCTAGTTTATCTGACCGCCCAACATTATTCAGTTTCAACATGGTGGTGGCCCCTTTCATCATATAATTTGATGCAAAGCTTCAAATTAGAGTCTTGATGCAGTAGCTCTCAAGATTTGACAACCAGTAACAGGAAACTTGTAAGCTATATACTGTACATTAGCTATACACACCCTATCCGCAGAGGGTGTGTCTGCGATGATGTCATCAAGGGTCTGAAAAATGGTATGTGGTATGTAACCATGGTAATGCAGATCATAGGACACAATAAGCAAAGTTATTTCTCTCTTTAGAGATTAATAAATCCTTTTCAAAGTCTGCTAGCCCACGACTGAATCTAAGGTTCATCTCCCTAATGTGGTGTAGTGAGGAATGTTATGACAGGGCCACTTCCCCCTCTTCCCTTCCAGACATAGCCCACAAAGAGCTCCGTTAGTTGCTGCTGATGCCCATTAATACTGTTGATCTGCTGCTATTGGAGATAAAGGTTGCTGGTAGAAGATGTTTCTTAAAGGGTCCTTGACATTTATTTATGTCATTTCATCATTTAAGATCCAGAAAACTTCTGTTTTCCAGATTTTTACCACATTTTCTGCTCTTTGTGGAGGATGAAGGCATGTCACACTTCCAGGATTCCCCGGGAACATTAGTCCAACAATTATTCCTGAAAGATCCTGAGTTGATACGACACTTCCTGTCCATCCGAGCAGAATGAGGGTGCATGGAGTAAATAGTGGGGAGATGGGAACCTTGATGGTGGATGTGTAGGTGCAGGACCTGTGACAGCACCTGCGTAGCTTCTTGTTGTCGTAGACTGTATATAGTGCTGTTCGGTACAGGCTAGAACCCAGCTGCAATGTTTTTAATATGGAATTACTTAAATGGTGAAAATTAAACCGGAAGCTTTTGTTTTGTGTTTGTTTTTGTCTGGCCAGTGGGAAAAAAACTGTATCAGGACAAGCCTTGTAATAATTGAGTTTATTGGTTTAATGTACTTTACATAAGGGCCTACCCACAGTAACCAGTACTGGTTCACTGGAAAGGGTCTGGTAAGGATAAAAGCCTCTATGTTATGATCCTGTGTCTGGTCTGTGTGTTTTGTTTTTTTTGTGCTCTGTTTGTCCTCTAGGGGGCGGGGCTGAACCATCTGCCGCCGGCAGCCAATCGACCTGCAGCTAATCAGGTTGATTAGCAGGCCTATTAAGCAGCCAGCACAGCTTTCCTGCATCAGATCGTTGTCAGTACCAGTGATAATAGGAGTGGTCCAAACCTTAATTCCTCGTGTTTATTGCGTTTTTCTAACTGTGTTTATCTCTTTGTCTTTAGGTCACCACGTCTTCCCGTTCCAATGAGCACTTCACTGGGGTTTGACACATTGTTCACCGTCGTTCCCATGTATAGCACGCTCACTCTTCTTCACTGTTGTAAATATTTTTGTAAATAAACTGTTGTGCACTGAAGTTGCCTTCTTGACTGTCTTCTTGAGTCCTAACAGAATGAACTGACCACAATGCACCCAGCAGACACAGAGGCGATTTGTCAGACATTGACCTTCCAGGGTGCATTGATCGGTCAACATGAAAAGGTACTCATTTAGGTTTACAAAAAGAAGTAATGTACAATGCACAAGCCTCAGTTCACCTAACCACTGATACTATGTACTGGGATCTGCGCTTGTCTGTGTGTGTCTGTCAACTGTTTGATGTTCTAATGCTGCAATGTCTTGAATCCAGCCACCCTCCTCCCCAACCCGGAGGAGGGCAACCCTCATGATTACGTGGCGGAACTCTCGGTGTCTTGTTCCCCATGTCCTGACCTCATGGATCAACCTCTTATCAATCCTGATCTTGTTCTCTTTGTCGATGGGTCAGCATCCCGGGATTCGGACACGGGCCTGTGCAAAGCCGGTTATGCAGTCTGTGACTCCCACGGCACTGTTGAATCTGCATCATTACCGTCCAACTACTCAGCCTGAATTGGTGGCCCTTACCAGAGCTTGCCACCTCACAGCCAACCAGTCGGTTACCATCTACACCGACTCTAGGCACGCCTTTGGCATAGTTCATGACTTTGGAGCATTGTGGAAACACAGGGGTTTCCTCAAGTCTGACAGTGCTCCTATCTTGAATCATCGGCTAGTGGCGGCTCTTTAGGACGCTGTCCTTCTTCCCTCATAGGTCGCAATCTGTAAATGCACTGCCCACACTAATCACACTGCTGACTGTATCTGCAGGAATCTCACTAAATCTCTTTCAGAAATCCGGGCACGAGTGAAAGCAGCACTGCTGTCTCCAGCGGACCAACAGCTCCATCCGTTACATCCAGGGGACTACGTGGTGATCAAGGACTTCTGGAGGACCAGCTGGAACCAGAAAAGGTGGCAAGGCCCATTCTAAGTCCTGCTGGTGATTCAGACCATGGTGAAAGTGGCCCAGAGAGCAACGTGAATCCACGCATCCCACTGCAAGAAGGTGACAGAACCGAAGGAGCCGGTCAGTAGGGAGTGGAACTAGCGTCCCTGCTGCTATAAGTGGCGTGCCAAGCCACCAACGAAAGAACAAGATGAGCCTCCAAGGAAAGCCTTTGCATCCCAGGCAACGGACCGACCTGATCCTGAGGAAATTCCTGTTTGTCCTGGGTGTGGTATCGATCGTAGCAGTACTACCCATCTTCTCCCTAGTACCACACAGGAAACCAGACCTTACAATTCATCCGAATCTGAACTGGAAGAGGGTTATAAAGATGAACTAAGTTGATGTTAATGCTTTGGTCCTCACACTAATCCTTCAATGATGGGACGTCTTAAACAGATGAAGGATGACATTCCGGATGTAAGGAGGAGTGTGTCTGAAGTATATCAAGTATACTGTCCAAATCAGGTTGATCCAAGTAGGATCAAAAGGAGGTAACTGTAATGGAAATTGAGTGAAAAAGAAAGGAAAAGAAATGGAAATTAGGAAGAGTGTGTCGGAGATTGGGTGAGCACATGAGCCTGTCTGGCACCTCGTGCATTCACAGGAAACAAAGGTGCCCTGGTGTTCAAAGGAGACCTGCGTCGAACGAATGGGGAGGGGGATATCTTCAACCATTCAACTTCTGGCGCCAGCCAGATAGGTGCGAGCACATGCTGTGCAGGCGCCCTGTGTCCGCGCCTTGGAGGCAGGCCTTCAGCTACATGAGATCAGAACTGTGTGCGCATAGTCAGAGATCTCTCTGCATGCTTATATGCATGTATCCTGACCGACTGACTGAATAAACCATCTACTACACAGTAACTTAGACTCATCGTTACTTCTCAAAACAGCTAAATTCTGCAAAACCACGTCCCCATTCCAAATGCTACTTGGGTGAGGTAGGTCGGTGTGGTAGCTTCTTATTACAGTGCTCTTTAGTTTTTGATCTCCAAACCTTAATGTAGACGATTGCCTTTGTGGTCAATCTTTTGTCTGGTCGTGCTGCACAGTAGTCCACTGTAGTTATTGAGAATCGTGCGCTCGCGTTAGCTAATTATGAGCTGTCGTGACAGAGCTGCGACGGGTTTTTGATCAACCCAGTCGGATGATCCAGTGTCTGTTTCCTCAACATCGGCAGAGCCCATGCATCTGGGACGAGCACGGCTCACTGGTCCAGAGAGGCAGAAGAGGCTGGTTTCGTGGGTATGTCTATACTGTGGCCAAGCTGGCCACTTCATTGCCTCTTGTCCCACACGGCCAAAATAAGCTCATCAGAGAAGCAGGAGCACTGGCAGGCTGTCACTCTTCCAATTCCTGGGCTTTACCAACTTTTATTGATGGTTTATCCGAGGTTACAACAAGGTAAGGCAAGGCTGCATTCTCCCGTCTGAAGTCACTATTCACCTGCACTCCTATCTTGGTTCACCCGGATCCCAGTCGTCAGTTCGTGGTGGTGGTTGATGCTTCTGATGTTGCCATGGGCGCCGTTCTCTCTCAGCAAGATTCCGTGGACCAGAAGCTTCATCCCTGTGCTTTCTTCAGCCGCCGAACCCTGCAGAAAGAAACTATGATATAGGTAATCGAGAGCTCCTTGCGGTGGTGCTGGCCTTACAGGAGTGGAGGCACTGACTGGAAGGGTCAGCTCAGCAGGTTGTGGTATGGACAGACCATAAGAACCTTGCATATCTCTGGAGTGTGAAGTGGCTTAACTCTCGGCAAACACAGCCTGGATCCTGTAATATTAAGCCGGATGCCTTGTCCCACCAGTTCTCTCCCGATCCCTCCAGTTCTGAGCTTGTGCCCATCCTGCCCCCCTCCTGCATTGTGGCAGCAGATATATTGGCAATAGAGGAGAAGGTGTGGGAGGTGCAGTAGTCTCAGCCCAGTCCCACAGGTACCCCTCCCAACTGGCTATTTGTCCCAGAGTCTGTTCGCTCTGAGGTGCTACAATGGGGCATTCTTCGCAGCTCAGTTGGCATCCAGGCCATGCCCAGACCTTTCGCTTTGTCCAGCAATAATTCTGGTGGCCTTCTATGTAACAAGATATTAGGTCCTTTGTCACTGCCTGTCCGGTATGTGCTCGAGGGAAGTCCTCCACCCGTTCACCCACGGGGCTCCTCAATCCGCTCCCCATCCGAAGACATCCCTGGTCCCACGTTGATGTGGATTTTGTTACTGGGCTGCCTCCATCTGCTGGACCCACCACCATCCTGACTGTGGTCGACCGGTTTTCCAAGGCTGTACACTTCATCCCTCTTCCTAAAATGCCTTCTGCTGCTGAAACTGGAGAGCTTATAGTTAAGCATGTTTTCCTCCTGCACAGGCTCCCTAGGGACATAGTGTCTGACTGTGGGCTGCAGTTCACGTCGCAGAACTGGAAGGTCTTTTGTAAAGCGTTGGGGGCAACGGTAAGCCT
Organism: Takifugu flavidus; assembly: GCF_003711565.1. Classification (NCBI taxonomy): domain Eukaryota; kingdom Metazoa; phylum Chordata; class Actinopteri; order Tetraodontiformes; family Tetraodontidae; genus Takifugu; species Takifugu flavidus. Next base: position 5,377,811 of record NC_079521.1, read on the forward strand.
TTCCTCAGGGTACCATCCTCAATCCAATGGCCAGACTGAAAGGTCAAACCAGTCTCTGGAGAGTGCCCTGCGCTGCATCTCAGCCTGTAATCCCTCCTCCTGGAGCTTCTTCCTACCATGGGTGATATATGCCCTTGTGTCAGCCTCCAACAGGATGTCCCCCGTTCATGGCCTTCCTGGGAAATCAACCCCCATTATTCGAGGTGCAGGAGGAGGAGGTGAGAGTGCCCTCGGTTAAGCCCAACCTTTGACACTGCCAAGCCGTTTAGCGTCAGGTACGGGCCACCCTCCTCCGTTCATCTCACCAGTCTCAGAAGCAAGCCAACCATCGAAGAGCTCCGGCCCCTTCCTATCAGCCATGCCAAAGAGTCTGGTTGTCCTCGAAGGACCTTCCCCTCCACGTGTAGTCCAAATTCGCTCCACGGTTCATTGGACCACTTGAAGTGGATCAGATGGTGAACCCAACTGCTGCGCGTCTCAAGTTGCCATCTTCCCTCAAGGTGTGCCCTACGTTTCATGTGTCACTTCTGAAGCCCATGTCTGAGTCCCCTCCTCCTCCCGTGTGATTGACGGTAGTCCGGCTTACACGGTGTGACATATTTTGGACGTCCAACGACAAGGACGCAGTCTTCAGTTCCTGGTCGACTGGGAGGGGTATGACTCTGAGGAGTAGTCATGGTTCCCTCGGCGCCACATCCTGGTCTTGTTGAGGGATTTCTATTGCGATCCCCCTATAAGATGGGTCGGTTGCAGGAGGCGACCTTTGAGGGGGATTTCTGTTATGATCCTATGTCTGGTATGTGTTCTGGTTGTTTGGTGCTCTGTTTGTCCTCTAGGGGGCGTGGTCCATCTTTTGTGCTGGTTGCCTCCCCACCTGCAGTTAATCAGATCAATTAGCAGGCCTCTTAAGCAGCCATCACCAGCTGTCCGGCGTCAGATCATTTTATCAGTACAAGTGGTAATAGGAGTGGTCCAGACCTTAATTCCTCATGCGTTTTTCTAACGTGTTTATCTCTGTGTCTTTAGGTCACCACGTCTTCCCGTTCTGACAAGCACTTTACTGGGTTTGACTTGACACTTCTTTCACCGTCATTTCCACATTTAGCACACTCACTCTTCTTCACTGTTGTAAATATCTTTGTAAATAAGCCATAAAGCGATGTCCTGAAGCCCAGTAAATTTTAGAATATTACTATCCAATGAAAGGAGATAAAATAGTGACTCAGAATCTTTTTGAGATTTTAAGAATGGTCTTAAATGATGAAGCTTCTTTGAAGATGCTTTTTCCCACCCACTCTATAAAGTGAGATCAAGACTTTCCAACTATTAAGTTAACACTGCTGATCTGTGCAGGATAAACAGGAATTGCAAACCAGATTAGAGCCACATTCTCCTCTGAGATGCCCAGTCTGCACTATTAGGCTCTCCCAGTTAGGCCAGTGCAGGAAGATGGTTGATCAATGGCATCTCTAAAAATCATTTGTTTAATCTGATTTGTAGGGATTTTCTCTCCTTCAGCAACAGAAACCAGGCCTGGATGGGAGAGAAAAGCTGTGGTGGGAGTCTGCTGAAACATTGGTTCAATATGGACATTATTCTGAAACTTGACACAACAGGAAATAGATATTGATCACAATGAGCATTTACTCACTTCAGTGGCATGACAGGCTAAAGAAGACCGACCCACAAGATTCTTAGTGCTACAGTAATGCTCAGGGTTATGTATTCTTGTGTCTGATTTTTATGAGCTTCTGGAAGACTCAAACTATGATAAACGAATAAATAAATACATCTTACAAGTTTTGTGTGATGAAACTAAAGTCTGATCTTTAGGATTTTTAGTGGTGGTGGTGGTGGTGGTGGTGGTGGGGGGGGTTCAGGGCTCTGTGTGAGCATTTGGGACTTCCCTAAGGCACCACAGAAGTGCTCTGAAAGTGTCATGGCACCTCTGATAGCATACTTTCCAACTTGTGTCTGCAATTTGAGCTAGAACCATGAACCCTCAAGTTCTCAGGAAACAAAGGAAAACAAAATAAGACACCTACTGTCTTATTTTGGGGAATTTATGTTAAAGAAATAATATTAAAAAAAGCAACCTTAGAGACAGACACCTCTATCCATTACCAAACCCATCTACTAGGACAGCAGATATTTTTCTCATAAATGCCACCAGCAGGAGATGAAGACATATCTTCTCCTCTCTTTGCTATTTATGTATCTCCTCTTCAGGTCATTACATTATTCATATCTCTGAAATATGTTTGCCCAGATTTGAAGACCAGGCTTTCACTTTCTCTTAGTGTCTGCATTTCTTTTTATCAGGCTCCAGAACCTACCTGTGATGTTGAAAAATTCATGCACCAGCTATTCATGCATTCATAAAGGATAGGCTAATATCCTCCAGAGTGGTCCACAACCATGATGCCAGAAACAGCTCATCCTTATATTTCATAAAGACTTCTATACACCGGTTCCAGCATGCTTCAACCAGGTCAGCATGTTGTGTCTCCAAGTTGGGCTTCTTTTTCATACATCCTATGGGTTTAGGCATATATCCACATCCTGCCCATCCCCGGGACCGTCCCCAGTGTGAATGTTTCTAGTCACCTCTAAAAATGTCATGCCTCATGATGTCATTCTGCAGTTCTTGCATTATTTATAGGAAATGTTGAATTCTTTGCTGCCACCAGCATCGATCAGGACATACACAAATGACATGTAGACACCAAGGCAGGGACTTTTTCTATGCTGGACTTGGAGATACTCTCTGCAGACTCTGGGGGGACTGTACATATGTGGGAGATGGTCTGATATCAAGAGTATAAATCGATACTGTGGGAGAAAGGAGAAAATGTGTGTTTGTCCTGTTCGGGTGGCTCATTAGGCTGGTGTCTCCTGGAGAAAGTTGAGCGTATCACACAGGATGTGCCGTCTGAAAAAGCTGCTGCAGACACAGAATGTGCCATCTGAAAAACCTGCTGCAGACTCAACATGTCTGGGCCATAGATTCAAAGGACAGTTAAAGAGGTGCACTTTTCTATCAGTGGGTCAGTACTGAATTTGAACCTGGAGTCAACAATGATTCTAGCAGCTTGCTGAGGACATTAGAATAACCTCTGAAGCTTAAAAATGGTGTTCAGCTTATTTTTACAATACTGATACCCCTAAAGAAACCAAAAATTACAATTTGGCACCAACATCATACACAGAAGATTCCTGATATTATTGTTGGACTGGTGTACTAAATAAAAACAGTTTCAATGGAGGAGCCACAGTAGCACGAACGGAAAAGGGTCATCTCAAAGGCAAATGGTATGGAGGATGGACAGTTATATTCAAAATGTCAACAAAGGCTGGTTTGCATTCCTTAGAATTTAGTGTAAATAACGTGATTGTGTTTGCTGGTTACAGAGTAAATGATGATGTGTAAATGAAGAGAGAAGCTTCACATCAAAGTCTTTGGCACTGGACAGCTGAGATCTTTTAGACTTAGGGCTCTGAGAGGATAGACTAGTGGGGTTTGTATGGAGTCCCACAGGGGATCCCCCCACCCAAACAAATTCAAAAACAAAACCTTGTTACCCCAGGTCACATGGTGCTGGGCTCCGCAGCACTTCCACCCCACCCCATTCAAAACGATACCTTAACCAGGCAAACAAGGAGCTTGCATTATGCATAATAAACATACTCATGGGCACAAATGACAAGGGACACACACACACACTCACTCACTCACTAAGTGTGTGTGTAATGTATGAGTGGTTGTGAATGGACGACTATGTGCACTTAGCGCGAGGCGCAGCCAGTCTTAGCCATGGAATGATGAATTGACAGCAGCTTGTAGTCGAGGATGACAGGCCGTGAGAGAGAGAGGACGAGGGACGGAGGGAGAGAAGGGGGGGTTCCATGGGGAAGGTGATGAAGCATGCAGCTCAGGTTTCCTGTCTCTGATGTAAGGCCAGCCTGGATCGATGGTTCCGCTGGGGCCTGGCCAGCACACTCCAGCCTGCCTGCTCTCTACAACTCTGTCTCACCCTGCTTTTGTCCCCACACTCATCTTGTTTTCTTTCCCACCACTGAAATCTGTCATTATCTCCTCTGCTGTCTTTGTTGGTCTCTGGGTCTAATAGTTCTCAGTCTCAGCTAGAGCGCATGTGTATATATGCAGCTTTCTTTAGAGGCCTTGAACCCAGAGCTTTCTGTACTGGATCATCTGTGTGGAGCCTCTGAGCTCAGATGTTGCTCCTGGAATCTGTTGCAGAAACTCTGCCAGTTTGAGGGTCACCATGTGCTCTGATCTGATTACTGGCACCAGTATTGCCTTTACTTTCCCTGTAGCTCTTCTTTCAGGCCTCAGTATATAAAATATTTTCTTTCATGCTTCTCGTTTTACACCCTCTTGATCTTGTTGACACTTAGCATTGCAACATATATCAAAACGTGTGTATGTACAGTGTGAAGCTACACGCCATCACTGGTATTACATAGTCATAATGGCAATTATTAAATATATATAAGTGCAGCTGTTGGACAGCATTAAAATTCTTGTGTAAGGCTCAATCATGTAGAGGTATCATTTTAATCTCTGATTTGTATGTAATTTAAATGTGTTTCAGTTCTGGAGAATAGGTGTGAATATATTGTGAGAGCTTTATGTTTATTATTTAATTGGGCGACATGTTTGGTAGCACAAGTAGGATCAACACAATGAGAACAGCCACCCTGGTTTTTCAAGTGTGACCCTGGAGGAGATGGGTTAAAGGATAACGAGCAGCATAAGGCTGCCTATGACTGGCTGCCATTTTGATTGAGACAAATGGCTTTTTAATAGCCTTCAGAGATTGATACCAATCTATGGGTGCTGGTCTGGCTCATGCTGTGAACTACGACACCAGGACAGGGGCAGACGGCCCACCAGCGTAGAGCTCTAAGGTTTCATCCACAACCCTGACAACAGGTCGTGGATTCATGTCAAAGAAGACATTTTGTTTCTAACTGACACATTTGGATGTAAAAAATATATCATCATAAAATATCTCATCCTGACAGCACCAGGTTTAAAGAAAATAATGTAGGAAAGGTTTTATCCTCCTCATTGTGGAATGGACAATTCATTTTTCTTCCAACCGTACATTTTTATTTTTGTTGTAACATCATTCATCTGTTGAGATGAGCTAAAGTACTTTTATTTTGGATTGTTCACCTCAGGTCTTGTTAGCAGACGTAAGAATATGAGATGTGAGTGTAATCTCATCTGTCAGCAGGAGGCTTCGTTTTCAAAACTAAACCCAGACGGCCTCCAACACCCTCAAGATGCTTTTGTCACATTGAACACAGGCTGCGAGTTCCAAACTATAAATGATGAAATCCAAATGCACCTCAGCCTGCTTTAAACTGGGGGCCACCGTATACAGTACGTTTATACACGTCAGAGACTTTCCAACACAGATTTGTACTGTGGAAACCTTGTTGGTAAGTTGTGTTGTAGACCAGGCCTAAATATAAATCACACATCTGTTATAATATGTCTTTTACGGAAAAGAATCCAGTATTTTCTTCATTACATCAGCCCAAATGTGAGGCATCAGTCAGCAGCGGAGCCGACAAGCCGGCGATGTGAGACGGTCTATCTCTTACTGGCTACACATGATAGCCCATCTAAACCTGTCTGACATCCCTCATAACTGGAGACGATGTGTCGACGCTGATAGCACATGAGAGAGTAGTCAGGACTCATTTGGCAGAGTGATCCAATCCCTGGTGGATGTGGTCAACCTTCATTTCCTCAAAAAGGCAGCACAACAGCGAGGTGGCCATCTGCTCTGGCTCCATGAATATTTTACTTCCAAAAACCAAGACGGCAAGAAGGCTCGGTGATTCCAGCAAATAATTTATACTCAGGCTGTCAAACACATTTCCGATCCACCACCAGATCCGATGTTGTATCTGCAAGGAAAGGTGCAAGGAAAAGGAAAACAAGAACAGGGGGACAGATTGTGTCATGTGTGTGGCTGTTTCTCTGGATAAAACCCAAGGCTAGAGGGCGAGAAGCTGTGGAGGACCTTTACAGACAAAAACACACCCAACCTTTGCAATCTGTTGACAGACTGATGGGAGCAAAGGCCCAAGAGAGACTCTTCCATTAATCTTACAGTGTGAGGGTCGTCGGTGGGTGGGGGGTGGAGGCAAAGCCACGGAAAGAGGTGTAAAAAGTGGTCTGTGACGGCAATTCAGGAGCGACTGACTGCTTACACAGCAGTCATTCACAGTGCTGTGGGAGAACCTTCCTGCCTTTTCATATTCTCTGAGCCCTGAGTGGTCTGTCTTGCTAGGTTTCCTCCTCACTGCCCAGCCTCTTTCCCACATGCACACTAAATCAATTAGGAGTGAGATTTCCAGAAGTTGCCTGCCAGAGCTGAAGTGAGGAGTGAGATGAAGCAGATACAGGGCATCCACACACACACACACACACACACACACACACACACACACACACACACACACACACACACAACACACACACACACACACACACACAGTAAGTAATATTCTATTAATTAAGACTCATGTTTTACACTTTTACGTGGTTAGATGTTTCAGTCTTTCTTTTTGGAGTCTTCATGTTCTTTCTCTTCAGGCTCCTCCAGGTTCTTCTAATTCTTTCCTTGGTATCTGATTGGTGTGTGTATGCTGTGATGTCCTGAGATGTATTCCTGTGTCTTACTCCAAGCGATGCTGGGACGCACCCAGTATCCCTGCATCAAATGCATTGAGCATCCACCACAATTCCTCTGTCCTAAGCAGCAGAATCACCCCAAGATAAAAAGCTCCTCTTGGTGAGTTTTAATTTTTAAACATACTTTTCAAGCTTTTACTGATATTGGTTAACTGTGATATTTCCTCATTTTTGAAAATAAATTGTGCTTTGATAAATGGTTGCTCTCCCCTAAAATCATTCAATTTAATAGTTCAGGCTTATTTGTCAGGTGAGACAGGAAGTAATCTCTGGAACTGTTAAACAAGCTTTTGTTTCCTTCACTTCCTGTCCAGTCACCTGATTGTCACCTGATCACCAGGATGTTCAATGACAATCACCACGTAGGGCCAACATCATTCTTGGGCATCCAAATGTTAAGTGGGGGTCACTGCACCCTACAAGGTGCACTCAATGCATCCCATAATGCATTGTAAAAAGTAGTGCACAATTGACACTCCGTAACCAAGCAATATTTCCCATCATCCCTTGCGGTCACACACAAGAAGCTTGACATGAGGCTAATTATTGATTCACTTGAATATTAAAGACATAACAGTACATCAACAAATGACCAGTCAGTGTTTAATATTTATTAATAAGTAGAAAGAAACAAAGTTATTTTGCTGATGTTGCTCTGGTACATCATTATTAGGGGGCGCTACAACGCTGTTTAAAGCCCCTCCTCTGAGTAATTCAGTGAGGTCACTCAACCTTCTTCATGAGGAGGGAACAGGGAACAAGTGTGTGAGACATGGCCAATGAGTTAGAGAAACATAAAGGTCAAGTTCAGGACATTTAAACTGTTATGACAATGTCTAGTTTTTTCCCCTTAATTCCTCACTAGCTGTTGCATCGGCTAGTGCATCTTGCTGCTGGAGATTCATTAATGTTTCCATGTTACATGAGCTCAGGCTGAGACATTCCCACTTGTTGTGACTCCAGTGAAGCGTGCACATGTGAATGGCTGTTTTGTACCATGCTCGTGCATCTGGGAGGCAGCCACCCCGCGGGCTGGCATGGAGCCGTGGTGGGTCTCAGCTCCTCACGTTTGACTAACTTTTTTCTGCCTCCTGTCTAAAAGCATATTGGTGCAATTTTTTTTTGCTCACGGGGGGATTTCCTTATGGGCGCCACATGCCCGCATGCACACGAGTGTTTGCAGTTGTGCCATTTGCGGACCTCCAGACATTTTCTTTTTGCTAACAGGACCATATTGAGCATTGACCTACATACATGTTGGAATTGCTCAAAGACACATCCCATCATCACAGTTAAAATCCTATTTTACATACAAATTCTTACATTTTCCCAACAGATTGTTTAACCATTGTCTGAAAGGTGGTGGTCACTAATGTTCCAGCCAGACAAGCAGTCAGGAGATGAAGACCAGTGGAGCAGATAATTATATCAAGTGAGTGAGATCTGCTGCTGTTCCTTCTGCTTCTGCTGCTGCTGCTGCATGATGGAGGAGATAAGTCTAAAATCCAACCTCAGACCAAACAGGAGCTCCTGTGTATTATTATTATAGGGATTCTGACCAGAATGAAAGTCAGTGTCACACTGAACCTTTAGTTCTTTTCTCATACCTGATGACCTCAGCGTCACCACTACAGATGGACCAATCTGCTCAAATGTTGCTTCGTCAGCGACTGCTCGACTGTGGAAAGCTATCAATAAGTCTGCTTCTGTTGAAAAACACTGTCTTCATTTTATCAAAATAAGCATTTTGAAGGCTTGATTACAATCAGGTAACTGCAATTGTTGTGACATGTTGAAGTTTTCATCTTTTAACCAGATGTAAACCAATGTAAACTGATGTAACCAGATGTAAATTGTCTTTAGCATCAATAATAAACTGGTTTAGTTGTGTTCTCTGACCTTTGTTAATGGGTAAAAATATACTATACTAATACTATAATATTTACTAATAATTATCCATAACAATTATTTTGTATACAATAAAATCATATTAGTCTGTTTTTAATTTCTAAAGCAGGCTAGAATTATTGCTTCCATATCAATGTAATATTGATTAGCAGAATCAGGATTGTACTCTTCTCCTTGAGGGTAATCTGTGGTTCCACTCTACACAGCAGGAAATCACATTTACAGAAAGCTTATCTAATTTATAAAAGGCTTTTTACAGTGGGTACCCTTCCTCATGCCGTCCGAGCAGTTGTCTGTGGTCAGGCGCAGCAGTTCTGAATGTCTGATGTCTTGCCTAAAGGCACTCCAGCAGGTGTGGGGAGGAGGGGAAGGTTAATAACGGTTTATTTATAGAGTCTGCAACTGCAGCAAAAGGCTGGAATGAGGAATTCTATTGAATGGCTCTATTTTCAGTGTCATGTGTTGTGTTGTAGGGCCTAACAACAGCAGCACTAAGTTTCCATCCCAATTATTGATTTTTCTAATAATCCCATTCATGAACTTGCCCACAATAGCACAAAATACAAATATCTTCTTATTTATATCTGCTAATAAGCCTGATTTTAGTAGGAAAATGTTGCAGCTGATTTGTAAATCAATGCCAGAAAGAAGAGAAAAACTGTACAGATAAAAGCAGGATGTTTCCATTAAGGATCTCAGAAACAAGCAGCTTGGAGGGTCTGTCCTTGCACTCCTGTCATGACAAAGTAGGTATTTAAATGAGCATTTAAGTGCATTCAGTCAACACCAAGTGACCTGGATGATAAATTGACTTTTATGTTGATTGAGGAAAGACAGCAAAGCCACAAATCACAGTTCACAGAACTGCGTTTGGACAAAATGAAATGGCTGAAACAGTGACCATCACCACCTACAATTTGATTAAAGTGAAGCTGAAGTGAAGAGAGCTATGGGGGAGTAGCAAAAAACACGCAACAACAAAAACCTGACAGTGAAATATGGTTCCAGGAAGTAGGAAGGAAAGCACAGAAAAGGAAAGGATGAAAGGAGAAGTGTGAGGAGGGATCAAATCTTGTTAACGTTGTGGCGTGACCTTGGCCAGGTCAAACACCAGCCATCATGTTTAGGTCGCAGACACTGAGCCACTCACTTTAATTGACATTAGCCACAGATGCAAAGGAGGGATGCTTCGGTTTTGTCATGATAACACCAGAACTACAAAGGCTATATTAAGAAACATAGGAGAGGGTTATTCTGATCAAATTGTCTGTTAACGGATGGTTTAGAGTGGATTTTCTTTTTATTCTACAGTTAAAACTGTTTTATTCGATTTGATCTTTATTTAGAACGTTTATAAATGGTAAAAGAAATGGATCACATGATGGACAGTAAAAACATGTCATCAATAACAGTCGAGCAGGAAATGACATCAGATGCAGCCTGGCCGACCTCAGACAGTTACTCACGTTCCCACGTCTGGGTTTGCTCCTCATTTACGACTCCGTCAGATCGCCGCTCTCTGCAATGTTTCATTGTAAGAAAAACAAAAGTGCACGTCAGAACAAACCAAATGAAAAAGAGCTGAACGACCTCTGTGAGAGGAAGGACGGCCAGCGCAGTTGACCCCTCTGGGCTTCATGTCTGCAGATACGAACTTCTTTGATGACTGCAGATTTATGGACATGCTTTACTTATCGCACCTAAGGGGGCCGACGGGGGCAAGAGGGGAGAATGAGGTCTTCCTCACAGAGTTTGGCACAATTTATACCCCAGCAGGATCTGGACATGCTTCTTTATGTTCACAATGGGAAGGATCAGACCTCCAAAGCAATGAATCTTTGGAAGATAAAGGAATCTCATCCTGTGTACGCTCTAGTTCTAGGGTAAAGTTTCCCTTTATCTTTGTCCAACATCATGTTGAAACTATCTCCAGGTAAGGGTTTAATACAGCTTACAGAATGACATCGGGAAGAAAATGAAGTGCAAGTTTGGGTTCTTTGTGTTTTTATTCAACGTCCCGCTGATGTCTGGCTAATGAACATGGCGGGGGGCGCTGACAACTGTTGGTGGTATATTCCTAACCCCTGACCTTGCACTCATTCCTCAGTGGAGCCTAATCTCTAATGCCTTCCATGCTACACTCTAATTCATTGCTTCCCTTTCCACTGAGCTGCCTGGGTCAAATAATTGACATGCACCAAACTAGACCCGTTACGATCCAGCCTGCCTTTGATCTCCCTCTGGCATCTCGTTGTTTGTGTGGAAGATTTGATATTAATATTATTTAGGAGTTGTAAAACTAACCTGATAGAAACTGAAACTGTTCAAGAGAAAAATCAAGAGAAAAAAACTTTTCTGGTGTGTGATTCTGTGATTTCTGGTGTGTGCAGCAGCCCTAGCAGAGTTATGATCTCAGGCTTAAATAAAGTGAAATTAAATGCAGAGGGTAATTTTTCCACTTTTCTTTAATGCGCATTAAAAAAAAAATCCCATAATAGCCAACAATAAAAGATAACCCCTGACAATTCCCTTAGATACACCCTCTGTCTTGTATTTGTCCATGGAGGTTATGCTATCTGGGGTAAAGATAAAGTGCAGCTGTAGCTCTGGGTCAGCCATTTATGCCCATTTAGCGCTATTTAAGATGATTTGCAAAATATGGCCTCAGTGTTCTACATAGTCATTACAGGTGTCTCCACTTACCCACTGTCTCTACATTGCAGATACGGCATATTCTCTTTTATATTCATCAGCACACACAGACATGACATAATAAGCAGTGAGATCAGCAATTTGACACCTAATTTTATGGTCACTGTCCTCTTGTGTCTAATTCCGGTTGTCTGACGTTGATATTATTCATGCAATTACACTTGCATCGGTAATGCTGTGCCTACTTTGCTGTCAGCAGCAGCAATCTGGAAAAGGCCAAGAAACAGATATTAAGTGTTTTTGTCATCACTCCAGCTGTGTGTTGGTGTTAGGTCTAATTTTTCTTTTTTAAGGCGCAAAACGTGATCGAACTCTATTGTGCTGCAATATTGACCAAGAAGCCGACCAGAACGTGAAGCTTAAAGCAAGGCTGCTGTGACTTCCAATAAATGTTCTCTTTCTATTTGCAACCAGTGTTTGACATCATGTTTCAGGTTGAATAAAAGTCAGGTGATCAAATAGTCCTTCTAAAGTTGAAGCGTTTTGCATTAAAGTTACTGCTAATGCATTGAGATCACGTTAATGACAACTTTCATCGTTTCAATAAAGTTGTCCAGCATTATTGCACGTTGGCTGCTTGCCCCCGTTCTGGTCGGTGGCCTCCTCGCGTTCGCTTGATGAAGCTGTTGCTTACTGGATTCACACACAGCTTATGATGTGGTATTTCATTCAGCCGACTGCCAGAACGCCGCTGCACCTTCCATAACTCTCACGTCCCTGAAAGATTTTTAATTAAAATGAAGACAGCTGGCTGAACTGTGGAGATCTCACAAATAGTTTTTGCTCCCAAAGAACGCAATCGAGGCAATTTCAGCTTTTTTGAAGAACTTGTTAATCACGTCTCCTTCTTAATTCAATTATCAACAGCTGCAGATTGATGCAACTGGAGATGGAGAGAAACAGCGAATTCAATCGCTTTCCATCCTCTTATGGCACCTCATCTGTCCCCTTTCCTTATTATATATTGATATGCTGGTGACTGCGTGCATTTACTGTATTGGATTTTTTTTATGACTCACCTTTGAGCCTGTGCTGAAGAATAACCACTGACCCCTCCATGACAACACAGGGGACTGTCAGTGAGTCTGTGTGTGCTTGCATTTGAGAACATACATAATACATATTTGGTTTTGCATGTTGTAGGGACTGCAGGTCAGAGGGTCAGTGGGGTACTGGGGGGGGGGGGGGGGGGGTGTTGATGTAGTTGGGGGTGGGAGAGGTTGGTCTCCAGCTGAGTACAGGAGCTGGAGAGTTGGAAGGTCATGTTCATAAATTGTTACCAGTGTGCTGAAGCTTAATTGAAAATGCTGCATGGTAAAGGGAAGAGATTCCTGATCTGCAGGTCCTGCAGGTCTTTCCTCATTCCACTGAGCAGCTGTTTCCAGCTCTCGGTCCCTGTCACTGTGCTGACAGAGGGGTTTGTGTCTGGACTGGAGATTGTCTACAGCACCTTCGTTGCCCTTCACTGTACATCAGAGTCACAGCTCTACAAAGTGATTAGCAATTCTCAGAGATTTAATTCATATTTGCAGCAGCACAATAAACATGTGAACGTTCCAACGACGGGCCTGACTCCGGCACAATAACACATTATAGACCTTACTGAAGGTCAAAACTTTGAGACATGCACACTCACTAAGATCCTCGTTTAAGCTCATCTGCAGCATAGTTTTTCATCATTTAATGTTATCAAGTTATTATTTTCTTTCAAGGACAACAGGATCATCCCGCTCTCCGCTGCATCCATAATTTTATCAAAAATCTGCTCTCATTATCCATAATAACAGGTGTCATTATTATTATATATAGATGTATAATGGTATTATTGATGATGATGATAATGATAATAATAACAACAACAATAACAACAACAATGCAACTGAAAATGGATATGTTGGCCCATTAAATATCACATGAAGTCAGTGTTAGATTTCTATTTTGAATGGGTCAAAATAACCAGGTCTTTTTAGTTGTCTTTTTAATTTCATCCTAATTTATTCTTAATTTCTAAGGCTCGATCAGCACGCTGATATCATCTCAGTCCATTAATCTTTCAGGTGCTGCTTGAGATAAGCGGACTCTTTTTGACAAAGCAATGGCTCATTTAGAAGCTCTCATCTTTCCCTCCCTTATGGACACCGAAATCTGTCCACCAGACAAAGCAATCATAAGCATGAATAGGGGTGGTCTGTGAAACTCTATCTAACGTGTCTTTACCTTCTACGAAGGTGATACATGCTTGTTGGTCTTTTGAAGAGGAACAGTGAGACGAGTGGGCACTCGGCAAGAAAAGGAGAAGAATCTGTCATTTCACACTCAGAGGAAATCCATCCAGGGGTCCCATTGTTCTGGATAATAGGCAGTAGATGGTTAAACATATCATTTTGACACGCTGGGCGTTATGACATGGGCTGTTTTACCGCCATCATACACAGAAGAATGGAAACTCCTTCTTGTATTACTCTGAGCTGTCATCTGTTTGAATCTTTCTTCTTCTGGATCTTTGCCTCTCCCCATCTTTGTGTGCAGTTTGATCTCTTTAATTTCAAACTCCCTGTCCCACACCAGGTAACTTGGATTACCATGGTGACAGGCATGGTGACCTTTAATGTGAATAATTTTAGAGTCTATAGTTCCTTCTTTCTTCCTGACCGTGGTGTAGGGTTACACAGGAACATCGATATGCTCTTATGTCTGTATGTGCATGCAGTCGTTTCTCCCAGCTTCTCAAGCAAAGTCAGCAAAAGAGTGAACTGCAGAGACAGCAAAACTCCAGCTATTAAAAGATTACACTGGTACGTTCAGGGCTTCTGTTTTGTTGATTGCATAATCCACCTGGCAAGACCTGACCAAACATGCTGCTTGGAGAGCCTTGAGACTGTTGTATCTGCTGAAATTTTAGATCATTTTTAGAACTTTGCATTAGAACACACTACAGAGACAATACAAAAGTTGGCAAGGCTGAACAATATAATCTGCTTCTCTTTTCACCTTTTGAGGAATCTACCGTTAATGTTGGGCGGCATCCATACTGAGCAACATGTTCATGGCACTCCTGGCTAGTATTAGCTGCTAGCTCAGCTGAGTGTTAAATAATTCATGCTGTAGATGTCCAAACACAAAATAACTAATGTGGGTAATGTAGTTTCCATGGCTGAAACTAGCCACAATGCAAAAAACTTTTGAGAAAAAATGCAGTTTTTCTTTAGGCCAAAAAAACAATGTTGAAACTGTTTTGAACTCAAAATCTGGTTTTAATACTGAAAACATCACCTGGTTGAATCTGAATTATCTACGACTTGTGGGACTGTGTTGGCAAGATGAGACAATGAGAATAATAAAAGCCTTAGTAGTTAGAGTCTAAGAGTATTAAGAGTATAATACGAGTTCTAAAAGGTAAATCAAGGTTTGTTCACCAGGAGGAAGTTGGAAAAGCCTGCTGATAAGATAAGATAAGATAAGATAAGATAAGATAAGATAAGATAAGATAAGATAAGATAAGATAAGATAAGATAAGATAAACTTTATTGATCCCACATCGGGGAAATTCACGTGTTACAGAGGTAGCACGTGGTGTACAGTACAGTACAGTACTAAAAGAAAAAAGAAAAAGACTCTTATGTTATGTACATTACTATGTACATTCTACATTATATACAGAATAATGTGTATTATTATGTATTATATATTATTAAAGTCTGAGTTGGCCACTAACCCACAGTTATAATAAATGTATTGCTGAGTGAGAGACACCTGTTTGACAGCACCTCTAGCACTGGGGTGTCCATATGTCCCAGGGTTTTCACTCTTTCAAACCACATCAACTCTCTGCTGCCTGTCAATATGTCAGCCATCTGTTATTAGACAATAGGCTCAGTGAGTGTGTGTGTGTGTGTGTGTGTGTGTGTGTGTGTGTGTGTGTGTGTGTGTGTGTGTGTGTGCGCGCGTGGTTTTATGAGTCTGAGGTGTGAGGCCCAGTACACATGCACCATCTCTGTGCCTCCTGCATCCACCTGAGGCCCCAGGACAGCAGTTAGAAGGGACGGCCGCTCGCTGGCCTCTGCTCTGACAACGGCCTCTTCCTGAGGTGTAACAGAAACAATCCCATTAAGTGCTGGCTCGCCTTTCACACAGATTACTAAGCATCTGTCAGTCCTGCTGGGGGGGGGGGGGGGGGGGCAACCCCCCTTCAACAGCAGAGCCCATATGTGCTAACTCCAGTGGCCACAAAGTAGCACAAGTATTTGGAAGTTTGGGTAATGTTTATTTAAAGCTGATGCACAATCTATTGAAAGTTAAATGAATAATGAATACAGGTCAGAAAAACACTGTAATATCACATTACAGATGTAAAATGTAATATAATTAGTATAATTATTATTCCTGAGTTTGGTGGAGACTGAGATGTATTGAGTCACAAATTGAAATAGCACTAATCTCACTTTGGGGTAATGTATTTTGACAACAGTCCAGATTTTAAATTATCTTAAATCTCAGTCAGCAGGACGGGTTTTAGATCACTGAGGCTGGAGCAGCAAAGACATTAGTCCCTTCAACCAGGAACACTTCCAGAAAGGAGCAGAATTCTCTTTTTTTGTATCGATAAAGATTAAAACATGTTTATTTACATTTTAGTCCTTTTACAGATGATTTTTTCCAAAGTGACTGAGACACAACCAAGCCACCATGTAAGTGAGACCAATGTGAATAAAAGAGTAAACTACCTGGAACAACTACCGACTGCCAGAGCAGAACTTTGGAGAGGGAATAAAGAGGAATATAGGGAATAGAGAAGGAGAAAGGCAGAGAGGAGGAGAAAGAGAAGTGCTGTTAGGACAGAAGGACCTCTTAGAAGAGTTGCTTCTTCAAGAGCTTTCTGACGGTAGAGAGGGTGGCTCCTGCTCTGACAGAGCTCTGGAGCTCACTCCACCATCAAGCAACAAGGGATGAGAACAAACAGTTTTATCAGGCAACACTCATGTGAGGAACGCAACAGACGAGGGGCAGATGGACTCCAACAAGTCTGCTCCACTAAGAGGAGCAGAACCAGCTGGTACTCTGGGGGTCAGCAGAAGGGACTTCAACTGAATGAGCTCCATCAGCAGTGGGCTGGTGTGGACCCACATCAGTGGTTGAAGACCAGATGTACCACCACATTCTGGACCATCTGAAGCAGCTTCACCACACACAGTGGTGCACCTGTTAGAAGGCCATTGCAGTGGTCAATGAAGGAGACCAGTATGGCTTGTTCCAGCAGCTGGGAAGCATTCTGGATCAGTAATGCCCTGATTTTTCTGAGGCTGAATGAAGCAATGCAGCTCGACCAGGAGGTCAAGGCTACATGATCAGTGATATCAACAGCCTCAGTAGGAGCCAGAGACAAGGTGTCAGTGTTGATGTCGGCGTTGTGATGAATGGATTGGTTTGGCCTGGAAAACGAGACCAGTTTTAAGGCAGTGGGATGAAAAACCATCAGCAGAAGAGGGAAGGGTGAGCTGGTTGAATGGATCAAATGCACCCAATGAGTTGAGCAAAACGAGAGCTGAAAACCGAGGTGATCCTCGGGCTCCATCACTGAAAACAGGTACACTTTCCTGGAGGTGCCACATTTGAAACCAGATTAGTTCGGGTCAAAATCGAGGTTTCTTGACAGGAACTTGATATCTGCTTCAGAACGGCTCTCTCAGTGGTCTTGGACAGGAACTGGAGAAGGATTGAGGGAGGTCTTCTTGAACAGAGGTGTCACATGAGTCTCTTTGAAAAACGGGGGGGGGGGCATCACATCCAAAGGTATTTTAAATTCTAAAATGAAATTGTCAGTTTTGGGCAGTGGGGGTTACTCCATGCCCCTGTTTAGGACCAGCCTGGACCCAAAGACATGTAATGTTTAATTCATGCACTTGCTGGTTGCATCTTGGGTAACGTATTGCGACACTTCCTGTCTTCTCAATCGTTCGTTGGTTGCACTGTGTGTTGTATTCACTTTACTTAATATTGAACACTGGGTGTGTTGTATTCACTTTACCGAAAATTTGAACACTTGGGACATTCTAGTCACCTGATAACAACAGTGAGAAACAACCCATATTAAACAAATACAGGGCTTCGCCGACTATTAGCATTAGCATGGCCTCACCGTCTGTTTCACCCGGTGTCTTTGTCTTTTCAGAGTGTAAAATGTTTAGTTACTCCTCTGCCTCCTTTAGTGAAGGGAATAGGTGCAGAAAGTGTAGTTTATTAACGGCCATGGAGGCCGACCCTGGTAATTGGCGATTATGTTTAGCGCTACGTGAGCCGACTCCAGCGACCATAGTCAAGTGCATTCCGGGGGCCAGAGTGGGCGACATAGAAGCAAATTTATGGCTGCTGGCGAGACGTAAACGTAAATTTGGTAAAGTTATTATTCACGTTGGAGCCAACGACACCCGGCTTCACCAGTCGGAGGTCACCAAAATTAACATAGAGTCGGTGTGCAGCTACGCAAAAACGATGTCGGACTCCGTAGCATTCTCTGGTCCCTTCCCCAATCTGGCCAGCGATCAGATGTTTACCCGAATGTCATCTCTTCATCGCTGGCTGTCACGGTGGTGCCCCGAAAACCAGGTGGCCTTTATAGACAATTGGAGCACTTTTTGGGGAAAACCTGGTCTGATTAGGAGAGACGGTGTCCATCCCACACGGGATGGTGTCTCTCATTTCTAGTAACTTGGCTAATTTTATTAGACCCAAAGTGACCTGACAATCCAGGGTCCAGACCAGGATGCAGAGTTGTAGTCTTACACACCTCTCTGCTGCTTCCATAGAACCCTCATCCACCAACAATAACATATTTATCACTATAGAGGTAGTCTCTGTTCCACGGTTAAAAGTTCACCAAGCACAGAGCAGGGGAGCGGTCAATCACCATAATCTTATTAAAATTAATACTGAAGCACAAGTTGGAGAAACTAATATCACAATTAAGTGTGGACTGTTAAATATTATATCTCTTTTGTATAAATCCCTGTTAGTGCACGACCTGATAGCGGATCATCACATTGATTTATTTTGTCTTACCTGGCTTCAGAAGGAGGAGTATGTTAGCTTAAATGAATCTACTCCTCCTACCCATCTTAATTATCATATTCCTTGTGTTACTGGTCGAGGAGGGGGAGTGGCAGCACTCCAAGCTATTAGTTAATCCTAGACCAAAACATGGCTATAGTTCATTTGAAAGCCTGACTCTTGGCATCACCCATCTCAACTGGAAGGCAGAAAAGCCACTTCTGTTTGTAGTTGTATATCGGCCCCCTGCTGGGCCACATTCAGAGTTCCTGTCTGAGTTCTCTGATTTCTTATCTGACTTGGTCCTTAGAACGGACAAAGTCATTATCATTGGAGACTTTAATATCCGTGTAGACGTTGTAAATGACAGCTTTAGAAATGGCTTCATTTCATTACTTGAGTCAGTTGTTTTCCTCCAGCAGATAAACCAACCAACTCATAATTTCAACCACACCCTAGATCTAGTTCTGATTTATGGTGTTGAGGTAGAACATGTGTCAGTGTTTCCTCAGAACCCACTCCTGTCAGACCATTCTTTGATCACTTTTACATTTATGATTAAGGATTCTTCTATGCTCAGAGCACTATAGCAGATGTCTTTCAGATAATGCTGTAGCTAAGTTTAAGGAAGCGATCCCTGTGCTAATCCCAGGACCACTGTGTGTTTCCCCAGGGATCAATCATTATAATCTTAGCCCTGCTGAGGTTGACTCTATTGCTGAAGGTGCAGCAACCTCACTGAGAATCACACTTGATTCTGTTGCCCCCCTGAAAAAGAAAATAGTAAATCAGAGGAGGTGTGTCACCTGGTATAATTCACATATCAGGACCCTCAAGCAGAAAGTGCAAAGACTAGAAAGGAAGTGGCATTGTTGTAAAATAGACAGCTATCATGTAGCCTGGAAAGACTGTCTATTAGTTTACAAAAAGGCCCTCCGCAAGGCTAGAACAGCTTATTTTTCTTCTTTAATTGAGGATAATAAGAACAACCCCAGGTTTCTTTTCAGCACTGTGGCCAAATTAACCAAGAGTCACAGTGTCTGTGTAGATTCTCAATCATCCAGGTCATTGTATCCAAGGAAGTTTTCTATGTCAACTGGACTGGGTTTCTTCTCTTGAAGACGTTTCGCCTTCTATCCAGAAGGCTTCTTCAGTTCTGAAATCGCTGGGGAGAGAGCTTGAAAATATATAGCCCCTGTGGACCATTTGCATGCTAATGATCTGGGTGGTCACCTGAGAGTCGTTAGCAGGGTCGTTGGTCGGGTCGTTCACCTAGTTTCTGTTGAGGTGTCTCCCCTTTGTCTGCTGGATCACATGGTGGTGAGTCACTGGGTCTCCTGGAATGGTGTGAATGTTTGTTTTTCTGTTGGAAGGAGTGGAGGACTGCATTGTATGTGGGTGATAGGAAGTGTCTCAGGCCACCACCTCTGTTTAAGGATGGTTTTTCCAATTTGACATGGATAGCTTCCTTGACACCCCTTTCGAACCAGCGGTCTTCTCTGGCCAGTATCCTTACTTGGCTGTCCTCGAAGGAGTGCCCACTCTCCTTTAAGTGTAAGTGGACTGCTGAATCCTGACCCGAAGAGGTGGCGCGTCTGTGTTGTGCCATTCTTCTGTGGAGAGGTTGTTTGGTTTCCCCAATGTACAGTTCCTTGCATTTCTCCTGGCACTGTATAGCATAAACAACATTACTTTGTTTGGGTCTTGGTGTCTTGTCCTTTGGGTGTACTAACCTCTGTCTGAGAGTGTTGCTGGGTTTGAAATGAACCGGTATGTCGTGTTTCTGGAGGATCCTCCTAAACTTCTCAGAGACTCCGGAGGAGTTCTGGAGGATCCCCCAGAAACACGACATACCAGTGTATGACCCGCTGTATAAATAGTGTATTTTTGTATGTGTTTCTGTGCTCTGTGCCCATCCTCTCCTCTCCTCTCCTCTCCTCTCCTCTCCTCTCCTCTCCTCTCCTCTCCTCTCCTTCTCCTTCTCCCTCTCCCTCTCCTCTCCTCTCCCTCTCCTCTCCTCTCTCTCCTCTCCTCTCTCTCCTCTCCTCTCTCTCTACCCAGCCGGCCATCAGCAGGAGGGTCCCCCTACATGAGTCTGGTCCTGCTCAAGGTTTCTTCCTGTTAAAGGGGAGTTTTTCCTCGCCACTGTTGCTTGTCTGGGATCAGGCCCTGGGATTCTGGAAAGCGCCTTGAAACAATTTTGATTGTAAAAGACGCTATATAAATAAAGATTGATTTGATTTGGTTGGTTCTTATTGACAGCTTGTCCTCACAGACAGAGGAACAATACAACACCAACACATGCTACCTGAATAACAACCTTACACTTCAACCACTTTTTCATGTCCCCGTTGTCTCTATATCTGCTATGATGTCACTCACTTGTTTGTTCTCCCTGGCTCCTTTATGAGAACTTTCAGCATTTCGCCGACTCGCCGCACTGCTCGGCTCATCGGTGTTGTGTTCTGGTCTCGGCGGAGCTCAAGGGGCCCAAATGATGCCGCCTCACGTTCACCCGGGTGAAAGGTGAGAACTCTGAGAACAGAGTGTTCTGGTCTGTTAGAGAAGACCTGCCTGCACTGTTCTGCATGCTTGACTTTGGGCCAGGAGTTATGGAGGGGAGGGGGGAGAAGACAAGAACATATAAGAGTAAAAGAGCAATGGGAGAAGAGTGATTAGTGCAACTGAGGACAAATAACAGAAAAAAGGCCTCACGAGCCATGGCTGATCTGACATTTACAACCTAAAAAGGCTTTTGTCTCATTATTACTGACACATTCAGATAGTAAAGCTCCAAAACCCTCAACATGACCACACTAACCTGAATGATGATGGGATTGCATACATTATTCTTGACGTTTGTTCCCCTCTCCAAAAAGTGAGACTTGAAGGGTGCAGATCACTTGCAAACCAGACAATATCAGCATCCTCCTGTCCCGGGAGACCACCTGTCAAATCTAACTTTGCCCTTTGACCTATCTCAAGAAAATGTTATTTATTGAGTTGAATCTTACTCAACATTAAAATTATGTTGACAGACACAAACTTGCTTCCACAATTAATTACATGTAAGATTATTGTGAAATGTTAAATATCGTCCTTTGATTTATTACAAACAATGATTGCTTTGTTATGTAGGTAAATTAACAAGGTTTTAAAGTGATTTTACTCTTTATTCAATTCTATGTTTGAACAGTTCAAAGATCTGTTTGAATACACAGAGAAAATCTGTTTTGAATTTCTAATTTGTTCAGTTGGTTTGTTTTTAGGCTTTAATAATTCATCTCTGACTGAAGTAAATAACTAACTTCTCTCTGCAAAGGTCACGTTTAAGGATAATTACACAGGAATTCCCCCAACAACTCAGCCAATCTTAATGTGGTTGTTAGTAATAATCAGTGTATTGTTTTTAATTACACACCTCTTTGCTGTTTCACAAAGCAAGAATAAAAAACAATTAATGTGAGGTTTCTAGGGGCGGCACGGTGGTGTGGTGGTTAGCACTGTTGCCTCACAGCAAGAAGGCCCCGGGTTCGATCCCCAGGGGGACTTTCTTTGTGGAGTTTGCATGTTCTCCCTGTGCCTGCGTGGGTTCTCTCCGGGTACTCCGGCTTCCTCCCACAGTCCAAAGACATGCATGATTGGGGATTAGGCTAATTGGAAACTCTAAATTGAGGTGTGAGTGTGAGAGAGAATGGTTGTTTGTCTATATGTGTTAGCCCTGCGATTGACTGGCGTCCAGTCCAGGGTGTACCCTGCCTCAGCCCATTGTGCTGCGATAGGCTCCAGCCACCCCGTGACCCTCAGTGGAGGAACAAGCGGTAGAAAGTGAGTGAGTGAGTGAGTGAGGTTTCTAAAGTGGCAATCTGAGGTGACAACAAGTTAGTAAGAATAAATTTAAGTGAGGGAGGCCAGATGTCATCATTCATCACAATGAATGACAATGGAGCATTTATTTAAAGGAATGAAAAAATAATAATAACAATAACAACAAAAATAATAAGCACGATCACACTAATCATAACAATAATGACAATAATCATAATAACGAAACAATAATAAATATAATAATTGGTATTGTTGGTGTACTACTAATGAAAATAGTAATAGTACCAATAATAGTGAGAATAATAATAATAAATATAATTATGCCTATACTAAAATTACTACCACTAATACTACTACTAAGAGTAATAAAAGTAATAATAGTAACTATAATAGTGAGAAAAATAATAAATAAAAATAAAAAACTGATGCTGCTACTGATGCTACTACTACTGCTACTGCTCCTACTTCTACTGCTGCTACTGCTACTACTACTACTACTACGACTGTTACTACTACTACTCCTACTCCTACTACTACTGGTGCTACTACTACTACTACTACTTCTACTGCTGCTGCTGCTACTGCTACTGTAACTGGTGGAACTCTGCGTTGTGTTTTAATGAGACTCTCGTGTCCAGGATTCTCTTTTTATTCTGGCAGCAACAAACAAAAATACGAATAAACAGTTAGCAGCCCGCTTCAGTTCCTCTCCCACAAGAGTATATTGCAAAAGGGGGCACAATACAACTAGTTACATACCTGGCAGCAACAAATAAAAATACGAATAAACAGTTAGCAGCCCGCTTCAGTTCCTAGACACACACAAGGCGGGAAGACGTACATTAGCGAAACTCGTCATGGCAAGTAAGCTAATGGTCGAAACTGTTTAAACTTCATATTTAAGTGCTGGTATGTTCTATTGTATTTATAACATGAATAAACAAACACATTAAACAATCAATTACAATACATAAATGTATGAACAGAGAACCAAACGTAACTAATCCGAATTGATGTGATGGAAAATGAGACACCCACCTCTCCCACAAGAGTATATTGCAAAAGGGGAGAGGCGGAAGGATCACCATCACTTTTATAGGGGACACCACAGAAGAAGAAATGCAGGACACCGGAAATTCTGTATAGACCATATTTTGTGTAATTAAATGCCCCATAACATATTATGACACAAGGGCCCTGTTACACTACTACTACTGCTATTGCTGCTATGACTGCTGCTGACACTACTACTACTACTACTACTACTACTACTACTGCTACTACTACTACTACTACTACTACTACTAATAATAATAATAATAATAATAAACATTGTGACCATGTGTCATGGCTGTCTTTAAAACAAAACAGATGTACTTTAATTTATAGCCACTTCCTGTGATTGGAGGCGAAAGCTGTGAATCGATCTGAGCATCTCTTACCTGTTATGAGCTTTCCTTCTAATTGGCTGCTCCCCCCATGGCCAAAACTGTGGCCTACTCTGTGGCACAATAGTATGTTTTTTTATGTATAAACGGCACCTATTTCTCTTCTTCTCTGGCTATTGATTTTTTAATGAAGTATAAAGAAAATCAATAGTAATCAACAAAAGAAGGCAACACCCTACAGTGTCAGATCCTGGGGAGCGGACTAATCAGTTCCTGTCACAGCACTGGGATAAGGAGACATGAAAAAGTTCTGAAACTGGAATGAATGTAAACTGAATTGAGGGACGGTTGTCATTAGAGAAGATAGGAAGAGAGTGATGGCAAGCCAAAACCTGGCTATTCCTTCCCTTCTAGACCCATGACAGAGCGTCCAGGTGTAGTTTGGGCCGATTGGTGTAAAAACATACCATAGCCCTCAGGCCAGGGATCAGCTTTCACCTGAGAGAGACGTCCGTCCAAAATGGTAAATGAATCCCCAAGTAGGTAGCTGTGCTGCCACTCTCTATCAAAACCTGAACATCTGTCAACATCACACATCTGCCTCCGTGCTGCATGCCAGAACGCTGGGCTGATGCTGGCTGTTTGCATGGACCCACAGAGAAGGAAGCCAGTAACCAAACCCTGCATTGTGCTGATTGTAATTTAATTTAATTTATTATTTTTTTTAAATTTAGGTAAAGGCAGCCCCTGATCCCTTCTCTGACTTTTTTCTCAAAAAATCTAAGGGTCCTTCAGAGGCTCAGTCCACAAGATCCTTACTATTAAAAAAAAATGATTCTGTTTTTCATTAGCCTCTTGGTAGACTTCATCAGACCCCTGGTTATAAAGGATTACTGGTTTGCTCTTCCAGCATGAATCTCAGCTGTGATTATTACATGAAGTTGAATGCTGTGTTTAGGTCTTTTCTTTCTTCCTCACAGTCACATTTTAGTAGCAATCAAAGTCCCCGCCTCCCCAATACCTTTCCACAGTACAACCTCACAAGTAACCTCTGGAACTGAAGAGGCTGCTGTCGTTATTTTGCCATTAATCTCTTCTAATTTCTGTTTAGTAAATGTCACTCGGTGTAACTCCATCTCTCTTCATTGCGTTCTGTACACAAAGGGCAGAACACCATGCCAGGCCTCCCTTCAGGCTAGACTTTTAAGACTGTGGTCAAGTTGATGTTTGTGCCCTTTGCAGGTCTGAGGTTGGGACTAACTGTCCCTCCCTGTCCCACTGCACATCCAGGAGCAGCCTGCTGTGCCAGGCCTCCCTCCAGGCTACAGCACCGCGAAAGTGACAACATAAGGTCCATTCTGTGTCCTGTCACTCACAGCCCTGAGCCCACTGCTGAATGGAAAAGGCTTTTAGAGGCTGGGAATGGAAGCAGAAAGAGTGAGCTGGGTCACAGTGGACATCTCACTCTGTTTATGTGCGTATGTGTGTGCCTGCGTGCGTGCGCACGTATATGTGTGTGTGTGTGTGTGTGTATGTGAGTGTGTCTCCAGCACACCTGTATGGCAAGCGCAGAGAGGAAACAAGGGAGAACAGGATGGTATAAATGTGGGTGAAGCTTGATTAAATAGAGCTTTTTAAATAGAGCATGATATGTAGAACACTGAGAGCCCACATTTATTGTTTTTGAAGGTAAACTCTGGGGCACAGCTTTATTTATGGGAACTCTTTGCTCTTCAATCTCTGTGTCAGTGAAAGGCAGATGCATTAGACACTGTCATCATCCATTTGACTTAAACTTTGCAGGCCAGAACCATGCCCGCTTAATTCAGGAATTCTTTATTATGCAGTGAGAAATGCAGTGAAAGCATGTATTCACAGTGGCTTTCTAGCAGATATATGTCCTCTGTCAGTTGTTAAGCAGCCCTCAAAGCCAAATTCCTCACTGTTCTCTCTTTATGACAAGGGTTGTCCGCATCAATCTCACAAAGGGGTGAATGCAGGGACACTTGATGATGAATAACTTAATAGTGCAGCTTTGAAGCCTCTTGGTTTCCCTCTCTCTGATGCTGCTGATCACTCTGTAGTTAGTTTTCAATCAACTTTGATGATTTTAAAGAAGCTGCACTAATTAAAGGTTCCTCCAGAAGTTAAGTAAACAACACAAGCAAAATTAATGGAATAATTTAACACTATTTTAGAAAAAAAAACATTCTTAATCCTTTCTGATAAAAAATTTTTCAAATAACTATCATGACAGATGTTCAACAACAGTAATTTCTGCTCAGCTGCTCAGGTACTTAAATGCAACACTTTTCTTATTATAAAGGAAACAAAATAGACAAAATGGGAAAGAATGTCTCGTTATTTCCTAAAGACTGCGGTGAAAATCTAAATGTACTGTGTGACGGGAGTGATGAATCGACGGTGGTGTGTTGCCAGCTTATCAGTAAGTGTGACGATCGTCAGCTGAAGACTCTCACCTGTCGCTGCTCAGGCGAAGCTAGGGGACCACTGGCGCCGGCCCAGTCTAAACAGGAGTCAGGCCTCGCTGTCTGAACAGGTCTGCACCACACTAACCAAAGGAAGACCCACACCCTCAGAGACAACACCACCCAACCCCCTCCCCGGAGCCCCAGCTCTGTCTATCACACATCATATGATGCTTCACACACAGAAACAGTGATACATCACTGCAGGGATCCAACGTGAGTCATATGTGTTTAGTTGTACAGTATGGACAAACACACATCAAAGCTTGTGTGTGTGTGTGTCTGTGTGTGTGTGTGTGTGTGTGTGTGTGTGTGTGTGTGTGTGTGTGTGCATGTGTGTGTGTGAGTGCTGGTGGAGACTAACCATCTGTTTGGCTGGATGTGGGTGTCCCTGTCACGACCGCTGTCTTGGTGTAGCTGCCCCACAGATGTTTTGCTTGTTTTTAGTGCTGCTTTGTTTTTGGTTTCCTCTGTGTGTTTAGAACCAAGAGGATTACTCAGCGTCCACGATGGAACATTTGAAAAAGTGTTAGTTAAGTCTCCCTAGCCTTCTATAAAACTGTCAGGGCCGGCCCAATTCCCTTGAAACATGGATTAATATGAAGTCAAATATTTATGCAAAGACCACGGCAACAATACAGGTTCTTTTTTTTCATAGCACAAATTCTGTTGAGATGTCACATTTGCTATTCCATTTGAATTTTATTACTTTGTTACAATTTACATATATTTTCTTGGTTGTTCTATAATAAATAGTCTAGTGTGCCTTAGTACAGTACAGTACAGTACAGTACAGTACAGTACATTATAGTCAGAATATGTCTTCTCTGGAAAAAAAGGATTTCTACTCCTCATTATGTGTCAAGAATGTTCTGGCTACACGTGAAAAGAATGTATATATGTGAGAAAGCCAGACCACTTGAGTTCCATATTGTGTATACACTAGTTCCACAGCTCACATGACACAATTTAGGGATTTTCAGCTTGCATCATGGAAGAATTCCAAACCCTCATTATTCCAGTGCTTTTCAACCAGTTTCCTGAAACAATTACATCAGCAAGAGCATTTAAAAACAAGAAGAAATGCAAGGAACAGACCAATCTTCTGTCCCAGATCTGACTTTAAAGATGTAGCCATGGAGTAATTTTAACTAATTTTGTGGAAGCCTTGTTTTTTGGTTAATCACCACAGACTCCATAGAAATGTTTCTTTTCCGAACTTCAACCATCTGTTTTTTGCCATCTGTCATGAGAGAAAATGAGTCATGCTAACCGAAAGGATCTTCTGGAATTTGTTGGATGCCATTTATCTTCCTTTACCCAGCAGAGCCTCTTTAACCCTGTGGGTATACCTCCGTAGGGTTATCAGCTGCTAATTAAAGCATAAAGACCTCACACATTCTGAAGGCAGGGACAGTTTTTGCTGTTTAGCCCTGTACTGACATGATTCAGTGGTGTGAGAATGCTTCCCATCTATGGATGAGCTACAGTCTTGCTTGTTAGCAGTTTTTGAAGCTTAGCCTCCTACACAACTTGCTGCAAGTATTTAAATACAAATGAGTCAATTGTTGGTTGGTCAGAGAGGTAATAAGTCCAAACCTGCCTCATATGTTTTGAGTTTCCCTGAGTGGGGCGGCTGGTGTTGACTCACTGGTGAAAAGTGGCCTTGATCCATCCCTACCTGGTCACTTCCAGGTCAGGCCTTAGGCTGGGCCTTTGAGGGGTGTGCAGGGGAAAAGCAGGATATCAGAGACAGGCAAAATAAACAAAGCTGTCAGCCATTGCAAGGCCCTCTGACCTCCCCTGTCCCATCTGTTTTCTTATCTTCTCTGCTGCTAATACTGAGAACAAGTGCCACCTCTAACCAACACACAAATGCCTGTTTTCTTTCCACTTTACTGCCTCAGACACACAAAAATCTGTGGCCTCTAGGAGAGAACAGAATTTTATAGACATCATGGGTAGAGATTTACAGGTAGGTGATGCCTCTTTGTATCTGCAGAGGATAAAATCCTGTTCAAGAATCTATTATACAACCTTGAAGGTTATATAATAGAGGTATTTTCGATGTTTGTTTGATACTTGGTTCTTATTGGGGAGACGACAGAATACTAGAGTGATGAGCACTCACAGGCACATACACCTTGTAACTGTCAGTGATTTACGCCTGTTCCCTCCCCTTGCTGTTCAATCAGACAAGACAGATTAGCTGGGCCTGTGTTTATAACCAGAGACATCCTCTGTCCCCCCTTTCTCTGCTGTCCCCAACAAGAACCTATCATCCACACCGGGGGTGGACCTAAAAGGTGGCTGATGGTGTCAATCGCTGGCAAGGCTGGAGGAACTCGGCCCCATTTATGATTGTCATCAGAGATTGTGAGAGATTGTGAGGGTGGAGATTAGAGGAGGGGATGCAACAGTAGAGGAGGGGCCCCTCCAAGAAGCACAGGAGAAGGGATGTATGCACTTGTAGAAGTGTGTGTTGCTGGGAGGGTGTGTATTTGTGTGTGTGTGTGGGGGGGGGGGGGTAACAAGCTGTCACACTAAAGGAAAGTCTGCTCGACTAAGTCACATCTGCCCAACATGCAGGAGGGGCCATGCCTGAGGGCTGCAGGGTCAGGGGGCATGACGCCCCCCTGCAAAGTGCTCAGATCACGTATCCAGCCTAGTCAATAACATGGCTGCTGTCAATGTTACAATACAGACGCTTTGTTCTACAGTATGATCAACATCATAGTTGCATTATGTGTGTCTCTCCTAAAGGGCCTGTAGAATCTGACAGGTTTCTATAATTTTCATGAACTTTATATTTTTG
Organism: Takifugu flavidus; assembly: GCF_003711565.1. Classification (NCBI taxonomy): domain Eukaryota; kingdom Metazoa; phylum Chordata; class Actinopteri; order Tetraodontiformes; family Tetraodontidae; genus Takifugu; species Takifugu flavidus. The sequence continues at coordinate 5,406,731 of NC_079521.1, forward strand.
ATCTATATGTGTTTAATATTAACTCTTCCATCTTTCCAACGATGGTTGCTGTTAGTGTGAATGATGCAGAAAGAATAATCATCTTGTACAAAGCTAAGCTAACATTAACAGCAGCTTGGGAACTGTCTTTTAGTTTTTGTACATGATACAGCCTTAAACTACAGTTTTCTTCTAAAGAATTTGAAAAAGTTAATTTAATCTAATGATTGTTCATTAATTTGCCAATCCGAACATCAACAGTTTGTAATGTTGTTATTAGTTGTCCGTTGAGAATAGATGTAAATGTTTGCTTGAATCATCAAACCGTTGGACTTCCTGCTTTTCTTGACACAGAGTCAAGTGAGATAAATTCTCTTTGGCAAAAAAAGTTGTTTAACAATCAAGACAGCAGCTCCCATGATGCCGAGCTTTATCACGTGGTTGGGGTTGATCTCAAGCTCCCATCACATTATCTCTTGTCTATTTAAACCTTTCCCAACACAGCCCCATTACTATTGGTTTTATACTCTTAAAAAAATTAACTTAAATCAGGTAAACAACAGAAATCCCAAATTCTGTGTTCTACTTTTGTCATCTTGACTGTTATGATGGGAATGTAGTGTCAAGGACAGTTGTGACGGGTGGCGGCCTTTAACCCCTGCTGGTTGTCAAGTCTGAGAGAAACCAGGTTTGTTTATCTGAGTTACCAGAGGTTTAGGGCTCCTGTGTGTGTGTGTGTATGTGTGTGTGCGTGTGTGTGTGTGCGTGCGTGGATGTGTGTGTGTGTGTGTATTTGTGTGTAGGTGCGTGCAAATGTGTGTCATGAAGAACATAAAGGAATTTGCACCCCCCACCTCCACCGCTGTGTTATCTATTAATAAAAATATTTTATTTAATTCTTAATCCTTGACTATTCTTAAGTCTCCTCAATGGGCCTGAGAAAATAAGTTTTCTCTGCATTATCAGGTCTTGTAGTTATACTTGAGAGTAAAGTTAGAAGAGACTGTAACCCCCCACCCCCACCCCACTTCTTGCCGGCCCTCTGCTGTTTCTCCTACCAGTTTGGTGAAGCCCTGACCTCCCAGTGCTGCTCCCTCAGTGACCAGTAATGGCTTATTTTATGTCAAAGTGCATTTTAGTTACACTGTGCTCAAATTCTCAGGACAAATTCAAGAGTCATGAGCTCACATGTTTACAATGCATGAGTGCCATTGTTTGTCACTCTTTTCAAATAAAAGGTAGCTAAGATGGACAGTGTTTACTAGAGCTGCTGGGGGCGCTGGGGGCTGCTGGGGGCTATGGCTGGCAGCTCTGTCCACTGGGATGGCTGATTTGATGGTTTGTGGAACCTGACCTATAGCCGGACTGCTGTCTAGCTGGTGAATTCTATACCTTATTGGTATTTAAACACTAATGTTTGACCTTTGCCAGAGTTGGAGTCTCTTTCCCAACAATTCTGCTGTAAATAAGAAAAGATGTGGGAGTCCAAGCGTCCGTCCGTCCTGGCCATTCGTCTGTTCGTCTGCCCATCCGATCGTCTGTCCGTCTGTTCATCTGTTTATCTTCATTGTGTATCAGTGTAATTGTGTATCAGTGTAATCGTGTATCAGTGCAATAGTCTACCAGTTTAATAGTGTATCAGTATAATAGTGTATTAGTGTAATGGTGTAATAGTGTACCATTTGAATACTGTATCATTGTAATAGTATACCAGTTTAACTATGTAACAGTTTATAACTGTATCAGTATAATAGTCTACCAGTTTAATAGTGTATCAGTGTAACAGTGTACCAATTTAATACTTTATCATTGTAATAGTGTATTAGTGTAAAAGTGTACCAGTTTAAAACTGTATCATTGTATCAGTGTATCAGTGTAATATTGTACCAGTTTAACAGTGTATCATTGTAATAGTGTACCAATTTAATTGGGTAGAAGTTTAACACTGTATCATTGTAACAGTGTATCTGTGTAATATTGTACCAGTTTAACTGTGTAACAGTTTATAACTGTATCAGTATAATAGTCTACCAGTGTAATAGTCTACCAGTTTAATAGTGTATCAGTGTAACAGTGTGCCAATTTAATACTTTATCAGTGTAATAGTGTATTAGTGTAAAAGTGTACCAGTTTAAAACTGTATAATTGTAAAAGTGTATCAGTGTAATATTGTACCAGTTCAACAGTGTATCATTGTAATAGTGTACCAATTTAATCGGGTAACAGTTTAACACTGTATCATTGTAACAGTGTATCAGTGTAATATTGTACCAGTGTAATAATGTACTAGTTTAATACCGTATCATTGTAATAGTGCAACATTTTAATAGTATGCCAGTTTAATGCTGTATCAGTGCAATAGTGTACCGGTTTAATACTGTATCACTGTAAAAGTGTAACAGTGTATCATTGTTATATTGTATCAGTTTAATAGTCTACTAGTTTAATACTGTGTCAGTGTAATAGTGTACCAGTTTAATATTGTATCACTGTAATCAATCCTTGCTGCACCTAAAGCAAGGATTGTAGCACAATGATTTATCCTCTGTACTGTAACAGCTCTAACAACCTTGCACCACTCCCATTACCCCCCCCCCCACACACACACACACATACACACACGTACACACACCCACTCTCACACATACAAGTACACACATTTACACGAACGTACACACACATGCACGCACGCGTGCCTCTGTGCTGTTCTTAGCTTTTACTTTTGTCTCCCATTTCTCCATTCTCATCCTTGATCCTCCTCTCTCTTTCTCCCCTTCAATGTCAACTAATTATGGGGTGAGGAAAGGGCAGTACAAAGACCTCGTCTGGCCCACCCACTGACCCTGGCCCACCCTTTACTGAGCCATCATTTTTAGCCATTAGCCCTGTCTTAGTCTTTTGATTAGGGCCAAGACCCCTCACACACAAAGGCTAATCATTGGCTCTCAACTGCCTGGCCTGTGTCACTCATCTTTGGGATAGTCCCCTTTCCTGTAACTCCTGTCCCACCTCTTTTGTTTGTCTTTGGTCTGATGCTCAAGAACCAAGCTTCTAATCTAGTCTCTGGTCACACAGGCAAACAGTCTCTCCCCTTTTCCCCTCCCTCTATCCTCTCTCTCCTTCTCTATCTCTCTCTCTGTCTCTGTCTCCCATTCATGGTCAGACCAACATCTTTTTTTGACTTACCAGCTTTAGCAGAGCTGGTTTTAGATTTCAACCATCCAATGTTTGATAAAGTTCTGTTCTGATAAAAATCTGATTATTTACTTTCATCATATGATCCTACATTAGGGGGAGTTGCTGAATCCTTCTCCTCAGTTCATAGAAGAGCTTTAAGAGAGAAGAATGAGGTATAGAATGTGTAATCACACCAAAGGGCAAATCTGAGAGTCCCCTCATTTCTTGAAAGTCCTCTTTGAGGAAGCCAAAACATGTGATTTAAGGAGCAGATTTCAAGCAATTTATTGCTGTCTTTGAAGCAAATTGTCCAACCAATAAGCATTTTTTTAATTTACTTGAGGCAAGATAGAAGGTTGTTTTGGAGCTGACGTCTGTCCCAGATCTCAGAGACCGAGAAAATTTCAGCTTCAGACTTTACAGCAGAGTTACTTTGTGAGGACGACTGATTTTTCAGACAGACTGGATTCTGCTGCAGAGAGGCTACTGAGATAGTTCTTCAGCACCCCCCGACACACACACTCACTCACACACACACACACACACACACATACACAAACATACAGCCTGTAGTCAATCAACAATTGTTTTACACACAATAAAAGTGTCTCATCATGTAATGCAGGAACATGCATCAATTGTGAGTCAATGGCAGGGGTGGACCTCCATTTTTCTGGGTTCTTCTGCGTGATGAAACCACAGGACACACTGTCACTGTCTGCTTATAGTGAAGTTCAATGAATGATAAGCTTTTTCCTCTTTCTGATCTATATGTCCAGCATCTCCATCCGGGTGTCAAAACCTCACGTCATTTCTGCTTCTGAGGCGCCTTTTGAAGGTCTTCTTCTGGATGTCTGAGTGTCCTACAGAGGCCAAATGTCTCTAAATGTTCTGATGAGACTGTAGTTTCCATCAGAAATTGGCAAGTATGTGTTTACTATAGAGAGCTTTAAAAGGCAGCAGGAAGTTTCTGTATCTTAATTGTTTTCTGATCAATTCGTTTTTTGAGATTCCACAGGTGTGTTGATGATTTCGTTTAGTCCACGTCTGACTTTGATTGTTCAAAGGAAAAAGTTCATCACTGCCAGAGTGGAGACTTGCAGGTTGTGGAATTTTCATCTTTATTTTATTTATATCTATTTTCAGAATCAGAATCAGAAATACACAAAAAGATGTCATGGAAAACTCTTAGAATTCTGCATTTTTATTTTTTTTTAAATCTTGTTTTACGGTGCCAACAAAGCAAAATAAAATCCAAAATACACAGAAGAGAAAGTTTATTATTCACTAATAAATGTGTTTGATTCTTTAGACATCCAATCTAGTGTGTAGCAGCTCATCGTTTTGATTACATCATACTCATTAAATCATATCCATTATATCACATCATTAAATCCTATACATTACAAATATCTAAATGTTTTAACTATTGTTTATCATCTAATAAGTAAATAAAATAAGAAATAAATGAATCCATCTCATGGTCACTCTGTCTCATCCTGAAAATGCTGGATTAAAGCCCACTTCCCAGACACCAGCTGTGTGTGTGTGTGTGTGTGTGTGTGTGTGTGTGTGTGTGTGTGTGTGTGTGTGAAAGGGGGGGGGGGGCACTAAACATGCATTTGCTTTTAAGACTGAGCATGAGCAGGAATGTTTTGGGGACTGTTTCAGATTTCAGTTTTAGAGGAGAGTTTAGAGGGGGTTGGCTAGAGTAAATCTTTTCTCTGTGAAAATAATTTGATCCCCCCAGGTTGGACGGCAGGTTTTGACTCCATCTCGTTGTGTCCGTCACTGAACAATGCCGTGGAGTAACGTTTCAGTTGGCAGGGGGGACCAAGGCTGACCCTGCAGAGAGGTAGTCACCTCCTCCACACACTTACTTCTCTCTCCTCTCCTCTGGTTCACGTGTTCTCATTGTGTTCCTCTCCCTGCCTCACCCTGTCGATTTAGCCTGTAGTTAGTCCCCTCTGAACCCTCCACCTCCAACAGTCATCCCTTCTTTTTACACACTGCATTCCAGCAGCAGTGAGACACACACACACACCCACTCACACACACACACACACACGCCATTGTTACTATTCCTGTAGTTACTGCATTAACATCGATCAGAAAACTTCACAGAAATCGCAATGTCACATTTAGTAGTTTTAAGTCTGCCTCTGACCACCCCCACACAATAAGATGAGATGGTTTTGTGCCACTAAGGTATGAAATCAAAAAGGTGTTTGACACCATCTTGTCTTGTTTTCTTCACCACTTTACCCGTTTCAGATCATGGGGAGGACACACAATGGGCGCAGGCAGGGTATACACCTATCAGTCCTCTACACGAGTCATTCCTGTATACTAGTCAGTCGTGTATAGAAGTCAGTCAGAATCAGAATCAGAATCAGAAGCAGATTTATTGCCATTGTTCATGTAATACACAGTATTACACAAGCTAGGAATTTGTCTTGGTGTGATGCTGCGACATTCAACATAAAGAAGACAACACTAGATAGAAGATAAATAAAATAAGACATATATACAGTATATATATAAATAGTAAGAAATAGTGCAGTTCAATGCAGGAGTAATGTATTGTTCGTGAGACCGACTGGCTGCTGTACATGGTGCTTAAGTGATAAGTCACTTGGTGTTCAGCAGCCTGATGGCAGAGGGGAAGAAGCTGTTCGTGTAGCGGGAGGTTTTGGTCCGAATGGACCGTAGTCTCCTGCCTGAGGGGAGGGGGGAAAACAGTCCGTGACCAGGGTGGGAAGGGTCAGCAAGTGATCCGACCTGCACACCTCCGGGTCCTGGAGATATACAGGTCCTGGATAGATGGAAGCCTGCAGCCGATCACTTTCTCGGCAGCGCGCACGACGCACTGCAGCCTCAGTCTGTCCCTGGCGGTGGCACCAGCATACCACACGGTGATGGAGGAGGTGAGGATGGACTCGATGATGGCCATATAAAACTGCGACAACATCCTGGGAGGCAGTTTGAGCTTCCTCAGCTGCCATAGGAAGAACATCCTTTGCTGGGCCTTCTTGATGAGGGAGCTGATGGTCGGCTCCCACTTAAGGTCCCGGGTGATGGTGGTGCCCAGGAAGCGGAAGGAGTCCACGATGGTGATGGGGGAGTCCATGAGGGCAAGGGGGGGCAAAGGGGCTGTGACTTTCCTGAAGTCCACAATCATCTCCACTGTTTTCTGAGCGTTCAGCTGCAGGTTGTTGTGTCCCCACCAGGACACCAGTTGAGCCACCTCCCTCCTGTAGGCAGTCTCGTCTCCATTGGAGATAAGCCCGATGAGGGTGGTGTCATCCGCAAACTTGATCAGCTTGACAGACTGGTGGCTTGAGGTGCAGCAGTTTGTGTACAGGGAGAAGAGCAGGGGGGAAAGTACACAGCCCTGGGGTGATCCAGTGCTGATGGTGACAGAGTCCGAGACAGTCTTCCCCAGCCGCACATACTGCCTCCGATCCGTCAGGAAGTGAGTGATCCACCTGCAGAGGGAGTCAGGCACACTAAGCTGGGACAGCTTGTCCTGTAGCAGAGCGGGGCGGATGGTGTTGAACGCAGAGCTGAAGTCCACGAACAGGATCCTCGCGTAGGTTCCCAGGGAGTCCAGATGCTGCAAGCTGGATTGAAGGGCCAGGTTGACCGCGTCGTCCACAGATCTGTTAGCTCTGTAGGCGAACTGCAGTGGATCCAGGAGGGGGGTGGTGATGGACTTGAGATGTGGCAGGATCAGGCGCTCTAAGGACTTCATGACTACAGAGGTGAGCGCCACAGGTCTGTAGTCGTTAAGCCCAGTGATCCGTGGCTTCTTGGGGACAGTCCTGTATAATATTAAGTCCTGTATAATAGTGAGTCCTCTATACGAGTCAATTATGTATACTAGTGAATACTGTATAGGAGTCAGTCCTGTATAATAGTGAGTCCTCTATATGAGTCAATCCTGTATACTAGTGGATAGTGTATAGGAGTCAGTTCTGTGTACTGGTGAGTCCTCTATACTGAGTCTTGTATACAAGTCAGTCCTGTACAGTATATCCAAGGTAAGTTTTCTGTGACAACTTGACAGTTTTTCTTCTCTTGAAGACATTTCGCTTTCTATCCAGAAGGCTTCTTCAGTTCTGAACTCACTCGGAACAGAGCTTGAAAATATAGCCTTTGTGGACTATTAGCATGCTAATGATCTGGGTGGTCACCTGAGAGTCGTTGGCAGGGTCGTTGGTAGGGTCGTTCACCTAGTTTCACTTGGTGTGTCTCCCCTTTGTCTGCTGGCTCATATGGTGATGAGTCACCAGGTCTCCTGAAATGGTGTGAACATTTGGTTTGCTGTTGAAAGGAGTGGAGGACTGCATTGTATGTGGGTGAAAGGACGTTCCATAGCCTACCACCTTTGTTTAAAGATGGTTTTTCCAATTTTATGTGGATGGCTTCCTTGACACCCCTCTCAAACCAGTGGTTTTCTCTGGCCAGTACCTGTACTTGGCCATCTTCATAGGAGTGCCCGCTCTCCTTTAAGTGTAAGTGGACTGCTGCGTTCTGACCTGAAGGGGTGGCACGTCTGTGTTGTGCCATTCTTCGGTGGAGAGGTTGGTTGGTTTCACCAATATGTCTGTGTAGATTTTGAATCAACCAGGTCATAATCATCCAAAGTAGTTTTCTGTGTCAACTGGAATGTTTTTCTTTTCTTTTGAAGACGTTTCACCTTCTATCCATAAGGCTTCTTCAGTTTCACCAATGTACAGTTCTTTGCATTCCTCCTGGCACTGTACAGCATAAACAACATTACACTGTTTATGTCTTGGTACCTTTGCGAAAAAGGTTAGTGGTCTGAAACTACAATCAGAAGAGACTATGACGTCATCTCATTTTTCATGTGTATCCCTACCACCGACGCAATAGACACCATCCATAAGCACCTTCTATTGGACAAGAAGATTCCAGAAAGAACAGTCTTAACACCGGCTCAAATCTGCAAAATGTTGGACCTGTGTTTGAACACCACCAATTTCCAGTACAGAGAAGGTTTCTACAGGCAGAAACATTGCTGCGCCATGGGTTCACCAGTATCCCCCATAGTTGCCAATTTATACATGAAGAAGGTGGAATCCCAGGCCCTGACATCCTTCACAGGAACTGCACCAAGCCATTGGTTCAGATACGTGGATGACACCTGGTCAAAATTCGAACACAAGAATTCGAGTCGTTCTCAAATCACCTCAACAAAACATGTGCATGTAAAATTCACCCAGGAAGATGTAAAAGGAAAAGGTCTGGCCTTTCTGGACTGTGCAGTCAAGATCTCTGAGGACAGAAACCTCACCATTGAAGTCTACAGAAAACCAACACATACCAATCAGTGCCTCCAGTTTGACTCTCCCCACCCATTAAAACACAAGTAGCGAGTGATCAAAACCCTCCAAAACCAAAGAAATACCCACCACATCCCATGGCAGGCAGTCCTGTATACTAGTGAGTCCTGTATACGAGTCAGTCCTGTATACTAGTCAGTCCTGTATAATCGTGGGTCCTGCACACAAGTCAATCCTGTATACTAGTCAGTCCTGTACATGAGTCAGTCCTGTATACTAGTGAGTCTTGCCATGAATGTTGATGGGTCAGTTGATAGACCCGTCACCTGTTGACCTCAGGTGTTATTTACTCTTGCACTCCAGCTCAAGGCCATCACATTATAAAGTGTGAAACCTAAAAACTTACCCATTTTCTAAAACCTATAACATATTATAACCCCCCAGTCAGGCAGTAGAACTCGAATTAGATCCACAAACAAATTGAGTACTTCAAGACTACAACAACAAATACATTTCCACCATTTCCACTCTCCTTTTTTCTCCCCTCAAATGCACATAAAGTCCATTAAACCATCCATCATTAACCTCCCTGTGTGCCAGTTGCGGGTGTGTGTAGCCATGTTACTTTTTCTCCCTGTGAAGACGCAATCATTTCCCAGCGCTAAGAGCCCTTAATGGACAGGAATGGGCACTCTGAGGCTCATTAGCATTAGCTAGCTTCCTTTTCTCTGTTAATGGACAAATGCTCTTTATATTTATAATGCTTTTACAGAGAAGATCAATATCATAATCTGCATGATTGTGGAATATGAAGTAAGGTTTTTGTGTGCATTAAGGGAGAAAATATTGGTTTGTGTTGCGAAATACGAAAACACTTTGGTAAGAGCTGTCCAGAGCTGATAGATGAAGAATAGTGCAATAGCTAAAATCTAATGGTCTCTTTTCTTTTCAAATCTCTAACAATAACCAAAAGCCTACAATCTGTACATGCTCGTACAGTACATCACACAGTCAACATGGACAACATTAGTGTGTGTGTGCGTGTGTGTGTGTGTGTGTGTGTGTGTGTGTGTGTGTGTGTGTGTGTGTGTGTGTGTGTGTGTTGTGTGTGTGTGTGTTTTTGTGTGTGTGTGTGTGAGTGCGTCTGTGTGAGGATTTGGTTTCACATTTAGGCCTTATAATCGTAAATATATCCACTATGAGTGGATTCAGTGTTGAGTGTAGCTACAGAAAAACTCCAGTAGATGCTGCTAATGAGCAGCAGAGTGGACGAAAGTGTGTGTGACAGAGAGAGAGAATCTGGGCTGGACACCAACCTGCTGTCAGCGCACTAGACCATGGCTCATTGCATCACTGGTGACGCTGATAAAAAAGTCACAGCAGCACCAAGTGCCAGTTTACACCTGAAGCTATTTGACAACTACAGATGTGTTTTTGTGATACAGCAGGACAATAATGGCCCATAATATATTTACTTTGCTTTTTATCCAAAAGTGAATGCGTGTCTTTTTCTATGGACTAAAGAGTCAAAGATAGAGTTCATGTTTGAATGGTTCAATGCAATATCTACTCTCAGGACTTTGGATCAAAACCTCCAAAACTGAAGCGAGGCTGTGAGGTTTGCTTCAAGCCCAACTGGTTTAACTGGTCACGGTTGGAGTGTCGATACCAAGTCTCACAGATCTGTTTCTCATGCAGTAATGGACTAGGGATGATCAGGTACCTCAGCAACAGCCAAGTGAGGTCTTATAGTGGACAAGGCCATTGTTCAACATTAAAATCAAATTGCAGCAGCATCACTAATCCTGTTTAGTCCCACCCAGATAAACCATCTGTTGTGGAATTCAGGTTGGTCTTCATACAGCGTTAACAATGGTCACCTAAGAGAACAATTTCCAGCACCTTGATGCTCATACCCATTTTGCAACTCAGAGAGGATAGAGGTTTTGGGTTTTGTTGATGAAAACCACTTTAAACACAAGTCAGGTTTCAGAGGTTTTGTCAGATTTAAGAAGCTGCTTCTTACAGTACTTATTAACCCTTCCTTATCCCTGACTAGGCTGGTCCTGCAGCCCCTGACAAGGTTAAGCTGTTTAGAGTAGGTGAGGAGATTACACATCTTATTATCTACATCTCCCTCCCTCCCATCCTCTCTGTCTCTGTCTCTGTCTCTGTCTCTGTCTCTGTCTCTGTCTCTGTCTCTGTCTCTCTCTCTCTCTCTCTCTCTCTCTCTCTCTCTCTCTCTCTCTCTTCATCCCTATCCTTACAATACAACCCTTCCCCCGGCTGGCTGCAAGGGGCTAGCGCCGCAATTTAATACCATGTCTACAAGAAGATAAGGCTTTCTTATGAACAGATTAACAATATGTCCTTTGTTTGTTGCCGCTGTGTAGCCTGGCCAGGCATTTAAGCCAAGGAGACATTTGTCCACTGTGAAGAGATGGAGAAAGAAATGGTGATAGAGGATGGACTGGAATAAGGACAGTGATGAATGACAGACAGACAAACACACAGGAAAAGGCCAAATGGAGAAAAGAGGGAAAAGCAAAAGGGTGGAATTCAGCAACCTTAGCAGTGATAAGTGGAGAGCAGCATTCTTCCCCAGTAACAGGAGACAGGAAAACATGTCAGTGGGCAAATTGCCCCTCAAACCCACTGACAAGGATTGTCAGCAGAGAGGAGAGACAGAATCTTTCTGGCCTGCAGTCGCGCCAGGATTAATTACCAGCAATTACAAAGAGGAGGAGAAATCAGAAGGCTGTGATGATCTGGCATTGGAGCGCTTGGATGTACCACAGAGACCCCAACATGTGTCTGTATGCATAATGTGTGTGTGTGTGTGTGCGCGCGCACGTGCGTGCGTGTGTGTGTGTGTGTGTGTGTGTGTGTATGTGTCTCTGTATCTGTGTCTATATCTGTATGTGGTGTGAGAGAGAGTGTGTGTGCTTGTGAATGTGTGTGCTGCAGACACATATTATGCTGGTCCCAGACCGCTTGCATTCATATTGTGACAGTTGACAGCTGTTTTTTCCTCTAATAAGATTAGACTAAAGAAATTAGTTGTGCACTCTTTAATCTGCCATTTAACAGGGGCCACCTGGGGCCCGACTTATCCCATCCACTCTGAATGGCTAATCAGAGGCGCTTTGATTCACACAGGGATGAGGACTGCACTCAGGACCTGCAAGGCTAGAAGCCAGTAAAAGGGGGATTTCCCCAGAAACCACACTTCGATGCAAATAGGAGAGATTTTTGCGTTTTTTGCCAACTTTCTATCCTTAGATGGTCCATTTCATAAGATAATTGACCCATGTCCTGAACTGTCACGGACAGCAACAGTCATGCTATTGCAGTAAACCTGTGACTTTATCAGCAGCTCATTAACTTTAAAACAAATGTTACCTTTCTTTATTTAATCTTTTTTGGTTATGTTTCATCTGTAGTTTGTAACATGGTTAAATCATGTTCTATATTGGATATTCTGCAAAACATTTTGTCACCCTCTTCTTCTCTGCTCTTCAGGTGGTGTTTAATGTGTTTCATCAGCAGCTGGAGCTGGCCTGTCCTGGGCTGTTCTCTGCTTAGCTGTGCTCATCTCTACTGGGTTATTTTCTACTGGACTGTTCTCTGCTGCCCTGTTCTCTGCTGGGCTGATCCCTGATGGGCTGATCTCTGTTTGACTGTGCTGTTCTCTGCTGCGCTGTTCTGAGCTGTAATGATTTCTGCTGGGCTGTTCTCTGCTGGGAGGAAAAGTCTTTGGCACAGCTGCACAAACAGACCCTTTGCTGGCGAATCAGTCTGGCAGAACTTGGTCTTCGGCCAAGAAAATATAGTCCTGAGGAGTTTCATCTTTTCCTGCAACACTGGCTGAAAGCAGTCACTATTATCACTGTGATCGACTCACTTTGTCATCCCCTATTTCTCCTCCTTCTCCTTCTCTGCTTTGTACCTCACTTGCACCAACATGGTTCCTCCTTTCCTGCTCCTTTGCACTGCCTCTTCTCCAGCCCGACAGATTACCAACCAGAGGCCTGCTGTTCCACCCAAAGCAGTTGTGACAGATTCCTATTACACTGTTTACCTGTGTGAAAGCGGAGGCAGACATACATTAACTATATTCAAATCTGGAGCGACCACAAGCCCACCCTAAGATCCTTTGAGTGGCATCATAGTGCGGTTTAGGATGTCTACTGTTATTCAAGTGAAGAATGAGGGCCAGATGGTGTAAGTGATGGTTGATGCTGATATGTTAATGACTGGGAATAAACAGATGCTTGCTTTAAAGTATGTAAGTCCCTCCTTTTGAGTCCAATTCTGGCAGAATTCATGTTTATTTTGGGCTGTTTTGAAGTGAATGTGGATCCATAATCTGACAGAGGTTCAGAAGATTCTTCAGCTCCACGGAAGCCTTCTTGAATCACAAACCTTTCTCCAGGTCTCAATTCATTATTTAAAAAAACAAAACCATTCTTTATTGAGTGTTTAGTCTTTCAGAACCTGCTACACATGCAGAAACAGCATACATTTCCCAATTAGAATAACTGAGAAACAGTCAGCAGGTGCTAAAAAGAACGACAGTGTGGCCAAGTTGTCTGGTGCTCCAGGGAACTCATGTTGTCTGTGCCGGTTGTCTGTGCATCCAGGTCTGCATCTGAGATTACTGTCAGAAACAAGGTGCCATCTTCCTCTCAAAGCTCAGGTTTGAGACCTTTAAGTGCTGGTTGAATGGCTGCAGCATTTCATTAGCATGTTTTTGTTGTTAGTGATATAAGTGTCCGTGCAGCTTTAATATCATCTTTATAAAAAATATTGTAACTATTGATAACTGACTTTTAATACTGTAGACTTGTCAATGGGCCAACTTTCCACAGTGCTGTTGCAACTGCTGGTGGTGCTGGGGTTGCTGCTGTTAGTGCTGCTGCTGCTGTGGGTGGTGGTGGTGGTGGTGCTGCTGCTGCTGCGGGTGATGCTGCTGGTGCTGCTGCCGGTGGTGGTGTTGCTGCTGGTGATGGTGCTGATAGAGGTGCTGGTCCTGGTGCTGGTGTTGCTGGTGGTGGGAGACCCACTGTTGGGGACCCACTCCAGCGTCCAGCGTTTAGTTGATTGAATTTATGTTTTATACTTCTCTGGTGCAGAAGTATAAAAAATCCTCCTCAGTGATTTAGGAGACTTTCAAGACTGAAAATGTTGAAAATGACAGACTTTCAAGCCTTTGCACCATTTTCTATGTTGAGGGGTAGCTGACGAGGACATCGGCCTCCAAGATCACTGCACACATGTTAACAATGACTGAGGAAATTCTGTTTTCTGTTATAACTTAATTTGTCGACCGCTGCAGTAATGTGTTATTTTTTAGAACTGATCATATGATTGAAAGACAGCAGCGATGCTGAATTTGTCACATTTTCATGTAAATGGAACCAGACAGACTAAACAATGTTGACTTGTCAGAAATCCCTCACATGCCCACCAACCATATGGTTCATATTAGGAAGACAGCTTTGACTGTTTCAGACACTGACAACAACATCAACCAGCCACAGTCAGAAAAACACCAAGCTTTTATAATACTAACAAATCTAATCTATGGATGCTTGAGAAGTATCATATCCTTCCTCCCAACAGAAAGTAGTCTTTCAGCTGCTTTGGTCTGGGCAAATCATAAAGAAGAGTTTCAAGATGGAGAGGTAGTAAAAATAAATAACAAAGTTTACATTTAGTTATACCAGACCATGATAATAAATGTTCCATACTCTCAGTTATGCAGCTGAAGCAAATTCGCTTTCCTAAATTCATTTCACCCTAGAAAAATTGAACTTGACAATCGTCTGTTTTTGCTGTCAGCAGCTCCTGTTTGCCACACACACATATACACGCACACTCCACACACACACACACACACACACACACACACACACACACACACACACACACCCAACCTTAACTCACAGACAACCTTAACCCTAACCCAACCCTATCCCTAACACAGGCTAACCCTATTCCAGACTAACCATTAACCCACATTAACCATAACCATAACCCAGACTAATCCTAATCCAGACTAACCATAACCCCTACTAACCCTAACCCAGACTAACCCCAACCCCTAACTCCAACCCAGACTAACCCTAACCCAACCCTAACACTAACACAGATTAACCCTTAAACCACGCTAACCCTGACCGTAACCCACATTAACCCTAACCCACACTAAGCCTAACCCTGCAGGGCTCCTCTACATCCCACTTCAAGCACTTGCGAGACTTCTCACTTCTGTGTGTTTGGCAGACGACCAGAAAGCATCCGTCACCGTGACTTCTGGTGACCAATGTAGCCCAGAGCTGATGAATAATACAGAAGTGTGTGCTATTATTCATAGGCCAATGCTACAGGTATTTCTCTGAGACTAATCATGTCTGGGAAGGTGCAAAACACTTTTGAAATTTTATGTCATTTGACTTGAGCCAGCCAGGACGTAAATTTTGTTTCTGTGTGTTCTGTGTAATGCAATAGGCTTGATCATGACAGAATTGGATTGTGGAATTGTCCTAAATACATCTGTGAGAGACTGGTGTAACTCTGGATTCCCTCTCTGGTCTTGATAGTCCCTCCATCTGTTGTGTGTCTCTCAATATGCTTCCTTCAGGCTGGTGACAGATGAATCAGCCTTGTGTAAGGATCCCCCTTGTCTGACCAACCCGATCACTTACCATACGAGAAGGAGCCAAACATTAGTACCGCCGCCTAGCTAGCATGGCGAAGTGCTGAGCTGGCGCGGCGCCTACATAAAGCTGGGAGGCTCTGGAGTTACAGAGGAGGAAGGATTCCATGACTGAGCTGTATTTACACATGTTGATTGTCTGTGCACGAGAGATCTATTGACATGAATAAATTGCTGATAGTAATTAATAAATTACGAAGGGATTTTGCTGCTATATAAAACATACAGGTATGGCTATTAATAAGAGGATGTAACTAATAAACAAGATGCAAAGCTATGTGCAGAGCAGATGTGACCGTTGGACAGTTCTAACAGTGGAGGCCTTTTCCTCAGGTGTTTCTCTCAGCCTGGTCAGTTCAGCTCTCTCTTGTTTTTCCCATCAGTGAATTGGAAAAACAGCATTACAAGAATTAAATTAAATCTAACACTTCTCAAAGCTCACAGCAGTTTAGGATTTAGTCATTTATTTAACTTCATTTTCTGCTTGTCAACTGCAGGCAAATGTTCATTCTGGGTATCTAACTGACAATTTACCCTCACATAAACTAAACACAACATCAACATAAAGCAGACTCATTAAATGACACAGACAATGACACATTAGATGGACACCTTGGGCTGGGAGCTCCTGTTCTTTAATATGAATGTGGTTGAAGGTTGTGTGGAACCTTGTACTACTGAAAAAGTGACAATAGAAGCCTCTCTGAGCCAGGTAGGAGGAGAATGTCATAACAGCCAGTTTAATCCCAAGTGACATGTGACACATTGAGCAAGGGTTTGTAAGAAGTTGGAAATTGTAATTACAGGTACATATAAAGTCCATAGTGTGTGTGTGACAGCTCCAACAACGACGTAAAAGAGGAGTGGGATCATCCTGGAGAAGGGGAGCTGTGTTGAAGGCTCTTAGTGATACTGATCGAATGCCGCTCAGAGTTGAGAGCTTACTGGAAGATATTTTGACACACTGGGAGGTCTGGTGATTGACAGCTCTTTTCCTCTCATTAAAGGGATGTGCAGCAGACATACCTGAGCCTCTCAGGCAAGGTGAGATGGGTCCCCATGCAGGCTCCTCCCACAGTTCAGTAAATTCCAGTATTACAGCCGAGCCACAGTAAAAGACCTGTTAGCAGTAACCCTAACCCTACCAGGAACAAAATCAAATACATAAAGAACACTATTTAAAAAAAGATATTTCCTCTCTTTTATTCCTGCTGTTTTGTGCAGCATGAATCTATCCTTTTTGCAAACTGGGAACCAGCTCAGCTCCTCATTCAACCAACACAAATGTTTCTGGATGAGCTGCAACATTTCCTCAAAGAAAATGTGTAAGGGTGAAACCACATCAAAGAAACAATGTAGATCTGATACATGAGCATAAATCATGAGCTTGAGTCCTTTCTGACAGACAACAGGCCCTCTTGTGTCTGTGGCCAAGGTGCTAAGTCTTTTGAGCCCACTAGCATCTCTGGGTAATACTCAAAGGTCTGTGGCGAGGCATTAGATACACACAGGTGGTGTAGACATCTGAGTCTGCTGGACAAAACTCCTGTGTTACCGCCACCTCTTCCAGCAGCTGTACACATCCTGGAACTGATGGCACGGAGCTTTGTGTTGCAGTAAACATTAACATTAGACACTAGAGTTTCTGAGAGAGACAGGTATCATACTTAGCATCTCTCTCTCTCTCTCTCTCTCTCTCTCTCTCTCTCTCTCTCTCTCTCTCTCTCACTCTCACTCTCTCCTACACACACTCCTGTTTACCATATGCTCACAAATGTGCATGCACACATGCATGTACAGTGCAGGAGTTATTGAGGTACAGATCAAAAGTTATCATTAAAGAATCATTACACAGTCAGAAATATCTGTTTGTCGTTTTCATGTTTGTCATTCTTGTGTTTCTTAATTTATTGTTGGTCTATCGCTTAATTCTTTAGTCTTGATGTCTTTTCATCTACCTCCTGATCAGAGGATTAAAATGCATGTCAGTTACTTCCATTAAATCAATATCTGACTTTCCTTAAACTACTGATGCACTGAGGGTTCTTTCTGAAGTAAGGCCTGGAGCTGGTCCTGAATATGTGTTGACCACTTCGGGCCAAAATGGCCACAGGAAAAAAAGGCCTGACGAATCAATAAAACAGTGTGTTTGTCATGTCTGCACTGTAAATCAGCGATTCAAACAGAAAGAGAGCACTTTGACGTGCGTATGAATGATTCCTGTCTGTGTTCAGCTCATGTCGGCTCCAGCTGCTGCGCTCTAATGACAGCCAGCTGTTTGATGGCCGTCACTGAATATGTGTGAGAAAACTTCACAGTCCCACTATTAGCAGTGTTAAACAGTAGCCAGGAGCTGTAACCTATAGTCTTGAATAATAGGAATGAATTGAATGTGTTGGGATTCCTGAGTCTGTTTTGGTGTTTGTAGCTCTGCTGTGTCTTCATCCTTATAACAGAGAGGCACACTTGTCTTCAGTGCTGTCTCTAGCAGAAGTTACACTAATGGTGTCTCTTTTGTGCCATTTGACAGTTGTGACTCTGCAGGGTCCAAGAGAGATGCTGATTTCAGAGGGAGAAAGAGGAGAAGAAGCTGCTCCTGCCCAAGAATTTCCCAGTTTGGCTCGTGAACTGAGCCGATATCTGCAGAGTTCCTGAGTTTGTAGGAGCAAGTGCTGCTCTCTAATTCAGGATGAAAGCTGGAAAAAGAAAATGTTTGCTGACTCATTACGAAGCCTGAAAGGGGATTAAGTTGCAGCACTCATAGATCAAACAAGTTTGTGTTTGTTCATGTAACTGTTGTGAACAACTCTGCATTTATGGGATGGAACAGCAGTCTTGGGGCTGATTACATAATGACTTTATTAGCCATAAACACACTTAATCAAAGGGCTTTTCCAGCCAGCCTGCATTGGTTTCATCTGTGAACAAGGATTTCTTTGCTACATTCAGACCCACAAACGTTCACACTGTGGAGCCACTCACACATTGATGCGCTGCAGCTCCTCACAAAAGAAGCACCTTGGTGGACTTATGGAATGGGACATATCTGTTAATAGTAGCCATATTACTCAATCTAGGCATTTCTGTATCATATTTTAGTTTGGCCTCTTTTTTCAGAGTACAGAAGTTTTTATCTAAAATCTAAATAAATAAAAGCTGGAAATCGAAGTCAGGATTACATCGGCCATTCATAAAATACTCTGTTTCCATCATAATGAAAGGAAAATATCATCCTTCAAATGTACCAGTTCAGATCAATCCTAAGGTCCAGTTTTGTCTAAACACCATTGTGAGTGAGCTCAGTTAACAATATCATTAAAAGTAAACAAACAACTTCATCCTAGGGTTTCTCATCATTGATTCTAATGCTAATCCATTTGGTATGATGGTATGATGCCATGTTCCACCTTAGTCTGAGTCCTTGCTAATCTCAGAATGCAAATGTATTTTATCTCCACACCATCGCCACGAACATTTACCCTGCCAGAACCAACGGGTGCAACCTTTGACACCTGCTAATCCATCACG
The DNA here is from genome assembly GCF_003711565.1 of Takifugu flavidus. Lineage (NCBI taxonomy): Eukaryota > Metazoa > Chordata > Actinopteri > Tetraodontiformes > Tetraodontidae > Takifugu > Takifugu flavidus. Next base: position 5,425,445 of record NC_079521.1, read on the forward strand.
GGGACAGACGAGTCTCAGGTTCAGTCACCCCACTGCTTTCATGTATTCACTCACATATTCCTCTTCTCTTCTAGTAATCTGAGTATGGACACATTCTCTTCTGTGTGTTAAGGAGAAACCTTTTAAAAATAAGCAAAAACAAGTTCTGCCTTGAAAAGTTCCCCTTTGAAGATAAGGGGAAAAAAACATATTAGGAGCACTGAACCGGGAATAAAGGAGGAGGAACAGGAGCTGGGAAGGAGCTCAAACAGCAGCATGATCACCTCAGAGGTGATCCACTGTGAGTTCCCCCTGCAAGTCAAAGCTAGCTACCAGACACAAAAGCAGCCAGCAAACGTCACAGATGATCCACAGTCAAGGATTCCGCTCACACCTAGACAATGATCATAGCCGTTCTGTCTGAGGTACACAACCCTCCTCTGACTTATGCTAAGCAGTGCCATTGTCACAGTGACAAAGGTAAACGCATCTGAGGTGCTGCAGTTTGCTCAGTGTGAAATCAGGTGGAAAAATCCAAATATTTTGTTGAAAGGAAAAGATCATTTACAGCATATCTGGAGAGTTTATGTTCACAGGACACTTAATATAATAAACCAGTAATTAGTCACATTATCCACTCATCCTAAATTCCCCCAGTTCCATCCACTGTTGTGTTATCTTAAAATCCATCAGCCATTTCTGCAGAATCCTGCTCAAAAGTTAACAAGCACATCCTTCAATAACCTCAAGGTTGAAGCAGTTCACTTGTGTTGTGTGAAAAAACCCAATTTATGAAGCAAATGTCAAGTGCAAAGTGCCCTCCAATGCCAACCAATGCTTCCAGCAAACAAAGGAGCACACTGAGTTTGACCCATCCACTCCAAGTCTGCCTCCATTTACATACCTTTTGTTCCCTCACTTATATTTGACCTTTCCTGAGCAGGAGGACCTTCCAACCTGTTCAGAGTGCCACATTAACTGCTCACTTCTCCACATTCTGGACTGTTTTTTCTAAATCTGCAAAGAATCTTGGATGTCTGTCCTGGATGCTGTATCCCCCCATGACCCCTCCAAACGCATTAGACTTAAGTAAAGATACTCATTTAGATAAGTGATGACATTTCTACTGTAGATTTAAGTAGAGGGGAGCTCAGTCAGTGAGAGAGAGAGAATAGATTGATTTCTGAGAAACATTGCATAAATGCTGGTAGAACAAACAAAAAAGGGAACATGATTTACAATTAAAATGGTGATTTTATTCCTTTATTGACAAAAAATACTTTCAGTGTTTTTAAAGAGAGTCTAAAAGTGATTGTTATTATTGTTAATAACAATATTAATATTAAAAACAGTTATAAGTTATTATAACAATAATAACAATTAATACTACAATACTACAACTAATGTTAATAGGAATATTAACCATCAGACATTGGCTGCCCGTTAAATTTAGAATAATTTTTAAAACTGTTCTTTTGACCTACAAGGTCCTCAGAGGCCTAACTCCATCCTACCTGGAGGAGCTAGTGATACCTTACCAGCCCAATAGACCACTCCGCTCTCAGAATGCTGGTCTACTTGTGGTTCCCAGAGTTTCTAGGAGTAGAATGGGGGGCCGAGCATTTAGCTACCAGGCCCCCCTCCTATGGAACCAGCTCCCTGTCCAGGTACGGGAGGCTGACTCCATCGCTACTTTTAAGATCAGACTTAAAACCTACCTCTTTGAAAAAGCTTATTGTTGCTGTAGTTCCAGTTACTATCATAGACAGATGAATTATCATACTTAGGGAGTCGTCTAATTATTAGGTTAACATCTTAGTTATGCTGCTATAGGCCGAGGCTGCCGGGGTCCAGAAACATGATCACCTGTCAGGTCTCTGTCACCCCACTGGGTCATGCTCTCCTCTCCTCTCCTCTCCTCTCCTCTCCTCTCCTCTCCTCTCCTCTCCTCCTCTCCTCTCCTCTCCACTCCACTCCACTCCACTCCACTCCACTCCACTCCACTCCACTCCCTGTCCTCCCCCCAGCCAGCCATCAGCAGGAGGTTTCTTCCTGTTAAAGGGGAGTTTTTACTTGCCACTGTTGCGTGTTTGGGGTTAGGCCCTGGGATTCTGTAAAGCGCCTAGAAACAATTTTGATTGTAAAAGACGCTATATAAATAAAGATTGATTGATTGATTGATTGATTGATTGATTGATTGATTGATGATTGATTGATTGATTGATTGATTGATGATTGATTGATTGATTGATTGATAGATATTAGTATTCTTATTGTAGCTAATGTTGAAGAAAAACTTTGTAAGTAAGTTATTAGACAATCATCCACCTACTTTATGTCTAATCAGTGATTTCTGACAAAAATGAACTCCATGGAGGTAAATGTGTGTTTATATTGCCTTAAGCTTTCACATATAGAAAGTATAGAGAGGCTGCAGAGTGTAAACTTTCTCCATCTAGCGTCAGATTAGGAGATGCTCTCAGTGCTGTGTGAGGTGTCTCACCGTCCTCACTCCAACTTTAATCTGCTGTTCTCCTGACCTGCTGCTGTTTTGTCACCCTGACATGTTTAACAAATACTGTCAGCCGGCAACAGGATACACCAGAGGTGTTGTTGTCAGTTTACAGAAGGTGATGGATTAGATGTGATTTAAGATCCTCTCTTATCAATATCCTCCAACTTCCAACCCCTACACATTTCCCCACTCTCAGCACCCACATGAACACACGGCCTCAGCCAAATATTAGCATTTTGAAGACAAACAGTTTTAATTGTTTGCTCCAACCTTTCTTTTTGGTGGCTTCCTTTTTAAGCAGAAAGCCAGCTAGACGGTCAGGGTGGTTGGGGCGGCCTCAGAGCTCTTCTCCTTCAATCACTCTGCACAAAAGCAACAAAACACGCCTCTGTAAATATTTCAGTGGCTTTAGCACCTCATCCAGAGTCCTGCTACTCGCTGTCTGCCAGCCCCAGAGCCAGCCATTGTGTGGCCCCTGGTGGCTGTTTTGTCTTGTGCTGCTGGATGTGGCTGCTCTGTTGTCGGGAGGCAGCAGAGCCTGCATGCATGCAGTAGCAGAGGGGAGGATTAGCCTTGAGCTTTTCACAGTGTCTAAGGGGCTGCCAAGCATGCTGGGCCTTTTTTGCACGGCACACACCTTTGACATCATTTACTTCTGTTCACTGCAGAAAATCCAGGTTAAATATTTCAGATTAATGGTCATTAACTATCTAAAGAGATGCAGAGGATGCAGGCATGTTTTGACAAATCCATGTTTTGACATGCCCGCATAGAATTTGTGTTTTCTTCAGTCAAAACTGAATTTGAAAAAGATCAGTTTATAAAACTCAGTTGTTTGGAAGAGGAATGGTGTTCACAGTCCAAGATCATTGCTATAATAAATGGGAATGCTGTTTTAGTATAGCTGTGCCCTTGATATGAGCTGCTTCTCCAAGCGAGTCTTCAGGGAGCGCTTCCAATAAGAGTAATGTCCCCATGAGCATGGCTCCCATTCAACAATTTACGGGCAGATTACAGATTCTAATAAAATTTTTGCAGCCTTAATTAAAGAATCTGCTCCCAATTTTATGATAGTTCAGTGCACCCACACTCCCTCTGTCCAATCTAATTATTCTGATGTACACAATTAGCATGAGGAGCACATTGTTCGCTTCATTTGCATATTATATTGGATAATTGAATGAGAGTGTCTGATAATTAAATTAGCTTGAATGACAGATGATTCAGCCCACTGTGAGGAAAAGTTAACAAAATGAGCAGCCTGGGATTACAACATGTGCCTGATGAATATTTATATCTTCTACCATGGTCACCTCCAGTAGACTTGCGCTGGCTAATTTGAAAAATGTGCAGCCAGCTAGCAGCTAAACTGGTGCTGCTGTTTCTTCACCCCCATAACGGCTGCGCATTAAATATGGGAATAAAGAAGAAACTTCATTTTTGATTGTTTGTTGTTCATCATGGAGGTGACACTGATAAGACTAATGACAAGAATGTGGGGGAATTCATGTCCAGGCACTTTCAGCATAAACACAGGCTGCTGAAGTGCCACATGCTAAACTCCACTGCTGATTTCGGTTTTGGCAAAAAGCTTCCGTTTAAATCCATTTAAGCAGAAAATAAACTGCAAACATATAAACTTTCATGAATGCTTCTTTTGTTTACCTTAGAATAATACTTTCTTCTGAGCTCTATTATGGTTGATAAAATGTTAGCAGCTCATATCCTTCTGCCATTCATTCTATAGTCCTTGGAATTTTTCCATTCAGGGTTTTGAGCAGGATAAATGTTTAGAGGAAATATTTGGAACAGCTTTAGCCTTTCACATGCTAATGTAAGCACTGGCGGCACAAGAAAGCTAGCTTGACCCAGGGGCCACTGGGTGACACAGTCTGCTGATTCAGTGCCTACAGCTTTGGCTTTGTTTATGTGTGTGCACGAGAAATAATGCACATCATAAAAAGGAGAACTTTGAAGGGGAACCACTACCCCTCATGATATATGCCCCTTACTCCGTGGATATAAATAACTCTTCCCAATAGCACAAAAGCAATCTCAGGGGTGACTTATTCACTGTCATTTCTACAATAACATTGGGCCGTATTTCCACCCCTGTTGTTCTTCACACACTGAATCATTCTCTGTAGATTTGTCCAACACTGATTTCAGAGCTAGCTTACACGATTTTTGTGTGAAGACTGTGAAGTAAAACGGGGGAAAGAAAAATTAAATGAAAGCAAAGCTGCTGATTTTTCAGCATCTGTAAATTTTCGAACCTGCTAGACATAAAATGCTTCATTGGTTTACTTCAAAACAATGTCCAAACACAATTTGCATCACGTGTAACTTGTGTTTGTCTTTGCCTCCCACGTCCCTTGTAAAATCTCCTCTGTTCTCTGTGTTATAGCACACATTGGTATACAAAGTGCCGTCTGATTGTCTGCCCGGGAGTCGTTTCAGGGAGCGGAGGAATTTACACAGGCGCTGGAGCTGTCGGAAGGTGGGATAGGAAACTGTAAAGATAAGTCCCTACAGCAGCTTAAGGAGCTTTTGCAAGAGGTTTCGGCATCTCTCAGATCTCCCAGATATACAGCCGATGTTCCCCTGCTCTTATCAGAATCCTGAATCCACTTCCTAGTGCTTGGAGACACAGGCGCACTTTCTCTCTGATTGTGTGACCCTTTCGAACACATTTAAAATACCAACAACCCCTGTTCCATCCATCCATGTCTGTCATCTTACTCATTCTGGTGCAGCCAGAAATCCCAGAAAGACCTCCAACCAGTACAACCACACTGACCAATGGAAGTGATGTGACCCAGATCATTCTATGATGTCACACACAGATGGTTGGGGTTTGGCTTAGTGGGCAGATGTCATCACAGTTTCTGCCAACAACTTCTAAGTTTGTGTCTTGGTGTGTCTGCAGCTGAAATCTTTGACATCTGGCCTCCATCACAACCTTTCTCCACTTCAACTTACACTTTCACCTTCATTCAACTTAACATGTGAAGGCTGTTTTTTTATCCTCTAAAACCAACATATGCCCCCAATTGCATGATATTTATACTCCCAAAAAGAGAACAAAAAATTAAAAAACTTTTCAGGTTCACATCATTCAACTCCAATAAACCAATAATGAAGGCAAGATGAGAAGGTAAAATGTCCAGGATGCTCACTTGTGTTATGAAGCAGCTCTTCACTGTCCCTGAAATCTCCCTCTTTGCTAAAAAAAAAAAAAACAAGCTTCCAACGAGCTGCAGAATACTGGCTGACAGGCAAAGAGCAACCAAGACATTATCATGCTGTTTCTTAGAGCAAGACCAAGGCTGCCACCACTCCACCTTCAGCCCTGCCCTCCTCGCTGCTCTTGCTTTATGTCTTTTCCTGCAGCAAGCACTTGAAGAAGGATAATTTGTTTGGATGTTTAAAGTTGCAGCTCTGGCTGGTGGAGGATTATATGAGATGGACCTGTGATTTGTGGTGGCTGGTGGTGGGGAGGAGTAAGTATGCACGTACGCACGTGAAGGTGTGTCTTTCTGTGCATGTGTGTGTGTGTGTGTGTGTGTGTGTGTGTGTGTGTGTGTGTGTGTGTGTGCGTGTGTGTGTGTGTGTGTGTGTGTGTGAGTGTGTGTGTCTTCCAGGTCCTCGCTGTCCATCCTGTATTTTGTCTGCTACAGGAAGGCTTTGCGCTGTCTGATTGTTTTCTGTTTAAAGATGAATAATCTTGTAATCCCTGAAATTGATTGGTCCCAGATTTATGGAAGCCTTCTGTGCTGCGCATTTCTTCAGCGGGGAGAATCAGTGAGGATCTGTTTGGATTCACCGTGAGCATCCAAAGACCTGACACGGTTAGCTGACCTGAAGGACCAGAGTGCAACCGAGGCAGCTTTATATTTAAAGTCTGTCAAACTTCCATTGCGTTCATGAAGATTTCTCTTTCTTTGAAGAGATCAGTTTTCCATAAATCTAGAATTTCTTCTGGCCCATTTCATGAAACACTCTGATAATATTTCTCAGTATCAGCCGTGGTTTTAAATCTTCACTGCCGAGTTCTTGGGAGAATTAACCTCTTTGTGCATTTTTCTCAAGAGAGTGAAGAGATCACCAGTTACATCTCAACTTTGGTCCAAAGCATCTTGCGACAGGCCTTCATCTGATCCGTTCTGGCCCCCTTTGAACACTGCTGTAGGACGTGGTCCTGAAAAGTTTCACCCTCAGATGATAAAAAAGTGAATTATTGGTTTGTTTATCATGCTCTTAAAAGCTAAAGTGCATTATTAAACAGAGAGCACATTAAAGGGGAGTATTGTTAAAAGTGTTTTTAAAATCTTGTAAATCCTGGTAATTTATGTCACTGTTTTCCAGGAGGTTCACCTCAGGCCTTCTGGTTTTCATTTGGGTAAGGTTCTGCTCTTTGGGCTCCGTACCTGTGATTCTGCTCAATTTTCTCAGATACCATCTGACCATGTGACCCCCTTAACGGGGCATCCCAAGCCTCAAAAAGAGGCCAAACACTAAATTATCGCATTTAAAAGAAGGCATTGGAAGATCCTAATGTGTTCTATCTTTCTGAAAAACAAAATGATGGTGATGCTTTTTCAAGAAAACCTTCACATTTAAAGCCTCTGTACAATTAAATAAGCTTTTATACACACCAACAAAAATAACTGCATGAGGGAAAAAGTGACACCATGAAACTGAAATTAGTCATTAAACTTGAATGTTCCTTTTAAAGACACAGGGATTGTGATGCTTACAGAATACACACATGATCATCATAAGAATATTACAATCATAAAATTATATTTGCAGAAATATTCCATCCAGAATGGATCTATTGGAGGATTAGAAGTGAAAGTCTTGAATTAAAGCAGAACTTTGATCTCAGAGAAATGTGCTGAGGTCACTGAAACCTGGTTGTTACAACCAAAACATCATCCTTACCAAAATGAGTGGCCTGAGTCTCTGAAACCCCATGAGGTCTTACATACAAATGTTCCACTCGATCAAATTAAACACAGAGATTCTGCAGACGTCTTTACAGGCTTCTTGGTTCATTTGAATTTATGACCACGACAGCAGATTAGTAAATGTTGTGGCAGTGGTCGGAGCAGCAGTTCCATCCTTCAGCTGTTATAATGCTTTAGAGTTGTCTAGAGAAACAGAATTTTGTTCTCGACAGAACCAAAATGACAGAGTTTAGGACAGTGGTTTAGAATGTGTTAAGATGGGCTAATTCTCCTTCTGGGAGAATGGGATAGATGTCACCATGCTGGTGAAAATGGGAGAAGCCAACATGGAAATACCAGCCTGTTCCTCATGATCCACTCTTCCTCCTAATCTGACCTTCACCCTGTCCAACAGATGCTTGGCTGTGTCTGGGCCGCAAGTGGGTGCTGCTTGGGATCAGGAAGCTGCTTCTGCCTCTGGGGATTCATTGGCAGAGGCAACAATGGGTCAGAGCCTCTTCTTTGTGTGGTTGCCCTCCTTAATCAAACTATCCAGAGGAGTGATTGGATTTTAATTCTGCTGGGCCCACCATAATGGTGTGATGGACGGGGACTGGTGAATTGGAGCACGATGTCAGCCCTCAGAGGCCTCCATTAATGATATTGCTTCATTTCTTAAAGTGGCAGCCGTTCCTTGGGATGAGGGGATCTCCGCTGTTGGCAGGCGGCCCCTCATGTCTCCCTTTTGAGCTTTTTTATTTGTCTGTTTTCTCTTACTGACTCAAATCTGTCCATCACAAACATATTTGCTATTTTATTTGTGTTATTTCATTTTGTTCAAAATTGTCCAGAAGGAGGAGAATTTAAGGTCCTAAATGATCCACCTGGATCTGTCTTTATCCTGACCGGAGAGTCTGTGGGTCTGCTGTCCGCCCACATGTACTGCCTCCGCCAATATTCTCATCTGCATTGATGCTTTAATTAAAGTTGGTCTTCCACCTGAACTGACAAATCAAAAGCTTAAATGAACCTCAGCACTAAACCTTGGACTTCCTAAAAACATTGTTGAACTTCTGAACTAACACTGATGTTAGCGTGATCAAGGCCAGAGTGTCTGCCTTCAACCTTTTGATGCAGTTCCTCATCTCACCCACTTCCTCCGTGTTTGTCCTCCAACTTGGGCTGATGACACTTCTATGGGGGGGGGGGGGGGGGGGGGGGGGGGGGGGGGGGGGCTTCAGGTGAACTCTCAGTGTGTTTTATAGCAAGTCATTGTCAGGTGGGCCGGCTCCAGCCTTCCCCTGGTCTCTTAATGTGCGTTGGTGTGTTGTTTTTGCTGGAGATTTATGTGTGGGAGGGGCACAGTGATTTACGGGGCTGTGACAACGTCTCGGCAGCGGCCCAGAGAGGCGGATTCTGGCTCTCTGTGTGTGTTCCAGGTGAGCTGGACTTCACATGCAGTTTAAGTAGAAAACTCACCAATTTAAGACACATCTGGTGGGTCTGAGTGACGCAGCAGCACTGGCAGGAAGCAAACTGCTTCCAAAACTTGTCTTTAAATATAGAGTGAAAAGGAACAAAGAACTGTCAGTACAGGATGACACAAGAGGCACCGAGTCTGGATATTTACTCTTGGTGTCAGAGTCCAAAAAAGTAGCTTGTTGGATGGAAGCCTGCAGCACACAGCACAACACAGCACAGCACAGCACAGCACAGCACACCACACCACACCACAGCAAAATGCAGCACCTGAGAGGTAGAGGAGAGCTGTAAATCCAGCAGCTCCTAATTACATTGACCCTGGGATTAAACCTGATTGACTGCAAATTTATTTTCTATATATATGTCCTTTTTTGTCCCGACTCACTGATTCTGGGAGTCCTCACTTGGTGGTGGAGCAGCATGGTTTTTAATAGGTTAATGAGCCTCTACAACACAGTGTGACACCGCCCCCCACAAACATAAAACAAATAACCAAACCATGAAATTTTTTTTCTAATTATTATAGAATCAGTTGTTCATTTTTATTAATCATAATAGTGGCAATTGATTAATATCACCAGTAACTCTGTGAGATTCGTTTTTGTTCTTCAGCTAAACTTGCTTTTTGTCCATTCATTTGTTTGACCTTTCCCGTTCTGACAAGAAAACGTTTATGTTGCGTTCACTGTTTATGATGGGATCAATATTTAGCAGAACCTGGCAGCTCAAATGTAAAATTGAATTGCGGCGGTCAGTCTTCCGATTATCAACTCATCAATTCATTACTGATCAGTGAAAAGCTGTGAAATTATTCAGCTCGTTGTAACCCAAACCTCCTCAACCAGTCGAATCACGCTTCTGCCGAGCTCAGATGGAATTTTCGATGGCCAAAAGTAGTTCAAAGAGACTAAAATAAATTATCGGATATGCTGGTGTTTGGGTGGAACTAAATGAAACGTACTCACATAATACCAAAGAGATAACCGGTCCCGCCAGTTATATGATGACGTCACACCCTTAAACGAACTACTCCGGACCGCCGCAGCAAATTTGGATGAATCCTTCAGAATATGAAGATTACTCGTAATGATGAGATATATTATATGCGTGTGCCTGCGTGTGCAGACACCAGTGCTGCTGGTGAGTCCTCATTGAGAGAGCAGGACGTAGAACACGAAGGGAGGAAACGGACAAAGATCTGACAGAGAATGGGGGGATGTCGATTTCTGTCAGTATATAATATTCCTTTCATTTAGTGTGTGTGTGTGCTTCTGTGTGTGTGCGTGCGTGTGTGCGCGCGCAACCTAATATAATTACAAACGTTGTGTCATTACAATGTGTATAAAAAGCGCGTCGAACAGCTTTGTATTTTTAAAAGCTCTAATTGTTTTTTTGTTTTTTTGTTTTTTAAAAAAAAATCTTTTTCTTATTTTCAAGCTTCTAATATGCTGTTTTGGTCCATACCGCTGATTCCATATGTTACTGTATTGAATAAAGGAGAGCATTCTTCCGTGGAAAGGCCTTTGTTAGTCTCCTCTTATCTCACTTATCTTAATCCGCTCGCCTTGTTTACTTATCTTATTGGAAATAGCGCAATTAGAAATCTATTATCTACCTGTTGTCATTCAAATGTCCGATTAAGACACTGCCACATCAGCTCAAGAAGATAAAAAATAAACTTCTGTTAAAGTGTTGTAAATTAAAAACAGAATATATTTTAATCGAGTGACGAACTTTTCTGCTTGGTTTTTGTTTTTGTTTTTTTTGGGGGGGGGGGTTGTTTTAGAAATTTTCATCTTTTACTTCTAAAACGCAAACGACATGTGGAATAAATCCAAGCAACAAAATAAATAACTGTAAACCTAAAAGGTTTCAATCCACGGACTTTTCCGTGAGTGCCTGGCAGCTTTGTTGCCATCAGTCGTCCAGGTCTGAGCTGCGCTGCGCAGCGCTGCATAATAACGCAATTCAGCAAAGGAAAATAAACCGAGGAGGGGAAGTCACCCTTTACTCCTCCTCCCTCCTCCTCTCGCTGGACTTTTGGGGAGTTTGTGCTCTGTGGAAGGCTAGGGAAAGGGGGGTGGGTGCTTAGTTTGTTGTGGCTTCAGTCGGTGTATCGCTCGATGGTGATGCCAGGACGAGATAAGAGGTCGCCGAACCCTCCGCGCTGTCTAGACCAGTTTGTGACTCAACCTGAGAAACTGGACTGAGCGCAGTTTGCAGCAGATTTCTGCCCCGGAGATCAGCTGAATGGCCGCTGATACCTGCTGCATGACCCGAAGGCGAGAGGCTGCAGATGGAACCCGCTGATAAGACAAGAGAGCAACGGCTCAGCTTCACCTGAACAGGCCAAACAACATATCCTGAACTCATGAATCTGTGTTAAACCTTCCGCGTACCGAAGCAGCGTTGGTTTTAATCTAGACCGTACTCGGTTTTAAATTGGAATGGTGAATTAGAACTTTTTAAATTAAAAAGATTTAATATTCACCCCGTGGTTTTTAGTCTTTTCTAATTTTGCATGAACATCTCCACTAATGTCAGACAAATTTCTATTAAAGTATTTGCTGAAGTCTCGCAGCTGCACAGCTGGTCTAAAACGTGCCTGCGCAAAGATATGTCAATAAGCGTTATATTCATTTTTTAAATTATATTTTTATTAGTTAATAATCCCTTTACGAATTGTTTTATACCAATAAATAATATAACAATAATTTACTTTTGTTGGAGAAGCTAAAACAACCGGTATCCTGCCCTTAAGATAAAGTATTTTACAAGAAGAGATTCACATGCTCTGACCTTAAGACAAAGAGTCAACAGGGCTCCACAATCCAATAAATGTTTCAAATTTTTAAAAAAAAATCTGAAGAAACAAGACACAATATGCTCACAATAAAATGGAAATGTCTTCCTCTCTGGTGTTGCAGGAGAGCTTTGTCCTGGTAGATCCATGTGGAGGCTTCTGTACAAAAGTCCGTATCAATCATGCAACAACTCTTTTCTCAGTTTGTGTCAGTCAGAACGCCCCATATAGAACCAAATCTGGCTCAGAGGAGGTTTTCTTTCCATCTCCTGATGTGTTGGGGAGGAAAGAAATGATTTTCTTCTCTCTAGTTCAGATGAAGTGATGAGCTGGTCACATGCAGGGGGATCATAGATCATGTTGCAATTGTCCTTGCAGAATGGGAAGGTGGGACTTAAATCCCCGTTTCACGTCTCCACCGGGCTCGGTACCATACTGTTGGGGGTGTCCGGTAGCTGGGAGGACAGAGACGTCACATCGCTGCCTGAAGAGTTCCCCAGAGACCCCGACTCAGAGAAAGATACCTGTGAACACGGAGAGAAGGTGTCAAAGGTCAGATTCAGACAAACGGACTGACAGACAGACAGACAGACAGACAGGGGTACACACACCAGTTGTTGGAAGGCAGGCTGGTCCAGGTCACTCTGTAGGGCAAACTCACTCAGGGCTTTCCATGGAGGCTGGTAGGTCTGGACCTCCACCGGGTTCCCCTGCACGGCGCTCTCATGTCGAATGGGGCTTCCAGCAACCAGAGGGGTTCCTGTGAGGCCCTGCAGGTTCTATCATGTACATCCAAACATTTAAACATTTAAAAATGTTTAAATGGTAAAAACATTGTGCACACATCAACACAACTAGATTTATTTTGTCTTTTAAAAATATTTGTCCTTTTCTGATTAACATTTTCTTCTGAAATATGTCTTTTAATTGTAATAAATGAACTGAACCATCTGCTCTCAGAGTGGTCTGTTTACCTTTTTAAAAAAACATGTATCTTTAAAATTACAGATACCAAACTTAAATTAGACATTTAAATAATTCAGTGGAATAACACTGATGCCCGCTGTAGGATTATCTTTTATAATTCTTCTGCCCTCATGCAACAATTAACGTGCCAGCATCAGAAAGAAAATATATGATAATGCTTAAATTTAACAGAAAGTTTTATCTGTGTGTACAAATGCAAAAAGGTTGTGATTCTTTATTTTAAAGACTACTTTTAAAAAAAGGGAAACGCACAAATCAAAAGGAATAAATGATTTTTGGTAGGAATCAAATGGTCAAACTTACGAAGATGCTTACAGTCTTATCACTGTGTTGCTGTTGCTGCAGCTGCTTCATCAGTTGCGCCTTCTTCTTGTCTTTGCAGCGTTTGTTCTGGAACCAAACCCGAATCACTCTGGGGCTCAGGCCGGTCATCTCCACCAGCTGCTCCTTCATCAGCGCGTCCGGCCTCGGGTTGGCGTTGTAGCAAGTCCGCAGCGTGTGGAGCTGCTTCTCGTTCAGCACGGTCCTGACACGCGTCGTCTTCTCCGACTGCTTGTGGACGTGGTTCCGGTGCGTGGCCTGCCGCATCGAAACCGGGTCTGCAAACGCCGCAAACCAGAGCAAAAGGGTCAGAGACCTGAGATGAGACCGGGAAGCTCATAGATTCCCATTTGGACTTGTTAATAAAATCATCGTGACACATTAGAATCTTTTGAGCGGGGTAAAATCTCAGTTTCTTTCTGTGCCTAGTACATTAATTTAGTTTGGACACTGCGTGTTTACCTGGGTATTTGCCTATTTTCTTTGGTTGCATCTGGTACGTTTACACATTTCACTTGTATTTTTTGCCACATAAAAACACGAGAGTATATGTTATTTTCATAAACCCGGCCTTTAGCTTGATTTCGGCCCGAAGTTTGAAGCGAAGCGGCTGCTGGAGTCGCGGCAGCTGCTCCTCTCCGAGATGGAGCGCTTTCAGCAGTTGCAGGACATTATTCACACGTTAGCTTCTTTCTCTCCCCGTTGGCAGGCGATCTGAGCTCTGACAGCTCTGGACGCACACATGCACACGCGTACACGCGCTTCTCACTCACCCAATAGCAGATTATTCAGATAATGGCAACAGAGTAAGTTAAAGTTGATGAGATTAATAATAATAATAATAATAATAATAATAATAATAATAATAATAATAATAATAAGAAGAAGAAGAAGAAGAAGAAGAACATAAGAATAATGTTTGTTTTAGTTGAGTTTTTAATTCTTCAATTTTAAACGAGTCGACCGTAAGCGTTTTCTTATAAATTATTTCTGTACTAAAAACTATTTATTTTGCGCAGATCTTGACTGGAATTTATGATGCCTGCTGCAGCTTTAAAAGTCTGCTTTTTACTATAACTCCTAAGGACAAAGCTAGCCAATAATAATGAAACGAGTGGAGCAAGAATGGAGGCAGAGACCCACCTGTCAGGTGCAGGGCTCTGTTGGAGTGCAAGTGTCCGGGGCTGATGGGACTTCCTGCGGAGCTCTTCTCCAGTAGAATGCTGTGGTCGGCCCGGCAGAGCAGCTCTTCTTCCCGCAGGGAGAACTCGTCCCCCGGCAGCAATTGTCGGCTGCACACCGAGCACCTAAAACACTCGATGTGGTAAACGTGATCCCGGGCTCTCATCACCAAATCGCTGCTGCTGAATCCCAGGTTGCATTTGGCGCATTTTATTCCAAAGAGTCTGCGGACGTGAGACAGGCAGAACGATGATCAAAATGAATAATAATAATAATAATAATAATAATAATAATAATAATAATAATAATAATAATAATAATAATAATAACATGTTGTGAAATAATGTGCTGTTTGCCCCCTCCTCCAGCATTTTTAAATCTATTTAACGTTGAGCATAATGCGGATTTTTTTGCGGGCTGATAGACTTCAAAATGGAAGCCTGCATTTTGGACTCTAAATTCAGGTCTTTATATCGTTATTGAATTTTTCTTAAAGACACCTTCATCCGTGGGGAAACACATCTAAACTCCTACCTTACATAATCTCTCTTGCAGTAGGTTTTTCCGTCTCGGACGAAGCATGTGCAGGTCTCGTCCAGGTACTGGCTGCACTCCGCGCACTTCAGGCAGGCTGCGTGCCACTCCAGGTCCGGAGAGACTTTCAGTATATACTGGTCATGGATCTGGCTTCCACATCCTACACACATGGCGAATCCTTGCTTCTCTACAGGGATCAGACACACAAGTCAAACACTCGGAACCCACATTACTCAGAGTTAAGATTGCAATATTTCTGTTTGAGAAGGTACAAACGGGCAATTTCGGTGCTGTAATGAACTAGTGTTTGGCGGAAGCGACACTTGTTGTAAGAGATAAATGTCATGCAAATATTTGAAAGGAAAAAAAACAAATAAAAAATAACAATAACAATAATAATAATAATTTCAAAAATAGCTTCGCCGTCGGTGTAGCCGCTTCCACAAAACAATCACCGACCACCGAGGAGTTTGGAGGACTTACTTTTGGAATGATCCCCCATATCACCCAAGAAAGAAGAGCTAAAGATAATATCCACCATACAGGACGGACAAACGGACGGCGCTCCAGGCAGAACGATGAGCGGGCCCGCGACTCCCTCCCTGATAACGTGCGTCTTTCCAGACTTTGGGGGGCAGGAGACGA
Source organism: Takifugu flavidus (assembly GCF_003711565.1). Taxonomy (NCBI): domain Eukaryota; kingdom Metazoa; phylum Chordata; class Actinopteri; order Tetraodontiformes; family Tetraodontidae; genus Takifugu; species Takifugu flavidus. The sequence goes on from NC_079521.1 coordinate 5,440,848, forward strand.
AGATGCAGGGTCCCATACGCGCACTGCTCCGACGTCATGACGTAAGCGCGGGATTTCACCAATCACGCTCTTGTACACAAAAATAAATAAATAAACAAACATTTATTTATTTAAGAGACGGGTGCAATTCTATAGATTTTCATGTAAGATTGACTTTTTAAAATAACGATCTAAGCCAATGAATGACTTTTGGAAAATTGCACACAAACTCAATAAATACGATATTATAACAACACTAAAAACGAGCAGCGCTATTACAAGTAATTACATCCTATATTACAGTTAATATTCGATTCTACTATTTACTTTGTCCTATATAATTTTACAAGTATTATTCAATATCGGAAGACGTCCAACGACTAGTGTTTTCTCTGATCTTTTTGGCATTTTCCGTGACACATCTACAGTAAATTGATTTAGCTGTCTTTGCGCTTCATGTCAGCGTTATTTTTAGCCTTTGGCTATGATTTTACCAATTCAGTTTATTTTACGCTGCAATACGAATTAAAACACGTCAACGTTTCTGTGGAATGTTCTATCTCCCTCCAAACTGTTGATCTACTCGAGAACAGCGCCGTCTACTGGCACAAATACACACCTACATCTATCAATGCCGCGATCTTGTTTTAAGAAATAATGATCGATATTTCTTCTGCAGGATGTTGGTTTGACTAGAATCTAAATTCGAAAAATCAACTCCATTAATGGCATTAAATATAGATTAAACGGACAGTCGGCATATTGTCCATAGTCAGATTTATCACGTTTTAGAAAGTTTATTAATTTCATTAAGTTTTTTTATTGTGAATTATTAAATATTTGTTTAGCACGTTATTAAACTATCTGTTATCTATCTGTTAGGGGAGCTGGCGCACTTTAGGCTGAATTCAAGTCAGGCAAACTGAACGTTTTATTAATTTAACTCGATTTATTGCCTTCAATTTAAATCAGGCGTCATGTGGCAGATTTACTAGGACTCCCCTTTAGTGACTGTGAGGTGCAACATGGACACCTTTTACTGATCTACTCTGGATACCTGCTGTGAGCAGGAGCGTCGTACGTGTTGCGCGTAACAATAGACGCGCGTTTGGACCGATGCCAACAACTCTACCTGTTTGTTGAAGCTCACGCATGGCGGACATGTTCGTCAGGCCTGCAGCACAGCTAAACAAGCGCCCTTGTGTCATCCATGGAGGAGTCAGAATCAAAGACAGATCAAGATACTAAGAAGGATGGACTCGTGTCACCAGAGTGGTTTGTAAGCGGTTTGGACACCATAAAGACAGAAACGCTACAACCAAACAGACATTGATTTTGCACATCCCCTCCCAGTTCTGCTCCTTGACATCGGGAGTTAGCATCAGCTTTCTTCAGTTATTGTTTTTCCTCATATTTCCAATATTAGCAAATTGACATGGTTAATAATCATATTTGCTCTTGTTTACTGTATAGATGAACCAAAAATCCTGATTAGACAGGCAGCTGACAGAACAGGAGGATCAGGTTGGACTCTCACAGCACAAAATAGATAAAATGGCCTTCCCTCCACATTTGAGTCCCTGACCTTCTTCCAACCCTCAACAAGAGACTTGGGGACCTCATCACGATTTTCTCAGAGCATCAGTGACCCAACACTACAAGGCCCATCTGACCACTTAAGTCCAGGCTGACCCTTGTCCAGGATGATGCACTTTGTTTCTGATGGAGCAAAGCTCTTTTATCTGATCAAAGGTTCTGGTTCTAAAACCATGTTGAAGAATAATGTTATTTATAAGAATTTAGAGGCAGGATTTTATAATTTATAATCTCCATATTCTGAACTTGCCTAATTGCATCCTGGAAAAGCTTTTTTAGTCCCACCCAACTTTTAATTTCTGCTTTATTTTACATCAGAACATGCCTGATTCTAGTCCTCAGCTGACAGTGTGCTTCTTTTTTAACTGTATACTGTAGAGGATGATGGCTAAGCTGTCCTCCATGTTGAACAACACGTCCCACCCCCTACAGGACACCCTGACAGCACTGGGCAGCTCCTTCAGTGAGCGGCTGCTTCACCCTCGCTGTGTGAAGGAGAGGTATCGCAGATCTTTCCTGCCGGCTGCTGTCAGACTGCACAATAAACATAACACCCGCTAACACAATCTGAATATTATATATTCTGATATGTATATTGTATTCACCCTCTGTACTATGTACAGGTACACAGAGGCCGAGTATCCATTTATCTGGATTATTGTAAATATACATCCTCTTTGTATATTCCAAATCCTGTTCTATTTGATTTTATCTTATTTTTCTCTGAGTGCTCTTGCTGCTGTTGTTGCACTGTAAATTTCCCCGTGTGGGACAATAAAGGATCTGAATCTGAATCTGAATCTGAACTACCATTCAGAGTTGCAGTGATGGAGACACGAAACAATCTCAACAAAACAATCAATTTTTTTAGCACTTTTATACTGTTATAGTTTTAGTTGTAATATTTATTATATTTATTTTGATTGTGTCTTATCTTGCACGGCACTCCTGCAAAACTTCATTGTAATTTCATTTATTTTAGTACAGTATGAACGCGTAAAGACATTTTGGAGATAATCCTTATCTACCCGTTTATTTCCTTTAGAGCAGCAGTTCCACTGACAGTAAAGCGGACCACCCCCACCACAATGTGGGTTTAAAGGTCACGGCTTCTCACCTGCAAAATCATTCACTGATGAGGATTAAATAATTAAAGGGAAGTTTTTAATCTTCGCTGGCTCCAAGCAGGTCTCCTCCCTCCTCAGCTCGTGAGCAGCAACTCACATTTAAGGTTCTAAATATTGAAAAATTTAGAAGAAGAAAAAACAGAAATCGAAGTCACTCAGAGATTTGAACTGATTGTATTTGGTTATGAATCAAAATAATTGTGTGTGCGTGTTCGAATGCATCCCAACTTATTTTCCTTTTCTGCCTCATCTGAAATCACTCTGGATTCTCTCACTGTTACACAATACAGCTGTCAGATCTAATGGTAGTTAAATTAAATTAGGATGCATTAAAGTAAATCTGAGGTATTTTATTACAGCTCATATTGATATTGTTTTCCAGGCTACGCGTTACTCTGTTCATTATGAGAACAAGGTGCAGCTTAATTCAGCTTTAATTCCTAGCTATGGATCATGTCTTTCAAAGGGAGTCATTTCACATGTGGCTGCTTTTGTTGCTCTTTGGCTTCAGTAGGACAAACGCTTGGACCTGGCCCATATTTGAGGCCAGGTCCAGTGGGGCCTCTTTCTGGGATTTTAGGAGACACTATTATCAAATCTCCTGTGGAAAAGTGAAGAGTAAAAGGTTAGAAGGTCACCCCTCAGGGTCAGGGCTAGGGCCAGGACAGGCCAGTCTGCTGATTGGTGAAGCTGCTGCTCCATTCATGAAAATATTTATCATAATTGTGCATCAAGTCTTTTCACAACTTCTAAAAAATTACATTCATCACTAGTGTTTGTTAAATCCTGTTAAGTCCTGGCATCTCACTCTCCTATAAAAGCCTCCCACAAGAATCTCTAATCACAGTATGATGGGGTCCATTAACCTCATGAAATATATATGTGTGACTGAAATCTTCCACTTAAACTTTGGCAAGAGTCAAACGCTCTAGTTTGGGATTTGGGGGGTGGGGGGTCATGTGAGCTGGGTTTAACTTCACAGCATCTCCTGAATGTTTTAGGCTTCTGGGGCATGCCGCCATAATTGTTGACATAATTGTAAAAGGAGAGAGGGAGAAGAGGTGAAGAGAGAGAGGGGGAGAGGGAGAAGAGAGGGAGAGAGAGAGGAGAGAGGGAAGTAAAGAGAGAGAGAGGAGAGAGAGAGGAGAGTAGAGAGGGAGATAGGGGAGTGTCTGCATGTGTGCGTGTGTTTCGTGTGTGTACGTGTGTGAACTCATTATTTGGGGCTGGTGAATCTCCAGATGTTTTTTTTTAGGTCAACAGAATGTAATCTATTATCACTGATTCTACTGTTGTAATTATAATGAGGCAGACTGAAGCTGGAATTTTAGTTAAAACCAACTCCAGTCTCTTATTTTTGTGTTGATGTCTTCAGTTTTGTGTTTTCATGCAGCTTAAGTTAAAGTCATATTCACGTTCATACTTCATTCAAAAGGAGCTGTTTGGATTAAGTTGGTTCAACTTTGCAGAAAGGTGAAAAAACAGAGTAACGTCATTTACACATTTGAATCACGTCAAATGATCTTCTGTTGAGCAACTTTAGCCCCGAACATCAAAGCCAGACATCAGATTCAGACTTATTATCACATCAAAGCAGCTTGTTAAATAAAAAAGCTCCTGATCATGCAAACCAGAATGGTCTGAGAGGAGAACCATGTTGCAGATGTATAATTCATCCTCGTGCACAGTTGATGCAGTATTCGCACCATAATTAGGATGAATTTTTGATGGCTGCCTCGGGGCCCTGTTGTATTGTGGGGCCATTATTACCTTATTAGTGTAACTGTCAGATGCCGCTTTTATTTTACAAATACACCTCGTGTATTTTCTTTTCATGGAGTCTGGTGGCGTCAGCACCGAGCTTGTGTCAGGAGCTTGTGTCATTTAAACGAAAGGAGCATCTCTGTTTACACTCATCAAAACAACCAGGGCTCCCGCTGCCTGATGGGAAACGGCTACCGCTGTATGATGGGAAAACGTATTTAACATTTACAGCTCTGGTTTATCTCAACCCTTTTTTCCTCAATCAGCTGTGGTCACCTTTAATGTCTGAAAGAAATAAATTAATCCAGCTCAGAAACCCAGACAGACAGACAATGACTTCAAATACTCCTTTAAGAAATTGTAGATGAGGTCAAATCTAAAATTTCACAGAAGAAGCCTGAAAATAAACCAAGAAACTACAGGAGCCAGGAACAGGAATCTGCAGCTGTAGCTGTTGCTGCTATTGTTGCTGCTGCTGTAGCTGTTGCAGCTGTTGCTTCTGTTGTTGCTGCTGCAGCTGCTGTGGTTGCTGTTGCTGCTGCTGCTGTTACTACTGCAGCTACCATTGCTGCTGCTGCTGTTGTTGATGATGATGCTGTAGCTGCTGCTGTAGCTGTTGTTACTGCTGCAGCTGTTTCTGTTGATGGTGCTGCTGTTGTTATTGCTGCTGCTGCTGTACCTGCTACCGCTGTTGCTGACAGGTATTGACAAAAGAGATCACATAACTCCTCCTACTGGTGTCTCTTCATTGGCTGCCCATTAAATCTAGAATAATTTTTAAAATTCTGCTTCTGACCTCCTTAAAGGCCTAGCTCCATTCTAACTGTCAGAACTAGTGACACCTTATAATCCTAATAGACTCTCCACTCTCAGAATGCTGGCTTACTTGTGGTCCCCAGAGTCTCTAAAGGTAGAATCGGGGGGCAAGCATTTAGCTATCAGGCCCACCTGCTGTGGAACCCTGTTCAGGTACGGGAGGCTGACTCCATCTCTTTCTGTGTAGATTTTCAATCATCCAGGTCATAGTTATCCAAGGTAGTTTTGGTTTAAACTGAAACGGTATGTCATTTTTTTGGAGGCTCCTCCTAAATTTCTCAGAGACCCCGGACATATAGGGGACTGAAACACTGTGGCATTTGTTTCTCTCCTCCTCTTTGTTGCTTGAGTCTCATCTTTTGAGGTCTTGGTGAAGGCCCAGCCTGGGTAACCACATGTTTTGAGAGCTTTCTTAATGTGGTCCTGTTCCTTCCTCCTGCCTTGGGATGTGGTGGGTATTTCTTTGGCCCGGTGTTGGGGGTTTTTGATCACTCCCAATTTGTGTTCCAGTGGGTGGTGAGAGTCAAACTTGAGGTAATGGTCAGTATGTGTTAGTTTTCTGTGGACTTCGATGGTGAGGTTTCTGTCCTCAGTGATCTTGACTGCACAGTCCAGAAAGGCCAGACTGTTTCCTTTCACATCTTCCCGGATGAATCTTACATGCTCATCTGTTTTGTTGAGGTGATTTGAGAACGCTTCTAATTCTTGTGTTCGAATTTTGACCCAGGTGTCATCCACATATCTGAACCAGTGGCTTGGTGCAGTTCCTGTGAAGAATGTCAGGGCCTCGGATTCCACCTTCTCCATGTATAGCTTGGCAAATATGGCGGATACTGGTGAACCCATGGCGCAGCCATGTGTCTGCCTGTAGAAGCCATTTTGGAATGGAAATAGGTGGTGTTCAAACACAGGTCGAGCATGGTGAAAATTTGGGCCAGTGTTAAGGCTGTTCTTTCTGGAAGGTTCTTGTCCAATAGAAGGCGCTTGTGGATGGTGTCTATTGTGTCGGTGGTAGGGATGCACATGAAGAGTGACGTGACATCATAGGATATGGTCTCTTCTGGTTGTAGTTTGAGACCACTAACCTTTTTTGCAAAGTCTTGGGAGTTTTTGATCTGGTGTGGGGTGTTGCCAACCATGGGAGACAAGATGGAGGCCAAGTATTTGGAAATGTTATATGTTACAGAATTGATGCTACTTAGTATTAGTCTGAGGGGGGGTTCCTTGTTTGTGGATCTTGGGCAATCCATAAATGCAAGGGATGGCTTCTCCTGGATATAGACGGTAGTATTGTGGGTGGTCAATGGCGTGCTCCTTTTCCAGTTTCTGTAGTAAATCTACCACCTTCTTCTTGTATGAGCTGACAGGGTCTCGCTTGAGTTTCTTTATATGTATTTGTGTCTGTCAGGAGATTGATTATTTAGGTGTCAGTCAGTGGTGTTGAGTAGGACCGTACACACCTTTGTCGGCTGGTAAGATGGTGATGTCCTTGTCCTTGGGTAAGGATGCAAGGGCTCTTTTTTCAACTGAAGAGGAAGTGCTTGCCAAAGGTCTGAAATTTTCAGTCACCCCTGAAGAGGTACCAATTGTTGAACTCATAACAGTCACTGAGACAGCCATCAGAAACAAACTCCTTGAAGCAGAAGCAGAACAGATTAGGCTAAAGGTAACAGCTGCATTAGCTAGTGCAAAAACTCCAACCTCCAATATCACAAATGAAGAAAAAAGGGCCCTTGCTGTTAGGTTTAGGTTTCTTCCAGGACCCAAAAGCAGGCAAAACGCAGTGGTAAGTCTTTATTCAAAACATCAAATTGGCAGTCTTCCTGGACTGCAGGGAAGCACTCGTCCAGTCTTCCGGGGCGCACAGAAAGCTTCAGCACGGAGCCAACACAGAAGTCAGGTCCTGCGCGTTCTCCAGTCTGGCAGGGCGGCGTGGAGACCTCGAACGAGCAGGCTCCTGTGGCTCCTCCCTGGTAACGTATTGCGTCACTTCCTGTCTTCTCAATCGTTCGTTGGTTGCATTGTGCACGGGGTGTTGTATTCACCTAATATTGAACACTTGGTGTGTTGTATTCACTTTACTTAAAATTTGAACACTTGGGACATTCTAGTCACCTGATAACAACAGTGAGAAACAACCCATATTAAACAAATACAGGGCTTTGCCGATTATTAGTGTTAGCATGGCCTCACCGTCTGTTTCACCCGGTGTCTTTGTCTTTTCAGAGTGTGAAATGTTTAGTTACTCCTCTGCCTCCCTTAGTAGAGGGAATAGGTGCAGAAATTGTAGTATATTTACAGCTATGGAGGCGAGACTTAGCGAGCTTGAGACGCGGTTCTGCAGCTTGGAGTTAGTTGGAGTTAAGTCAGGTAGCCAGGAGAAGCTAGCTGCTGCGGAGCCGCCTAGCGTAGCTCCAGCTAGCGGTCCCCCGGCAACAGCCGAGCAGCCAGCCAGCCAGGGCGGCTGGGTGACAGTTCGCAGAAAGCGTAGCCCAAAACAAAGGCCCACGGTGCACCACCACCCGCTTCCCGTGGCTAACCGTTTTTCCCCACTCGGCGACACACCCGCTGAGAAACCGACCCTGGTAATTGGCGACTCTGTTTTGCGCTACGTGAAGCCGACTCCAGCGACCATAGTCAAGTGCATTACGAGGGCCAGAGCGGGCGACATAGGAGCAAATTTACGGCTGCTGGCGAGATGTAAACGTAAATTTGGAAAAGTTATTATTCACGTCGGAGCCAACGACACCCAGGTTCGTCAGTCGGAGGTCACAAAAATTAACTTGGAGTTGGTGTGCAACTACGCAAAAACTCCGTAGCATTCTCTGGTCCCCTCCCCAATCTGGCCAGCGATGAGATGTTTAGCCGCATTTCATCGCTGGCTGTCACGGTGGTGCCCCGAAAACCAGGTGGCCTTTATAGACAATTGGAGCACTTTTTGGGGAAAACCTGGTCTGATTAGGAGAGACGGTGTCCATCCCACACGGGATGGTGCCTCTCTCATTTCTAGTAATTTGACTAATTTTATTAGACCCAAAGTGACCTGACAATCCAGGGTCCAGACCAGGATGCAGAGTTGTGGTCTTACACACCTCTCTGCTGCTTCCTTAGAACCCTCATCCACCAACAATAATATATTTAACACTATAGAGGTAGTCTCTGTTCCACGGTTAAAAGTTCACCAAGCACAGAGCAGGTCAATCACCATAATCTTATTAAAATTAATACTAAAGCACAAGTTGGAGAAACTAACAATTAAGTTTGAACTGTTAAATATTAGATCTCTTTTGTGTAAATCCCTGTTAGTACACGGCCTGAAAGCGATCATCACATTTATTTATTTTGTCTTACTGAGACCTGGCTTCAGGAGGAGTATGTTAGCTTAAATGAATCTACTCCTCCTACCCATCTTAATTATCATATTTCACGTGTTACTGGTCAAGGAGGGGGAGTGGCAGCGATCTATCACTCCAAGTTATTAATTAATCCTAGACCAACATATGGCTCCAGTTCATTTGAAAGCCTGACTCTTGGCATCACCCATCTGAACTGGAAGGCAGAAAAGCCACTTCTATTTGTAGTTGTATATCGGCCCCCTGCTGGGCCACATTCAGAGTTCCTGTCTGAGTTCTCTGATTTCTTATCTGACTTAGTCCTTAGAACGGACAAAGTCATTATCATTGGAGACTTTAATATCCATGTAGAAGTTGTAAATGACAGCTTTAGAACTGGCTTCATTTCATTACTTGAGTCAGTTGGTTTCCTCCACCAGATAAACCAACCAACTCATAACTTCAACCACACCCTAGATCTAGTTCTGACTTATGGTATTGATGCAGATGTCTTTCAGATAATGCTGTAGCTATGTTTAAGGAAGTGATCCTTGTGCTAATCCCAGGGCCACTGTGTGTTTCCCCAGGGATAAATCATTATAATCTTAGCCCTGCTGAGGTTGACTCTATTGCTGAAGGTGCAGCAACCTCACTGAGAATCATGCTTGATTCTGTTGCCTCCCTGAAAAAGAAAATAGTAAATCAGAGGAGGTGTGCCCCCGGTATAATTCACATATCAGGACCCTCAAGCAGAAAGTGCGAAGACTAGAAAGGAAGTGGCATTCTTGTAAAATAGACAGCTATCATGTAGCCTGGAAAGACTGTCTATTAGTTTACAAAAAGGCCCTCCGCAAGGCTAGAACAGCTTACTTTTCTTCTTTAATTGAGGAAAATAAGAACAACCCCAGGTTTCTTTTCAGCACTGTGGCCAAATTAACCAAGAGTCACAGTGTTTTAGATCCACGTATCCCTTCTTCTCTTAGTGGTGAAGACTTCATGAGCTTCTTCACTGATAAGTTCTAGCCATCAGAGAAAAAGCTAACCAGGCCATCCCAACAACTGGACCATCACCAGATGTGCTGACTGTGGGAACATACAGGTTCTCCAACGAGCCCTTAAACTCCTTCACCCCTATATATTTTTCTGAGGCGTCATCGCTAATTCAGAAATCCAAGACCACCACGTGTCTTTTAGATCCCATCCCAACACACCTGTTGAAGGATGTTTTACCATTGATAGGCAGTTCTATCCTGGACCAGATCAATGGTTCTTTAGTGTCAGGGTATGTAACCCGGTCCTACAAGGTGGCAGTGATTAAGCCGTTGCTTAAGAAACCATCACTGGATCCCGATGTGTTAGCAAATTATAGGCCAACATCCAACCTTCTTTTTATCTCTGAAGTTCTTGAGAAGGTGGTGGTTACTGGAGCACCTGCAGAGGAACAGCCTGCTTGAGGTGTTTCAGTCAGGCTTTAGAGCTCATCACAGCACAGAAACAGCACTTCTTAAAGATACTAATGATCTTCTCATAGCTTCAGATCACGGACTGGTCTCTATGCTGGTTCTGCTGGATCTCACTGCTGCTTTTGATACAGTTGATCACAGCATCCTGTGACCAATCCTCTTCACCTTGTACATGCTTCCCTTAGGGAACATTATTCGGCAGAATTTTTCACCTGAGGAACATCACAAAGATTAGGAAACTACTGACGCAGCATGATGCTGAAAAGTTAATTCATGCTTTTGTTACTTCTGGGCTGGAATATTGTAATTCTTTATTATCATGGTGTCCAAACTCCTCTTTAAGAAGCCTCCAGCTGATCCAAAATGCTGCAGCCAGAGTTATGACAGGTATTGACAAAGGAGATCACATGACTCCTGTAATGGCATCTCTTCATTGGCTGCCCGTTAAATTTAGAATAATTTTTAAAACCCTTCTTTTGACCTACAAGGTCCTCAGAGGCCTAGCTCCATCCTACCTGGAGGAGCTAGTGATACCTTACCAGCCCAATAGACCGCTCCGCTCTCAAATGCTGGTCTACTTGTGGTTCCCAGTTTCTAGGAGTAGAATGGGGGGCTGAGCATTTAGCTACCAGACCCCCTGCTATGGAACCAGCTCCCTGTCCAGGTACGGGAGGCTGACTCCATCGCTACTTTTAAGATCAGACCTAAAACCTACCTCTTTGAAAAAGCTTATTGTTGCTGTAGTTCCAGTTACTATTATAGACAGACAAATTATCATACTTAGGGGTTCGTCTAATCATTAGGTTAACATCTTAGCTATGCTGTTATAGGCCAAGGCTGCTGGGGTCCGGAAACATGATCACCTGACAGGCCTCTGTCACCCCACTGGGTCATGGGTTCCTTTCCTCTCCTCTCCTTTCTTCCTCCTCATCAAGCAGACTAGTTATGCTGATTCTTGTGTAGTTTTTCTGCTTCTCCCCCCTTCCTCCCTTCTCTATTCATTTACAGGTATCGGCGCCTTCGGAGCTGCATGATGACCTCCGGCCCCGCTGATCCGCTGTATAAATAGTGTATTTTAATGTGTGTTTCTATGCTCTGTGCCTGTCCTCTCCTCTCCTCTCCTCTCCTCTCCTCTCCTCTCCTCTCCTCTCCTCTCCTCTCCTCCTCTCCTCTCCTCTCCTCTTCTCTCCTCTCCTCTCCTCTTGATTTGATTTGATTTGATTTGATGGTGATGTCCTTGTCCTTGGCTAAGGATGTGTTGGGGTCCAGGGTTCCCGATCGTATGTTTGTGTGGTTCTGTGTGTTTCTTCCTGCAGGGGGCGTGGAGGAGCTGATATTGGCAACAGCTGGTGCTGCAGGCAGGTGCACCTGTCAGCAATCTTCATCAGGCCACCTATTTATGGACGGAGCGCCTGTCTACCAGCGTCGGAGACCTTTGGTGTTTCTCCATGATAGCGCTGACTTTTGTTTCCTTTTCATTGATTGTTTTACAACTTGTTGATACGCTTATCCCTCAAATCAAATCAATCTTTATTTATATAGTGTCTTATACAAATACTCTATACAACGGGTCAGCGGGGCCAGAGGTCATCATGCAGCTCCGAAGGCGGCGATACCTGTAAATGAAAAGGGGAGGGGGGAGAGAAGCAGAAAAACTACACAGGAATCAGCATAACTAGTCTGCTTGATGAGGAGGAGGAAAGGAGAGGACACCATGACCCAGTGGGGTGACAGAGGCCTGTCAGGTGATCATGTTTCCGGACCCCGGCAGCCTTGGCCTATAACAGCATAGCTAAGATGTGACCTAACGATTAGACGACCCCCTAAGTATGATAATTTGTCTATCTATGATAGTAACTGGAACTACAGCAACAATAAGCTTTTTCAAAGAGGTAGGTTTTAAGTCTGATCTTAAAAGTAGCGATGGAGTCAGCCTCCCGTACCTGGACAGGAAGCTGGTTCCATAGCAGGGGGGCCTGGTAGCTAAATGCTCGGCCCCCCATTCTACTCCTAGAAACTCTGGGAACCACAAGTAGCCCAGCATTCTGAGAGCGGAGCGATCTATTGGGCTGATAAGGTATCACTAGCTCCTTCAGGTAGGATGGAGCTAGGCCTCTGAGGACCTTGTAGGTCAAAAGAAGGGTTTTAAAAATTATTCTAAATTTAACGGCCAGCCAATGAAGCGACACGATTACAGGAGTTATGTGATCTCTTTTGTCAATACCTGTCAGAACTCTGGCTGCAACATTTTGGATCAACTAATTTAATGTGTGAGTTGAAGGAGAGATTTTGATCAAAAGTTACTCCTAGATTCCTCACAGAGAGACTAGCTGTTAATTAGATACCATCTAGAGTGATCATATGATTTAATCTATCCCTGAGAGGTTCAGGACCAAACACCATGACCTCAGTTTTTCCTGGGTTAAGGAGGAGGAAATTTGAAGACATCCAGGACTTTATGTCTTTAAGACAGGTCTGGAGCTTCACTAACTTCTCTGTCTCCTCTGGTTTCATGGATAAATAAAGCTGAGTGTCATCAGCATAACAATGAAAATCTATCCCATGCTGCCGAATAATGTTCCCTAAGGGAAGCATGTACAAGGTGAAGAGGATTGGTCCAAGTACAGAACCTTGAGGAACTCCATGGCTAACCCTACTGTATGAGGAGGGAACACCATGGACATGAGCAAACTGGTATCTATCAGATAAATATTATCTAAACCAGTCTAGGTGCTGTCATTTTAATCCCAATCACATGTTCCAGTCTATGTAACAGGATGCTGTGATCAACTGTATCAAAAGCAGCACTGAGGTCCAGCAGAACCAGCATAGAGACCAGTCCATGATCTGAAGCTATGAGAAGATCATTAGTAACTTTAAGTAGTGCTTTTTCTGTGCTGTGATGAGCTCTAAAGCCTGACTGAAACATCTCAAACAGGCTGCTCCTCTGCAGGTGCTTAGCTACAGCATTATCTGAAAGACATCTGCTATAGTAAGACTTTGTTCTGAGCATAGAAGAATCCTTAATCATAAATGTGAAAGTGATCTAAGAATGGTCTGACAGGAGTGGGTTCTGAGGGAACACTGACACATGTTCTACCTCAACACCATAAATCAGAACTAGATCTATGGTGTGGTTGAAGTTATGAGTTGGTTGGTTTATCTGCTGGAGGAAACCAACTGACTCAAGTAATGAAATGAAGCCATTTCTAAAGCTGTCATTTACAACGTCTACATGGATGTTAAAGTCTCCGATGATAATGACTTTGTCCGTTCTAAGGACCAAGTCAGATAAGAAATCAGAGAACTCAGACAGGAACTCTGAATGTGGCCCAGCAGGGGGCCGATATACAACTACAAACAGAAGTGGCTTTTCTGCCTTCCAGTTCAGATGGGTGATGCCAAGAGTCAGGCTTTCAAATGAACTGGAGCCATATTTTGGTCTAGGATTAATTAATAACTTGGAGTGATAGATTGCTGCCACTTCCCCTCCTTGACCAGTAACACGTGAAATATGATAATTAAGATGGGTAGGAGGAGTAGATTCATTTAAGCTAACATACTCCTCCTGAAGCCAGGTCTCAGTAAGACAAAATAAATCAATGTGATGATCCGCTATCAGGTCGTGCACTAACAGGGATTTACACAAAAGAGATCTAATATTTAACAGTCCACACTTAATTGTGATATTAGTTTCTCCAACTTGTTTTTTAGTATTAATTTTAATAAGATTATGGTGATTGACCGCTCCCCTGCTCTGTGCTTGGTGAACTTTTAACCGTGGAACAGAGACTACCTCTATAGTGTTAAATATATTATTGTTGGTGGATGAGGGTTCTAAGGAAGCAGCAGAGAGGTGTGTAAGACCACAACTCTGCATCCTGGTCTGGACCCTGGATTGTCAGGTCACTTTGGGTCTAATAAAGGTGCTCATGTTTTCACACCTGAATTAAGCTTTTCTGTGTGACTGCAGAGGTTTCATTATCACATTTTGGTATTTTATCAACAGGGCGGCAGCTGCTTGGCTCCCTGCCCTGCTCCCTCCAGCAGCTGCATGCATGTGTGAGCCTGTGGACACCAACTGTCAGGAAACCAGAGAGAAGAGAAGAGAACCGGCAGTCTGGTGGTGGAGTGAAGTCCATCGCCTGCTGCAGTCAGAAACTTTGAAAAGCTGTTTGTCTGGACCTGGATTGTGGAAGGATAAACAGCCCCCCCTCTCCTCCCCTCCGAGTGCCTTTCATACTGTATTATCCGGCCTGGCTTTTAACTCCAGGAGAACTGTGTTCACAAATTGATGCTCTGCTCCTTTGGGGCTGCGGCTGAAACATTAAATTGAACTGAAATATTCATGTGTGAGTGCATTTAGCTGAGAGCAATTGATGTGCTACTCCCCAGACACTAAATGGAAATGTTGCAGGGCCCCCCATGTGTGGCCAGACACCCTGAGCTCTGGCCGGGACACTGATTGTGGTGAGTTAAAGAACAACTGCAGAACTCTTGTTTTGGGATATTTTTGCTTTGATTTTCTTTCATGAATATAGTTTCATATCATATCTCTTAGACTTCTCCAATCTGTCACATCACTACATCATCTCACCTACCAGAGTTGTAACTCTCCCACTGTAATTATCATGTAGTCACTGTAAAATGTGGTTGTCTGTGCCATAAAAAAGAATGTGATTGTGAATATTCATGTAGCCTCAACAGGAAGGAAACAACACCATCAATGTGTGGTGAAAGTTTCCCTAAAGAGTCGGGCTTTTACTCCAAAATGTCTGCTAATTTAAGCCGAGCATTAAGTCATGCATACACACATGGTGGGTCTGCTCAATGGATTCTGTGTTTTCCATGATTTGATTGAGTTGTTTGGAGCACATAGTGATCTCCTGAGGATCCTCTAGACTGGATCACTCCTGCTGATAACAGTTGCCAGGGAAATAGGAACAAATATTTTTCTATTACGATTTTTATATAATTTACAAATAAACACTAATCATTTTCTGATTGCTGCGCAGATTTCCATTGTTGCAACATTAATTAGCCAATTAGAAGTGGGCTTCATATCTTCAGAAGACAAATTTAATAATGAATATTCGATCTCAAGGGGAATGTAGTGATTGAGCTGGGTCACTTCTGTTGTGACCCACTTTTATCTGAGAACACAGAAGCAAAATGCACTTTTACGTAAATAAAAGAAATCCTCTGTAGCCATGACAACAGTCTCATGAGCAGATTTCTTCCACCAAACCAACCTCCTGTGCACTTAAGAAATATGTTTCCAAAGAAAACCTGAGAAGCTTTTTAAAGAATGATGTATAATTCATCTGCATTTTTCTCCTGCTTCAGTCAGTCCCGACGTGTTCTGATTCTGTCACAGCAGCAGCAATGCAGCCGAGCTCCCCACAGGTATTTGTGCTCAATGAAACTGACCCTTTCAAATGCAGGAGCAGCTGTTTTAAAATCTTGTCTATGCACTTGGAGAGAAAGAATTCTCCTTAACAAATCCACAAAGATGTGAGTGTCCAGTGTCCACTTTTAATGCTTTAATCATCTCCAAATCTCATCTAACATTAATTTAAAAAAAAACAAAAAAAACCCCACATTGGATCGTGTTTCTCTTATTCACAGTACTTCATTTAAGCTAGAAATGAATGTTTTTACAAAGGTCACTTTATCTTGTGTGTTTGCAGATGTGGCCTCAGAAAAGACTTTTGGTAGCTTTTTTATTTTATTTGACTTTTTTTTAAAAAAAAGGATCATTTCAATTTCAGTCTTTTTGATGAGAGCATTTTTCTATGGATCGATTTGCAAATGTGAGCGTCTCGCTGGTTAAAAGGACCTCCAGGATGTGAAGGGCAGATGTGACTTCATCTGAAGGACCTTTGAGGTGAGATTTTTCTGCAGTGGTCCTGCAGGATTTTAGCTAAATGTATGGCTGCTGTTCCCTCTGTTCATCAGAATAAAGCCATGCTCATGTAATGTTAATGTTGTTAAAATGACTCCATTATTAAATCATTTGAATAATTAAGCTTTGTCTAATGGTCACTGTTAATTCATTTTGTTTCCTGTGAAGAAAACAGGATCTGCTCCTTGTGGTTCATCACTGAGGTCCCAAAAGCAATTTGACGCTGAGCCTGGAGGTCCAACCAGTATCTTTGTCAGTACCGAAGGCCTAACCAAGCCCTCCTGGCTGGATCCCTGTGGGGATCCAATGCTCTCTTAAGGTGCACCTGTCATCAAGCAATATTTCATGTGAACTCGATGAAGTTTGCCATGTTTGTGGGGACAAAACATTGTCATGTGTGCAGCAGTCAGAAGAGTGAAAAGTGTTTTCAGTGGGTTAAATCAGATGGGATCCAACATCTGGGGGAGGATCCCACCAGAACAAACAGAACATTACTTATTATTATCATTATCTTATTATTTAATTCTATAGCAAAAAACACATTATTATTATTATTATTAGTAGTAGTAGTAGTAGTACCTGGATGTCTTCAAATTTTCTCCTCCTTAACCCAGGAAAAACTGAGGTCATGGTGTTTGGTCCTGAACCTCTCAGGGATAGATTAGATCACATGATCACTCTAGATGGTATCTCATTAACATCTAGTCTCTCTGTGAGGAATCTAGGAGTAACTTTTGATCAAAATCTCTCCTTCAACTCACACATTAAATTAGTCTCTACAAGTGCCTTTTTTCACCTGAGGAACATCACAAAGATCAGGAAGCTGCTGACGCGGCATGATGCTGAAAAGTTAGTCCATGCATTTGTTACTTCCAGGCTGGACTACTGTAATTTTTTATTATCAGGGTGTCCAAACAACTCTTTAAGAAGCCTCCAGTTGATCCAAAATGTTGCAGCCAGAGTTCTGACAGGTATTGACAAAAGAGATCACATAACTCCTGTAATGGCGTCGCTTCATTGGCTGCCCGTTAAATTTAGAATAATTTTTAAAACCCTTCTTTTGACCCACAAGGTCCTCAGAGGCCTAGCTCCATCCTACCTGGAGGAGCTAGTGATACCTTATCAGCCCAATAGACCGCTCCGCTCTCAGAATGCTGGGCTACTTGTGGTTCCCAGAGTAGAATGGGGGGCCGAGCATTTAGCTACCAGACCCCCTGCTATGGAACCAGCTCCCTGTCCAGGTACGGGAGGCTGACTCAATCGCCACTTTTAAGATCAGACTTAAAACCTACCTCTTTGAAAAGGCTTATTGCTACTAATTCTGTAGTTCCAGTTACTATCATAGACAGACAGATTATCATACTTAGGGGGTCGTCTAATCAATAGGTCACATCTTAGCTATGCTGCTATAGGCCAAGGCTGCCGGGGTCCGGACACATGATCACCTGACAGGCCTCTGTCACCCCACTGGGTCATGGTCTCCTCTCCTCTCCTCTCCTCTCCTCTCCTCTCCCTCTCCCTCTCCCTCTCCTCTCCTCTCTGCTCCCCCCGCCTCTTCCGTATTCATCGGCAGTTTATTATAATTAATATAATGAATGTATCTGCATGATCTCTGCCTAGTCTCTCTTATACCTGTCCCCTTCTCCTCTCTCTACCCAGTTGGCCATCAGCAGGAGGGTCCCCCTACATGAGCCTGGTCCTGCTCAAGGTTTCTTCCTGTTAAAGGGGAGTTTTTCCTTGCCATTGTTGCTTGTCTGGGGTCAGGCCCTGGGATTCTGGAAAGCGCCTTGAAACAATTTTGATTGTTTAAGACGCTATATAAATAAAGATTGATTTGATTTGATTTGATTTGATTTGATTTGATTTAGTAGTAGTAGTAGTAGTAGTAGTAGTAGTAGTAGTCGTAGTAGTAGTAATTGCTATCAACAATTTTTATTCAGCGTTTTAATTGTAAAATGTTACATGTTATCCAATTTAAAATTTTCATGCTTTTAAAAGTGTCTGATGTTTCAGGTGTGATGCATCAATTTTAGATCTGTGTGCAATTTAAAATGTAAAGATGTTGCTGATATTTGTTGGATCCGCAGGATTCCAGCATTCCGTTGCTGCTGCTTCCTGTTCAGACTTTAATTGATGTGTGTGGTGTTGTTGTACTCTTTTGGTGGATGGTAGAGTATCACAAATGAGGGTCCTTCAGCACTTCTATGAGCCCTAATATTGAAGATCTATGACAAAACCCAGGGAAAAAAATTTACCAGCAGCATAAAAGAGCTCTGCAAATGAACTAAATCAGATGATCAAAGAGTCGTACAAGCTCAGATAAGCTGCTTAGTTCACCAAAACACTGCTCTTGGTTGCTTAATTGCAGCTGTAATAGTTATTAACAATTAAAAGATTGGACTCATGTAAACATTTGACAAGCAACAAAATGGTACAGAGTTTATCTTGTGAATTAATGATGGCAGGAGGTAATTAGTCTGTTAGCAACACACTCACGCTACCTCACCACAAGCCTTGAACACTTCAATAATTCACATATTTTTAATCATATGCAGATGTGGGGCCTGCACTAATGTAATAACAGTGTTCAGTGCTGTGAGAGCAACATGCACACACAGAGTCCACTATCAAGCTCAAACATGAGCAAAATGACAGCACAACCGAAGCATGTAAGGAAATATTGACTTTTATTTCTTCTATTCCCATTCAAATGACAGCACTGGCAACAACTTTCTCCGTCTTAGAAAAGAGTCTGTAAACATTAAAGTGCAAAGAAGTTTCTTGCCTTTTGGGGGCACAGATCTATTAAAGGTTCATGCTACAAGCATTCTACGGTCTTTTAACATGAGGACTTGAGAAACTTCTCATTCCACCCACACAAACACATCCTAATGGGGTTTGTCAACTAGTAAACCAAAACTACTGCTCAATTTCAAATCAGTTCATGGCACCATGTGGAGGAGGGCAGGTGATGGTTGGGGAACGTGGCTCCAGCTGTGAAATCAGTTCTAAAATTACCTGAATCTTGGGCAGCTGCTCTCACTGGAGATGCTCTCAAAAGAGTTCTAAAACCAGCTGGAAGTAGAAGAACCTAAATGTTCGAATGCTGAATTAATGTGCTTCTATGTTGACCTGGAATTTCCAGGTTAAATAAATCTGTAGCTAAACGAATGTGAAAGAAATCATCATTTTCATCAAGTGTTTCCTATAATACAAATATTGGAGAGAAAAAGTTAAAAATAGTCTGGTGAAGTCCACCTTTCTGTAAGGATCTTGTGGCTGCCTGAACAAAGAACAGCTTGATTTCTGCTTTAATGCATACGAATCAAAATAACAAGAAAATACATTAGAAAACACTTAAATAACCAAGAACACAAAGCAGCGTCCTGGTTTTTGACACTGGTCAGCAGTTTTTGATGAGTAGACATGAACGGCTCCATGCTGGTTTTGATATTCAGTGCATTAAGGACCCTTTAAAGTGGAAATTCCTGATGAATGTGTCTAAAAACATGTTCCTTTATGTTCCTGTTGAAAGTCTCTGTTGTCCTATATCAGGGCATTTTGACATTTTGATTCCAAAATCCAGGTAAATTGATTTCTTGTATTACTGTATGTTGTGAACAAGCTAACTTAAGGAGCATCAATGTGAGCTGGAAGCTAAAGGCTCCAGTTTGTTCTCAAACGGCTGAGACTGAACTGAGCCAGCATCAGGACTCATGAGGCTTTTAGGTTTAGGGTTAGGGTTAGGGTGACTGTGACCTGCCACAAAGGTTCAAATAAAAACCAAAGAGGATGGTAGTAAAAGGATGACTCTGTGTGTGTGTGTGTGTGTGTGTGTGTGTGTGTGTGTGTGTGTGTGTGTGTGTGTAGCTTATGTGTCAGGCAGGTGGTCTAGAGGTGGGTCAGAAGGTCCCAGGAGCCGGCATTTCTCCTCAAAAGATGGCTCAGTGCTGCCACTCTGTAGGTGGATCAGTGGCTTGGTTTGCAACAGAACACAGCTCCTGTCCCAACCCCCCAGCTCCTCCTGGTTCCTAAAGTTGAAAATGTTTATTCTGTTGTCCAGCTCGGGACTGCCTGCTTCTGAGCCGGCAGGGCTGGGAAGTTTAAGATTGACGGGGTCCACCACCAGGCCCTTTTGAGACAGGTGGGCGTCCTCAGAGAGGGAGGAAAGCAGCTCCTGTACAACCACGCTGGGGTCCCTGTAGGGGCTCGGGCCTGAGAGGAAGGCGGAGCGCTGACCCAGACTGAGGTCCAGAGAGGTGCTGCGGCTGCTGCAGTCCCTCACAGAGGAACCCGGAGTGTGGCTGCTGTGGCCAAGGTGGCGACCACAGCCACACTGCGGCGTGCCCGTGGAATCACTCATGACGCTGCACACTTGCTCCAAAGTGAGCACTGGGTTGGACTGGACGGTGCCGGTGGGGAGATGGACATCAATGGCTGCAGTTGTGACTTGGGCGGCAGAGGCAGAATCTCCAGCATCTGGAACACATCAGAAAGTCCAACAAGACAGACGGGATTATCTTAAAAAAGACGTTCAGCTACATTTTGATTTGCGATAGATAGATAGATAGATAGATAGATAGATAGATAGATAGATAGATAGATAGATAGATAGATAGATAGATAGATAGATAGATAGATAGATAGATAGATAGATAGATAGATAGATAGATAGATAGATAGATAGATAGATAGATTGATTGATTGATTGATTGATTGATTGATTGCCAGCAGCAAAGTCTTTCAAACTATTCTGGGATGTCTGAAAATAACCTTTATATTTATTTGATAAATTCATATATTTGTTTGCATTTCCTGATAGTTTGTATCACTGGAACCTTTCCATGGAAAAGAGGTTTAATCTCACCGCTGCTGGTTCCACTGTAGTACTGGCTGATGTAGTTATTCATGTCGTCACAGGCCGCCGCATCTGAAAAAAACAGCTTTAAGGTTTGAAAAAAAATCAAGTCATGTAAATATTGCTTGACAAATTTAACTAAACATACACACAATTCCATCCATCCATTAAACACAAATCCATAATTCAATGGCACAAATTGCCCAATCCCATCGGCTTGATCATCATTAAACTGTGTCAAGGCCCGTTTGCGGCCACACGGAAATGTCGCTTATGTTTACACCATAATATCCAGAGATGGCTTCTGCTTCAGGCACAGGTGTTCTGCTGGTGTGACGAGGGTCTGCTACGCTACACATTAGCTGCAGGCGCACCAGAGAGGAGAAAGGGAAAGTGGGACAGAGGCAGGGCAGGGCAGATTTCAGCAATAAAAGAAATGTGTGTGTGTGTGTGTGTGTGTGTGCGTGTGTAGGCGGGGGGGCGGGGGGGGGGGGTGTCATTAAGCAGGACAGAGAGCAGGATCTCTTTGTTCACGCGTAGATCCCTCCAGCCTAGTGGGCCTTCTCGGTGCATGGTGAGTGGCTGTGATCTGCTGCGCTCCTCTTTCGCTTGATTGGTCTTGAGCTCACTGTCCGCCGGCTGAGTGCGAACTCGGAGTACCCTGAGTGCTAGCTCCTGTCTCCTGGGACACGCTGCAGACTCTGATGGGTAATTTCATTTATTTTTCAGTCTAAAATATTAATCCCTGGGTCCGCCCTGGAGAGGAAGCATTGCACTCACCAAAACAAGCCCGAGACAATCGCTCCACAATTAATAACACATGACTCCTGAGAAAAAGGAGCATCCTGTCCGGCACTGCCACAGGACCATCTGACAGGTGGGTTACTGAGCCGTCCTCCCTGAAATACGAGTGCATCCTTTTAGTTCACATTTAGTGGAGCCTTTGGATAACTGAGGTATTAGTCCTGATAGACGCTTCAGCAAGATTCATGTGGGCATTTTACCACAAATTAAACATATTTGTAGGATGCTCTGTGGGATTAGGAAGCATTTCATGATAATATTAGAGCACTGATATAAAATTTTCTTTAATCTCTCTTGATGGCTACTTGCACTAACTTTATAGAGCCCCTCTCATCATGAACGTAACACGGATTTATGAGACTTGTCTGATTTATACATTTAACTGTGTTGTAACTGCTGTAAATCCATTAAACCAGGATAAATTGCACAGAATCCTGAATTTTCCCTCCACACACACACACACACACACACACACACAACGTTTGACTGTAGCAGGCTGGCACAGCGACGCTAAAGACATTCTGTAGACAGTTGAAAATGCTGCAGTTATTCTTTAACAGTCTGGTTGCACAACTGTCAGATTGTTGTTCTTCAATGGCTCATCCAGATGACAGCGCTCTGCATGCGAGATAAGCCCGCTGAGACTCGGTGCAATATTCATCAGAACAAATAAAGCCTACTTGAGTTGAGTCATCCTGACTCGACCGGCCCTGTGGCCTAAGTGTGCATACAAGTCACCATGTTTCTGAAAAAAGGCCCATTTGTTTCAGAGAGCCAGATTTCCCACTCTGCCCTCGGGGTAACACTGTGGCCACCGCGGGGCCTCGTGGGGCCACATTGTGGTTTGCAGGTGAAGGAAAACAGATGTTGACAGGAACCCACTCCTCCCGACACGGCTCAGTGAGCACTCCCACCTGGCACAGCGGTCAGAGCTAGTGAGAGCGGCTTTGCCACGAGCGCTGTGGTTAGGAGACAGTTGGGTAATACATAAGCTCGCGCACAGCGTGACGGCACAGCGGAGACATTCTTGTTGTCTCCAGGATTCACCAGATCCTAAAAGCTTTTTTTCTTCTCGTATTGATCCCAGAGCGCCTGCGGTCAGGTGGCTGTTGTGTGCAAGCGTGCGAGCAGCTAAGAGGCTGGCCTGGAAGCTGCTCCGGGGCTTCTGCTCCAGATTAACTGTACACCACTCTGGCATCCGGTTCACCCGATGTAACAGCGCTGGGGATTTTTTGTTCCACATGGTTATCTACAGACTTTATGCTGCACCTCTCTCCTGGTTTGTCAAGCTGCTTTTTCAAGCAAATGCTACATCCTGTGGTTTTACTTCTACGGGCTTCTTTCTCTGATATTCTGTAATTACGCTGCTTGAATTTGCAGAATCGATCCCTTTCATATGATACCAGATGTTCCACCAACCCAGTTTGAAAAGCCTGTTCCCCAATTTGTCTACACTGTACCTGCAGAAGCACGAAAGGTCCTGAAGTTTCTCCGTCTGCCTTCATCATCAGACTCCCCAGGAGCTGAGCCTTCTACCACTTGAAAACTCCTACCCTGTTTTCCCCACACACATTGGATCTGAATGGCTGTGTCACGCTCGGCTGCAAGATCCAGGTCCTGCTGAGCCAGATGTGCTCTCAGCTGCCTGATCTCAAACTGGAGACAGAGCAGAGAAAGGAGTTAATCATATGTAACTCTCAGTGTTGAAATTTTTTAGCAGTACCCAAAGCTATTCATATGGCTTCATCACTTTCATTTTGCTTTGGTTTCAACCACACTTCCTCTAAACTACCCACTCTATCCTTTACCCCAGTTATTTGATTAACAAGAATGTACTTTATGAACAATATATTGTATTTATCGCAGTTATTATGAACTGAGTGTTAAATTCTCATCAGTAATTATTGCGGGCTTTGTTCTTCTTTGGTACGCCCTGAGCAGAATTATCATGAAACTTGAGGAAACCTTTGCGGAGCACTGCTGCCCCCCCGTGGTGATAGATGTATTTACAGATTCATACAGATTTAATATATTAGCCTGTTGCAATGGACTGTAAAATTGACAAAGATTTGGCCTCATACCAACAATGTATGTGCTTCTCTTTACTAATATGTAAGTAAAGGCAGAGTTGTTTTGTGCTCTACTGTTGATGTGTTATCAAAGCTGCACGCTGTGCTGGACACGCGGGCTCCTCCAGCACACTTTCAGATCGAATCTCGAGTACTTACTGCCTGTTCCTGGCAGATCTGAGTGAGTCGTTCCAGCTGCTCCTCCCTCACTGCTTTTGTCCTCTCACATTGCTGGATCTCCAATTCCATCTCAACTTTGACTTGTAGGACATATGCTAGCATGAAGGAGGACAGGAAGAGCAAAGGTCAATAGGATTACAGTGTTCATCTGTTATCAGCCACCAGCCTCATTAGTGACTCTCTTTTAAAGGTTGAAATTAAGCCCATTAACATAGTTTTCATTTTTGACTGTGACTTCCTTTTACAATTTCTGTGCAGCACTATAGAAATGTTGCTCCCTGGATCGACTCCAGATCACAGGTTTCACTGTATAGCATAAAAATCGTGACCTCCTTCTTGCAGCTCTGAAATGAGGTGTGTCATTGTAGCACATTTCATTTATAAATTATAGACTTTGTGAAGCCAGAGGGACTGAGGATCGGTCCCTATTAAAGAGCTACAGTAGGAAATCTGGAGACCTGTTGCTCATAGGTGGCTCTAGAAGACTCAATCGCACCTTTATGACACCTGAAGGCTCCATCCTAATGGGGAAGGTTGCTATGAGCAACAGGTGTAGAGGTGAAATAACTCCAAAAACTAGATTCTTACTGTGTCATTGATGATGACAGTGTTGTGATCAATGGAAACATTAAAGTGAAAATCAAAAAAGCTTTCTGGTACAAAAAGATACAGAGAAAACCTGCTGCCTTCCACCATATGGCACACACACACACACACACACACACACACACACACACACACACACACACACACACACACCCACACAGACAGACAGACACACAAACACACACAGAAAGAGACACACACCTTCAGACACACACAGAGACACACACACAGGGTCGATCCTGGCAGGTGATTGGTGTCTCTTTAATCCCCCTGTGCTCAATAATGAATATCTGGATGGCGTTTATACATATTCAGAGCAACAAATAAAGCAGCACAAATGCTGATTTGATCTTCTTCTTTCCAAACTTGAACATTAGGCGGGAGATTTTTGTGCCTTCGTTATTTTCTACGTTAGCCTGTATCACATGTAGCTAATGGCAAGGTTATTCCACTTTTCTGCTCACCTCGCTGTTCTCAGCTCCATCCCTCCACACTAACCACTGAATCCTTCATTGCCTTGCACTTTTCCCTTCTTTAGGCTTGTAGCAAAGAAAGTAAATAACTCACAACAGCTCAAGATGAGTGACAAGAAAATCTTTCCCTGGAAAGGAAAACTGCAATGTGATTTGGTTGAAGTTGGAGATAAAATCTGTGTTATACTTTATTGATCATGGTCTTATCAGTCCCATCACTATCTTGTGTTCCATTTTGCATATTTATTCCTGTAAAAAATGAAATCAATAATTTAAGGACGCAATTTGTTTTGGTTTTCCTTGTTGCACGAATAAACGTAATCATCCAAATATCTAATATATTAAAGTGTGAACTTTATATATATATATATATATATATACAGTATATACATATATATATATATATATATATATATCTAAAAAGTAGCTCAACTAGCTAGCTACTGGCTATAGTTTATCTGACTAAAAAAATAGAACCCAAAGACGATCTTCTCTTGTGCACCTTTGTTGTGTTTGATCTTCTATGTAGTCAGAGATCAATGCTGAGGGTGATCTCTGACCCCTGAACAGATATCAGAGCCGTAGCATCAGGGAGAACGACCACCGCATTCATTAGGGCCTCTGAGAGTCTACTTCGGCAGACCCTCAGAATAAATACCACTTAGAGCAGCAGCGATCTCCTGTGAGGGATGATCAATAGCTACGTTTCATCATCACACAATGACTTTCTACACATCCTGTATGCTTCATTTAAGTGGCATCCTTGCATGAGGCCACCACAGCTGCTGTTGCTCATACCATCAATGAGCCTCTTGATCCTCCAGATGCGCAGGGTGATGATGAGGCTGATTGCATCCCAAGGGCTGCTTGGCCCATTGGCCACCGTGGAGGCCACCATTGGGGCCAGGGACAGCACGATGATGGCGCCGTCAAACACCTGAAAGATAAAGTTTGAAGAAAGAAGCATTTCAACAGGTGGTCTGACTGAAAATAATACCTGATAGTGACAAAGAAAGGAGTGAAAGAGGTGAAGAACACTCACAAGTACTAACCTCAACTTTGTTCTCTATGTAGTCCCAGATGCCAAGAACGACAATTCTGAAGACAGTCTGGCACAGAGAGGAATGAAAGAATTAAAATAGATGTGCAAGGGAGGCTGTTGATATTTTTAGCTTTCTGGATCATCATCTGTCAGGATGGTGCAGCAAAAGTTAATGAGGCCCATGTGTGTCACAGTGGTCACAAGAATTTAATTTATGGGAATTACATTTTTTTGCAGAGATAACATTGGAAATGTATGTAACACAGCATTCAATCCTGTCATTTCTGTGACCTGGAAGTGAACAGCAAGGCAGAGCTGCTTAAAGGCTGCCGATGTGTGGAGTGATTGATTAACCCTCCAATTATCTCAGATTGTCAAATGTCAATGGCTCTACTCATCCATCATCTGGAGTACCTAAGAAATGGGGAGGGTGTCACATGTGTTCCCATCCTGTGTTCAGGCTGTTGGGTGGGGCCGACCGTGACGCCACATCCATCTAACGCCGTCCCTACAGGAGCCATCGAGGTGTTTGGACGGATGGTATCAATGTAGCTCAATCCCCACTGCTCATTAAACTCAGCTTTAATTATTGCGCCTGCTGGCTCACTGGTAATTAATGTTTGCTTTAGGTCACTGTGACCCAGGCTGTCAGGGTAATTGGTTTCCACTGGATCAGGGACCTCTATACCCATTTCTCACAGATCCTTTATTTTTAGTTGGCCATTCAACAGTGTGATAAAAGCGGCAATTTTATCAAACAATAATTTTATTAAAATCAATCCCACTGAAAACATTTTACTGGCATCCCACTATATCCTGACAATGAAGATAACAGCTGTTATCTAAGATAACAACTGTTCCTCCAGGACTCCTAGACTGAACTTAAACAAAGTTTACCTTAGTTTTACCAATTGTGACATATCAGGGCTGAAGAGGAAAGAATGACCTGGGTCAGGGTCAAGTTTGAGGTTAGCACTAGAATCAGAGTCAGAGTCAGAGTAAGGGCAAGTGTCAAAGTCAGTCAGGGTCTCACCTCTGAAAAGAAGAGCGAGAGGATGACAAGGCTGATCCAGTGGATGATGCTGGCGAACTGAAAAGCATTGGAAACTGTGGAGAACCAAGGAGAAGATGAGAAGAGAAGCTGACAGAGGAGGTTTTGTCAGTTGTGATCTTTGGGTTCATTTAAATGATTATTTGAAATTAATTATGTTTCAAAATAAAGGTACATTAAAGAAATCCCAGAACAAAGATATTAGAAAAAGAGGCTGCTTTATATAAGTGTGGTCATTAGAAGTTTTGTAGCCTTTCAGGAGAGTGAGCATCATGACCTTTCATTGTGACTTTATACCATATTAAAATGACCTAAAGTTTTCTACACACATGTTCAGCAGATTTTTTTAAATCTGAAAAGCATGAATTTATTAACAAACACTTCTTTCTTTTAATATGAAGTTAGTTCTTGTAAGAATAATAGTGGATGCAATTTTTGGAATTTGTCAGAGGAATTTCCTCTATTTATTTTTTTTTTAAAGTTCCAAAAATCTAAGAACTGATGCTGTATTTACATTGCAGGAGTTTTGTGTCTATGAGCAGCTCCAACGACAGGAAGAGCACCACCAGGATGACACAGGACACCAGGACACAGTTGAAGCCGGTGCTGAGCAGACAGACCTGCCACAGGGCTACATGGCGACCACAACAAGGCTTCAGCCAGTTTGACCTGTGGGAATCAAAATACAAGTTCACCAGAGCACATTAACCCCCCTCGTGCTCCTCCAACCTCCATTTAAAGCGCTGCCATGTGGCCAACGGGGGGCAACAGTGCAGCCTCATGAAACTTGATTTCAGAGAGGTTCTGAGAAGAAGCCAGAGGACATTAACCTGTGATCAGAAAACTGACAGACTCAAAAATGAAGGGACCCGCTATACAGGATTGTGTTGGGAAGGGAGGCTCTGGAGGTCCTGGAGGGTCCTGGGAGGGGATCTAAAGCTTCTGAATATTCTGAAGGTTCAGGGGGATCTGAATGTTCTGAAGGTTCAGGAGCGTCTGAGTCAGGCATGTCAAACTCAGTTCTCGAGGGCCTCGATCCTGCCGGGTTTTCTATCCCACTGAATGCATTTTCAGCCTGGTAGGACATAAAAACCCGGCAGGATCGTGGCCCTCGAGGACTGAGTTTGACACATGTGGTCTGAATTTTCTGAAGGGTCTGGGTTGTCTAAAGATTCTAAAGGAATCTAGGGTCTTGTTGTTCTGGGGGGGTCTGAGGGTTTTGAAGGTTCTGGCGAGTCTTAAGGTTCTGTGGGGTCTGGAGGTTCTGAAGGTTCTGGGGGTTCCGAAGGGTCTGGGGTCTAAAGGGTCTGGAGGTTCTAACGGTTCAGAAGGGTTTAAAGTATTCAGGTGTGTTTAGCCTGTAAATGTAAAACACACACAGAAATACACACCTTTTCAGGACTTTTACTGTCCTGTGTTAAATGATGGCTTGCCTGAGCTGCTACCAGGGGCTGAGAGTGGGAGCCCAGCGGGACAGAAATGCTCTCAGCTGGAGTGGAAAGTTGACTGTGCCCACTATCTGTCGCTTCTCCCTATGTGCTGCAGGACAGACTCCATCCTTCCTCCCATCATCCCGTCATTGTCTGGCACTGTGAAAAGTTGATACTGCTTGTAGCCAATAGGAACAAATAAAGCTGTTTCTGAGTTGTTGTTTCAACCTTTTGTGTATTTTAGGTTTTTAAATTTTAAGTTTTAAATGCTAATCTGAAAATAAACCAGTGTGCAACAAAATCAATATCGAAATAATCCAATCAAACATCCTGACAGCCAAGATGTCCCTCTTCTGACCTGCCTCTATGACAGGCCACATACACGATTGTGTAAAAACCACCAAAAAAGAAAAACCTCAACGTTTAGGGGTGAGCCTTGTACTGGTGATTACCATTGTTATTATATTTAATGCAAGGTCTATTTTTTTTACCTCAGCAGAGCAGAACATTTGAGCAGAAACACCAGCCTCAAACTTTGTGTTAAAGGGAGAGGGAAAAAAACGAACCTGGACTAAACATAAAATACACGCTGAGGTTCTCCACTAAGCTCATTTATTTTACATCTGAAAGGTTCCACATCAGAAATGCCTGCAGTCAACATCCTGGAAGTCTCACTGAGGAAACCTCTGAATGACAAAACAGTTTCATTGGTTAGAAACTCAATTATTTCCATTAATAAGCTGCTGCATATTCACATTGGTCAGACTTCTGAGAATGTCTTCTAAATCTGCTTCAGACCCCAGCAGAGGAATAAAGACCTGTGGGAGATAATGGACTCTCAGATCCAAACTCCTGCTCTCTAATTAACTCCAGCCTAAAGAGAGTCTGCAGAGTTATTTTAAAAGGGGTGACTGAGTATTTGACTTTTTTTCTAAATCAATTTTCTGTTAATTGCTGCTACTGATCAGGGTCAGAGGGCAGAGCAGTCTGTCCCAGCAGTCACTGGGTGAGAGGACGGGATACAGAGCACGACAGGTCAGTAGTCCATCACAGGACACCCAGGACACACAGGCACAGGTAGAACATTCACACTCTCACCTCTGCTGTCTTCCCGCAGCTCCACACTCACAATAAAAATGTAATTAGTGACCAAACATCATTGAAAGGACAAACAGAACAGCTTTGATATTTCTGCCTCTTTCATTCAGCTTTAAGAACATTGACCAGACAAATCATCACAGATAGTGATCAATAGCCAGTTTATTTTAATAGTTTGTTTTATCGGTATAAATTTAGATGAACCATCTGGTGTCAGTACCTGAACTCTGCATGTTTGGAACGGCCAAATCACTCAACAACATATGCTTCTGCCTCTGCTGCTGGCAGACACAGAAGCATCACTGTGATGGGACGTGACATCATTCCTCTGTTCGAGTTAGTGTGTGTGCGGGTGTGAGAGTGCGTTTGTGTGTGTGTGTGTGTGGGGGGGGGGGTGAATCTTTACAAACAACAACATTTCTTTTGTTCAATTCTTCTCTCGGTCAATTAAAAAAGGAAATAAAATGAATTTCTCTACCCCTCTGCTTCAAGTCTGGCATAAACATTTTTATTGATTCTTATTAATGTCAATTTTGGAAAAATATTTCCTAAAATGTATTCACAGTTCAAAGATATCAACAATACCAGAAAGGCTTTGCATCGCCAACATCCATAAGAGAAGCAACAATCCAGGCTGTAATGAAGTAGAGATCTCTTAAACCCCCCAAAAGGTGAGAAATCAAAGATGACTGAGGGGGGAGAAGGCAGCCATGAAAGTGCTGATCACCAGCCAACAGCAGACAGGAAGATGGATGGGCCCAACTCTATTAATAACTACTCTCCTCTTACCATGGCGCCAAAACTGTTAACGCTGCAACGGCCCCTGATGGCAGCTACAACAAACACCTCCCACAATGTCGCCCACGTCCCTCCCGATAGGAACATTGGGCCAGATTCACCAATATGTTCTTAAGAATCTTCTTAGATTCTTTCTTAAGTGTCCTTAAGAAGTTTCTTAAGAAAACCCTACGTCGGATTCATCAACGCGTTCGTAAGCCCCAGAATTGTTCGCAGCTGTGTTCTTAGATTGATGAATGCCATCTGTTCGTAAATTGAAAGCGCGTGCCAGGTGAGTCTAATTAACATACGATTAGCATAAGTCACTGCCCACTAATGCCCATAAAAGGAACTGCAGCAGGACCCTGTAGACAGAGCAAAAAGCAGCCAAATGCCCAAAGCGAAATGCCCAAAGCTTGCCTCTCCACGCCTGATTTCTGACGCCGTGTTGAACAATCAAGAAAGGATGGCTAACACGCTTGATAAAATTGCCTCAACCCTGATGACTATAGCCAACACGCTTAAAGAAATCAACGAGAATGTAAAAAAAAGAAGAATGTAAAAAAAATAAACGTGTAAAAGCTGTGCTCGGATTGTGACAATAATGCATTTTATTCACAAACGGGCAATTAATCGCGCTCGAACGTGAACCGCGTGCCTGCAGTCTGGCCCCATCATTGCGTCAGGACGCACATCCTCACGGGGTTGTGGCGCTGTGTCCAAACACATCCAGCGCCCCTTTAACATGCCGATGGTGCGTTCAATGGTGGAGCGACTGCGCGCATGCATCTGATTGAATAAAACTCCTGTGGAGTCTGAGGGTTGGTCAGTGGTGTCAACAACCAGGGAGCCAGGGCATATCCTCGATCCCCTAATAAAATAAATCAAGATAAAATCAAATAAAAAGACAGTTTTGGCATGGTTTCCAATTTGGTTGATTAATGTTAAGTCATTGGCACATTTACGTAATTTTAAAATTCTCCGTAAATCACCAAAAATAGGAAATAAACAAATAAATAAATATGACAGAATTATCATTGTAATATTGAATTTTATTGAACTGCACAAGAGAAGAAAACACAACCATGCCAACATGTCGGCACTGAAATGTGCGCAAGAGTACTCCTGAGTGTTCGTAGGATTTGTTCTTACCTACGAATAAATCCAGGATAAGAAGAAATTGGTGAATGCCACAATCTTCGTAAACTGTTCGTAAATGGAACTTAAGAACAAATTTGCTCCACCATTGAACGCACCATCGGCATGTTAAAGGGGCGCTGGATGTGTTTAGACACAGCGCCACAACGGACGCACATCCTCACGGGGCCAGACTGCAGGCACGAGCGCGATTAATTGCCCGTTTGTGAATAAAATGCATTATTGTCACAATCCGAGCACAGCTTTTACACGTTTATTTTTTTTACATTCTCGTTGATTTCTTTAAGCGTGTTGGCTATAGTCATCAGGGTTGAGGCAATTTTATCAAGCGTGTTAGCCATCCTTTCTTGATTGTTCAACACGGCGTCAGAAATCAGGCGTGGAGAGGCAAGCTTTGGGCATTTTGCTGCTTTTTGCTCCGTCTACAGGGTCCTGCTGCAGTTCCTTTTATGGGCATTAGTGGGCGGTGACTTATGCTAATCGTATGTTAATTAGACTCACCTGGCACGCGCTTTCAACTTACGAACAGATGGCATTCATCAATCTAAGAACACAGCTGCGAACAATTCTGGGGCTTACGAACGCGTTGATGAATCCGACGTAGGGTTTTCTTAAAAAACTTCTTAAGGACAACTTAAGAAAGAATCTAAGAAGATTCGTAAGAACATATTGGTGAATCTGGCCCAATGTGAGGGGAACGCCGATGAATCGAGAGGAAATCAGAAAGTGCAGGAGCATCAATGATGGGACAGGCTTGTCCCTAATGGGATGTGACGGACTAGTATAAACTGGAACAAGGAACCCATGATCACAGCGGATTAGGGTCTCAAGCACTGTGGGCCCCATATATAAAGCAGAATTGTGTGTGTGTGTGGTGTGTGTGTGTGTGTTGTGTGTGTGTGTGTGTGTGTGTGTGTGTAGCCATCACTCTGTATTAGACACAACAGGAAGGTCATCTCCACCTACAGGATGCAGCAGGTGCTTCCTCACTTTCAGCATCAGGAACTCTTACTCCCTATATGCTCTTCCAGGACACACCGCAACTGTTTAAAGGCAAAGTTATGTTTTTACATAAATCCTCAACAGCAATGGGTTTGGTCCTCTTCTCCTCTTGAAGCTGATTGAAATGTGTTAATAATGATGTGAGGAAATAGAAGCATTGAAAGAGAAAATTAGCTCACTGCTTTGAATACACGAGTGGTCCATTTAGGAGTTGGCGAAGGTGTGCAGCTAACTTTACAACTATGTCTCAGACTGAGCTTTGTAAACACACATATTCTACACACATAAAGCCAACCAGGCCACCCCAACAACTGGACCATCACCAGATGTGCTGACTGTGGGAATATACAGGGTCGCCAACGAGCCCTTAAACTCCTTCACCCCTATATATTTTTCTGAGGCTTCTTCGCTAATTCAGAAATCCAAGTCCTCCACGTGTCTTTTAGATCCTATCCCAACACACCTGTTGAAGGATGTTTTACCAGTGATAGGCAGTTCTATCCTGAACCCGGTCAATTGTTCTTTAGTGACAGGTTATGTACCCCGGGCCTACAAGGTGGCAGTGATTAAGCTGTTGCTTAAAAAAACATCACTGGATCCTGATGTGTTAGCAAATTATAGGCCTATATCCAATCTTCCTTTTATCTCTAAAATTCTTGAGAAGGTGGTGGTGACTCAGTTACTGGAGCAGTTTGGAGCCAGTTTGAGATGTTTCAGTCAGGCTTTAGAGCTCACCGCAGCACAGAAACAGCACTTATTACAGTTACTAATGATCTTCTTATATCTTCAGATCATGGACTGGTTTCTATGATGCTGGACCTCAATGCTGCTTTTGATACAGTTGATCACAGCATCCTGTTACATAGACTGGAACATGTGATTGGGATTAAAGGGACAGCACTAGACTGGTTTAGATCGTATTTATCAGATAGATACCAGTTTGCTCATGTCCACGGCGTTTCCTCTTCATACAGTAGGGTTAACCATGGAGTTTCACAAGGTTCTGTACATACATGCTACAATACATGCTTCCCTTAGGAAACATTATTCAGCAGCATGGGATAAATTTTCATTGTTATGCTGATGACACTCAGCTTTATCTATCCATGAAACCAGAGGAGACAGAGCAGTTAGTGAAGCTTCAGACCTGCCTTAAAGACATAAAGTCTTGGATGTCTTCAAATTTCCTTCTCCTTAACTCAGAAAAAACTGAGGTCATGGTCACTGAGGTTTGGTCCTGAACCTCTCAGGGATAGATTAGATCACATTATCAGTCTAGATCAGGCATGGGCAAACTAAGGCCCGGGGGCCACACGCGGCCCGTTAAACGTTTTAATCTGGCCCGCCAAACTTGAAAAATTAAATGAATAAACCTTGTTAATGTTAAATTTTCACTGCAATTCTGGTGTTTTCCCACTAGAAAAAAGACAGTCAGGAGGAGAGTGATGGTGATATCCTGAAGGATAACAGAACTTTCAGTGCTTTAAAATAGAAATGGTTATTAATTTTTTTTAAAAAGGCACATTTTATTCATTTGATTTTAAGTGTTTTAAGACTCATTCCAAAGTCAGATATTTTGTTGTAATGCTTCTCTTCATTTTCATTTGAAATTAAAGCACATGTTTTCTCCATATCCCAAGATGTGTATTTTTTCTCCAATGAGGTGAGGTTACCAAAGCACTCCATCCATCCATCTGCTCCTGGTCCGGCCCCTTTGTCAAATGTTAGAACCCATTGTGGCCCACGAATCAAAATGTTTGCCCACCCCTGGTCTAGATGGTATCTCCTTAGCCTCGAGTATCTCTGTGAGGAATCTAGGTGTAACTTTTGACCAAAATCTGTCCTTCAACTCACACATTAAAATAGTCTCTAGAAGTGCCCCTTTTCACCTGAGAAACATTGCAAAGACCAGAAAACTACTGATGCGGCATGATGCTGAAAAGTTAGTCCATGCCTTTGTTTCTTCCAGGCTGGACTATTGCAATTCTTTATTATCAAGGAGTCCAAACAACTCTTTAAGAAGCCTCCAGTTGATCCAAAATGCCGCAGCTAGAGTTCTGACAGGTAATGACAAAAGAGATCACATAACTCCTGTACTGTTGTCTCTTCATTGGCTGCCTGTTAAATTTAGAATAATTTTAAAAATTCTTCTTCTGACCTACAAGGTCCTCAGAGGCCTAGCTCCATCCTACCTGGCGGAACTAGTAACACCTTATATCCCAATAGACCGCTCCGCTCTCAGAATGCTGGTTTACCTCTCCCCACAGTCTCTAGGGGGTAGAATGTGGAAACAGCTCCCTGTCCAGGAACGGGAGGCTGACTCAATCTCTACTTTTAAGATTAGACTTAAAACCTACCTCTTTGAAAAAGCTTATTATCACTAATTCTTTAGTTGTAGTTACTGTCCCAGACAGACAAATGATCATACTTAGGGGGTCGTCTAATTATTAGGTTAACATGTTAGTTATGCTGCTATAGGCCGAGGCTGCCGGGGTCCAGAAACATGATCACCTGACAGACCTCTGTCACCCCACTGGGTCATGGCTTCCTCTCCTCTCCTCTCCTCTCCTCTCCTCTCCTCTCCTCTCCTCTCCAAGTAGACCAGCAATGTTATTTCTTGTGTAGTTTTCTGCTCCCCCCGCCTCTTCCGTATTCATCGGCAGTTTATTATAATTAATATAATGAATGTATCTGCATGATCTCTGCCTAGTCTCTCTTATACCTGTCCCCTTCTCCTCTCTCTACCCAGTTGGCCATCAGCAGGAGGGTCCCCCTATATGAGCCTGGTCCTGCTCAAGGTTTCTTCCTGTTAAAGGGGAGTTTTTCCTTGCCACTGTTGCTTGTTGGGGGTCAGGCCCTGGGATTCTGTACAGCGCCTAGAAACAATTTTGATTGTAACATACGCTATATATAAAAGATTGATTGATTGATTGATTGATTGACATTATCTTGGACATGTCTGGGATGTAAAGGCATGAGAATGTGTGATGAAGTGGGACATGTGGGGGGAGTATTGTTGTGATACAAGCTCAGTGTGAGTGTCAGCAGTACCTTCTGTTGATGGTGCATGCATTTGTGTGTGTGTCTGTGTGTGTGCCTCTATACCACAGCTTATGGCTTTGATTTGCATACTCGTGAGGACCCAGTTCAGAGTGTTGCTGGACAGAGTGAAGATGGGTGAGAAAGCAGATTTACATGGTGATGGAGAAAGTGTTGCTCATCAAAAGAACAGCTCTGACATAAGCTCACACCGTTTCTGCTGTACCATTTCACAAAAGCATGCAAAGGCAGAAAAAACCTTGTCACTAGGTTACTAGAATCTATCCTAATCTGGCGTGAAAGGAAGCGTTTCATGGCAAACTTGACAGAACAAAAGCAGACGCATCCATCAAAAGGTCACAAAAAGCCAAAATACTAAAACAGTAGAGATCACGTCATCATTCTGCCATGGAGCTTTACAGGCTGATTTGATACTGTAAAACAATCAATTGTGACAGCAAATCTGTCAGAGGTGTGCCTCACACCTCTGTACCCTCATATTCACAGAGGACACAGTGGTGCAGTTTGAAACCAAAAAGCACTCACCCATCCCTGTTGTCATCTTCGTCTGTGTTGGAGAGCAGCTGTGAGCCAGCCAGTGACAGGTCCAGAGTGGCCAGGGGCAGATCTCTGTAGCCAAAGCTGAGCAGCTGGACTGGAGGAGCCAAACGCTGGTTCTCACCCTCTACTGGCTGAGAGATGACCTCCAGGTCTGACAGACCCTCCTGCTCCACTTGGCTGTGAAACAGGAGCGTGGACAGGACACAGAAATGCACACATGAAGTTAGTGCAAATGATTTCAGAATGTTGCTTCCCGACTCCCTTTATAAGTTCTGAGGAGGTACAATGACCAATAGTCACATGGGTCAACATGCACCCCAGCAGGGGGAAACTGGCCTCACACACATTACACGCTCTCTGAAAGACTCATTTTAACGATCTTTTGCATCTCATTTCTGTTGTCAAGGCAGGTGTGTTGTTCCCAGTTTGGATTAACCCGAATCCTAACCTAAAAATATATTCATGTTTGTTATGTAAAGTAAAAACTCACATTTTGATATGAGATCCAGAAATGAAATGAATACATCAATCATTAATACAATGGTTGAATAGGACAACACAGAGGGATATTTGCTTCTATTGAACTTTTTCCCTGATTTGAAATCTCAGTGTGAAAAATTGATGATTCCTTCTGCTTTTTTCACTCCTATATAAACAATTCTGCAATTCTGCAGATCAGAGCAGGTTGATCATCTCAACCTGCTGCTCAGCTGTGGTCCAGTATCATCTGACCCGACCAGCCCTGAATCCCAACAGCACCAGAGCTGGGATGCCGTGGTGCCTTCAGACAGAAGATAGGTTGCAGACTGGCTGTGTGTGTGTGCATGTGTGCGTGTGTGCGCGTGTGTGTGTGTGTGTGTGTGTGTGTGTGTGTGTGTGTGTGTGTGTGTGTGTGTGTGTGCGTGCGTGCGTATTTTTAGACTAGTGCAGATGCTAAGCGGCTCACTCCTGGTGGGGGGCACCAAAAAAAGAGGATCATGACCTTTATTAAACTGAGGAGCGTTTACTGAGGAGCGTGTCATTTACAGTGCAAAACAATTAAAATAAATTTGGATAAAATATTGATCAAATGTGCAAAATAAACAGGAACATCAGAAAGAACAAGTACAATAGAGGACAGGGACAAGTGAGTTTAGCTGAAGGTAATTCCAGATGTTTGGAGCATCAGAGAACATTGATCAAGAAATGGGCCCGGAGCTGCTGGTAGAGTTGAAAAACATCTGGTGTAAATGCAGACCCTCTTCCACACAAACACTAACACACACATGCACACACACTAACGCACACATGTACACACACACCAACACTAACACACACGTGCACACACAAATACTAAGATGTGTTTGAATTCAAAGTCAATCCTGTCATAACGATGTGAAGCTGTTTCACCGTAAATGGAAGGAAAAACGGTGCACAAATGTAAGCTGCACACAAGTCAACACTCAAGATCTTTACACTTTAATAACAGATGAGGGCCTTCAACTTTACACCAAAACATACATTAATAACGAAAGCCCCTTTGCTTTCTGGTCTTATTGTGGCAAATTCCCAGGAGCTGCTGCCCTCAATCCAGTTTGATAGAATTATTTCCCTTGACGAAGAGGCCATATACAGTATTTTATACTTTAGGAGACGGGTGCCAGAGGCCGTATTGCTGGTGACTCATGGACAATGCAAGATGTTTCATATGGTATAAGAGAGCATATGCTCAAGTTACAAACAAAATAACATACATTATTAAAAAATCAGGCTCTGCAGCAGCCTCTTCTTAAACCGATACAAACATTTCCACTATATAAGCGACAAGAATGTGCGATTATAAGCATTAACTCTCAAACATCTCTAATGAGCCCCTTGTACATGTTTCTGTCCACAAAGAACCTGGAAGATGAGGTTTTGCACAGATGTTGGATCATCCACAGTCAGACAAGTAGCCCTGTTTCCAACGTTAACCTACCTACTGTAACCAGACACCCTAAATCTGCCAGACTGCTTACTTCTGTTTCATGACAACTGTGATTGTCTTTTTCTCTTCAGCCAGTCTGTAATTACAGAACCTCACACCTATGCATCACCGATACCTCACCTATACCTCCTCTATACCTCACCTATAACTCATATATGCCTCACCTATATCTCATCTATACCTCACCAATACCTCATCTATAGCTCAACAATACCTCATCTATGCCACATCTATACCTCAATAATACCTCATCTATACCTCACCTATACCTCATCTATACCTCACCTATACCTAATCTATACCAACCTATGTGTGCAACACAGCAGCAGATATGGCTGATTTTCAAAAACACACACACAATAATTGATGACAGACACAATCTGTGGAGGCCACAGTGTTGACTAGCTAACAGCTCAGCACCTGCTCCGTTACAGTCTGCATGATGTATATAAAAGTGGAAAGAATTCTGCCGATCCATCGCTGGACACACACATCAGTTAGTCACACCCGAGCACAGTTTAGAGCCTCTAACATAGTGTGCCTGATTGTGGACTGTGTGAGGAAACAGGAGAACTTTGAAGGACACACATGCAAGACCTCAAGGCTCAACTGAACCTACAACCTTCCTGCCAGAAAAAAGAATTTTATTCCCGAAGAATCCTTTCTGCATACTTCAGACAGAAAGCTCAGGATTGCACATTTCTGAATTTCAAGTAACGTCTACGACTGCAGCTGTGAGAGGGTCAGCCCCCACAGGGGGAATGTGATACTCACAAGGATGACCAGGAGGCGGCTTGTGGGCCAGGTAGCAAAGGTCATCGTGTGACTGAAGGGGACTTGACTGGCCACAACAGAAGGTCAAGGAAGTTACAAGAAAGCAGTGACCCTAAAAAAGCTGTTGTTTGTGAATAGTTAAACTTTAAACTACAAAAGGCTTTTATTCCTGAATGTTTTTTTCAGATTCACCTGAATTGAGGTTTGCAAAATAACCTTTTGTGAGAGTTCATTCTCCAACAAACTAAACATCAGACTTAGAATGACACATTTTTTTAAATTTTCACCAAGGTTCAATAGAATACACACTATTATGAGGTATAGACAGTGAGGGTCCAGACCAGGATACAGAGTTGTAGTCTTACACACCTCTCTGCTGCTTCCATAGAACCCTCATCCACCAACAATAACATATTTAACACTATCGAGGTAGTCTCTGTTCCACTGTTAAAAGTTCACCAAGCACAGAGCAGGGGAGCAGTCAATCACCATAATCTTATTAAAATTAATACTAAAGCACAAGTTGGAGAAACTAATATCACAATTAAGTGTGGACTGTTAAATATTAGATCTCTTTTGTATAAATCCCTGTTAGTACACGACCTGATAGCGGATCATCAAATTGATTTATTTTGTCTTACTGAGACCTGGCTTCAGGAGGAGGAGTATGTTAGCTTAAATTAATCTACTCCTCCTACCCATCTTAATTATCATATTCCTCCTGTTACTGGAGTGGCAGCAATCTATCACTCCAAGTTATTAATTAATCCTAGACCAAAACATGGCTCCAGTTCATTTGAAAGCCTGACTCTTGGCATCACCCATCTGAACTGGAAGGCAGAAAAGCCACTTCTGTTTGTAGTTGTATATCGGCCCCCTGCTGGCCCACATTCAGAGTTCCTGTCTGAGTTCTCTGATTTCTTATCTGACTTGGTCCTTAGAACGGACAAAGTCATTATCATTGGAGACTTTAATATCCATGTAGACGTTGTAAATGACAGCTTTAGAAATGGCTTCATTTCATTACTTGAGTCAGTTGGTTTCCTCCAGCAGATAAACCAACCAACCCATAACTTCAACCACACCCTAGATCTAGTTCTGACTTATGGTGTTGAGGTAGAACATGTGTCAGTGTTCCCTCAGAACCCACTCCTGTCAGACCATTCTTTGATCACTTTTACATTTATGATTAAGGATTCTTCTATGCTCAGAGCACAGTCTTACTATAGCAGATGTCTTTCAGATAATGCTGTAGCTAAGTTTAAGGAAGTGATCCCTGTGCTAATCCCAGGACCACCGTGTGTTTCCCCAGGGATCAATCATTATAATCTTAGCCCTGCTGAAGTTGACTCTATTGCTGAAGGTGCAGCAACCTCACTGAGAATCCCGCTCGATTCTGTTGCCCCCCTGAAAAAGAAAATAGTACATCAGAGGAGGTGTGCCCCCTGGTATAATTCACATATCAGGACCCTCAAGCAGAAAGTGCGAAGACTAGAAAGGAAGTGGCATTCTTGTAAAATAGACAGCTATCATGTAGCCTGGAAAGACTGTCTATTAGTTTACAAAAAGGCCCTCCGCAAGGCTAGAACAGCTTATTTTTCTTCTTTAATTGAGGAAAATAAGAACAACCCCAGGTTTCTTTTCAGCACTGTGGCCAAATTAACCAAGAGTCACAGTGTTTTAGATCCACATATCCCTTCTTCCCTTCGTGGTGATGACTTCATCGCTAATTCAGAAATCCAAGACCACCACGTGTCTTTTAGATTCCATCCCAACACACCTGTTAAAGGATGTTTTACCAGTGATAGGCAGTTCTATCCTGGACCAGATCAAGGGTTCTTTAGTGACAGATTATGTACCCCGGTCCTACAAGGTGGCAGTGATTAAGCCGTTGCTTAAGAAACCATCACTGGATCCCGATGTGTTAGCAAATTATAGGCCAATATCCAACCTTCGTTTTATCTCTAAAGTTCTTGAGAAGGTGGTGGTTACTGGAGCACCTGCAGAGGAACAGCCTGCTTGAGGTGTTTCAGTCAGGCTTTAGAGCTCATCACAGCACAGAAACAGCACTTCTTAAAGATACTAATGATCTTCTCATAGCTTCAGATCACGGACTGGTCTCTATGCTGGTTCTGCTGGATCTCACTGCTGCTTTTGATACAGTTGATCACAGCATCCTGTGACCAATCCTCTTCACCTTGTACATGCTTCCCTTAGGGAACATTATTCGGCAGCATTTTTCACCTGAGGAACATCACAAAGATTAGGAAACTACTGACGCAGCATGATGCTGGAACCAGCTCCCTGTCCAGGTACGGGAGGATGACTCCATCGCTACTTTTAAGATCAGACCTAAAACCTACCTCTTTGAAAAAGCTTGTTGTTACTAATTCTGTAGTTCCAGTTACTATTATAGACAGACAAATTATCATACTTTTGGGGGTCGTCTAATCATTAGGTTAAAATCTTAGCTGTGCTGTTATAGACCAAGGCTGCCGGGGTCCGGAAACATGATCACCTGACAGGCCTCTGTCACCCTACTGGGTCATGCTCTGCTCTCCTCTCCTCTCCTCTCCTCTCCTCTCCTCTCCTCTCCTCTCCTCTCCTCTCCTCTCCTCTCTCCTCTCCTCTCCTCTCCTCTCCTCTCCTCTCCTCTCCTCTCCTCTCCTCTCCTCTCCTCTCCTCTCCTCTCCCTCATCAAGCAGACAAGTTATGCTGATTCTTGTGTAGTTTTTCTGCTTCCCCCCTTCTCTATTCATTTACAGGTATCGCCGCCTGATGCTGCATGATGACCTCTGGCCCGGCTGACCCGCTGTATAAATAGTGTATTTTTGTATGCGTTTCTGTGCTCTTTTCCTTGCCACTGTTGCTTGTCTGGGGTCAGGCCCTGGGATTCTGGAAAGCGCCTTGAAACAATTTGGATTGTAAAAGACGCTATATAAATAAAGATTGATTTGATTTGGATTTAGACATTAAACATGTACACTGGACTCTCTTTGACACATGAAATAAAAACAGAATTTAAAGCAGTTTAAAGGGAAATTTGGTAAACACAGGACACCGTCACAATTCTGTGATGGCAAAGTGCTTAAAGCTGTTTTAATGCTATCCTAAAAACAAGAAGAAAGTGTCCATCCTGAGACTTTTTTATTAGGAATCAGCTTGTTTTCAGCCTCAGCACATCAACGCCCACAACAGGAACACACGTGTAAGGAGCTACAGCCAACAAACAATTGGCTGACAGCACCACAAACACTTGCTGCTCTGAAGACCACCGAAGGAGCTGGACATCTTCGGGGCTACTGTTTCTTATTGTAAATGTCAGGCAAGGTGACCTTGTCACAGCTCCATTCCCCCAGTTCCCTCCTATCCCTCTGCCTCAGTAATTTCCCACTCTCCCTGCCTCTGCTCCACTCTACCTGCCAGCCACTCCTACCCTGTCAGCTCAACTCCACTCACCTGCAAGCACAGCTGCAACCGATTCCCAATCAGCCCTGCTTATAAGCCTCCCCTGCACTCGCACTCATCGCCAGATTGTTCTTCTGTGTTACCATGCAAGACTATCCAGCACTTCTTACCTGCCTGACTGACCTCCTGTTGCTGAACCTGTTTGCCTCTGACCTGCCTACACTGCCTGTCTCCCGGTAAACTCACCAGCCTTCCGTCCCTGACCACAACTTCTGGTCCTGACTTCGCTGCTGCTCATCCCCAGTCTGCTCTGCTGCATCATCGGTCTCATCTCCTGTAAGCCCCTTTCTGTCACTCCTGCCCGCTGTAAACGGAACTGTACAGTTCTGAGGGTTCTCGTCCTTCCCCTCGGTTCCGCATTCTGGCTCTGCTCAACCCAATCCCCAAGCCTGAAACCCATAGAATTTGTGTGGGCCCTGAGCCTGAAGAACGGACTGTTTCCTGTGTTTCCTTGTCTGCCTGAGTTCTT
Organism: Takifugu flavidus; assembly: GCF_003711565.1. NCBI lineage: Eukaryota > Metazoa > Chordata > Actinopteri > Tetraodontiformes > Tetraodontidae > Takifugu > Takifugu flavidus. The sequence continues at coordinate 5,483,655 of NC_079521.1, forward strand.
GTTTGCCCGTGTACTAATAAAGGTCATTACAAATGGTCCCAGCTTTCCAGAGTGAGTAAAACTTGATGTTTTACTTCTGCATTGTTCACAATAGCACATTTCTTGCTGGTTATAGGGTAGAATTTCTGAGTGTGTAATGTTGGTCTCTGCTACTAACACAATATCCTAACTTCTCATCAAAAAAGATGAAGTAAAGTAAATGCTGTCAGCTTTAAGCGGCAGAACATTGTGGGCTGTGTAGAGATGACAGCAGTAGCAGAATTCCTCACCTCAACTCTTAACACTGACCTGTTCAAGTGCAGCAAGTCAGGAAAAACACAACAAAGCACACGTGACTTCAAAATCATTTCAGCTCCAACTCTGCCAGACTGCTTCCTTCAATCACAAGGATTTAAGTCTACATGCACATTAGCTCATTACTAACTTTAGAAATGAAAGTATGTTCCAGCCTGGTGTGCATGGTCTCTTATCTGACCTTTGCAAATGCAAGCTGCAGGAGATGTGCTGACCCTCGTGGGGCTGGACTCAAGACAGAAAGCTTGACAGGTGTATCTACATTTTTATCTGTAAGGATGGTTTTCATGTCACATGACAGAGATTAGGATTGTTGAATTTTTTTTTTTAGCTGTTTTAAGAAATAATTTCATCAAGAAAATTACTTTAATTCTTTGCATGCTGCTCTCTGCAGACTGACCAACAGATTATTACCTACATCTGCTTCCTGGATGAACCTTTAAACTACGGGAAGAATTTTTCATTGAATTCTGTGCGTGCTGGCATTAGCCCAGGGAACTATTTTCCTGTGTGCAGTGGAGGTATTATTTCCTCCTATTAAAATGGAAAGATTATTTTCAGTCATACGTGTTTATAATGAAATAATTGTGCTGACAACATTTTAGTGTCAGTCTGATGAATCTAGTTTTGTCCATGTGAAAACAGGCCAGACTTAATGCAATTAGAAAAGAGGACAGGGGTGTTGAAACCCAGCCTTCATGGGCCAGAATCCAACCAGGTTTACTGTCCTCCCAGGCAGAAGACAGCTTCCACCAAGGCAAAGAAGGACCCAGGTGAACCCGGCACTATGTTAGGTCAGAGATGCTGGTTGGATTGCAGCCCTTGAGGTCTGGATTTCAATACGACTGGTTTAGGGGCATTCTAGACCAGTCCTGGACATCAGTGGTCTCAGCAGGTAAAAACTAACCATCTAAACAGTCCAGATTGGAGACAGGATGGACCCATTTAATCAAACGAGACTGATTCTTATGAAGGAAGTACCGATACAACACAGCCCATTTGGTTGAGTGAAAATTGTTTAATTGAGATTTGAGAATTCAGATGCCAAGATCTGAACAACACTGAGGTATTTTGTCGCAGTTGCTTTCAGATTTATGCAGGAAGATAAGACTGTACGTGTACAGTCAGTGGGATGATGGATAGAGATCAGTGAAAGGCTACACTTACACAGCGTTGGCCATGAAGCTTGCTGAAGCACAGCAGCAGTTGGGCTGATGTTGCTTGTCACAAGGTGTCGACTCAATTCTGGCAGTTTTAGTGCTGCACTTTGTTTGTTCTCCAGATGGCTGCTGCGTTCATGCTGAACCTGGAGTGAAGACATAAAGGAAAGTCATACTTTGAGTTCCAGTCAAAATGGAACAAACTGAACAGTTGCTTTGACCACATGGACGATGAGCCATGAGCTGGATCAGCAAAGACCTGCAGCACTGCTCCTCAAAGAGCTTCGAAAAGTTGGTTTCAGTAACGCTGCCTCACCAGCCACATTCTCAACCTTCACTCTAAAAGTCACAGCAAAGCTGCTTTGAGCCTCAAAATAAACTCCTGCACAGGCAAACATTTAACCCCCAACCCTAAGCCAAGCCACGGAGCATCCACATTGCTGCGTGGACGTTAGAGTTCTGCTACCTACAGAACAATCATAGGTTTCTGTCCAGAGAGTAAGACTGGGAGATGCAGCATAAATGTGTTAGTGATGGGAGTAAAAACTTACCTGTGACACATTGTGGACAGGTAACGACTACCCTGATGCGTGAGTGAGGCTTGCGCTGTGCGCAGGCTGCAGCTCTCCTATGTGAGGTTTGCATTGAACCACCACCTCCTCCTCCTCCTCCTCCGCCGCCGCCGCCGCCGCTCGGATTTCAATGAAAAACCAAAAGATGGACTGAAGCCCAGACACAAACATAACCCGGCAAGATCATTCTGCGCCTTTTTAACGAGTCGGTCTGATTAAATCCCAATCCTTTAAAGCGCGGTGTCCTCTTCCGCCAACTCCGTGTTAAAGGATGTACGTGCGCGGCTCCAGATCCAGGCTGCCATGCACAGCCGAGGGTTTTCCCGGCGAGCGCAGCGGGGAACCCTGCGGAAGGAGCCGTCCAGGCGCCGCGGCGGAAGTTGGGCCAACACGGAGCACGATTTCACTCGAACGCCATCTGACGTGTCGGAGCCGGAACCTGACAGGAGCCAATTTGCATCTCTCTGGTCACGACATAGCCTTAAATTTCATGCGTGTGCGTGAGGCAGAAACAGAAGCGATTTCTTTATGTTAGGACGATTTTGGTGCGCGCACTCGCCGCAGATGGTAGTAGATCTCCGCCTGGCAGGTCGTCCCTCTCCGTGTCAAGAGCGTCTTTTTTTATTGTCACCCAAAATAAATGTACTATGAGGATATAAATCGCCTTGACAGCAATTGGCTTAACCGTTCGTCATTCATTGGAATTAGCCAGTCGATGGTGAAAGCGCACATCAATCAATCTGAGACGCTTCTTGCTTCATTGAAACCCGCCTGGACGTGGGCTGCGAGGCTGTCATAGGCTGAGACTCCCATGTCTGGGTGTGCACCAGACAACTGGAACACTGATGTGTGTGTGATGTATGTTTGCGCTTTATTTAGGGGAAAGATGAGCGGGTGAGAGGTCGGGCACATGTGAGACTAAAGTGCATCCACAGTAATTCTGTTGAACAAGGCATGCGCCATACAGCTGAGCACCACAACATCAACCACCATCTAATCGGTTTTTTTTGTGGGTTTTTAAAAAAAAAAAACTTGGATGGTTTATTTTCTGTAGCCAACCACCAGAAAACCGATTTTAACAGCAGAAAATCAAAGGAGAGCAGAGAGCCTCCAGCTCCTGGCCAGACTTACTCCTGGACCATTGCTTTGACCCCCCCCTTCAATCTCAGGGGTGTAAGTGGGCAGTGCTGTGATCTAGAAGAGAGTGGCTCTTGAAATTTAGGCTTTTCATACCAACCTTCCTGCTATTCTTAGAAATATCCCCCCCAGGCTGTTTAAAATTGGAACCCAGGTGATCAGAACTTCGCAGAGAATTTAAAAATAACTGTCAAAATCAAATCAAATTTCAACAAAGTATCAAATGATTAAAAAGACTTGATTGCACTTGGCTTCAGGACTTCTCTGCCTTATTCAGATCATTGCTGGGAAATCAATCTTCTTTCACATCCCTTCTTTTTTATATCCAGCTTTCAAAGTCCTCCAGGACCAGCTCAGATCAGCATCCTCTCAACACCACTAAACCACTGTCAGTGTCGCCACAGCAACAGTCCTGGATGTGACAGCTAACTGCTGTCTGTCCCATCTCAGCCTCTGAAGTTTCAACCGTCTCTTAGTAATCAAAGGTGCTTTGGTGGCCTCCTTCACTAGTCTGCACATTTCATTAATATTTTTCAGGACCCTATTTTTCAGGGAGTTCTTTTGTCCGCGTGCTGTAGTTGTAGGGACACTGATTGGCCATCCCACTCTGATCAACTCAGACACTACAGGGCTGCCATTCTCACACATTTTCTAATGAGATCTTTCATGTTAAATGGCTTCAACATTCATGCTGCCACATTTTCGTAGACTGCTTTAAATGTGTCTGGGACTTTGTAGAAATCTGTTTGCAATTTCACAAACACTTTGTGAAAGAAAATACTTTTTGCTGCTGAAAATAGCTAACAAATCAGTCTAAATAGCAGGCTAAAACAGTTTATTACTTTTGTGCTTGTCAGACAAAAGTTTAAAACAACATCCATCATTAGGAGGAAGGTCATTCAAATCAGATGCTCCTGATTTTGTTTACATGGCTCCCTCATCTTCAGTAAAGAACACTGAGGCAACTATATACATCAGCACAGTAAAGCAGGGATTACGATACTTCTGCAAAGCAAAAAGAGCAAGGAGCCAAAAGTGGAGCGGTAAGCCCTGAATGGCTGCCAAGTTTTGAAGATAAAACATTGTCTGGATGTAAGTGAGATGTGCTCATAGGAGGAGATGATGCTGTCACACTGGTAGCTACTGAGATCATTTTTCTGCTGTATGAGCAGAAATGCAATAGCTAAACTTGTCAACGTGACTTACAAACTTTACAGACTGATTCTTCTTCCCGTATTATTGTACCAGCAGCACCCTGACTCATTTTCCATTTCTGCCATTTGTCCCTTTCGCTGCGGGTCCAGTCAACCAAAGTGGACCAGGGTCATGACTGTGGTGTACTCGTGCTGAAGACTGTTTTTGTCAGAGTTGCACAGTGTGTAGTCATCTTTGACAATTCGGTCGCAGCCGATCTCTCCGTTGCCAAACAGCCCAAACAGCGGGATGCTGGGAAACACCTTGTGAAAGGCAGCAGATTCAACGTTGCTCTGGTTGTTGTAGTAGTTCCGTCCTCTCCCTACACAGGCAAACATGAACCCCATAGTGTTCCTCTCGGGAATTTTGGCTGCTTTTAGTCGACGAATGGTGGCTTCGGCCTCTTTTGGGTTACTGATATCTTGGTCCAGTAACACAGAGGCTGCCTGCACCCTAGGACCACTCAGGGCCAAGCCCACCACTCCATACGCACCCAGGCTACAGCTACAAGGGAACAAAGTACAGGGAAGACAAGCAAAAAACACAAATACCGTATCCCTTCATTTGGAAATCTTCCTTGAACAACACTTTGACCTCAATGAAAAGCAGAAACTCACCAGTGTCTGGGGGGAGAGAAGACACCTTCTACCATTCCGCCAGCGATGAGAGCTTTGCTCTTGGCCAGCGGCTCCAGGATCTGTTTGAGAAAGCGTCCTCCCCCGGACTGATAAGCATCATATACAAACAACAAAACCACACGCAGGTCTCGGTTATCAAGCAGTCCTGGAGGAGGCCACAACAAAACACAGCAGTGTCAGTGACAAAAGACAATACTGTAGAATGTAAGTCAAATGCAAAATTTCTCCTCTCAGTTTGTGACCTCACCCGCTTCTTTCAAGGCTGTTGGGGAAATGGACTTCTTGCAGAAATGAAAGGGTTTCACATGGGCTCCATCCATGCTGGGGAACATGATGGCAAAGCCAGCCTCCCCCTCCTGGTGCTCCTGAGGAAGGCTGGAGGGGCCACAGGGGGTCACTGCATAGAGGAGCATTGAGGAATTCATATAAATCCTTCCAGACAAAAGGAAGACCCAAAATGATGCACTAATCTGTAGGAAAGTGCATCATCATCCCCGAAATCAGTTGGAAATACAACCCGCAGGACATTTATTTAAATGTGTGAATTACAGAAATCCCGCTAATTATGTTATCTATAAAGACAAATATGATGACATATTACATGCCTGGTCATTTTTAATAACACTCATAATGAACAATCATAAATACCAAGTTGTAATACAGGTCATCATGTATTACAAGCAATCTGCAGATTCAAGCCGAACCTATCAGAAAAATTTGTTTAATTTGAATTGGATGTGTGTGGTGAACCGAGGGTGACCCCCAGCTGCGCCGTGACAGAGTGGAAACACAAACAGCACCATTAAAGCTGATATAGAACAATAAGCCATCATCTCACAGAAAGACAAGGCGGCTGATGGAGGGCTGGGTCTCTGCCCTGTCGTGATCATGAGCAGAAATGATAAGCATCAGCATGGCTGCAATTTATCACCATAAGCTGCATTTCTGAGAATAGAACCTTCCTCAGGAGCTTTTGGAAGAACCCTCCAACACAGCACGAAAATCTTTGTCTCAAATAAAACGGTCTTTGCATATGAAATGGGAGGCTGATGTTTTACAATCTGCAGCTAAGAGTGAAAGAGACACTTACAGACGACTCCGGGAGTAGTGATGCCCATAACATCACAGGTTTTGGGGAAGAGGCGGCTCAGTTCATCTGCTGTGTCCAGACTGTGGCGACTCTTTTTTGCTTTAGAGTAAATAAAAGTTGTTAATGAGCATTGTTAGTTTTCACATAGGTTTAGTTTAAAAAAAAATAAACATTAAATATGCCTTTGGGAAAACTGGTACAGCCCAGCAATTCAGATTAATCATGTCATTTTGAAATCAGTGATGAATAAGAAATTCAGTTATCTGACCTTTAGAGTGCTTATGTGACATTTATTTTGAGTGGGAATTGGGGTATGTATACCGGTAGTTGGAAATGTAAGTTATGCTAACAAAAATGGTTTAGGCTATTGCATCACTTGAGGATGTTTTATAGATTTTTATTTTAAATTAATCTTTAACATAAGATCACATTTGACTAGCTAAAACATGCTATAATAATTTAATCAATGTCTTACATCTACTAATACAAACTTTCAATTTTCAAAAGTTCAAGCAATTGCCATTACTCTGTAAAGACTATGGAACAGCCAGGCCTCCTGTAGAGGTTCTCTAGTTACACATGAATCCCATTGCTACCAGTTACTGAACTTTCTCAGGCCCGTTATCAAGCCCATTTGTTGCTAGTTACAATTAATATAAGGACATCATCTTAGTTTGAACAAATGTGAAGAGGGTTCTCAGATGTTTTCTGTCATGGAGGGGGGATTAACACTGATGCTGGGAGACATCATGATTAATGAACTTAAGACTCAAGCTAATGTTTCTGAATTGGAACTCTGCTCTGAAATTAAAGACATCTACAGGTGTTGGCCGTCAGGCTTTTGACGGGAAGGTCCAGTCTCATCAGATCATCGTCTGAGCGGTTTTTCGATTAGCTACATATTTTGAGGCTTAGATCTAACAAATATAAACTGAAGTTCCAAAACTTCAAAGTTAAAACCGACCTTCACTCTGTTGAAAACGGTAGGAACGTCCATGGAAGGTGTCGCAGTCCACCATTGCCAGGACTGTTTTGGGCAGGAGAAACACTTTCTAAAAGTAGTTAAAGAGCAAGAGTACATGTGTATTTTACAGATCGTAGCACTGATTACAGTCTCAAAATACAAATGTTTGATCAGCATCTCGCCACAATTGCTTCAGTTTCCTAAAACAGAACTGTTAATTTAACGTCAGGCCACCTAACATGATACCTCCACATCTTGGGCCAGTATGTTGCAGAGGACATGGACCTCTGTTGTTGACGGTCCGATCGCTGACACGTAGCTCAGCAGCTGCTGGCTCCTCAGAACTCTGCGGGCGCAATTTCTCCACAGCCTGCAGACACTGACAACCATACGAAGATCAAATCCCTCCTAGCTTGGCAGGAAGTGGGCAAGAAAAACTATTACTTCTGTAAAAAGGTAAAAGTAGTCTATAATCTTGTCAAAATAGCTTTATTTTAAATCCAGCTAAGGTCGATGTAGCACAAAAATAATACTGCTTACCGTGCGATCCGAAGAAGCGCTTTAGTTGGTACAAACGTCAGAATTCTCTCAATAACTTCGGCAACATTGCTGAGCACGTATGAAGCTTTACTGTCTTGCAATGAAGTGGCAAAATCTTCATTTTCACCCATGTTTCCTTGTTAAGGTTTTCAGGAACGACTGCCTGACGACCTTTGACCTGCGCTGGTCTGCTTTGATGAACCAGAAAAGTGGCACAACGCTCCCTTGTGGTGAGGAAGACTCACGGCTGCTCAATGGACTCCTGAACTGTTAACATGAGGGTAACATTAAAGTCTGTTTTCTCTCAGATGAAGAGATGCTTTTATTAAAATAGAATACAGGATAAGATATCCCTTAAATTAAATGCATCAGGACAAAACTAGGTGGTACAAAAGAAATAGTACAAAACAGGCCAAAAAAATAACATTTATAAACAGCAGACAGCAAATCATACTTTAATGAACCATTTATTCACATTTAAATTATGAGAAAATGTGGACACAAAAAGTTTCAACAAATAGAAAAAGTGGCTGTTTCTTTTACTTAAGTTAAATAAATAGTACATTAATCTGTGATTGATAAATCGCTTACCAGGAGGAAGGTGTACAGTCAAAACCAAATCACATTTAAATCAGAAGGGAGAAAAAAAGACTCACGCAACCTTACAAAAATGTACATAAAAATGATTTTATACAACCTTGGCTTAAATTATGGCTTTATTTTCATTGATTATACACAGAATTCTTTCCTTCAAAGTGCAAACCCTTAACCAGTTGGTGCAATCTAAAAGACTTGATTCTAAATGAGCTTTAATTACAGTGTAACAAAAACAAAAACTGTGGTCCTACAAACCCACGAGTGATAGTTTGTGTACAGCTGAATTCTTTGACAACACGATGCAGGGACACACAAGCACAAAGCTCCACATTGTCTGCAACATGGCAGCCATATGTGGGAGCAGCAGATGAGGCAAGGTTGACGAAGAAAAGGTTGGGTCAAATGTTAAACACCTCCATTAGAGTCTGATCCAGCTTCTGCTGCATGCTCGCACCTTCCTCTCTAGTGCGTGTGATTTTATCTGTTAATTATAGCAATGCATGAGTTAAAAATCAGATGCAAACCTTTCAGAGATGAAAATAACAAAGAAAAGGCTTAGACATGGTGGGCATGGTAACAGACCCAACATGTGCGACCAAAGTTACTCAGTGGTGCAACACAGCAGAGCATTCGTCAGGTACATATCAGATGCAACACTGCAGGCCGCTAATCTGTAGCCATTACACCCAGATTATTGGCAGGGCAATTGAGGGAAAAAGTTCTCTTTGAAAAGGTTGGATTTACCGTATTTTCACGACTATAAGGCGCACCTAAAACACTGAGATTTTCTCAAAAATCGACGGTGCGCCTTATAATATTGTGCGCCTTGTGTGTGGACTGAGTTACAAAATCTGCTGTGCGCCTTTGGTGGGTGCACTACGGTAAACGCTCCGCCAATTGATTAGCGGCACACCTATGCGTAAGGATCCCCTAAAATGGCGCCGGGCAAGCGAGACGCGTATGAATGAGGCTTACTTTAAACTGCAGGCCATCGAATATGCGGCTGAAAATGGCAATCGAGCAATCTTAGTGTTTTCGCTTTATGAGGAGGCGGCATCTCTCCATACGCGCAAGGACATCTGTTGCGCAGCGGCTGCCCGTGGACTACCAGGAGAGGGCGGCCATCTTCCGCACCTACTACCGCAACAAGGGCTGCTGCCCAGCCACATCACCAACATGGATGAGATCCCTCTGACTTTTGACATCCCTTTGACCCACAAAGCGGAGAAAAAGGGACCAACACGGTGGCGATACGCACAATAGGGCACGAGAAGTCGTCGTTCACCGTGGTTCTCAGCTGCCACAGAAACGGACAGAGCGCTGGATGATGGAAGGCGAACACTCCTTCACAAAGACTATGAGGCAGTGGTGGGCAAGTTATGCCACCATATGCGGGTGGATTGTAGATGCATGGGCTATGATACCGTCTTCATGTATTGTAAGAGCTTTCACAAAATCAATGCTGAACCGGAACCGGTCGGTGAGTCCGATTCAGATGATTAAGAAGAGGAATTTGGGACATTGGACATTGAAATAGTGCAGCTGTTTAATTCAGATACAGAAGATGAAAACTTTGATGGTTTTGTGGCGGAAGAATGAATTTTGTTCAATAAATGTCGAAACTCACTGTTTTACTTCCGTTGTCATTTTTTACTGTATGTTTCAGCATGCGCCTAATAATACGGTGCGCCTTATGTATGTTTTAAATACAGAAATAGCACCCATAACTGAGACTGCGCCTTTTAATACAGTGCGCCTTATGGTCGTGAAAATACAGTATACGAAATAATTTTACCAGTGTGCCAATGTGACCCAACGCAAAGACCACTGAGGTAACATGTTCACATCAAAATTCTTGTTCCAGCCATCATCCAGCGTTCATGGTAATAACTTTTCAATTACACACTAAAGGAGCTTCCAATTAAAAATGTCTCTATTGTATCTGCCACCATGGTCTGCCAGAGTAGCTGGCGTGCTACAGCTCTGTCAATAACTGAGGACAAGTCCACAACCCCGACAACCTCTCACTTAAACCTCCAGCCCAGGCATGCACAAGAGAATCAATAAAAGGGCATTCATCTTTATAGAATCACAGCATTAAAAAATATGTTTGAGCTTGAGAGGAAAAAAAGCCCAGTAGAGGCTGTTCCAGTCTAAGCCTCATTTAAAGCTACTCTCAGTTCATTGGTCAGAAGGCGGTTTTTCTCAAGCTGCTTGAATAGATGATCTTGACAGTCAGAAAGCAGATAAGAGAAAAGGAAAAGAGAAGGCAGGTTAGTGCAACAGACAAAGTTAGTATTGCTTTGAATATTATCAAACAGATGTGTAAGAGTGGAGTGACTGTGGAATGCCTCCTTTTATTACAGTACATATCCACATTTAACAAAATCTACAAAGCTCCACATGACCCTGATGTGTGCATCTCTCCCCAAAACAATTGTTTTACATCCGTCTTTCATTAATACGTACTGAAGTCTTTCACCTTTATTTTCTAGTTAAACACTTAATTTCCCTTTCGGAATTAATAATGCTATTTTGCTTCCAAAGACAATAAGAAATTAGGCAGGCTAAATTATATCATGGTATATGATATTGGTACAACCCTTCTTTAAAAGTGACAACACTAAAAAACTAGAACGTTTTTAAAACTTTACACTATGGTCTCCATATTTCTCTTTGGAAGGACTAAACCTATCACACAGAACATGACATCATGATGTTCTGTCATTCAAAGGGTGACTAACTGTTGCCAAATTAACCAAATTATTAATGAGAAATTCCATTACTGCAATTAAAGATCCTCTCAAACAGAAGAGTGAACATTGAATGCGAGAGGAGTTTATTCAAAAGCTACTCAACAAAATAAATTAAAACACAAGACAGAAAAAAAACACAGAGGTGACAAATGGAAATGAAGAAACATGGCAGGAGGAAGGGTGAAGAACTGGCATCGATGGAACAATGTTTATTTTACATGAAGCAATGTGGCTCAAAATATCTGCATGAGAGATGAACAAATGGATGATGGCAGCTATGACCTAATGTGCAGAAGTATAAGAAACGCAGAGAGAAAAGTTAGGCTGTGCTGCACAGGAGAGACATGATGACACTCAACCAGCTTCTGGGATGAAGGGGGGAAAGATTTAGCTGTGAAGAAGAGAAGAGAAGTGTTGGAGGGACATAAAAAGATCAAGGAAAATAAATAGCATGCAAAGCTATAATAGGAGGGGAAAGGAATGCAGAACAGTCAGGAAGTGTGGCTGAGTTCTGACGAGCTTTCGACAGAAATGTTCAAAGATTATTTGAACCAGCTTTAGAAATCAGTAATAACAGACAAACATTTACATTTGGTTCATGCATGTTAGACCAGCAGGTGAGGTTCACAGAGGGAAGGGTCGATCTAGCTATAGTGCAGCTCAAAAATAGCCACAGCACTCAAATACGCTGTTAGGGAGCACTAGCGTTCATCAGCAAGAGTTAAAGGTGGTAGGGTCACTCCAAATACAACCAGTATGTGATGAGTTTACATGGAAGTCATGTCGTTGAGGGCGTGGTCCAGCTCCTCGCTGATGGCCTTGTACTTCAGTTTCTGGGCATACAGCTCATCTATTGTATGGTTGTGGTAATTAAAATAAGGTGGCAGTGAAGGATTGGTATTTAAAGAAAAAAGACAGAAATAAATATCAGAGAACAGAAGTGAAACAAAAATAGATTAACTGGGGAAATAAAAGCAAGACAAGAATAGGAGTATGTGGAACAGCTGTTGCTACTGTGTTAGATTCCTGAGGAGTCAGAGAGAACCTTCCTGGTGTGTTCAGTGTCCCTCAGAGGACTTGAAGGGACTGAGCTGGCCTTGAAAAGCCACCACAACACAGCGTGGTGTAGTTGAATGCTACAGTGCAATGATGTGCCGTATGTTATGCCTAACAAGCAGGGAAATAATCTCACATTGCAGAGTGAGAGAATAATTTCCTTTTATGCAAGCAGAAGGTATGTTTGAAGACAACCATTTTGGTGTCTGAAGACAACTGTTTTTGTGCTTTTTACCAATGATGACACAAAAAGAGATTTCCTTGGTCTGAAAATCAAAAGGAAAAGATTCATACCCTCAAGGTCATCAATGGTCTTCTCAAGCTTGGCCACTGATCTCTCAGCAAACTCAGCACGAGTCTCAGCCTGAAGAGAAGAAGATAGCCAAGCGTCAGCAGTCATACATGAGGAGGTTGGTTCTGTAGCCAACAATCAGCATTTACATGCAGGAGGCCGCTGGACATGTAAATCTACCGGACAAATGAGTTGCTTTAACTTGCCTCCTTGAGTTTGTCTGTGAGAACCTTGATCTCCTCCTCGTATTTGTCTTCCTTTTGCGAGTACTGTGTTTGCACAAAATGGACAGAATGAGGTCAACATATTCAAGATGGAGTGATTAAAAAGATTTCATTCATTTAAAAAGGTGAATTTTTGCCTTTATTCCAAACATTTATCCTTACCTTCTCTGCCTGGGCCTCCAGAGACTTCAGGTTGTTCTGCACCGTTTTCAGCTCCTCCTCAAGCTCAGAGCATTTGCTACAGAATTACATGTTTAATCAGCATAATGACTAACGTTCGAGCAAAGGAATCCTAAAAGAAGTTTTCAGACACTGTAAGGAGAAGCCGATCATGGAGGGACTGCTTTACCTCTCAGACAGCTCAGCACGCTCCTCTGTACGTTCCAGGTCACTCTCAATGATCACCAACTTACGGGCCACCTGAAGTCAAAATGTACCAGCTTAAAGAGACGCCATGAGAGCGAAGAGGTCACCGATGGCAGCTGCCTCTTGAAAGCAAAGAATGTGGAACATGTTGTGCTCAGAGGTGAGTAATGTGGAGAGCTGAGTAATGTGGAGAGCTGAGAAACTTGCCTCCTCATATTTGCGGTCAGCCTCCTCTGCAATGTGTTTGGCCTCCTTCAGCTGGATCTCCTGCAGCTCCATCTTCTCCTCGTCCTTCATTGCCCTGTTCTCAATGACCTTCATGCCTCTGAGAGAATAAAGTATGATCATCAGAACAAGACGACACCTGGCTGGATGAGCACATGAGCTGCTCTCCGCTTGACATTCAGCTGCTCCAGGTCTTTCTCCTACTGATCAGTTTAACTCTGCTTTAAAGATAAAACTGACTGGAGATTCTGCTAGTGTGATTATTTTCCTCAGGATGCAGAATACTAAAAGATTTATTCTGCAACTTCTCTCTTGGTGCCGATCACAACAGCTATGAAAGATCTACTGCTAACAAGATAAACTCACTCAAATGGAGCCGTGGCTTTGTGTTTCTTTATATCCGAGCATATTGATGATGAGCAGAGAAAAGCATGATGGATGAACCAACCTATAAATGTGAGTTTGTCTCTAAAAACCTCTCTCAGGACTTTTTTATTTATTTTATTATTTATTTTAAATCGTAGGACCCCTTTAATGCCAGATGGGATTTGTTCTGGATACCCACCTCTCGCTCTCATCAGCAGCCTTCTCTGCCTCCTCCAGCTTGGTCAGAGCTGTGGCCAGACGCTCCTGTGCACGGTCCAACTCCTCCTCAACCAGCTGGATACGTCTGTTCAGGGAAGCTACATCACCCTCAGCCTGCAAGAGCACAAGACCGCCACACCGGAGTCGGATCAGAACACATCACTTGCTGTACTAGGGAAGGTTAAGCCATCTCAATAAAAGGATGCAGCCTCCATTAAACTCATTGTCTCCAGGGCTGAAATTTAGCGCAGCACCGTAGCATTTTCATCTGATCTCACCGGGGCCAAACAGTCCCAGCCTGCCCCGCCCAGCCGATGGCTGTGGTGCTGCAACATTCAGCCCACTTTTTCAGACACTTAGTTGTCTCTCCATCCGTCCACCCTTTAAGTGACGCTGCAGGCGGCTAATTTCACATATAACACCGGACTAAAGCTACGGATAACCGTAGCTGTCTGGGCCTAGCAGCCACGCTTTTTGACCAGATTTACGACTAATGCCGTCGACAGTCTGAGGGCTAATTGTCTTAAATAATTAGAGGCAGCTTACGGCTTCCCTCGCCCTCGTCTCCTTGTTGAGATCTCGCTGTAGGGACGCTGCTCGGTCCTCCGCAACATCGGCCTGCTCCTGCAACGACTTGATTTTCTTCTTCACAGCCTCCAAAGAGCTAACAGCTGCCATAATTTCGCAGATTATCCTCTGGGTTAAACTAGATAGGGCTCAGATCGGTGAGGGCTGTTACACCCTCCAAGAGATGCGGCGCGTTTGATCCCTGCCCCCACCTCCCTTAATCAAGCGCTGCTGAGGATTGGGATGTGCCACCAACCCCGGAAGTCTCCCGATGTTCAGGCCAAATTTGAGATTCAGCGAATACGTTCAAACGGTGTGAGACTTGTCAGCGTTCACTGACCTTTAAAATTAACGCTAATTGTTTCAATGACAGCTTTTGTTCATGTAAATAAAACGTCATGTTTGATCAGTTTTCTAGTCCGTCCCCTGCTGCTAACTTGAGCTGATCCTATCAAACGGTGGAGTTGAAACCTTCAGGGTCTGGGAAAACTGCTGCTACGAATACTTCTATTACCAATACTATTACTACTACTGCCACATACTACTACTAAAACCACTACTGCTGCGACTACTACTATCGTTGCTACTACTGCTACTACTACTGTTGCTATTTCTACTGCTGCTGTCACTGCTACTGCTACTACTGCTACTTCTGCTACTACTGCTACAGTTCAACAATTACACTCACCCATTGTTATTATTACTATGATTACATTTTGGGAATTTGATTCCCATGGACATGATGCACAATCCTTTATTAAAATATATATTTTTAAAGGTTTGTAACTTATTTCTTATTATGCAAATTAATGGCATTTATAATGAGTCTCGTGTCTACAAACATATGCTTTTGTATGTTTGTGTGTCCCTTTTTACATCTAAAAATATACATTGTACTCTATATTTTTTTGCAATCTATAATATTGTCCTATTTTGTAGTGACTCAATAATTCTATTATAATTAAAACACTTGATACTAGTTTGTTGCCGTCCATAGTCAGAAAATCAATTAGTTGTACTTGCGGAAGATAAAGAGCAGGCAATAAAGTTGTCATTTAATCTGGGTTGGACTGAACTGAAAGCAGAGCTTGTGTCTGCAGGCCAAAACTTGCTTACAGAATGCCAGACTGAAACCCTACACTGGCCCTCAGATTTGTCCAAATGGCTCTGGAATGCATTGGTAAGCCAGTGAGCTTTGGTCTTACCATATACAGCACATGAGCTAAATTTAACTGTATAGATTTTCACCCTCGACAGCTCAGGGGCACATTAAAGCCTCTTGTTGCATAATTATCATTGGAGTCAATCTGCTTGGTCTTGTAATCCATCCTGTTTTTCTCCATGAGGGTGGACTGTTGGTCCCACTGGGGCATTTCCACTGCTCAGTGGTTCTGTTTTGCCAAACTCACATCTGTGGCCTTCTTCTCAGCAAGCTCCAGTTTTTCCTGGGCATCCTTCAGTGCTTCAGAGTACTTGTCCAACTCATCCTCAGTTGCCTTCAGCTTCTTCTGTAGTGCCACCAGGTCATCTTCAAGCTTGGGAACAAAGAAATGAGAACTTTAAAACCTTGTTTATCTTTACCATCTAATTTATTAAGCATGGTATTAATACATAACCTTTAAAACAAATATTATTAAACAATTAATATGTCTTCCTTATATGACAATATGTAAAATGTATAAGAAATCTTGTCATTCATGTGATAAACTTAAATTCTCAAATAACTGTGACTTTTCCCCCCCAAACATCGCAATAATGGTGACACCACCTTTAATTCTTTTAGCCACAAAAGGACACAAGCCAACATAAAAGCTGCTATTTTTTCCACCAATTAATCTAATATTTATGCTAGCACACGGACATGGAGGGCCATCAAAGCGCGTCTCCCACCTGTTTGCTCCGGTCCTCGGCTGCCTTCTTGTCTGACTCAGCCTGCTCAGCTCTGTCCATGGCATTTTCCTTGTCGAGCTTGAGCATCTGCATCTTCTTCTTGATGGCATCCATGGCTGCTTAGTGTGAGGGTTGACCGCCCGGTACAAAAGAAAAGAAACTGAATGAAAAGGATCGGAGCGTCCGAACCAAGCTGAACGTCAAGCTGGAGTGCGAGCTCGCCCCGACTGTAGTCAGTCAAATATGTAGTTCAGCTGGGCAGTTACTGGACACCCAATACTTTTTTGGAAACAACTGTAGCATTTGCATATGGAGACCTGTCTTTTTTCTGGACCGGCGCAGTGATTCGCTGTTAAGAGACATTTGACTACTTGTATGACTATAGATGGGCGACGGACGTCGATCTACCCCCCCCCCACCGCCGCCAACGAGGCGTCTCCACTCCGATTACCTATATGAAATGTAGAATGGGTGGTTCAGCTGGAAGAGTCATTTGTGAAAAACATGCTGATAATATCAACCTAATTACCACCCTGAAAGATAACCCAGAACCTACATGTGACAAAGGTGACCGATGTCCTACCAGTAATTCTACATGCAGCTATATCATAACCAGCTCACCCTCACAACAGAGTGACACCTCAATTAAGAGTAATGGCACTCCACACATCAGAGCAATTCATGCAAAACAAATATACCTCATTGGATAAGCCCCTGTGAAAGTTCTTCACTCTCTGGGGTGTCACATTAGCTACCGAAGCCTGTTTGTCTTTCAGGGAATCATTTCAGCTCCAAACAGCACACGTTCACATCCAGGCAGCGATGAGATCCAAAGTAGAGACATCATCACACTTGTGCTGTCTCCCAGTTAATATTCATGCTGGAGCACTGTGTCTCAAATGCACCTTGGAGGGTATGAAGGCCTGCATGATGTCCAGAAGCTTTGGTATTTCAATAGTCTCATTCAAAGCCCCTCTGGTGAGGGCTGAAGGGATCACTGGCGCGTCACAGCTGTTACTGACAACCTGTTGTCAGGACTGGCTGAGCAATAATGGTTTAGTTACAGGGGCTTGAACTGAACTATGGAAATCCATTAAAATTAAGATAATTGTAAAATTAATATGATTGTAGATGTCCCCGTGTCTTGTCCACTTTCCCCCTGCAGAGTGCCTTTTGTCATTTTCTAAGTGACCTTTAGACGTGAGTGTGCCTCCTTCTTTCCCAGGCCCTATTTGTGCTTCTGCTTTGTAAAGTGAATATTTTTGGTGCCTTGCTTCTTGGCAAGCACCTGCTCGACTCTGTCCAAGCTCCTGTAACCACTCCCACTCTGACAGGCCCACCAAGATGGTCTTAAAGACACCACACATCACTATTTTAGTCCAGCAGTGGAGGAAGTTAAGTGAAATGTAAAAAAAAATGTTAGCTCCTCATGTGTGTATGTGTTCATGATTTCACCATCCTGAGCAGCAACAACCCTTTCATGCATTTGCCCAACAAGAACACAAGCTTTGTCATGACACACTGATTCTCTTCTGGTGTGTCCTGGCTGTCCACTCTGACATCTCTGCTTCTGAGCTTTTTAAAAGACCCTCAGCTGTCACTATGTCGTCATCCCAGCATGTGTTTTGCGACTCTTAAGCAGCCGGCCAGTCATGCCAGTCGTGCACTGAGATCAGAGGAGCTCACAGGGAAATCGATGTTAGCCCAGGACTGTGGCTAGAGACAGCTTAACCACACCATCCCCATGGATGGAATTTATGATTGAAACGTTTATGCTAGGGAATTGCCCAGTGTACGCTCTGAAAACCATCACCCACTAATGCTGAATATCATTGCCCTGAAACGGGAGGACTTTGAGAGCTCTGATTTCAAGAATTTTCAAGTCAGATAATGTTTTTAAAAAAATTAGAGCCCACAATTTTGGTTGTAACTACTTTGTTATCATCAAAGCTTGATTGTGCTGTGTGGACATGTTTGTGGTAATCAGTGAAACGGGAGTGCAGTGATGATTCTTAATGTCTTAAACTGGAATTTCCCACCTCCTCTTTAGTAACTTAAACCTACTGTGATAACTTTGAAATCTTTTACTGCTTTTATCGAGTCCAACCTCAGACCTTCACCAGCTCACATCACACACTAGTCTGAGTATTTTTTAATTTTCCAGTTTGGGGAACAAGGTGTCGGAAAGCTGAGTGACATCTGTCTGTTTACTGAATCTGCAGTGATGAGAAACTAAACCTGCCTTCACACTTTATAGCACCAAAGTATCAACAGCTGCTTGTTGATATTAAGAGTCTTCACTTTTAGCCAATAATCCCTTCCTGTGTTACCAGGTCAGAGTCAATAAAAAATATTTCACTGTTTCAGGTTTATGTCATGTAAAAAATGCAACCAAAATCTAAAATAATGGTGTTAATGAAAAACTGAAGTTTGAAAACTGTCCTGGGAGCAGCTGGGACTGACATGACCACCTCAAATTTTAGTGCCAGACAAATTTAGCACAGGTCTTGGTTCATTGGAGGGACCGAATATAGCTTTAGCTCTACGCTGACTCGGAAATACCAACTTGTCCTGACACTGACGGGCCGTAGAACCTCCTGCTGCTGAGAGGACTGGATGGATACACACCATCACGTACTCAGCAGGTGTGCACTCGTAGCGTTTCTTTCCTTTAATGTAAGTTTAAGAATGACAGATTTTTGAGTCGTTTTAATCTGAAGTAAAACTTTAATTTATCAGTTGAATTGACAAAGAATTGTGGATTACATCAGCAAAGCTATCGGTGCTATTGTTGGTGTAAGCAGAGGACAGCGGTCACGTGGTCTACCTTTAGCCTAACAGTAAATTGTAGATTGTGAGTCCAGCACATATGTTCACTGCTGAAAGCATCATGGCAGGGCTCCGCTGGACCCGACCCTTTAACTTTGTCACCTTTAATGGTCTAAAATGGCCTTTTATGGCTAAAATTTAAAAAAAGTAATAATCTCTGATCAGGCTCCACTTAACACCCCAGAATGATTTAAAAAGGTGCACTGCCATAAATATTCAGAACCTTTGGTTTGACACTTTAACTTTTACTTCTGCTTCTCTGGATTATTTTACAGATGCTTCTACACCTGGTTTAAATTCATCTAGACACGAGTTTTCATTATTGAATTGTATATTAATCAAGCCATGTGCCAAAGAACGGCTTCCAGTTCGGCTTCTTGAAGCGATTGCGTTGAAGCAGAGATCTGACTACAAATGGATTTCTGCTGCACTGAAGCTTCCCAGGAGCTCAGTGGCCTCCATCATTGTCAAACAGAAGAAATTCGGAACATCGAGCAGTCTTTTCAGAGATGAGTGCTCAAATAAACTGACCAACCTGGAGGGCACTCTGGCTGAGCCGTGCCAGGAATGACCACAGAAACAAGATGCTCTGCTGGAACCAATATTGAATTTTCTTGGCCTGAATTCTAAGCAGCAGGTATGAAACCAGGCTCTGCCGCTCACCTGTCTCATGCCACAGGATGGCTACGTGGGGGTAGCAACATGCTCTGTGTGTGTTTGGGGGGGGGGGGGGGGGGGGGGGGGGTTCTTCAGCAGCTGGGAGATGGACACTGGTCAGGGTTGACCAAACACGTAATTAGAGCAAAATACGGAAAGAAAACGTGATCCAGAAGACTTGGAACCCAAAGATCACCTTCCGGCAGGACTGTAAGCACGCAGCAAAGACAACAGGAGAGACAGTTTGGAATGTTCACAAGCATGAATGTTCAGAAATGTGAATGTCCACCTGTGGATCAGCCAGAGAACTGACTCAAATCAAACATCTTGGGAAAGACCCCAAAATGTCTCCACATATGTACATGGTCCCACCAAAGCTGACAAGAGCTGGACAGGATATGCAGAGAAGAAAATCAGAATGTCTCCAAATCCAAATGTGCAAAGACTGAAGCATCAAACGAATGAAGGCTGGAGGTGTTGATAAAGGTGCTTCATTCAAATAAATATTTGTTTCATTCTGCAGCATCGAGTGGTGATTGAAATGAGGATGGAAAATTGAACTTTTTTTAGAGTACTGATATAAAATACAAACTGTTTCTGAAGGATCAGTCTTTTGTGTTTATGGTGAATTTGTGCCAACAGCAGTCTGCAAAATTTTTGCAGGTATTTAATGTAGTTTTGTACTTTAAGAGTTGATCCCATTTTGTAAATGTGGTTTCATGTTTCAGTATTTGAAAAACATCTGTCAGTTCCAAAGACACGAACAAATCAGTGGTACTTTACACTGTAATGCTTTATGTTCAGTGAATACAAAAAATAATTTCATTGAGGCCAGATAAATATCTTTTATGTCCTACACTTATCACATTTCTTTTTTAATCACACTTATTTTTCTGTGTTAAAGGAGAAAACATACAGTACATATTTGACTTCACACACCACAAATGTGTCACATCAATCATCATGGTGACACAAATTTTCCAATCCTATTTCTTAATCTTAAAGGCTTAAAAGCACAAAAAACAAAAGCCCACTGTGTAGTTAAAGCCACAGAAGGGTCAAACCTAGGGTATGTTGTAATACAGAACTGTGGAACATGACCTAGGACACAGTAGAAAAATGCCTTCATGTACTTACATATATCATTGGATACATTTTTGAGTCTGCCCTCCCATAAAGGCCCATCACGTGGCAAAAAAAGGATAGCAGGTTCAGCACTTAATGAGTTAACAAAAGCCCGACTAAATGAACCTTCTTCCCCCTTAAACTTGCTTCTGGAGGCCTTCGTGGTGACCGATGGTGTGAAACACTGCTACAGACTAAGGCACTAATAATAACACTACAGACGTGACGGATGAGCAGCGGATGCCAAATCCCCAAATACCACTGGATTCACACCCAACTGTTAAAAAAAAAGACAAAATGATTTTACACTAAGGCTATCGGTAACAGGGGTTGGAACAGGTGGGTCATTAACAGACATGCATGTTCACAGCACGAGACACCAAACATGCCTGTAGAACCAAACTTCACAATCAAATGAGAACAGTCGTCTGATGGAGGAAGTCAGCTGTTCAGCTCAGGCACAGCAATGCATTCTGCAGTCACACCTCCTCTGTTTCATACAATTCATTTGATAAACTTTCTTTTTTGCTTTTTTGCCACCACAGAGGTGAAGAGAGTCCCTCAGATCTTTTGAAACAAGACTAATGACTGAGAAAAAACCTGCTGCAGATGACACACAGACGCAGTGTTGAGTCTCTTTAGTGATTCTGGAGGTCTGAGGTATTTACAAATATTCATTTCGACAGTGGAGCCACTGATCAGCATGTGCAGCCACTCAAATCCCCGTTTGTCTCTACATTATCTGCTGTATTCTACCTTTCACCCGCAGAAACCAACTCAGGAAACCAACGCTGCCCCCTAATGCATCATCCCTCTTATCGCATTTTGACTAAACTGCAGTTATACTGAGATTTCACTGGGTTAAAATGGTTTCACCTTCCAGAAAGACACATGTGACTAATAAATATAGCCTACATAGATAGTGGGAGTAATATGGAAACACGGTGCATGTGACGACGCCTACATTTACAAGAAGGGACCAAAAATGGAAAAGAAGTGAAGCCCATCGACATCTGCATTAAATTTTTTTTGAAAGAATGAAACTGACTGTTTGACTGTCTACAGCCATCCAAAAAAACAGTCAAATCTGCCTTCATGTTAGTGTCCAAGACCAATCAAACACAATGGGAGATACACACAGACCCCAGGGGACTAAACTAGAGCGGAACGGCCAACATTCATCAGAGCAGTGAGCGAAAGTGGCCCGAGGAGCTGACGTTCAAAGGCTGTGTCACACCAAGGCCAATACAATCAAGTCTGCGGTTTAAAAGGTTGTGCACTAGAGTTGCATTTGTCAAAGAAAGTAAACGTAACTCTAGCCTTAAACATTAGCTGTTTGGTTCGTCTGAAGTGTGTCACGTTCTAATATGTGCAAGAGAAAGATCAGCTCTGCTGTCGAATCATCACCAACTGTGCTACTCTTTGCAGAAGGTAGTTGGGTTCACAGAGTGGTGTTTGTAACTGTAACTAAATGTCCATGTGGAAACAGAGACCCACACCAACAAAGGTCTGCCCTTTGTACTGCAGCAGTGGCCAGCCTCTGTGTGTGTGTCTAGTCATTGTCCTCTCGCAGTTCGCTGGGCAGAAACTTGTACTGTTGCTGTCTGATCTGAGCCAGCTTCTTTCTGGCCTCTTCCAGTTCCCGCTCCTTCCTCAGCATCTCCTCCTGGGCTGCAATAATCTGGACAGGTTAAAAAATAGTTTTTATTTCAAGATTCCAAGCATGTCCTCTTTTTCTTTACAAGAATGTCAGATGGCTGACGGTTGCTGCTGAGGAACAAAATGGATTTTTGTTACACGTGAATCCAAAAATATTAGGTTGGTAATACTATAACCTGGTGTCTGGGTCATTTCATCATTATTTGACAATCCTGTGCATTTACCTCACTCATTGAGAATTAGGCACATAAATATGATCCCTGAAACTCTTTTCATGCTTAATCTATTTGGAAATATGCTAAATTTCCTGTGACTGTTCCTGCTAATGTCTTGGTTCTTATTGGACAGAAGATTCCTGCTGGGACTTTTTACCTGTGCTATTCCGCCCACAAACTTCGTCTTGACCACTATGTTGTCGTCATCAGCTTTGTTGAACGCTGCATTCTGAGCTGCTCGCACCAGGTTGTCTGATGCCTTCTTCACTGCATTCCCGGCAATCTGGCAGAAGACAGCAGGTCTAGTTAAAGCGTCATCCTAACAGATGCCGAACAGAAAAAATTCCAGTTGCTCTGGCGTTGGATGGTGCCTTACCTGTAGTCTCCTCATGGCCTCAGAATCCTGGTCAGCCTTCACCTTGCAGGCTACTAGCAGCTGAGCAGTGGAGGCTGCCACCTGTTTAGCTGAAGAAATGAGTTTCTCTTCACTGGCGTGGCCCTGCACCGATGCGTTAGCTGCCTCACACAGGTTGCTGGTTGCTGCTGCCACCATGCGTGCCTGGAGGAAAATTTAAATTGTTTCTTCGTAAAATTCTGCCTTATAAAATATAAAAGCAAGTCATAAAGTCTTAAATGGCACACTTACAGCAGAGATGAGTCCCTGGGACCACTGTCCATCATCCTCAGCATTGGCAGAGATCAGACCCACTTTGCCCTGAGCCACCAGCTCTCTCTGGGCAGCCGAGGCAGATTTGACCAGAGCGCTGGTGGCTGCAGCGATGGACTTGGCGGCTTCCAAAATCTGCTCCTCAAAGTTCAGCGTCTCATCTGCCTGCTGAGGGCCAAAGAGACCAACCAGTTAAACAGGAGGATTTTTTCTAAAATAGTCCCCTTCAGGGATTTAACTCAAAAAACCTGATGATTAATCATGTAGATAAATGATCACATACACATACTTCCACAAATCAGTTACAAAGGTAATCTATCAGGAATCTGTGCAGACAGACAGACAGGCAGACAGACAGACAGACAGGCAGGCAGGCAGGCAGGCAGGCAGGCAGGCAGGCAGGCAGGCAGGCAGACAGACAGACAGACAGACAGACTCTGTAGACAGAGCGGGACACTGTAGGAATATGTTTGATATATAGTTGGGACT
This sequence comes from Takifugu flavidus, assembly GCF_003711565.1. Classification (NCBI taxonomy): domain Eukaryota; kingdom Metazoa; phylum Chordata; class Actinopteri; order Tetraodontiformes; family Tetraodontidae; genus Takifugu; species Takifugu flavidus. Next base: position 5,507,443 of record NC_079521.1, read on the forward strand.
GAATAACAACCTAATATATCAAACATATCAGACAGAGCCCTGCAGAGAAGGCCTCTGTTGGTTGGGGAAGGCAAGCAGGAAGGGGAGGAGTTAACTGGGAGCTCGGGGACACATAATCTGATGGATGATCTGAGACAAATATGCTAGAAGTATGAAAATGAACATATCCACAAGTATCTGGTGATGTGGGGAGGTTCTTGATTATTGTCTCAATTGCCTGATCATAATTTAAGGTGAAAGAAAATCTGATGGGTTTATGTGGAGAGGAAAGGACAACACAAGACGGAGCAGAAGGGGCTGAACTGTAGCGGAGGAAGTGCACCAATCGCTTGAATTTCAACTGAACCCTAACCACAAACAACAGGCAGAGAAAAGTATGTGTAGTGTTTGAGTTAATGGTGGACCCTCTTCAATCTCAAAACTAAAAAGACATGAAACTTTTCTTTTCTTTCATTCAGCAAATGGTGCTGGCTCAGTGCAGCCACCAACCACACACTGCGAGACGCTTCCACCAGCGCATTCAACGTCGGAGTTCTCATCATGGGCTCTCCTTAGCTGGATATTATTGAACATTCACCTCCACTTTGTCCTCTATGCAGTTATGTTGTGTTGGCTTTGATTTTTTTGGACTCCTTTTATTTTCATAGTATTTAGCCAGCAATGCTAATTTCTGTGTTTGCGATATTGTTATATACAGTGTATTGGAGTGCTCTGGAGGGCTTTGGCGCGAGAACTTGTTGTTCTGTGTGTTGTAATTACAGTTCGTGAATGAGTTTTGTAAATGAGAAATTAGTTGATACTGAGTGTGTTAATTCATTCATTTGTGTTTTATAAAGGTGACGTAATGTTGGTGGGACCAGGCGAGAGTCCGGAAGAGTTTAAAGTAAAACTAAGCTCTACGCACCTAACCTGCGAGTATCAATGAATATACTTGAACAGAGACATTGAGCATTACGAGACTACTGAGACAGTTCTGGCCGGATCAGGTGAGGGTCGGTGTCAGCGACGGGTTAAAAGGCAAGAAACCTCCGTCATCACCTACCTGTGATTTTAATTGTGTGTATGTGTGTGCGCACATCAGAATGCAATAACAGAACTGCAATAACATGCACATCAACTATTTTTCAGTAATGTCTTCATCTTCACACCAACCTTGGCAATGAAGAGCTGAAAAAGCTGATAATGGCTCACTGACCTTTGGCTTGGCTCTGGGTTTGAGCTGTTCCAGCTTCTTAGCCGCCGCTTCTATGGATGCCGCAGCTCCGAGCAGCTCCGTCTCTGCAATTACAGTTGGGTCTTCCGGGTCCACCCACTCTGAACCTGAAGCATGTTTACAAGAGCCCAAATTAAAATGTACCTCCTGAGCAGCACATCACAGGGTCATGCCAACAAAACCAGCTGATCTCACACACAAAAACACAGCATCTCATGCATAGATGATGGAGGCCACAACGCAGCATTCACTGCACCAAAGATGGAGTGATTTCTTTCGAATGTGATGCATACGGAGTAAAGCGGGGTGGCAGATGGAGCCGAGTCTGCGTTAGACAACACAGCAAGCGGCTGGATTTCAAAGTGAGATTAAATGAATCCTGTTAGCACTCAAAAGAGTGTTCAACAGCTGAAAATGATGCTAACTTACCGCCGTCTGTAGCAAAAGAAGGAGGACAGGAACATTACCATGAGATCAATTAAAGCATTGCACTGTTTATCTATTTGTTTGTTGGCAATTAAAAATTTAGGGTTACAGGAGTTGGAGCCTCCTTCTCCATGAGTTCATCATCATTACATTATTGGAGCCTTAGATATTTAAAACATGACTGCTGCTGGTGCTCACGATTGACACAGCTACCTTTCATGGCTTCGGCCGTCTGGATGAGCTCGGTCACGGCGCCTGCCACTTGTTTGGAGCAAACTGCCAGCTGTTGCTTGAATTCTGCACTGGGCTTCTGCAGAACCTACAGGATCACATATGCACATCCTCAACAACAATCCTTATGATCACAGCCATTGCCAGATTTGAACCAGGAGGTGCATATCCACATTAGTTTAAGGAATCTTTGTCTACCTGCTGTGTGTACCTTCAGCATCTAACAGTGTGTTTTTCTATTTAAAGCTTTTTAAAACTCATTGCACATCGAAAGCAAGAAATGTCCCTTGCTGCAGTCAACCCACCAGTAGAACATGGTCCAGCAGGTCGATGTATCCGGTTGCACACTGTGACCCAAACATCAGTGCTCTGTTCTTCACCTCCTCGCTGACATCCGGATGGTAGGCCGCTTGCTAAAATACACACAGACCCGGTTCAAGAGCGAAAATTCCCTGAAATAATGTCGACATGAAGATTTTTCCTTTGTCATCACAGTAAAGTTGAAAGAGAACCTTGCAGGTGCTGAGCATGTCTGACATGGCTTTGCGGCTGAGGTTGGCTGTATGGATGATGTCTTCCTGTCGTGCAGAGTTCCCAGCAGCCACTGCTTTAGCAGTTGCTATGGTTATGCCCTTTGTCATGCGAATAAATTCCTCAGGTGTGGTGGTCTTGGTAGGTGGATCCTTGGACTGGAAAAGCTGAGGGAGGAAAATAAAAAGAATTCTATTGTTATTTGAAATGTTTCTCAGCATCACTTGCTTTCCTCACCGCCAGTTCCTGTTTGATGCACTCAATTGTGGCCTCCAAGGCTCTGGTGCCGCGAGTGGCCTCATCTTCTACAGCCTTCACAGTCTTCAGCAGCGACGTCACGTTGGTCACCATCACCTGATGAATGACACAACAGATAAAAATACATCTTTCTCACATCTGTCTCCTGCCAAAACATCTTTCATTCTAGGTGCACTTAGCAAATCATTTCCACTGATAGAACTTTAGGGTTACACTACAGCAACTCAAAGATAATCCACAAAGAAGCCTCACAGGTATCAGGGAAGGAAGTTAAACTAAAACTTGATTTACAAGATTTTTCCCTCCATCTTATTATGAATAGAATGTGGGTAAGCAGTGTTAAAATCCTCAAAACATTGGGCTGAGAAAGATCACAGCAGGAGGTGATAATGAACCGCTATCTCTGCATGTTAGCTGAGCGATATTAATCCCAGCTTCCCGTCATCCTTAACAGTGACAACGTCCTCAGTTCAAGCCATAAACAGGCTGATGAGATATTTCACAGCAGTTTGGCTGCTGCTGGATTAAATGATGCACATCTAACACGTGGTCGGATGCTGTATCATGTAAATAACCTTTTGTGTGGCTCACCTTGGCGGCGCTCTTCAGCTGGTACATCGATGGATCATCAGCTGCCTTGCCAGCAGCACATTTGGTGGCACTAATGAGCTCACCCAGAGCCTTTGCCACATCCTTCACAGCATTTATCAGAACCACCTAGAGAAAAAGGCACAGAATTATCGCAGGTGCTCCCAGATGGAGAGTTAACCGGAAAGGTTACCGCTCAGCATCCATATTTGAGAGGACAGAGGTGCAATTTGAAAGAAATATGAAGCAGAAGAATGGTCCCAGCTAACCTGTGTTTCTGGGTCGTCGGAGCCGATGCTGGCAGCTCCCAGTTTAACCACATCTGTTAGCTGGGTAATGGTTTTGGCAGAAGATTGCGCAGCCTGAGACAGCTTGTCCTGACTGGAAGCTGCACCAGACACCAGCATCTTTGTGTCCTCAACCAGAGATTTAGCTGTCTTTAAAATATTCTCCCTAAGAGAAGGCACGAAAACAAAGGTTTCATTTGCTTTCAAGGATTTCAGCAGAACTAAAGTGTAAATGTGTGAATGCTAGTTGGCAACGTGACGGATTTCTTTGACAGGCTACAGTGAAAATCATCTTCATTTTATAAAGTTTACTCTTGATTTTCTTGTCAGTGGTTTGGTTCGGGTTCTTCAGTGCTGGAAGCACAGGTTTACCCGTCTAAATCGATGCGGGTAAATCACTTTTGGTGGGCAGCATGTCAAAGCTTCTTTTGCTGCAGCTGATACCTTAGGTTTTGGGCCAGCGTGACCAGAGTCAGAGGTAGTGACCTGGTTCCCTAGAGAAAGAACATCTCTTTATTTCGGAAATAATTTCGGCCACTGAGATGACTTCACTCAATTCTTTCAGTTTGAAAGAAGCCAAATGCGGGAATGAATGTTTTTGAATGTTAGAGAAGTGGTATGAACCAAAACATGCTGGTTCATCCAGGAGCAAACTGCCGTCACACGTTCAGCTCCAAAATGCTGCTGAACAAAGATCACAGCTGTTTCAGAAAAGACACGGCGATGCTATCAGAAAAAGCAAAAACTGAGATAATCTAATCATGACACAAAATCCCAAACTTTTACAGGAAAGAAAATTGAAAATCCAAAGTGTAAAATTTGGGGACTTGTTGAGAAATGTGAGGCTGCTTTGATTTGATAGAATTTGGGTCAGGTCATCTGAACAAATTCTGATGATTGCGAGTTGCTGTGTTGAACATCAGCCAGAGGGTTATATGAGATTATTAAAGACTTTTAAAATAGTTTCTTTTTTTCTGTCTCTTCAATCGCACATCAGCAGGGACAAAATTTAAGAGCATGAGCATATTTTTTGTACTTTCTGACTTCAGATATTTTTGTCTTTGATTCCAGTCTCTTCTGCACTGGCGGGCCTGGTGATGTCTGCCTGGACTCCCCATCACCCAGCTTCAGACGCTCACCTGTGGTCAGCAAAGGACTCCTCATTCTCCGAATTGAGTGTGCCGGCGGAGGCAAACATGATGGTGGTGTCCAGATCGGCAATGATACCAGACACTGCATTAGCTGCTGTGATGCAAGCCTGGGTGCCTTTGTTGCCAGCATGGAGGGCAGAGAGCACCAAGGACACCTGGGACAGACAACATACAATTCATCCAGGTGACAGAGTTAATTTTCACATGCCTCCTTGCTGCCACCTGCTTTGTTCCATGATGGCTGGTGACTTAGGAACATTGCAAGTTAGTCAAGTTTGATTTAATTCATCTTGGATGACTCTATATTAGACCTGCCTGTCTCCGTATTTACCAAAGGACTGAATTACACAGGTGGCATTTGAAGTTCTGTTTTGAGCTAAAAATTTGGTTTTAAATGTTCTAATTCAGGAAGGATGAGATAAAAAAATACGGCTAAAAACCCTCTTATGCTATTGCTACCATAACAAGAGCTTTGCTTCTGAAACTCGGGAGAGGTGGAGCTTTACTGCACAAATCAAGAATAACCCAGCAGGAGTTTAGAGGAACCGAAGCAGGAAAGCTTCATAATACCTTCTCTGTGACAACACGGGCACAATCTATGAGCTCCCGTTTGGTAAAGCTGTCAGAGGGAGTGATCTGTAGAGCTCCAGCCTTCTGGACGAGGAAGATACAGCCGTGTCCCAGGTCCTGCACCCGAGTCTTAATCTGGAAACCAATCTGGAAGATAGACAGTACAGATGAAATGTTCTGAGTTACTGTTCTTGTGAAAAAGAGAAAGAAACTAAAATCTGTCTATCAAGAATAAGATGGCAGGCTGCTGCAGTTAACCGAACCTTAGGTAGGTTACTCAGATGTTTCCCAGCATCACTTAAGATCTAAAGCGTCAGCATGGTTTTGAACTAGATGGACTATTGGTGCAAAACTCAAATATTGTCAAATTGCTTTGATGTGTGGCTAAAATCTGAATGCTTGTGAAGGTTAAAACATTTCCTGATAGATCACATTAATACTGATGGGAAAAACCTGAAAACATGACTGGAACATGTCATCAGTACCAGCCGCCACTGCTGAGAGGGAAGAATAGGACAGATCATCGCATCACTCCAAGTCTTTGTGGACATCCTCACCTCCTCTGGCTCAGCAGTGTGAGCAGCTAGCTGTCCCTGAACCGCCAGCTGGCTGTAGTCTCCGGTCACTTGAGACGCCAGAGCTCCCAGCTCATCCGGGCATGTCACTGATTTGGTAATCTGAGGTGCAACAGCACAAGGACCCTCAGCGCAAATGCAAACACGTCTTCATCTCACATATGGATCCAACTCAAAATAGAATCAATAGCTGATTCATGTCTGAATATTAAAGCATTTCCTCTAAAAAGATCCAAGAGCCTAAACAACAGTCTTCTGAATGTTTACCATCTCCTGAGCAGTCACAGCAATGGCTTTTGAGTGTTTCACCATGCTGGTTTGGTAATCCACAAATGAGCCCTCCGGTGCAGACGGTGATCCTTCATCCAGCTGATGAGAGACAAACAGGACTCTTAACAGGACTCTTGGTCCTTTGACTAAATCAAATGAATGAACATTTTCAGAAAGATGATTCAGGTCTTTAGCAAGTGTGGACAGAAGCCATCTGCCTGCATAAATGCTGTTTTACATCTGAACACTATGCAGCATAGCTCCGGGTAGCCATGTCGCTTTTTCATGACATTTTAACAGCAGCATCAACAAAATGTGCAATGACCAAACAAAAAGTTTCATAAGCCCAGACTGGAGCAGAGTCTTCTCAGCTCTTTATGAGATTACCCGAACCAGTAAGAATTGTGTGTGTATGTAATTAGAACTTTGCCGTGCACCTCCTGACCTTGGCCATGGCCTCTGTAATGGAGTCCACCATTCCTCCCACCATTCCCACTTCACTAGCCGCTTCGTTGAGTGTCACCATGATATCATCAACAGCCTCCTTCATGAGCATGGCTGCCTCTGCTATTGCATCGTGGGTATGTGACGCCTGCATGTGACCACAGCACATTTAGAATTAGCAGATCACCTCCAACGTGGAGCAGGGCAGCAGAGCAGCTCTTCTACCTTCAGGTTTCCGCCTCCCTCCTTGGCAGCGTAGAGCATCTGAAGAGCCGACTCAGCCATAGTCTTGGTCTGGTCCAGGAATGTCATCTGCTGCTGGTGGTCCTTCAGCTTGGATGCCACCCCCACAGAGGCCTTGATCAGCGGTTCAAAGTAACCCGCCAGCTGGGTCACCTGTTGAAAAGGGTCGGGACATTCAGTGAAACTTGGCGATACTTGGCTCTCAAAAGAATATCAACGTTGTCCAAATGGCTCAGTTGAAATGCTAGAAAGAGCGTGTATTACGGCAAACATTACTTTGTTGCGCCATTAATCTCCAGCTTTAAAGTCGAGTAATTAACTCTCTGCCCCATTTACCTTATGTCCTAGTTGGGAAGCTTCGCCTCTGGCAGCAGTGGAAATGGGGTCGATTAAATGGCCAATTTCTTGCACGGTGGATGTGAGCTGCTCTTGTAGCGCCTCAAAAGAGAAACAGCACTGTTATTTCTACCATCAAGTGCATCCAAAAAAGCTTTGTAAGTACAAGAAAGAAGAAAAACTAATTAGAACTGACAGAATCCACCAGAGAAGGCCAAAGTGAAGGAGAGATATAAACAACCAAAGAAGGAAAACCGAAATTGAAACAGGAGCAACAACTGGTTGCCTGGAAAAAAACCACACGTCATTTTCTGATGGCCCTTTACCTCCAGTGATATGTCATCCCTGCTGGGTAAGTTCTGGCTGACTGCTGCCAGAGAGGCCTGCTCGATGTCCCGGATACCTTTGTTGATCTTATCGATGGAGGAGTCGCACTCGCGCTGGCCCGGAGCCTTGTCACTGAGCGGCAGGGGGGGGAAGAAAAGTTCAGGGATGATGTCATAGAGAGAAAGAGAGGGGGGAGCTCACTCTAGGGTGGTGGTGGTAGCTCAGTCTAGGGTGGTGATGGTGGCTCAGTCTAGGGTGGTGGGGGCTCAGTCTAGGGTGGTGATGGTCGCTGAGTCTAGGATGGTGGTGGGTCAGTCGAGGGTGGTGCTGGTGGTCGTGGCTCAGTCAAGGGTTGTAGTAGTGCTCAGTCTAGGGTGGTGATGGTCTTGGTGGCTCAGTCTAGGGGGGGTGGTGGCTCAGTCTAGGGTGGTGGGGGTGGTGGTGGCTGAGTCTAGGGTGGCGATGGTGGGTCAGATATCAGATATCAGATCACATCTGCTGAAAGCTGACCTCCAGCAGCACCACAAAAAGCTAACATCAACATTTATGGCCAAGCACCATGGTGCACCACTTTCTCCTATGTGTAACTAACAGCATTATAACACCATCTGAGCAGGAGCATTAAAATGCAGCAGATCTGACTACAGGATTCTTGTGAGCATCAGTTGTGCTCAATAAATGTGATAAAGAACAGATGAGGATGAAGAACAATCATTGTTTCTGAATTTGTATCTCCGCACTGACACTACACTCTTCTTTCAGGTGTTACACAACTGCAGATGGAATTAAAACTTCCAATTGACACAATTTCTCCTCCTTAGTGAACTGTTTGTGAATCAGGTGTGAATCAGAAAGACTGAAAAATATATGTGTAAAAACACAACTACCGGTATGTGTGATACAGAATTTAAGAGTGGAGAGATGCCTGTGGGTCAGCTGAGATATTTTGTAGTAACTTCTCTTGTATGAGCAGTAAAATTCCCCAACTAAAAAGCAACAAAACAAAAACGTTTTTTTCGTTATTTTGTTTGTATCCTTCTCTTTTAGTTCACTGACCGGATAGCTGTGATCAGGCTCTTGATGGAGTCAGACACGGTGCGAGAATGACCGGCAAGAACCGACCATGTCGGCGGGTCTTTGGGGTTTATGACCAGCGAGCGTGCTGTCTTCAGCAGGTGGGAGGAACTGTCGAGCATTGAGCAGGAAGACTGGAGGATGGGTTCCTGCGCTGCAGCACCCTAAAACAGACGAGGACATGAATAAGACCGGAATCTGGACGGTGTCCACTTGTTCCGCAGAGGCTCGCGTGGTTGTACCTCACGGCTGATTTGAGCAGGGACGCTGGCAAACTCCGGGTTGGAGGCAAATATAGTCAAATTTTCAACAGCTTCAATTAGCGGCGCTGTGGCGACACCACAGCTGTTCCTGTTTTCATCAGAGAAATCTCCATCTAAAGCCTGGTAAAGGACCGAGACAGACTGTGATATATAATGGAAAACTCAAGTCCACAGAGCTCACAATCACCATAACCACATGTAAATTTGGTTGGTGGTCAGGTCATTCTACCTTGATGGTTTTGACCAGGTTGGCCGTGCTGTTGGCTACTTCCTTGGCCGACTGGACAAAATGTCTCTTGGCAGCTGGGTTGGTTGTCTTGGACGATGCCAGACGACAGGCGTTGCAGAGAGCGGAGGTGTGCTTAGCAACAATGGTGGCTGCAGAGAGAACCTGGTCCACACAAAGTGTGTGAGATTCACCAACTTATTAGTAGGTTGGACGCAGTTAAACATGCTCTGATATCATGATATTAGAAATCACTTCTACTAAAGTGTTAGAATAATGTGTTGATATCCTCTTTTCAGGGCTGGCACTAGGATTTTGGTGGCCCTGAGCAAGATTTGTTCTGTAGTCCCAAAACCAGAGCAGACCTTCATAGGTATACTTTTATGCTTTATAGTCACAGCGAGGGTGTGTGTACCTGGGAGGGACTGCTCTCTGGGTCTACAAGATTCTGACAGGCCATATGGATTGCCTGGTTGGCTTTGGCAAATTGGACTGGATCCACCAACCCCTGATGTCCTGCCTGACTGTTGGGATCTGACACACCAACCAGGTAGGCTGCCTGTGAGGACAAAATACTGCCATCAACAAAAACAAGCAGTAGGCAAGAAGCACTTGTGCTGTTTGAGCATCTTACCTGTCCTGCAGCTTCAGTGAGGCCACACAAGGCTCTGGAAGCAGATGCCACACAGTCTCCGAACACAGCCACGTCTCCGTTCTTACAGTTCATGGAGATCCCTGCCATGGATTCTCCCAGGACCTGGATGGAGAGGAGTGGATGCCCAGGATGAAAGGTGGCTTGTCTCGGTATCTGGTTTCAGCTGTATCTCTGAGGGCCTACCTTAGAGTTCCCCATCACGCTCTCGATGCAGTCAAAGTAGGAGAGGTCACTGACTGGCTCGTTGGGGTTGTGCAACATTCCTCTGACAGCCTGCAAAGATGAGAGCAGGAAAGTCGGGGTTATTTTGAACTGTAGCTTAGGGATTCCATTGGCCTCCGCTCAAGGCTTTTTCAGTCATGATCCCCAATAATTATCCTCATTTCTGACAGTCAGGTCTGGTCACCTCCAGCTCTCTCAACGCGTTGTCACACTCCTTCTGGCCTGGAGCCTGCTGCGTGCACAGGGTGATGAGCTGGTTGATGCTGTCAGTCACAGCCCTGAAACAAGGAATAGAGGAGAATCCACAATACTCTTTATGAAGCTTCATTGGTTGGAAATAACTGATTACGTGCTTCATAATTAGACTCATGAAACACTAAATAAAATATGTATTTTATTCTGCCTCATCATTTTCTCATATTATGTAATAACTATACCTAGCAGCAGCAGCCAGCAAGTTCTTGGCATTGGCTGCTGCTGGGTCAACAGATAGGCTCTTAGCTGCCAGCAGCAACTTGCTGGAGGCCATGGAGATGTTCTTCAGGCTACCGATGACCTCCACCTGATCATCTTTTTTCTAAAAGGACACAAGCAAAATGTCATGACAGACTCTGTGCATTTGAACTGAGCTCATAACAACACCACTGACCTGAGTGTGGCCGGCCATCTCTATGCCAGCATCCAGGAACTCATCAAAGTCTTGGCTGAACTTTCCAGAAGCTACTGCCAGCTGGCTGCTAGGCCCTCTGGAGGCATGGACCACCTCACCCGCTGACTGGTTCAGGTCTGCGGCCGTCTGGTTCAGGTCGTTTTGGGCCTCCTGGAAAGACTTGGAAGCTGGAGGGATCTGAAAAAGAAAACAGGAGGACAAGTTGAAACTCCATAATTATCTTTCACCTCTGGGTTAAGAAGAAAAGGCAAACTCACAGTGTCAATCAGCAGCTTTTTGCTAGTCTCTCCGATGCTTTTGAGAGCCATGTCCACGTCCTTCTGTCCAGGCAGACAGCTGACGCAGTTGTTCAGGGAGTGAGAGACAGCCTTGGCCACCTGGAGAACAAGGAAGCTTTACAGCAGCCTGAGCACAATCAGTCTGAATAGGCTCACAGACGAATAAATATTTTTTAGGCTTTCTGTTTTTTTTTTCTTCTCTCAACACCGGTGTCCTCCAAAGCCAGAACAGGAGCTGCTGCTTACTTTAACAAACCCAGCTTCTCAACATCAGCCAGTTGAATATAACAGAGCTTATTTCTGTTTGCGTTTTAGAACCAATAAATCACTTTTGCAGACCCAGAGATAAATAATTGATGCATTTGGAGGTTTAATAATGAGTCGCTAACTGCGTTTGACAGCTGTTCCCTTGCATGCACAGCTGAACTGATGCACACGTTCATTCAATAGCAATATGTTTTTTTGTGTGTTTGATCTTCCTGTTTGTGCACGTCCAAGAATTCACCTTAAAGTACATTCATGAAACATCCTTCATCCCCCTCAAGGCTCACCTGTGCCAGCCTCTGCTGGCTTTCAGCATCACCGGGGAAAACCAGCACCTGTTTGGCCTCTTTGATGAGCAGCGTTGAACCTTCCATGACATCTCGCGCTGAGTCCAACATAGCGGAGGAGGCTTTTGGGTCTGTGGTGGAGGCGGCGACGCCCCGCGCTGCCTGCGCCAAAGTTTTCAGGGCCTGGGCCGTCTCCCTGGCTGCAATTCCTGCACAGAATCAGACAGAGATGAACAAACTAAATCTCTTCCTCAAGGTAAAACCGAATCATGAATAGGTGCAAAATAAAAGGGACACATGATGCTTCCAGTGAAAATTTTAAACAGAAAGAATCTTCATGTGGAGTCTGTTCTGAAAGCCAAAAGTGCACATTTACCCAATAAAAGAACAAGGGTCATTGTGAGGACTGTCATTAGCATCACTCAGAAAATCCTCAGAAAAGTTTTATTCTAAAGAAGCAGCACAAACCTGTGTAATGTTCATTTCCTTGTGCAGCGCATGTGAGCAGCTGAGCCATGGAGGATCCCACTGACTTTGAGGTGCTGCCCAGATCTTGAGCACACTTTTCCAACTAAAGTAAAGGGTTTCAAATCGAGAACAAATGGAAAAATGACATCTTGGGATCGAAATATCAGGGCGAAACCACCGAACACGGCTTACTGCTACCTATATCACTCACTGATTCGCCAGGCAGCGGCTTCAGCTGGGTGTTAACCGCCGCCATCTTGGCATCTTGCAGCTCACTCCTCAGAGTCTGGATTGCTGTGAGAGCAGAGTCGATCTCCATGGGGCCACAGGCTTCATGAGCCTGTAAAATTAAGAAAGACAACAAAAATACATACATCACTTTGACACAAGCTCTATTAATGTCACAAAGAAAAGAAAACCTTCGCTATCAGTCCTGCAACTGAGGCCAGCAGAAGATGGCTGCTTATCTGTGGAGGTAAAAAACTGGATATAATCTTTCTGTGCTCTACCTTCTGTGCAGATGTTCTCAGCTCTGCCAGACAGGTGGCCAGGTTCTTGGCACACTGACCCAGTTGCATGGCTGCAGCCTGATCCGTCACCGTGGGAACAGATGACTTGGCTGAGGTCACCATCTTACTACCGGGCTAAACAAAATAAAATTTAAAAAATAATAAAATAATTGTTGATTCACATGAGGGTGCAAGAGCCCAGCATAGTTATGTGGGGATTAAAATCAGTGCTGCTTTCTAGACAGAGCTAAGAGGCCCCAAATAAACTATTTATAATCTAAATCAGCCTGGATGTAGGATCGAATTGGGACGTGAGGTTTTACTGAGAAGATTTTAAAAAACATCTTCTCTGTGTGTCTCTGAACTGCACCTGTAAGAAGTTCTGGCTTGCAACGATGAGCGCTAGCTGTGCGCTGAGGTCTTCAGGATTGGCCTGGCTACTACGCACCCCCTGCACCAGCTGTGGAATGTGGTCCGCCACTGCCTACACACACGAGACACACGGTCTTCAATACAGCCTGTTAGATCATCTCGGAATCAAACAGACCCAAACAGCAGACACAACTAAGTAAAAACACACATCAAAAAAGTGATGAATGTCACCGTGGTGGCATACAAATCGTGATCCATTTGTTTTAGGATTATGTTAATTTGAACTTCTAATATTTGCGTAGTTAATCTCCAGGTGATAGTGGGCATCTGTTTAATAAGCCTGGTGGCCTCTCACCTTGCAGCTCTGCACCAGCTGCTGATGTGCAGCCGTGTTCTTGTTGGAGGCAGCAGCGTTCTGAGCAGCAGCAATGGTCTGTGTGGCTGCAGCTGCAGCCTGCTTGGCAGCATTCTAAGGACAGAGAAAGAATGCTTGAAAACTGTGTCTTCTGTAGTCCGTTAATCTGTAAATGCACAAGTGTCTTGTCGTCTGCTCAGATTTGACTTCACTGACCTCCAGTCTGTTAATCAGTTTCTTTTTGATAGCGTTCTGCGCAGCAGCATTGGTGGCCACCCTCAGACCCTCCGCTGCCTCCCTCAATCTCTGCTGCTGGTCCTCATTCTCTGGGTACGCCGCGGCGCCCTGGCAACACACACAAACAAACATGAATAATTACCAAGGAGAGGATGGCTATGGGGAACAAAATTAACAGTATTTTCCTGCTTCTGTATCATTTTTAAAATGCAGTATTTTTCATAATCTGCTTTCAAACTTTTACATCTGCTTTGAGACACTTTTTGGCCTCCCATGTTCAGTGTTATGACAATCATGTATTATAGATCTGTGTGAAAATGACCAAAATTCAGTCAGAAAAATCTGCACTTTTGACGACTCCAAATGTCAGCGAGCACTTTATCATTTGTTCATGAATCCAGCAGCACAGTTAAAGCGCCTGTGTCTCCTGCTGTTGTGCTGGAAGATAAGCTCGCTGCTATCATGTTAACTAGAAAATGGCAAGCTTAACCTGCAGCTGAAGAAATACAGAGCTCAGTCCTACAGATGGTGCTAGAAGAGAACATGACAATGATAAACACAGAGAAACCATATCAAAGCACTATTCATAGTAATGTCACTGCCGACAACATCATGAGTATCACTTAAGTTGTGAAAAATGCAGTTCAGAAGCTAAGAGGTAGCACTCTGTAGAACAGCACCCAGCTACAGGGCAGCAGTTAACTTCCCCCATTTATTAACAATGCTGCAATTCTGTGGACAGCTAACGGGGCTGATGTGGAGAGATTCGAGATAGAGAGCTGGTGCAGGACCACATACTGGATCTCTGCGTCCTATCTGGATGTTGTGGCTGGTTATTTACCACATTCCTTGTCCTGTAACATCGAGCAGAGCCACCGCAGCAGAAGGGGCTCATTGTTTTGTTGCGAAGGACGTAAATGTGTGTAGCAGTAGCTACAAGTAGCGAGCCATCTGAAGGATTTCAGCAACAGAACCAGAAGCCACGAGGCTTTTCAAAGCGCATTACTGTTTGGAAAGTTCACTTAGAAGCAAAAGTTTTTCATATTGCTGAATATTTTCAATAGAAAACACATGCAGGGGTCAACTTCACGAACTGGGGATTGATTAGAATTTCTGTTTTTTTGACAGCTTTTGAGCAAAAGCACTCAAATGCTTTACTGGTTCACCTTTGCTGCCTCCACCATCCTCGCAGTCGCATCAGCCAGCAGTTTAGCAGCTGCCAGCAACTTCTTCGAGTTATCCACGTCCACCTCAGCTTCGGCATCTGACCTCATGGCGTTCACCAGGTCTGAGGTGGCCTGGGCCAACACCCGAGCCTGGCGAACCATCTCTCCTGTGTGGAGACAAGGCAACGAGCCAAAGGTAAAGTTTAAAGTTTGCCATAAAATATTGAAATTATTTTTAAACACATTCTGTCTTCAGATTAAAAAAGTGCTCTCCGGATTGAGGGTGTTTTATGCCACCTGCACCGTTTCCTGTTGTGGGTGTATAATATCTGAACCAAAATGCTTTTGAAAACATTCTATTTATTAGGCTAATGAGGTAAGACCAAAAGGATAAGAAAGGTTTTTTGTCTGTATTCCCTCCATGAAAGCCGTCCCAGAATGCCACAAGAGATACAACTGATGTGTGACGGACTGCTTTTCTCCATTTCATGTTTCACATTTGGACCCACATCAGTTTTCCTATAACCTGACACGCTGTTAAAAAGTGATATTTCCCAGCTATCTTCATGAATTCTGTGGTGCAAACAGCAGTTCTACTTGTCTATCGGCTCCATCAGTCAGGCAGAGCTGTCAGAACCCAGAAGCCAGTTTTATCTCTGGGGCTTCACCGTTACTGTCAGCAGCCCATTCAGAACCACAGTCAAAAGCCTTGGAGCTAAAGAAAGATTTGACCTTTTCGGTGGTCAAGAACTTTCATTAGATTTCTAATGTACTCTGATTTACAAACATTCCTGTCATGCTTGCTAGCTCAAATCTGTGCTTCCATCACTTGATACCATCGCCATGCAAAGTGTATCATATGCTAAGAGATACACAGAAATTCAGACTTTATTTAGACTGTTGTCTAAACAATCTTTCAAGACATCATACAAATCTGATCATCACCTGCATCTCCCATGGAGCTGAAGATGCTCTCAGTGACGGTCATGATAGTGTCTGTGGCCTGGTCGTAGCGGCCGATTGGCTCCCCCCTGGCTGTGTGCTGACGGACGTGTTGCAGGAGGTCTTCCAGAGCTTGACCCACCACACTAGCTGCTGCGCTCACCTACAGGACAGGAGCAGCATCATCAGCATTAGTTCAGTCAGGCTGAAGCTGCGTTACACCCTGATATCAGCAGTGGAGGCCCAAGGGCCCATGATCCTCATGCTTCTTACACACAGACTAATTACAAGCACCAGCCTGACACTTGGCATTCTAACTGAGTCACCAATTACTGTTGTCATACTCATACCCATACTCAACTGTTATATTAACATACAAGCAAAAATAAAATGGGAAATGAGCTGAGCTTGATGCAGTTTTATAGAATGACCTGTTTTAGCAGCTCGCCGTCTTCTGTGGCTGAGAGGCAGGCCTGGATGCAGCTTTCCACTGAGCGATCCACCAGCTTTCCAGCTTCGATGAGCTGCTCCTGGCACACTGGGGAACTGATGGTGGGGCTGACAACCTGCAACAATCAATCGTGAGAGAGAACAAATTGGAAACCAAACATGTTAAATAAAAGGGAAGTGCAAGTTTGCTGTTTGATTTAAGGCCAAAACACAGAAGCAAAGATTGAATTTCTTCTAAATCCACAGACATTTGTAAATGCGTTCTTTTCAATGAGATTAATCCAACATAAAGAAGGTTGAAAAGACACTGAGCAGATGGTTTTCACCAGAGCTGAACGGAGAGGAAAGGATTTGTTTAGCAAATGCAATTATTCAAATGAAGAGCCAGGAGGGCATTTAACTAATTGCAACTATGTGGGTTGTTCAATTAAAGATGTGCAAATGTGATGAGCACTCAGGGAGTTTAGCTCAGCCTGGATGCATAAAAGCGCCACTCCAAATAACACAGCAACAAATATGTAGCTGCTGAAATTTCATCAAACAAGCATCATTTACCAGTTTGGGGATCAATAAATGACATCTAGATGAAATACACAAATGAAAACAATCATGTCACATGACATATTTTTACTTGTGGGCATCTCAGAATTGCATGTTTTTGATGCTTGATGGTGTAGCTGAGGCGTAAACCAGACACATCCTGACCTTGGCACAGGCCACCAGCTGAGAGGTGGACAGAGCACACTGGGTGGCGGCAGCAATGACTCGGTTCTGCAGCACAGTGTCCTCGGCGACCTGCGCCACGTTCTTGGCCTTTAGTACCAACATGGCGGCGGCGTTGGCCACTGCTTTGGCCAGATTCATCAGGATGTCCTGCAACAACCAACAAGCTCATCACAATGTCATCGGCAGATAAGATATAAACGTGGCACCGACACCAACAGATAGAAGCTTCAGGATCAGGATACAATCCAGCATCAGTTTATTGTCACTATGGCCTTCAGGCTAAAGCTTGGAAATTCACATGTAAAACACTGAACAGAAAGGAAACACATGAATGCTTGATTTTATGAAGAACAGCTATAATCATGGCCCTTCTGGGGGTTGCACTATGGCCTGAATACCACGAATGAAAAACAGCGGGTTAACCCACAAAATTAACAGGTGTTAAAAACTGAATGCTGAGCTCGATTTACAGAGAAACCTGCACAGCAGCTGGTGCAAAGACTGCAGAGTTACCTGAAACCTCTCGTCTGTCTCGTTCTCTCCAATCTGGCGCAGGAGGTCTCCGCTGGCCTGGCCAATGCTTCCTGCTGCTGTCAGCACAGTCTGTCTGGGCTGTCTCAGACACAGACATACACATTAAGTTTCGTGATGTCACAGGTCTGTACATTTTGTAGACTAGCAGTTGACAAGTGCCCACGCATTAAATTCTGAACGATGCATTCACAACAGCATCCCAACAGAACCTAGAACATTTCAAATCCTGAAACACAAGCAGGAATGCAGCTGCATCAGGGGTAAATGGATGCAGTTCTGTGGTTCAGTCAGCTGATCCATGTCTCACCTCTCCAGATGCAGGTTCCACAGCCTTCAGCAGGTCCGACACAGCTCCAGCGAGCGTCCGCGCTGCTCTCATCAGGTCATTCCCCCCACCGACATCGTCCTCCATCAGCGCAGCCAGCAGCTTCACACCCTTTGACATTTCCGTCAGGTTGGAAGAGATAGTGGTGATGGCACAGCCCACCGCAGTGTAGTCCGTGTCGGTCGGGTCGCCTGAGGACAGAATCAGTAAAAGTCATCAGAAGAACCTGGATATAACTTGTGGAGGGCGATAAAAAATGAGTGAACAGTGGGAATGGTACTAATCCGTGATGTTCTGCTGTCAGGACCTGAACTAACATGGGTCTGACAGAGTGGTTCTGGCAGAACTCTACAAAGGGACAGTTATCGGTGGAAATGTAAATCCGCCCAGTCACTGACCGGCCGTGAGGTTAACCACAGAAGCTGTTCCTGCTGTGATGGCGTCGACCTGGGAGTGGATCTCATGTTTGGACTCGTCCATCCTGTTCTGGATCCACACCCTTGATGCCTGCATACACAGAAGAAGACCACACCCAATATCAGTACATACTGTAGCAGAAGAGGACCGTTTCTCTATATTAGGAACATTCAAAATGACACAAACCATGTCCTGTCCCAGCGGTGGCAGATTGTCTACCTCATCGAGGTCAATCTGGGCTTTCTGCACGGCTTGCATACTGGAGTTGATGGTTCCCATCAGTGCCTGCTGGGCTGAACTCTACATATTCAAACACATAAAAAAATTACAAACATCAGCAGAGGAAATTTGTATGAGCATCACCCGCCTCACCAGTGGTGGCATGTGGCCGCGGTGCATTTGGCCCGTGGTGATCTGCTGCTGAGCAGATGGCATGGTGCCCACGCTGAGCAACTCTGTGCCAATGGAGCCGGATCGAATCACCCCTGGCAGCGCCACCGAACCATGCTCAACACGGCCAACTCGGTTAAACTGCTGCTGCAGGATGGTGGACCTTCCAAAAGGAAACAATAAATGAGGATGAAAAGATGCGGTGAGGTGCGAAGCTCCACAAATAAGACACATTCCTCTTGTATAAGATTAGAATCAGACACTGTAGCAGACATAGAGCCATTAGAGCTTGTTTCACAAAACTTCCATTCAACATACAGTACAACTGCAGCTGAGTAGTGATAGAACAATAACAGCAGCGAGCTGTGTCTGTCTGCCAGACACCAAGATAGATGCAGATCTGCTCTTCCATGTTGAAGGCAAAGCGGCAGATGAACTGAGCCGGGATCTGAATTCATTATTAGTTAGTGCTGACCAACAGTCCACAGTCAACGATGTCATCTGCCTCTCATAGTGAAATGTTGTTCACTAAGGTAGTGCAGCAGAATTTGCTCACACAATGATTATCTCAGAAGAATGCCAAACTACTGAGGTATTCATGTGGGGAAATGAGTTTCAGTAGGATGGATGTGCTGCCTTCAAGAACGCTGCTGAAAAGGAAATTAAAGCTAAAAGAAAAGGGGTCAGGATGATATGGTCCTTGCTGGACTATTCAATAACATGGAGGCGCCATTCCTGCTACTGCAGACTTGATATGAGATCATATAAAAGCACTACCAGGATTTTGCCACAGACTTTATTGAGGTTAATCTGAGTTGCTGGCTTTTGTAGAGCTTTTTTTAGTAGAATTATTGATTTATAGAGCTCCTTTTGAAATAAGTGACCAAATACGACAAAGAAAAAGGCGACAGCTGCCTGCATCTTTGGCTTCCTTTAGCTGCTCAGTTTAGCACAGAGGGACCATTACAGAAAATACGGCAAAACCATGTTAGTTTGCTGACAACTTCAGCAAAATTTCAACCATCTGTGAGGGTCATTCTTAAATATGAAAACATCTATGCGGAAGACCTTGTGACACACTCACATATTTCAAAGCTTGAGTTTAAATGCAGCTCCAGATCTTTTGATGTTTTGAACATAGTAAAGCAAGAAACTCCCATTTTCTTTGGCTGATCAGATCATTATAAGTTAGAATATGTCAGCTATCTGGTTCAACCATCTTGATGGGCTGAAACAACGTTAAAGCTACTATCTTTACACACTTTTTGGGGGATACGGATTCTTCCAGCATGGTGGACTCCTCATCGCCTTCCAGGCCAAAGCGATCTTTGCTTTGCTTCTGCAGGAAACAGAAGAACACACAATTTATGATGCAACTCAAGGAGGAAATGGCTGAGTAACAAGAGAACAGATAGGTATGTTTGATTGAGAAATAAATCCCTGTGAGAGACGGCTTTAAGCAGTGAGTGCTGAGACCATTGGGGTGGATCAATGATGACCAGTGATCAATGAACGATCAGCAGCAGTTACTGGCTCTCAGCACTGTCCCCTGCGTGTCTACAGAGGAATGTCACCTTTTTCAGGATGATGTCAATGTAACCAGCGATGAGCTGGGAAATCTGCTCCCCTTCCGTTGTCTGCACAGAGTAGTAGCTCTCCTGGTACTCCCCAAAGTCCTGCAAACACCCAGAAGGAGTATTCCTCTCTAGATCTGGCCGATTGCTCTCGAGCACGATAAAGGTGTATCTGCGCACATATATACACACATGGTGTTTCTCACCAGCGTGAAGCTCTTGGGTGATGCTGCCCATCTTTTCACAGTGGTAAGCGGCCACTCTTGAACCACCTCTTTGGTCCTCTCGTCCACCCTCATCACAGACTCTTTGGTGATTCCCAGGAGACGTGGCACCAGTTTGTTCTTACTCTTCATCTTTTCCTGCAGGAACATCAGCAGCGTTAAACATGCTGAATGATATGTGTGTTTCAGTCTGTGTCGGTGGAGTTTAAATGTTTGGGGTTTTTTTGCAGAGCAACTCATTCACATCATCAAATTAAGCATTAATGCATCAGCTTTCTGGAATCCATTTGGGTTCAGATGTGTTCAGATGTGTCATCAGTGGTGAAGCAGCATCTCAAGTCATTTATTTACAACTGACCACCTTGTTGTGGTTGCGCACACGCACGCACGCACACGCACGCACGCACACACACACAGACACAGACACACACACACACACGCGCTTCAAGTTCTGCAGCTGTGCCTTTGAGTCAAGTTACATAAAACCTGTAAACAATGGAATCTATTGTCACTATTGTGCACATCTGTACAGAAGTGATGCAGAGTCCTGTAGTCACATTACAAACATTATTATTAAGAGAAAAGTATATTTTTCAGTACTTCATCACAATTACAATGAGCTGAACCTCCCACCTTTATGGTCATTATTACAGCTGTTCAAGGTTTCCATGATATACAAGTATGAAAATGCAAATTGAAAGATAAGAATTACTTCCCTTTGATTCTCTGAGCTCATCAGTGATGTTGCTGATGATCAGAAAAGAAATGTATTTATTATAAAGACTAACAACCGCTAACTTTCCTGAGGGTTGTAATATCATCATAAATGAAGTCCTCTTCTAAAGCAGCTTTTGGCCATTACTGTGTATTTGTGCTTAAACTGATGCATTATGTGTTAAGAGAAGAACTAAGTGGACATTTTAATCACGGTACAACCCAACGCTCCCTTCAGTCATTTGCCCACATTCTTTTCAAACTTTATTTAGAGATGAGATCAACTGTAGCAGTATTTCAATTCACAGAAACAGCTGCTGAAAACTTACTGGGACCTGCCAACACTGACAGAAGATTAGGTTTACTAAATCATCCATCTTATTTATCTTTTCCTTGTTCCACTAAACTCTTCTACCCCACTCAACCACTCAGGTCTCCATCTTGTTGCACCACAAGTCGAGAGGAGTTTTTATTTTCCAAGCAACACCCTGGACAGACGCTGGATGGACACTGAGGGCAGAGAGGTGAGTTGTGTAAATGTCCTGGAGGACCTGTAAACTCTGTGAGGCCTTCTGGAGGTTGTGGGCAGAGCACTTCAGGGTGCAAATCGCAGCTCCTGTGTGTGGTTTCCGCTCCACTGGAACCAACTTGAGGGTAACGAAAACCACAAAAGTGGGCAGGTCAACATCAATTTGATGGAGGAGAATAGAGACTCAATGCCAGGAAACGGTCCGAGTTTTACGTTTACTCTTTAGGGCAGGCCTGGCCAACCCGCGGCTCCCGAGCCGCATGCGGCTCTTTGCCTGGTTTCATGCGGCTCTAACGTTCATATCGACATTTGGGTTTGTGTTTTTTAATGTGCGTGTTCGCTTCGCTTGAGTTCAGTACGGTACTTTTGCCAAACGTGCATGCGCGTTAGATGAAAATACCGCAACGTTTCTCAGTAGGGACAAGATCTTTTGAGTAAATAATTAGTGTCAAGTTCGCCTTCAAAATGGCAGGGAAAAAATGCACGAAAGCTTCGTGACCCGGTTCCGTGATCTACAACTGAAAAGGCCACAGATTGCGTTCCTCGTCGCCCCTTTTAATGTGAAGCCGCACTGTTTGAAAGCCCCGCTAGTCACAGATGAAGCTGCAGCTGAGTTGGAGATTATCGATCTTTGTGAGGAGGACCAACTGAAACCTGCTTTAAGGGAAGGGGCCATTGAGTTCTGGAAAAGTGTGCCAATGGAAAAATAGCCCAATGTCAAACGGGCTGCACTTATGATACTGTCAATATTTGGGTCAACATACGTCTGCGAGTCTGTGTTTTCTATCCTCAAACATGTGAAATCAAAGCATCGATCTGTTCTGACTGACACCCATGTGAAAGAATTGCCTGGAAACAACTGAATACAAGCCAGATTTGAAGAGGATTGTTCAAATCAAGGAATGCCAGAAGTCCCACTAAGCAACATGCATAGTAAGAGAAAAAAAGATATTTTAATTATTATATTTTCTTTTGTGGACTTAGTTGAATTGAGAGTTTTTGTGTGTGAGACAGTGCACACAATGTTCATTGTTGAAAATGACTGGCCCGTGGTCTGTAGAAGTCAAATTCTGTCATTATCATGTTGGTGTGTGACATTTACAATAAATCTGGCTAAGCAGAGGTCTGTGTGTGTGTGAGGAAGGGATGAGGTGATGTTCATGTGTGCCCATGTGTATGATGTGGCTCTTTGGGATAACACAGTAAAAAATGTGGCTCTTAGGCTCTGACAGGTTGGCCACCCCTGCTTTAGGGTATAAAAAAACAAGTTGAGTGTGGACATCTCTGCTGGAAACACCTGCTGAAAACTGTCTGGCAGAAGCTGAGAGAGACCAAAGAAAGGGACTTCTCCCCAGCCATCACCAAAAATGAGCTCATTTTATACAAAAGCTTTGCAATGAAGCCAGAAAGTCATTCATCGTGGCAGACAGGAAGGCTTCCCACAGGATGCCCTCTGGGGGACAAATTATCTTAGATGGAGGACCTCTCTGTCACATAACCAGCGCTGGTGCTGCATCAGCCAAAGTACTGCTTTCAGCAGATGTCAGTGGGGAACTGGACTTTCTTCAGAGGAAGGAGATCCATATCATTCCCCCCACAGCCCACCACCATAACCCACCACAGAACCCCACAACCTACCATAGCCCCCAAGAATTCCCTGTAGGACCCCATGGACCACCACAAGACCCCACAACCCACCTCTTCCCACCACAGGACCCCACAACCCACCTTAGCCCATCAGAGGACCCCATGGACCACCACAGGTCCCCACAACCCACCTCAGCCCACCAGAAGACCCCATGGACCACCACAGCCCCCCACAATCCCCCGCAGCCCACCAGAGGAACCTGCAGTCCACTGAGACAGTATGACAGTGAGACAGTGCAATGATGAACTAGTGCACTACACACGTGTTGCTGAGACATCCCAGTCAGAGAAGATCTGGACAAAGATCGACCGTCTCTGGACTCTGAATGCAGCCCTTGACGTCAGAGTATTTTTGAATTACTGCATTTGAATTGACAATCAAATGTTTTTTTAATCGCATATCTAATGAAAATTTGATATATAATATAAATTTGACATTTTATCATATAAAGTATTGCCATCTCCATAATTTCTCTTCATATCTACACTGAAGACGAGGAGCGGTTTCTGACCCTGGTTCAGAAGACCTGCAGAGACCTCCTGCTGAGCTTTGCTCCAGACTTTTTTATCCAGTTAAGATCAAATCCCAGAGAAATGATTTCATGCTTTATAGAGATATAAAGCTCCAGCTTCATTTCAGCTAATTCAAAAATCTGCTTCTCTCATTGATATAATTCAAAAACAACTAGAGGCATTGTTTTTCCTCCACTTGATCCTTTTAATGGAAGAAGCTGGTGCAGCTTCTCTCTGACACCTTACCTTGACCAGGAAGAAGGAGACGCCGTATGTCCGCAGAGAGCGCGCCAGCTTGACATATTTCACTTTTGCTTCAATCTCCGTCATTTCCCCGCAGTTTTTGTGCTCCTGCGAGTTCCATTAAACACGTGTTCAGCTCACTGACTTTTGACACAGAATTTAGTGACCTGTCATATGTACACACCTGGAATACTTTCTTCTCGGCTCCTCTCTGCTTGATATACTCTTTGGGCAGAAACTCCTTCAGGCTGCAAAAGTAAAGCCAGCAGAGGCTGAGATGAATACAGGAAGCAATGATTTCCAAATGTTGTTGTTTATTGGATGTGTGGCTCACTCCAAGAATCCAGGTTTGTGTTTATGCTCTATATGAGGTCCAAACTGGATCTGTGCCTGGATGCCTCCAAACTCACAGGCCTTATCAAAAGATACAGGATGGGAACCGTTCAAGATGTCATCTCGGGCCTGCAAGAAATTAAAACATAACATCCCATCAGTGTGGCCCCCCCCCACACACACACACACACACGATAACCAACAGCCAGGTCACACCTGCACATAAAGCAGATTGAGCTGGACTGGATCTCTGGAGTCCACATTCTGGTCAGAGTAGAAGAACTTGCGCCGGAGGAGGAGGGTCTCGTTGTCGTCCACCCCCTGCTCTCTGAAGGTCCTGCTGTGATCCAGCCAGTTCACTGGCAACAAAAGCCACAACAACCTCTTTAAAGAGAGATGGTGTAGAAAGATAAGCAGTGGAAGCAGCTCAAGGTTCTAAAGACAAACAGCACAGCCGACGCCATGC
Organism: Takifugu flavidus; assembly: GCF_003711565.1. NCBI lineage: Eukaryota > Metazoa > Chordata > Actinopteri > Tetraodontiformes > Tetraodontidae > Takifugu > Takifugu flavidus. The sequence goes on from NC_079521.1 coordinate 5,531,966, forward strand.
TTCAACTCACAATCATCGTCTGTGTGTAACTTGGCCTTCAGCTTCTCCATTTTCCTCTCGTCTCGCAGCAGCGTCCTGTCCTTCTTCAGCGTACCCATCCCATCCTCCTTCTTCTCCTCCACCGACTCCTGGATCAGAGAGTATTCTTCATAGTTTGTGATACCTGAGTTGAAAAACAACAGCAGAATCTCAGCATTTACTACAACATGATTCTTGTTTAACCTTATTTAACCTCAGGGAGGATGTTAGTCTACAACGTTGCACCAAAAAGCATCTAAGAATCAGCCTCAGCAATATAGTGGTTGGGCCAGGTGGACGAAACAAACCCAGTGGACACTATCATATCTCGCTCTTACTGTTAAAGTATAAACACGTCACTTCAATTATGCATTAACATTTATAAAAGGTTACCTTGGGAACACAAAATACTGGGGAATCTACAGACCTATTCTGCTACATATGGTGACCAGCAGCTCTCCCACTGTTTTAGAGTCATCCAACATGATTGTTTTAATGGCTCCGTCCAACATTTTAATTTTCTGGGGCCTCTGCTTCTTCTTGTACTCAAGGATGTCCTGTTGGAAGCAAAAGGTTGAGTAAAAATCCAAAGCAGAAGCAAAACAATGTGTCAGAGAGAGAGAAGCAAAAAGAAAATTATCAAATGTGTGAGTGTAGAGTGAGTTAAGAAGAAAATATTGGTCTACGTTATACAGCACAGCAGCTCTCCACCAAACACAAGGACATATCTAACATCTCTAACACGTGTGTTCAGCCGTGGCTTCTCCCTGGGACAGATTCAGAAGATTTATAGAGAAGAAGCAATTTGAGTTCTGATTCCAAACCCACAGGAGAACTAGGAGCAGCAAAAGAGCCTGCCTGAGGAACTACGCTGGGCTCCAGATCTTTAGTATCACAATTATTTTCAATTTCTTCTCCAGCAAAACTCCACAGATAAAGACGCCTGTGTGGCTGAGAAACTCTACCCCATTGCGGAGCATGTAGTAATCCAGGGTCCTGCCAGACTCCAGCCAGATGCCCTTCCTGGGATCTTCATCAGACAGGAACAGGCTGTAGTCTGAGGCTGAAACAGTGAGGATGGACAGCAGCATGTCAGGCGTATGTGTGAACATATTTAAGAGTTGTGACAATATCTAACACGTCTGAACATGTCTAGCACATGTGAATATTTCTAAGACATGTGAACATCTCTAACACTTGTGAACATGTCTAACACATGTGACAATATCTAACACTTGTGAACATCTCTAACATGTATGAACATGTCTAAAACACATGATAATATCTAACATGTGTGAACATGTCTAACGCGTGACCATATCTAGCACATGTTAATATGTCTAACACACATGAAAATATGTAACATGTGCGAAAATGTCTAACATGTGAACATGTCTAACATGTGAACATATTTAACACATTTAGCACGTATGAACATATTTAACGCTTTAAAAAGTCCACATGTGAGAAGCTCAGGTTTATTATTGCAGATTTAAAAATGAGTGGTGGAATTTGGAAGGTGGTGAGTAGCAAAGATCAGAGCTGCTGTGATTGGAAGGGATTGCAGTGTATAAAATTTATGTGTAAAAAAATTCACATTCTCTCATCATTTTAAATGTATTAAAGGTAGTTTAAGCTGATTGAACATTTAAATCAACATGTGCTGATCAGAAACGCAGCCAAAGCCCCCACCCCCAAAGAAAGAAAAAACAAAACACTCACCTTGTCCGGTCTGGGCCTCAGGAACCCTCTCTCTGATGATCCGACAGGCGTCATAGACGGCCGTGGATGGCTCAAACTGCATCGTCTTCACCACGTTGCACTGGCGGATGCATATTTTCAGTGACAGTACCACCATCTTGGCCGGCTGGAATGGGGCTGCAGCGACACCCGGGGTGGTCAGGCGAGTTTATTGGACACTGCAAATATGAATAAGACAAGCTAATAGAACTCATCAAATTTCTGCTGGTCTTTAAATCACCTACAACATTTTGATATGACAACTTTCCACCTAATGATAATAAATTACTTTCATTTGATCTGCAATGAAAGCTGCTGACAAACTGTTCTGAGGCAAAACATCAACAATCATCAAATTCAGTCAGCCTGAGACATCTGTTTATTACAGAGACATTATGTAATTACATAATTATATTATAAAGTATTATAAATTACATTATAAAGTAAATGATAAAGTATGAACCACAGAGAGCTGCAGCCTGAATTACTTCATAATAGAGTAACAGATTATTTCAGAGGCCGCTCTGGTGGGCAGCTGCAGTAACACAAGACCAGGTTTCTAATAAATTCTCCACTCTACATTTTTCATGAGAGTTTGTTCCTTTCAGGTGATACGAGAACATTCTTATATTCCTGAACATACTCCTGGATTAGCCCAGTTTGCTTATTTGCAGCCAAGCTGAGACTGCAGGGATCGCTGGGACCACCAGTGGTGTGTCATTCACCTTTGATGCATCCATGAGTATCAGCCTAGTGTGTTTAGGGTACAGAGCAGCAGAGCAGCAGGTTCATGTGCAGAGAAACTCTGCAGTCAGGAGTTAAACAAAGGTTCTCTTGTGTACAGACAGCTCACACCTACAGGTGAGAAACACACCGTTGGCATTCACAGAAGCAGAGGAAGCAGTGACCTCAGGAACATAGCGTCTCCTGTCTGGAGAAACATGGACCTCCTCTGTGATGGGTAGGTCAAAGGTGAGAGGCCAGTCCTGGCCAAGGCCCCTGACCCTGACTCAGACTCAGACATCAATAAACAGGTTCCTGTGCGAGAGGTGTTGACAGACTGCAGTCAGGCTTATCTAAAGCTCCCTGATTCTGCTCCATGTTCCATTACAAACATCTTTTGAAATCAGGATGAAACTGGGACCAAAACCACAGCAAAAGTACAAATTACTGATAAAGATTGAAAAGGGCAACCAAAACTAGCAACAAACCTCAAACTACAAAGAATTCATCTTTGACCTGAACACACGCTCAGCGCTGCTAAAGCAACACCGGCAGCTCTTTTCAGCTCAAGTTCAAGTTCCTTAAGTCCTTTAGCAGGATTCAGTTCAGTCTGTTAATGATAAACTACTGGAACAACACAGACCCATTTACGAGAGATTAGGGGGAGATTCTGCTACTCTCCATGGCTGAAGTTTCTCTTCTGCTGTCTACAAAAGCTAATTCAAATGAAAACGTTATCATTTCTATTCTGTCAAGACATCACCCTGGCAGCACATGAACTACAAACATCAAAGGAATAGGATCGACTTAGCTGTGTGCATGCTTCCTTCCAAAATAAAACAACTCTTTATATTTTAAGGACTACCAAATGATTTAAAAATAAATACAAATAAAAGAAGCAGGAAAGGTTGGATGTATTTAAACTATACAGGCCTTAAAATGTTTGTGCTGGTCTTCATGTCAGACCAACATCAGACCTGTCTGATCATTCAAGCAGAAGAATGACATGAGCCAGTGTGAAATGTTGTAGGACAAATATTCAGGCTGTTGGTCTCCAGGATGCCCACATGAATGCTCACTCATGCTCACACACACACACTTACACCCTCCTTTTTACCACACCCACACTGCTTCATCTACTGAAGGCTCTAATATCCACTGTTGATTGTTGGGGGGTCAGGCTCTGGGATTCTGTAAAGTGCCTAGAAACAATTTTGATTTTAACAGATGCTATATAAAGATTGATTGATTGATTGATTGATTGATTGATTGATTATATGCTGTAGACCATTGTTCATGCCCTTTCCTGCTGTGACAGCTGAGGCTAATCCGCTCTTATTGTTGAAGATGAGAGGTTATACTTTTACATGGTGCATTTACAGTTTCTTCTCTGAATGCTTTGGGTATTTGCATCATCCTTTTTGAATAAATAAATCATTAAATCATTAAATGCCTTAATGATAAAGTAAATAGAACAGCTAAACCCCTGTAGCCCCCAGCCAGAATTAGGACATCCAATAAGTCAATATTTACATTTGGTTACTACTCTGCCGTGTAAAATGCTCCAAGAGAAAATTGTCAGTGTTATCTAAAGAAAGAAGCTCCTGCAAAAGTCAGACAGGCTTGTGGAATTAAAAGAAACTGGGAGAGATCAAGTAGCCATTGTTGAAGAGGTCAATGAGGCAGAGAAGCGGCTGCTGGAAATGCCCAGCAGTATTACAGGAGCGTGGCCTTCCATCCCATAATAGAACAGCTTGCCTACAGGAGAAAGTGGCCCGGACCTGGAAACATGTGACGCGTCAGGCCAGGACGTGTCAACAACACCGGGGACAGTTCGGGCCAACAACCCTGCTTCACCCTTTAGGGGACCATCGAGCTGCTAAAACCTGTTTTAGCACACAAAATCGGAAAAAGACTTTAAGGCAAAACTGTAGCATTAGGTTCAAGCATTAAGTTCCTTAACCAAAGCAATGATATTGTCCCTGCCATGGAAAATGTACACATGTAGGACAATAGAAGCTTATCATATGACAGTGGCTTTCACACCAATGCCATACAGGCCTCAGAGACCTCTGGGAGCAGCAGAGTCACTGGAAACCAGCTTAAACCAGCTCATTTACACTGGAAAAATGAAGAGATCATTTAGAAGGACATCTGGTTTGTTAGTAGTTTGTTAGTAATCTTGTTCATAAGCTCCAACTACTGGCCTGGCAAGTGTACTATAGCATAATAATGGGCTGCATGGAGAAGTGTGTGTTTGTGTGTGTGTTTGGGGTGGGGTGAGAGAGAGACTGAGCAAGAGAGGGAGAGAGAGATTGGGGGAGAGAATGAGAGAGGGAGAGAAAGAAAGAAGAAAGAAAGAAAGAAAGAAAGAAAGAAAGAAAGAAAGAGAGAGAGAGAGAGAGAGAGAGAGAGAGAGAGAGAGAGAGAGAGAGAGAAAGAAAGAAAGAAAGAGAGAGAGAGAGAGAGAGAAAGAAAGAAAGAAAGAAAGAAAGAAGCTCCTCTCTCTCTCCTCTCTCCCCAGAAAGAAAGAAAGAAAGCCCCCTCCCTCCCTCCCTCCCTCCCTCCCTCCCTCCCTCCCTCCCTCCTCCCTCCCTCCCCCCTCCCTCCCTCCCTCCCTCCCTCCCCTCCACAGCGAGAGAGAGAGAGAGAAAGAAAGAAGAAAGAAAGAAAGAAAGAAAGACAGCAACAGGGAGAGAGACCGAGGGAGAGAGGGGGAAGTGAGAGAGAGACTAAGCAAGAGAGGGAGATAGAGATTGGGGGAGAGAAGGAGAGAAAGAAAGACAGCAACAGCGAGAGAGAGAGAGACCGAGGGAGAGGGGGGGAGAGGGGGAGAATGGTTCAGAGGGCAGGTGATGAATCTCTGTCAGCACTGGTGTCAAGTTTCAGAGACAAACAGTCGTCTGAACCCACAGACGTTCAACAACCAGATCGGTGTCAGGCTACAAACATCACATCTACTGATTCCTAGTTTGTTCATCCAGCTGATGGAGGTCTGCCTGAGACCATGGTGTTTTTCACTGTCACATGTCAGCTTTATTACTGTTAGAATATCAATTCAGTACTGATCTTCTCTGGCTACTCTGCAGCCTCTCGAGGATGTATTCAAAGCCACGTTGCCATGGTTACAAAGGATGGTTGTGGCTGGACTAATGTCCATTTCAAAAGCTGAGGAAAACATTAGAGTGAACCTTTTATAATGGAATAAAGCTAAATAAAGTGGACTCGTGCTACCTCTAACTTTCCACTGAGGTGAGATTATGGTTTTATTTCAGACTGAAAAGGTGATTTAAGCTGCTGCTTTCATTACTAAATCCTGGAGCCTCCTACTGAATTTATTCATGAAATCTTTGCCTTGCAGCCATTAATTAGCCTGCTTTAGCCAAGAAACATCTCCCCTGAGAACAGGCAGTCTATTTCAAGTCTTCATCCATTTAACTTCATTTTGCTAACTGCTGCACGCTGGAGACCCAATGTGGAAACATGGATCACAACTGACACGTTAATCATTTCCAAACAAGCCTTTCCCTCACACCAAACACGCACAGGAGCAGCTTGGCTGGAGTACAAGAAGCAGCAGGTAAAAGGGTAGAACCAAAACAATCAATCTTCTTGTGGCAAGTAGTTCAACGTACCATCAACTATTCTGGTTTATTAGACTCGGATTTACACCAGTTGTGCAGTTAAGAGCTGTAATAAATCTTCAATATCTGACATTGATGCAGTTTTAAGTCCACTAAAATGTGCAAAACAAAAAATGGTGAACGTCTGAGAGGGAATGCAGTGCAGTTCTTCATTGGTTGACATCAGTATTTTCTTTTAAAATATACTGTGGCAGAAGGATGTTTGCTCAGCCAGCGGGATGAGACATAAAGACAAGTGGAAGGAAGCATCATCTGGTAAAGGTGCACACATCTTTTCACACCACACTTTTAGGTTTTCTTAAAACATTTTTCCTGCCTGACGTGTTTGAACCTCACTGGGAATTGAAGACAGACTCCTAAATTTAAATAACACTGACTAAAGGCAAATCATAGTTGGGATTCTACTTTTGTTTATGTGCAGAATTGATTTGGGAAGTGGAAGGTCAGGGGTCAAAAAGCAAAAACCCTTCAAGCAATCGTTCTACTAGAACTGTTTCTCATTCTGTTGGGCTGCAGGACCCTGTTTCTATCAGTCTCAGATTTAGTACCAAAGGAGAGAGCAGCATGCTGATAGTGGCACTGAAGTCTCATTGGGCCTTTTGGCCAGAACAGCGGCTTTGCTCAGAACAACAGGTTACTCACAGTCAGTTGCTGCTGATGGACTTGTTCACCAACACAAGGAGGCGACCACCACTCACCTATATAATCTGTGCTGTGGAGGAATAGTGGCATTACTCAGGCATCACAGCTGCCCACTGATATAACAGTTAGCATGGAAAGTGAGTTGGTGACCCAGCCGTGAGGCAGACAAACCAAGTCGGTGTGGCGTTGACTCAGTGACACTCCACTAGGCCTGGTTGCAATCAGGAGTAACTGCTGCCTTTAAAGTTGCTGCGTATGGGTGAAAACAGGTCCATCACCCGTTCATCACAGGGCCCTGTGTGAGCATTTAAGGATTCGGTACCTTGCTCAAGGGTACCTCAGCAGTGCTCTGAGCTCTCAGCCGAACAATCGCCCCTCAAATATACTGATCATTTTAACAATTCTGGAGGAAATGACAAATCCTGAACCTCATTCAACTGTGAGTCTGAAGCCGGTTGCAGCCCCACCAGGAGTGGGGCCCACTGGCCCAAGTCCAGACTAAAACGCATGGAACAACATCTAAATACGGTACTGGAGAAGCTGGGAAGGGCTGTCTTTGGCTCTGCTTCAAGGTATGAGTGTGCAAAAAGAGCAAAAAAAGGAGTGAGCATGACCCTCCATAGTGGGTGAACAAATGTGCCTCAGTTCTTTGAGGTTTCCGTCCTTTAAGAATGTTCTGCTAACATATTCAAGTTGATAGGAAAATATTTATATCAAGAATGTTTGGAACCCCAAATGACAGTTCATGTCCACGAATGTAAACAACACAGTCCAGAATCACCTCTGTCCTTTCAAAAGGCCTGCAGACAGCTGCTCTGCTGTATCGCAACACCAATACACAACATCCAAAACGCTGCTGTGAACCAGCAGCAGGAGTCTGAAGCAGCGCTGCAGCTTGTCCCCAGAAAACTAAAATCAGGTTTGTTGGGCCACAGCGAGAGGTTGCTGGTTCCTGGGTCCATCAGCGCAGGCATGTCTGTGTGTGTGTGTGTTTGAGTGAGAGCGTGTGTGTGTGTGTCGACAGTGAGTCATAATGACTTCATGGAAAAATGAACAAATCATCAGTGTGTGAAAATGTAAAGCACAGCCAAAACTCTGTAAAAATGAAAACCCTATGATGACAGCCTGTAAACTCCACTAAAGGTAAAAACTAAACTTTGTTCTGACTGACCAAATATGGGGGGGCATGTAGAGTTTGTTCCAGTTTGAATGATCGTTGAGATTAAATCACTACACTCATTTGCTCTGTAAAATCATCTCTTTGCTCCGAGTGCTGCTACCAGCACCAATTAATCTTCTGTCGTTACACCTGCACAGACAATAAAATGTTTACATGCCAAAGAGGAGATGTCATAATCTCCATATTCTATATGCTGCTCCTCCATCTTCAGCTTCACATTCTTACCTTATAGCAGAGGAGAACGCAGCCTTGGATGACAGCCCACTGCCCACTTTCACAACTGCAAAGACAAATGAAGGATGTGTTAGAGACAAAAGCTGTGGTGACATTTTCCATTCACACGTGTACCTTAAACAAGTTCAGCCTACCAAGACTTCAGCAACTCCTGATCAGAGCCAAACATCTGTAGAGTTTTACAGCCATTTTACAGCTGGCTGGAGGAGGAAATAAACAGCTTTGATACAGTGTTTTCTCTGTAACCATATGAGAGCACGTATTTTTGTTTAATTATTTAGATTTCATACAAACCCCATTTTTACCTTCAAAAAGGAGACGGTGAAGGTTCGTCAAACCTGAACTCATCGGGTTTGATTCACAGCCTCGTTTTTCCTTAATTAAACCAATTTACACCACCCTGAAGCCGTTACACCACCATGACGCTGTTACACCACCCTGACAGCGGTGAACTACCAACGCTGTTACACCACCCTGACGCTGTTACACCACCCTGACACCTGTGCACTACTATCAGGCTGGTGTAACATTTACAGAGCAGATGTGAACCATCAACCAGAGTCTGACAAAAGAGCCTGTGTGAAATTAAATGTTGCTGATGCTGTATAATGCTGTTTTATAATTCAAATGGGAAAAGTAAACAGGAGTGAGAATCTGTAACCAGTTATAATTCTACCCTGTAAGATTTGTTGATGCAATTTGATGTGGCAACGCCTGAACATGTGCTTCAGGTTTTTAAACCAGTTTAGCAGAACATCTAGTTTGGTCAAACTGTCCAGGCTGCAGAGTGAGGAGGTCGCTGACTCTGCGGACAGGCTGCAGACTGATGGGAGACAGGAACCAGGACAGACTTCTGAAGGTGGATCACTGGAGGGGACTCTCCCTCCAGATGCTGGAGCTGCAGCAGGAAGGCACCAGAGATGCACAATTACAGGCAGCCAACAGCCTAAAGGTCCAAACTCTGCTCTGGTGTCATTTCCTCCCACAATGCTGCTGATCTCACTTAGAGCCAAAATAGTGAGTCAAAAGCAACACAGCAGTGTCAAATTACCATTTGGCCACCCAGCAGAAAGTCTCGTAGAAGGGGCTGTGTGACCAGCGCTACAGCCTTCAGCAGAAATCAGTCAGGATTACAGCCAGTTAGAAAGCTCACATGCTCCACATCAACAATATTCACATCCAGAAACTGCTGCTTCACTTAGTCAATCACTTAGGCCTTAGGGCCTCTGGCAGGATGATGATGATGATGATGATGATGAAGACGATAATAATAATACAGGGTGACAAACTGCACATGCCTATATCATCAAATAACAACACAAAGGAAAAACTTTAACCAACTGTACTGTAGTGTCACCTGTGAAAAGAGCCAACAGTTTCTTTATTGCAAAAAATAAAGAAAGGCTGGTAAATAAATGTTTAACATTTAGCCCTCCAGGGACAATATGCATGAAAACATTATCTCACACATCATACAGGAAGCCTGCAATTCCTGTTTCATCTGATCTGAAAGTGATGGGAGGTGTCTTAATTAACTATGAATGATGGCGTTTGATTAACTTCTGTTACATCAAAGAAAGGTGGGTGAATGCGTGGGGAGACTCGGCTGTTCCCCCCGTGGTTTCCAGAAGTGGAGGACGGAGACACGTCACCAACAGGCCACTGGAGACTCCATGCTTCCCCCGGCTGGCAATTTCATTACATGCAGGGCAGAAGAGGAGCAGAGAGTGGGCATGGGCCAGGCAATCTGTTACCTGGGAAACACCTTCCTGAGGCTCAAAAATTGAAGCTTTAATAAGACTTCTCACGAGGACTTCTCAGCAATTTGCACCATAGACACAGCTGGATTGCATACAGATCACTGCAGAGGTGAAGTGTGTGTCTCCATGGGGTCAAGCCAGAGTTTGTTTTGAGTGGAATAAAGAATTTCAATAAAGAATAAAGATTTTCAGCACAGGAAAGCAGCCAGCAAGAAACGGAAATGAAAATTTGACTGATCACGTATCACTTTGTTGAAGTGTTGCTAGTTTCCACCTGTAGGGAGAAGGTTTAATACTTAACGCCACATATTACACGTCAGTGGCTCAGCCATTAGCTTAGCATGAGGGCCTGTGACAACTGTTCAGCCAGCTGGGGTTCAGCTGGCTGGAATTCCATGTTTCTCAGACATCATTTGAGTTTCATCCAGTTCAGCCACCACAACTGTGAGAAAATCCACACCATAATAATGGTAATCTTTACCTCCACCACCCATCTGACCTACTGGAAAGGTGCCAGGTGGAGTCTAATGTTTCATCTGACAGCAGCAGTGAGTTCGAACCCGATTCAACAGTCTAAAGCACCAGGAACAACCCTGAAATCTCTTGTTAGCATGAGCACAAACTGAAGTTTATACACAGAGAACTAGTTCAGAGACCCTTCCCTGTACCAGTTGCGCCTTCACTACCACAGCAAGGATGGACCTCAGCCCTTCAGCCCACCAACAGGTCTGGTGTCTTCCACCAGCAGCAGATCCTGATAGGCAACTACTTAAATGAGTCTATAGGGTCTGGACATAAAGGGGGAGGTGGAGGTGAGTGTGAGTGTGTGTGAGGTGGGCATCTGAACCCACTGGAACTACAAACAATATTAGTTTCAACCACTTGAGCAGGTAACATGTTTCTCTGAGGTCACGGTGAGATCAAGTGATGACTTAAGGACCATGATTGATGGGACAGGACAGGACAGGACAGGACAGGACAGGACAGGACAGGACAGGACAGGACAGGACGCAGGATGTATTAAATGGACTAACACATAAAACGTGGGGGTCAACTTAAAGGTTGTGACCGTACGTATAATTATATCGAGGGAACATAGAGATCATTCATGCTGTAAAATGAGGACACTGTCAATCATTGAAGACAGAGGTGTAGAGAAAGAACTTAAGAGCAAAAGAAAAATGCTCCTCTCAGCTAGGGCTCTGAATGACCTGACTCCTGGTGGTAGAGGTAGTGGCCTGTTTGTCACTACTAAATTTATTATTGTGGTTACAGTAAAACACCATATAATTATTGTCTTAGATAAATTTAAATGATAGAACACATTACGAGAGGGCCAATGAGAAAAGTGGAACTTAAGAGCAAAAGAAAAATGCTCCTCTCAGCTAGGGCTCTGAATGACCTGACTCCTGGTGGTAGAGGTAGTGGCCTGTTTGTCACTACTAAATTTATTATTGTGGTTACAGTAAAACACCATATAATTATTGTCTTAGATAAATTTAAATGATAGAACACATTACGAGAGGGCCAATGAGAAAAGTGGTTTAAAGAAACACACACAAATTAAACATGTCAAACATCCCACCAAAACAACAAATAGAAGCAAAGGCATCATTATTGCTGTAGTATGGTTGATCAAAGTCTTGTGTCAATCAATGGATTGGTGCATTTTTGATTAAACATTTTGAATCTGTAGCTCTGCTGGAAACTGATGACATTGTCATGACAACATCAGCTGACCGAGATCAAACATGACTCAGAGGAAAAACAACGACAGAAATGCTGCGAGTCCAACACACACACCCCTTTAGGGACACTATTCTGTTTCATGGGGGGGGGTTGAGGACTTCTGGAGAACAGCTGTTGCTTTACATCTGACTGACTGTCTCTCTCTCACACACACACACACACACACACACACACACACACACAACACACACACACACACACACCACACACACACACACACACACACACAACACACACACACACACACACACACACCACACACACACACACACACACACACACACACACACACACACACACACACACACACACACGGCTGTATTGTGACGTCTAGGCTGAGCACATTTCTGCCACACTACTAATTAATTCTCTGGTCCTGAGCGGCCGGCATGCGGGTCAGGTTCCAGTGATGCCTGCTGAACTTCAGAGATGTCTGTGATGACAACAGAGAGTTCGTTAACACACTAAAGTTAACAGGAAGGCTGTCATTTGTGTTCCACAACTGTCCCTGACTTACAGCCAACCCTGCTGATAAGAGCTGAGAGACGTCACATACCGGTATTTGAAGATATGGCGACTGATGTCCTTCACTTCCAACCACAGACAGCAGCAGATGATCCTTCATGCCGTCTAGCATTGCCAATGCCCAGTTTTATAAAAACAACGTCTGACAACATGGTGGAACAGACCCAGCCTGCAAATCTTCTCTTGCATCTCAGCTGTGGTGATAAGGGGTCTCCACTATGTTCAATGAGTGGACACCAAGCTTCCCTCTCGGAAACTTCAGCTCCCATCTCTCCAAAACTCGTTCAACAACATGCATGATGCCATGTTTATTTAGATTAGCAGCTGTATGTTCCCCAAAATCGATGATGGACTTTTCTGAGGGACTCTTTTTAAGCCCGATTTGAGAGGTTGAGTCCAATTCTAGGCAGGTGAGACAAAGCTATGGGGACACACCTGTAACCTACTCCAACAGTCTGTGTTTGTCCACCGGAGGAAGGGGGGGGCACCCAACTCCTCTGGCCACTTGCTTTTCACTTCTATTGTTCCAGGCAGACAGGTGCCGCTACTGCTTACCTCATTCAAAAAGCATCATTGTTTAGGGATTGGGAGGCCATAGCCAACTCACACGCCTACAATGTGCCCACGCTTCTTGTGCTTTTAAAGCACTGGGTGTACAAAGACGAGGTGTCAGGGACTTGAGATGCTCCACAGCTGGAGCTGATTTAAAGACAAAATTACCTGATTTTGTATCCAAAGAAATGGTTTGACTGGTTATCAAGACATTGTTGCAGCATGGAGAGACTAAAGAGAAGACATGTGCCAGAAAAATTCCAACTGAAAAACAATGAAACAAAAGGCACCAATGTTGGCTTTGTAGAGGTATACAAATGAAACCCTCTTAAAAGATCATTTTCCTCCTGATGGTTTTTAATTAACGAGTCTTTGGTAGCAAACAAGTTCAGGTTTGCACAATAAGCCAAAGGTGGAGCTTTTTCTGAATCTGAAAGACACAAATATAAAAAGAGCATTAAAACTGCATCTAAACGAGCCATTAGAGCAGGCAAGTGTCCCTTTAATCGGGTTGTGTCACTTAATCCCTGCGAGGGCTGCAGCCGGGGCGTCAATACACTCGCTGGCTGCAGGCAGACGGGTGGTGGAGCCCAGATAGGGATGAGGAGACAGCCGAGAACAAGCTAATGAGATGAGGAGCAAGGGTGGCAGGTGCAATGATATGTTTTTATTTAGCTGGGGAGGGGTGAGAATGAGGCTGCTGCCATTTTCACTTCAGTCAGCAGAGTCGTGGCTGATTCCAGACCAGCAGAACTCCCAATCAGAACAAGATGGGGCACAGCAACCTAAGTTGGGGGATTAGTCGATGAAAAAAAGTCAACCACACAAAACAATTAGGCAGATAGACGGATGGACGGAGCTCCTGATGTCTGCAGACAGGAAAAGTGAATGTTGTCCTCAAACAGAGACACATAGTTCATGGTTGACGCTTTAAGATATGTGGGTGGAGGTGCCTCCTCAGGTAATTCCCTGAGGGTCTGTTCTACGCTGGACAGATAAGGAACTGAGGCGAGGACAAGGATATCATTCTACCCGAGTTCTACACAAAACAGCCGAGTCAATTTAAAGGGAGTCATCTGACAATGCTGCAGTTGTCTGGTGGCCAGTCGGAGAACAAGCTCCCCACAGACATGAGACACAACAACTTCACAGCAAAAAACATCCCTGGAAAACAACCGAAGGCTTCACATTGGCTCACATTTAATAAACTAAAACAGGGAACAATGAGAGGCATCTTTAGGAAGCCTTCTGAAGAATTACTGGACTCTCAAAGTGCAGCCACAAACCTGGACAAGCATGTCCATTAGGGAGGAGCCATGTTCATGGGGTCATACATGTGTCCCACAGATAGCTGCTCCTAGTTATAAATGTAATAAAAGAAAGCTCATTCATTTATATATACAGCCAAAGAGGGTGCACAAAGTAGCCAATAGCAATGATGGTGCTTGATAAGCCCTGGTGGCAGGCTGCAGTAACAGCTTTTAGAATTTAAAATTTTGATTAAATTAGCTATAATGTATACGTAACATCATATTGCCCCTTTCTTGCTCTTATGTTCAATTAAGCAGTAGATCATGACAGGCTGTGGTATAGATTCATTATACCACAGCTAAGAGGCATTTTTAGCATGTGTACTTATTTTATAAAATGCTTAATATTGACCATTTTAATATTAAATAGGCTTAAAATCTCAGGTTGTTTATTCCAAATAAAAGTTGAAAAGTGAGGGACTACCAAAAATACAGGACTACTTGGTTGTCTGGTCCCAATTGTGTTAGTTGTTGACATTAATGTTGGATTGTGGCTCCACTAAACCTATCAGTGTTTCTGAGGAGGCACCAGGAGCAGCTGGGTGGAGACCCTTGAAGATGCTAGGTCCATATAGTTCACTCTTCCTGACAGGACCATCTCTAGGACATGCTTGAAGTGCTGATTGGACACCGTCTCCTCGTCCATCCACTCACTGTTGTCCCTAAACCAACCTACAAAGAGCTTCATTTCCATTTTCTCCGTGTAGATTCTCAAGCATCCAGGTCATAGTTACCCAAATAAGACCTCTGCGTCGACTGGACTTGTTGGGGTTTTTCTTGAAGACGTTTTGCCAAGATCTGTTAGCTTAGCAAAACTTAGACTAGTAGTTGTTGTAACAGGCACTACTGTGATGTACCGGTATGTTGATTATATGCGCAGCTAAGAACCAAGCAGAGCACCTGAATTCAGCGTTCTTGTTTATGCTTTTCAGCACATTGTACACTATACAAGTTGAGATGAATGTTCTTGCCCGGGTGAGCATCTGAATCTGATTCTGCTCGTCTGTGTCTGAAGCGCAGCCCACACATGGCATCACAGCACAAGACTGCAGCTGCCAGATCAGTTCAGAAACTTCATGCTGTACAAATGGAGAATGTGGCGCTGCGTCTTGGTTTAATTCATTTAAATAAATAGGCCACAAACAGCCAGTATCACTCTTGACTGCAATAAAACAATAAACTAAAAGGAATTACTGCAGGAAATGTTCCGTTATTGACAGATACCAAAATCTAGCCGATACCACCTCTTTACATTGTGAGCCCACCGGCCATAGCATAGCGTTAAAATAAAAGGCTATTTCCAGCCAGCTGATTAACGTTGGGCTTTAAACATGTAATGTAGTCCAGCTGCCGCGCTCATGTTTACAGCTATCCACAGCAGAGAAGACGATTGAAGCCGTGGTTCATCTTCTTTGTGTCCCGTTTTGGCCCAGAGGCCTGGCAGCACTCCCGTGTACTCTCCCTTAACTAATAAACAAAGAACTCTTTCCCTTATATAGTTCTATTTAAAGTCTGCAACAGGCAACTTCAGAGGGGGGAGGATGAGCGCACCTCTACCAGACGGAGAGCTTTATCGGCCGAGAGAACCGGTGGAACAATTGTGTAACAGTCGCACATTAATAGCCACTTAAAGAGCTACTTCTGATGTTCCATCCACAGAATCAGGTAGAAATGACAAAAGCAAACATCATCTTTAGGGAGATCCACCTTGTTAGAACTAAGGCTTTTATTAATTTACTCATTTAAAAAGCAATTAGCAGATAATCACAATGAACCATTTAGTCGTTTTAAACAGAAACAAGTTACAGTAGCAGCTCACTACTAAGAAGTCATACTTTGCTTGTTAGCAACTAAACATTTGTAGCAAGAATTCCTCCTCATGAGAAACCCAAGAATAGAAGCTCCCCCGGGCTGCACAAGGGCCAAGACACATTTGCAGTACTCCCAGAATGATCCCCCAACTTCCCAGGGAAATTCTATGCGAGATTATTTTCAGAAACCAAAACATCACAGAGATAAAAAATAATGTGACGAGTGACGCAACTGGTGAAATTTGTCACCAGAAACATGAGGTCGTTGTCAAGCCAGCTGCTGCTGGGGAAGGTTCAAAGGAACCGAGGATGCAGAGGACCCCCTTTTCATCAGAACCATCAAGGAAGGCATGATCGTAGTGCATCGGGCTCTGCTGAAGAGGCGACTGCCATAGAAAAGGTTTTGGGAATCTTGTCGGTCACACCTGAAGCAATTCTATGCAAACTTTCACAATGATGACAAAAATGAAGCAAAAATAGACATTACACAGTCAAATCTGGATCTAAACCACTGCAGCTCCCTCTGGAAGATCTGCTGTGGCCGACACGTTCAGTTCAAAAACTCCAAGTGGTCCAGTTCTGCTTCAATAACTGTGCTTCTTGAACCAAAAACATGGTCTGCTCAACTGAAAAGGCCTTGGTGGTCCATTCAGTCGTGCTGATGGACCAGGAGCAGCAGACACCTGATTAGGTTCCATTTCTGCCCCATTGACTCAGAGGCATTGGCCTTCTGGTGGCAATCATGGCAGCAGGAAGTTCTGCCAGAGACGCGCTCCAGCAATAGCAGCAGAGCTCAGCTGCAACCTGAAACATTTCAACAAGGATCCACTTTCAGGCTTGGGTCAGGCCGACGCTGCCACCGGCCTGAAATTACAAGCTGGGTTTAGAGGAAACCTGGATTTTGCCCCTTGAGTAGAATAGTGCATATTAAACTGCAGCCGAAAGGCAAAATTACATGAAACTGTAAACTTTGAGCAATGCTCAAATCAAGGCAACTTTATTTACACATTCAGGCAGGAGACTCAGAGGACAACGGGCTACTGCAGAATGCAGAAGCTATATAAAGACTCAGATATGGAGGATTTTCATTTTACAAATTTTAACAAAATAACTTTAACAAAATAAACACAAAATCGTAGATTCTCCACAACTTGTAAGTCAGAATTTTCCCAGAACTTTTTGGCACATTGGTGGGGGCTCAGGTCCTCCTGTCAACTGACCAGGATTTGAATCCAGCTTAGGAGATTGGTGGCGTGTCTCACACACCACGCTGCCCTCCATGTTTCCTGTCTCTATCAAATAAAGGCTAAAATGCCCTTAACATAAGACACTGCCATGCATAACTCTATAACCTAATACCCCATTTAACTAATGAGGGGGTTCATGTGCTACTGGCGTATCTAGTTGCTAAGATACGCTGCTCATGAAGGTCTGACATCAGAAACAGATGAAGGGAGAGAAAGTTGGATAGAGAAGGCACAACTTTAGTCAGATATGTTAGAGTTACGGACCAGAGCAGCTGTGTAAGTCATCCAAGTCTGTGGCTTCGTTGTGCATGCCGGCTACTGCACAGAGCCATGCGTGGAATGTGTACATGCAAAACTCTTAACTAATCACAGTCTCTCATCATTCGTCATCACAAAAATTACCGTTGCTTCTCTCTAATGTGTGGCACCAAATGAGCAACTCTTTTTAAAGTGGTGACAGGAAGGGCCAGCACCATGACAACAGATAACTCAGTGCGATCAAAAGGTTGTATTTTTAGCTCAAACATGAGGTTTGACCCATTTGCATTAAAGCATGAGCAGGACCTCCAACTCGGACTGCTGGTGAGGCAACAGTTGCTCAGGCAGGCTGCTCTGCTCACGTTTAATTATAGTCCAAAAACCAGGCAACAAACCCAGCTTTCCTTCAGAACCAGAACCAGCCAGTGCTGTATCTACATGCACAAATCTGGTCCTTTACACAAGGGGAGCTGAGTGAAGTTGCTGCTGATTCTGATGTGAGACCGATAGCAAGCACGGAAACGAAGAAACCTGCACAGGGTTCCCACAGGGTTAGGGTTAGGGAGCCCTGAGCTTTGCTACACATGCCTCATTTGGTCACAACCAAGTGTGAAATTCTGTCATATTGTTAAATCGAACTAGACTAGGCCAGGGAAATATTTAGCACATATTTAGCAAAAAGGAGCATATTAGCTGCAGTTTTTACAGCTTTAAGGTAGGCATCATGAACTTGTGTAATGAGGTTTGTTCTTGAATTACAGACTCGTGGTTTAATGGGCCCCAAACCAACAGCTCATTAGGGCTAAAACTGGGAATCTACTCCATCCGGATATTAGAGCTTCTGAGAAGCATCAATCAAAATGAAGACTCCTACAGAAAGGGCAGCACACACTTGGCCTCTCCTGTCGAACATCAGCAGCTTGATATGGAGAAATGGCCCAGATGGGTAGAACCTCTCCTTTGGTAGCTCAGTTTTCACCTGTTTGGGCTAACAGATTAGAAAGCGTGCAGAAATGGGTCAAAATGAAACCAGCAAGAAGGTTACATCCACAGTTAACATCAGAAAAGCAAATTCCTGCTCTAGAAGCAACAGTGGACTGACCTCAGTGATCCAGAGCCTTGATGCCACTTCCCATGATTCAAGTCTCAGCATCTTACTAACTGATGGCAATATTTTCATGTGCGAAGCAAAAGAACAGATCGATAAATGAGTGACCTTGCTGCTAGCATGCAGGAGCAGTCTTCAACACCTGAGCAGCAAGATCAAACAGCTTCCCAGCAAGAGTCCATATTTCTGGGGGAAACAATCAGCTAGCAGTTCTGCCATCATAGCCACGCAAAGCTTTTAATTCCACCCATCATGGTGGGTTTAAAACGCCTTTAGCCTCATGGTGTGTAAATTCCAACGTGACTTCATGAGGATTCTAAGCCTTGCTGCTTTCAGCACTGAT
The DNA here is from genome assembly GCF_003711565.1 of Takifugu flavidus. NCBI lineage: Eukaryota > Metazoa > Chordata > Actinopteri > Tetraodontiformes > Tetraodontidae > Takifugu > Takifugu flavidus. Next base: position 5,550,810 of record NC_079521.1, read on the forward strand.
ACTTGAACAACTACAGCGTAAAGAGCAAATTCCACAATCCCTGTTGGATTCAGGCCACCGAGCAGGTCGGACCCATGGCTGATGTGGGACACAACCAGAGAATGTGGAACAAACAGCTCAGAACCAAGGGCACAAATTTGCCTATCAAAGTCCCTGAAAAAAACATGTAATTCAGTCCTTCATTGACACCCTCACTCTGATACCAGCGTGGAGCGTATTGATCAGCGGTGAGGGGGACCTGAGGGGGCAGAATACACCTGTGTGGTATTAATGGCAGATTTCTTCAGAGGGGTGTGGCAGCTGATCCAGACAGCCACCAGCACAACTGAGGAGTCTGACCTCCTGCTGCTGAGGAGCCACACAGCCTTCCATGAGTCGCTTAACCCCCCTCCCCCATAACCTTGTCCTCAGTAATAACCCCCAAGGAGGAAAACCACATGCGCTACATGACTGCAAAGTTATTCTGCCAGTCAGCGGCACACTGAGGCTGATCTTCCTGTCCAGACCTGACGCCCCCACAGGTGACCACCCTTTCACCGTTCGCGTCCTCCGAACGCGTCGTTGGGGGCGGAAAAGTTAATGAGACTCAGCGGGAGCGTCACTATTTGGCAGCTTGGTGGAGGTGTGGGAACTAAACATGGCGGAGACCCTGGTCGGTGCACTCAACTCTTTATGACCACACACGGTTTCAGACACAACAGATCCGGCAATAAAGAGCGTTCCCCCCGCAGCAGCAGCCGCCTCTGGGAGAAGGCGACGATCGAAGGCGCCACAAGTTTCCTTCAATTCCAATGAGCATCGCAGCATCTGAACTTAGCAGAATCCGAGAGGCGCACGTCTCTCCACAGGCGCACCCGCAGAAATAGATTGCACGCATGTACGTACGCACGCAGAGCCGTGCAGTTTATTTTACAGCTCTCAGAAGGAGAAGGTCAGACAAATCCCTCCGTCTGCCGCGGAGGAGATGGACACCGCGATAAAGCCGATTAGGGGACATGTTCACCCACCTTCTGCTCCTCTACTGGCGCATTTGAAGCTCCTCAGCCCAGAGAAGATACAAGTCGGCGGACGGCTCCGCGTCTCAGCCACTCAAATATCCTCCGCGTTGGGAGAAATTTTGTGGTGTTCGAGTGTGAGCAGACACCACTCCGTGTGTGCATGTGCGTGTGTGTAAATGAGGAGGGGGCAGATCATCCCACGGTGGGGCAGAGAGGAAATGCGTCATTACTAATGGACCGAGGATGTTGTAGTTCTCCGGAGGCTCAAACGCTCTTAAAAATGTTAGTGGAACAAAATCTCCCGATGACCTCTAGGCTGCGACCATCACCTGGTGAAATCAGTTCATTCATTCGTTCATTCGTTCGTTCGTTCATGCATTCACACATTAATAAATAAATCCATATTTTTTAGAATTAATTTAGTTTCCTTTAGGTTGGTTGCAGATGATTTATTTAAGATGTAATAAGACTACATAAAAATATCAGTGATCTGGTCAATCAATCAATCAATATTTATATAGCGTCTTTTACAATCAAAATTGTTTCTAGACGCTGTACAGAATCCCAGGGCCTAACCCCAAACAAGCAACAGTGGCAAGGAAAAACTCCCCTTTAACAGGAAGAAACCTTGAGCAGGACCAGGCTCATGTAGGGGGACCCTCCTGCTGATGGCCGGCTGGGTAGAGAGAGAGGAGAAGGGGGAGGACAGGTAGAGGTGTGATAAGTGTGACAGTAGTGCAAATAGATTTAATCCATTCATGTTAATGTTTCATGTTTAACACAATGAAATGATTTTAAACGTTTTGCTGCAGTAAAGGTGGTAAACTGGAATTATGGAAAAATGAACACTGTTAAAGCAGCTATGTTTCACATATTATTGTTACTGTTCTTATAATCACCATCAATAATTGTAGCAGTATTATCATTATTGTAATTGAAGCCACACTCAGAGAACAGTCATTCAAAAATCAAACCTGAAAAATCGAACCTGAGCTGAATGGCTCCTGGTGAGGTCGCGCTCCACATGCTAAAGTAGGCTGTGGCGTCTTGTTGTCAGGGGACAGAAACATGAAGCTAATGTGTGTGTGTGTGTGTGTGGGGGGGGGGGGGGGTCTGGGGGATTTAAAGATGTTAACCTGGGCCGGAGTAGGACGACCCAGGCTAGATTCCACACATTCTGACATAAACAGTTCAGCAGTGTCGGCGTGTTAACACATCTGCACCAATTTCCAATTCCACAAACTCTACAGCATAAATCAGTGGCCCCGGTACCATAAGTGACCTTTTCCAATGGGCCTATAAAGCATCACACTTATTTAACACACCCAATTTGCAAAGGTACCTTTGACATAAGAAGCCAATGAACACAGTCACTGTAGCAACGGGGTTTCATGTTGACTCTTCATGTTGACAAAAATGGCAGGAAGCACAGGTAACCATTATGTTGCAGCGGTTCTGTGTCACACCTTATTTGATTTCAGACCTAATCTAACAGAATACTCAAGCAAAATTTTAAATTGAACCGAAGTTTAGCACTTTGCTAAATTTTGACGTGGCTCCACCTTGTGGTGCAGCACGAATAATGCATGCTAGTCCTACAGGCGTTCACTTACATTAACTTCTAATGTGTATTGGCAGAAAAGTGTAGCATCTTCTATTTATTGGTCATTTTCCCGCAATTACTATTGCATAACTTCCGAAATTTGTTGTTATATTGGAGTGTTTACAAATGGTTTAACAAACCACAATGAAAAGGGTGAGCAGACCTGAATTTGTGCTTGATTTAATTGAGGTTTAGAAAGGTCCTTTAGGTCTCCTGTGTGACTGTTAAATACTTCCTTGACTATGTCTCCTATATAGGATATGTGTTGTGGACATCAAAAAGGTACATTGTAGTTAGAAATTCTCTTTAAAGCTTAAATCAATTTACAGATTCATAATTCATTCTAATTTAAATGGACTGAATGTTCATCAATTATCAGGCATTGATGTCTTTTGACAGGTTATGTGTTCACTTGGAGATGGTGTGATGAGATCAGATGAAAAGGTTAAAGTTAAAGTTTATATTTATGCCCAGAGTTGGTCACCAAGTCATTACTGGAACTTTAATTTTCAATAAAAATAATGGCAACAATCATAGTCATTTTATGAATAATGGAAAACAGCACAACCTGGTTAATAGCAGTGAAAGAAAATAAAACAAAACACAGTCCATCCATTCTCTTACATTTCTTTGGGTTTAGGCTGACTTATGACAGATTTCATTCCTGGCAGACAACTTCTTCTGCGTGCAGCCGTCTCGATCTTCTGTACCAGCTCTACGTCCCATGGATGACACACAAAACTGAGCACCTCCACGTCTGTGGGGCCTCCTGCCCTGCCCACTCTCCCCGCTCTGTGGATGTAGTCTGTGTAGGATTCTGGACAGTCATAATTGACAACCAAGCGCACCTTGGACGTGTCCAAGCCTCTGGACCCAATGTCTGTGCATACCAGCACATCCACCACCCCCTTCTGGAAGGACAGGAACACTCCTGCACGTACAGCTGCAGGCATCTCTCCTTGCAGACGTAAGTGCTGAACTCCCATCTCCTCCAGCATGTAGCCCAGCCAGTTTACAGTGGCGGACTTGTTACAAAACACCAGAACTGCGCCCCCACCTTTCTCCTGCTGAAGCTGCTTCAGCGCCTGCTGGAGCTCCAGAATTTTATCAGCACCCTTCACCTTGAGAAACATCTGCTTGACGTGAGGCATGAGTAAGTGCAGCATCTTGCTCTTGACCACCACCATGCTGCCAAGGTCCATCACCCTGCTAAGCACGTCCCCAACACCGCCAGGGAAGGTGGCCCCTACTACCAGCAGCTGGGCTTTATGATCTAGGCCACGCGTCTCTCTAGGATTACTTGAAATATGAGTGTAATGAAGGATGTCCTCTAGCATATGTGAAAAGCTATGGTCAAACATGGTGTCAGCTTCGTCTACCACAAAAAATTTCAGGTGACTGAGGTACAGGCAGCGCCTGCGCAGCGCCTTCGCCAGAGCACCTGGTGTAGCCACTAAAATATCTGGCTGGTTCCTCCTGAAAATCCCCTTGATGTGTCCCACACCTCGACCACCCCCCACAGTCTTGGTTAGCAAGCCAAACGGAGAACACAGAGTTCTGGAGACAGCTGCGACTTGTTCAGCCAGCTCCCTGGAAGGCACGAGGACAATGGTGCGGATGCTGTTTGCACCTTCAGCATGCGTCCCACAGCTTTTATCAGCCTGCAGTCTGTGGACCACAGGCAGAAGGTAACTCAGCGTTTTCCCACTTCCTGTCTCTGCTGCACACAGAATATTGTGGCCTTTCAGAATCTTTGGGATGCACTCAAGCTGCACAGTGGTTGGATGGGTGATGTCCATATTGTGCAAAGCTTCAAGCAGTTCTTTGCAGATGGGCAGGTTTTTAAAAGATGGCTGGTCCACAGCCTTCACAATGAAGGGCGCAACCGCTGTGACATTGTTGATGGTGAAGTGATCACCAATAGATTTGTTATGTTTCCATCCTTTCGAGCAAAGTGTGGGCTGTTCGAATTTTCCAAGAACGTATCCTGCAGACTGGTTTCGGCTGGGATTCCTGCTCTGGATGAGGAGTTTTCCAGCTTTAATGTTGCTGATCTTGTTCTTGCCTAGAGTCTGTTTGACGGTGTCAACGCGCTTCTGCAGGTTGCGAGGAACACGGATAACTGTGGTATCGTCTCCTACTGTCTGACAAAAACGAACTGGGGCAGAAAAATTAACATTGTACTGTAAACAGTGATACCAGCATGAACGAACCCCTCTCGTCGCGGCGAGCCAACCAACTTTCACAAAGTACATTTTAACAGCCGCGTTTCCATTAGCCAAAAACAGCTGAATGTCAAACTAAATGAAAACTCAATAAAAGAGGGTAAATTGCTCCTGGAACCACTGCCTCCGATTGGAAATGTTCTGTTTTCTCCATAAAGCAGTTAGCATTTCTCCCCTCAAGAGCGGAAACGCCATGCTTTGACCGGCACTTGTTGATGACGTCACAAAGGGTATGGAAGTATGGCGCAGGATGAAACCGTCACTTCCGCAAATGTTACGAAGCCAAATGTGACGAATCAATCAAGCCATAAAAACCGTATTTTAGATGAAGAAATTAAATATTAAAACCTACATGTGCAAAACAGGAGTAAACGGTCAAAAAACTGGATTACAGAAATTGAAATAATAGCACCGGCATCGTCAGCGGCAGATGCAGGATGATGAATTGAGGTCAACATTACAGCTTTGTGAGATACTTTTTTTTTTTTTTTTAAAGAAAATGATTCATTTATCTGAAAAATTCGATTTTGTGCGTGCACGCGTGTGTTTTAAGCATAGCAGTTTGCACACAAGTTGCTGCTTAAGTTTTTGCCTGTTCAAGGCTATTGGGGAGATAATCCACTGTTGCCTCTCAGAATGAAAGCTAATAAGAAAGAGACTTATTCTAATTACAAAAGGCCAAGTTTTATTTTTTCCCCAGGAATACATTTGCAGTGGGTCCTCAAAAATACCAATATACTTCTACTATTTGGTCCTTTATTTCATGAGTTACCTGTCAAAAATGTCATGCTTGTTTTGGTAATATGAATTGTATTTCATATTTGCTCCCTGTCTGTGGTGCAGTGTAGAAAGTGTTCATCACTGCTGCTGTCAGCATTGATTCTACATCAGTTGTCCTTCCCAAGTGCTGAATGAACCAGCTCTCTAATTGATTTACTGGAGAACAGGACAAACACTCCCAGGTCAGTCCCACTCATGGCATTTCTGTCAGAGGCTGAACCATCGCTGGGGTGGACTTAATGTGCTCTCCTGCTGATATCTTTAACAAGCAAATTTACAGTTTTATTACTTTAATATGTGCAATTTTGTATTTGTAATCATTCATATTAACCTGTGACATACTTTTTTTTTTTTTTACATTGCCGAGGTAGTTTCGAGGATTGACCAATAGAGGACAGCACATAGGAGGGATTTGTGCTGAGAAGTCTTCTGTGGAGAAGTTTTTTCCATAAAAATAAATAATTTTGCTTCTTAAAGATTATTTATTTAAAAAAAATAAGTTCTTCGCTGATCCTGTCTATAGCATCATCAATGATCTGTTAATCAAAAACAGGCAAAATGTAATATAAAAGATGGGTAAAAATCAAATGTGTGTTATAAAAGTGATTACAATCATTGTTAATGCTTCAGGGTTTTTTGTTTTAATTACCTTCGCTAGTTAACATCACACTCACGAGCATCGCCAACATGTCACATTTCTTTCACTTTCCTCTTTTCTCTTCTTGACAAGAGCATAAATCTCAAACCACATCTACAACCTCCCGCACAATTACTTTTCTTTATCTTCTCCCTTCATACGTCATCATAAACGATAACACAGGTAACCCGAATTACACTCAGGCGGGTCTGGAGGCACAGGAGAAAGTTCAGTCATGGAAACTCTGTTGCCACCATCACTGCCCTAATTTAAAACAGTGATTGAGGTCTTGCATGTGGATTATATTGAAACGGATTTTCATGTTATTTGTTAGGTTCAATTTTATTGATAATTGAAATGATTTCATCTATTTACTATTTCCTTTACATAATAATGATTTTAATATTATCAATTATTTGTACACTTGATTGGATGTCACTGGTATACTAATGTTTTCTTTAATTTTAGCAGTTCAGAATGCAATTTTGTTTATTAACTCTGCAGAAAATTTCCTTTATACGATACTAGGTTTTCAAAGCTGACAATGCAGCCTGAAAATAACAACCAAAAAAAAGAGGCAATTTCTTCATAATTGATCTCATCAGTAAAATACGGGTAAATCTGCCGTATTTGCTTGGAAGCGAAGACCACAGGAAAGATGCATTTGTAGAGCTTGTCATCACGCCCACATACAGCTCAGCACTGGTGCTTGGAGCCAACTGCTACAAACTATAAACACCCAACTGTTTTATTCCATGAATCAGTGATGGTTGCAGGAGATAAACTGGACCAATAAGCTTAAAACAACTGGACCATACAGCTTAAAAAAAAAGAATTTTATAACTCTGCTTATCAATGTTATAAAACCTTTTGGTAAAACATTAAAAACATGCTCAACATTGTGTGTGTGTGTGTGTGTGTGTGTGTGTGTGTGTGTGTGTGGTGTGTGTGTGTGTGTGTGTGTGTGCCATTCATCATGTATAGTAAGATTTATGTTTGGTTAAAATCTCACATCTTACTTGTTTTAATGCCTTGACTGTTTTGACACGTTTTGATCATTGTGTAGCACGAGGTCTAGTCTTGGTTGACTGCTCCTGTGGATGTGCCATATATTTATATACAAATCTAAGACCTGTATAATAGTAAAGCAGTCAGCTTTTGCATTTTTCTCATTTGGCCAATCCCAAAATGATTTTTTTCCTACCCTCTTGCATGATAGAACCCAAGTCACGCATCAAATGAATGGAGCTTGTTGCTGGCAGGATGAAGGGATCTAAAGGTAAATAGTCCACGGTGTCATTAGCATCCTGCTTTGGAGGGGAACTATCAAACGATCTCGCTGAGGACCAGCAAGCTGATGGCAGGTGGTTGCAAGAGTAGAGGATCCATTAAATGGAGGAAAGTGGCATTAAGGCTTTCCTTGCACAGTCAAGAGTTTTCTGATAGCAAATACAAGCACACGTTGGTCAACAGAAGAGGTTATAACATTAACAAGTAGTCGCAATAACAGTGTAATAACACAAGTCGCTGATTTAGCATCATTCTGTATAATATTACAAATCGCCACGTTAGGACTTTTACACGTATTTATTCCATTCTTTGGAAACATGGTATACTTTCATTTGTTGCGTTGCTGTACGTGCGCGTACGCGCGCGTCCTCCGTGTTGTGTTGTGTCTGCTGACGTCACTGCTGGAACTGCCTTGTCACGCGGGTTAGTAAAAGTTGGGAGAGCAGCTCCGGAGAGAGAAGAGAAAGACGGAGGACAAAGACAGGACAGAGGCTCCCTTCAGTCCCGCTCAGCCGCACTTCAGCGCCGAGCGGCTCGGAATACGCGGAGAAGGGACGTCGCTGAAGCTCCGAGCGACGCGGAGGGCCGGCCGACTTTCCTTGAAGTTGGAGAGCGACTTTCGCTGGTACCGCGCCGGGGAGGAAGAGGGGCCGACGACCCGCGGGGGGATTTGTCAACCGACGGAAAGAGACTAGTTCATTTAAGGCCGAATGCCCTTGAGATAAAGAAGGAGACAAAAGTTGGTCGGTAAATGTGACATTTTAAGAGAGCTTCAACTTCGAGCGGTCGAGTGACGGGCTAAAACCCGACCCGTCAACCCCGATGACGACGGCAAACTGCCCCGGGAACGAGGAGCTGGACTTCAGGCTGATCTTCGGAGAGGACGGGCAGCAGCCGCCTCCGCAGCAGCCGCCTCTAGGCCCCGCAGGTCGGTCTGTCCACACGGTCAACAACTTCATTTCACCAAAGTTGCACTGCAACGAGCCTTTGTTTGAGTGTTCTCACAGGCTTCGGCCGTCGGTGTCATTTAACCCGGCACCGTTGGGGCCATGTTAACATTTGATAGCCTCATGAAAGAGGAACCGACTCTTAGAAGTTGATTTTAGGAGAAACTGGAGATATTAACGCGACCAGCTCATTACCGTAGCTGTCATCTCATGCTAACAGCTAGCAAGTGCGCCTAATTGATGCGTCCACCTGAAGTTACTAATGTAAATAAATGTAAAGTTTTTTAACAGTTGGTCAGATGGGATTTTGGCGCGTTAATCAGTTAAGATACTGTATGAATCTGTTTTTACAGCAGGCTTCTGCTAAGATCACATGCTACATTTGCAAACATTTAATCTTTACAAAGTCGGTTAAAAGTAGAAGTGATGCGATTGTAATAAGCCAGTATTAAACTGGATTATTTTACTGAGGAGGTCGGTTGAAGAAATTTAATTAGTGACTTCAGCTGCGTGTGTCCGTTCATTCGTTTAGATATTGACGACCATAATATGGTTTTAATTAAAATTATACCGTTGTTGAATGAATGAAGGAAAATGTAACATTATTAGTCAATAATATTGTTTCTTAGTTTTGAAATTATTAGTGTAATCTCAGCACTAAACTACACATTGTACATTTTGACTGTCCGATCTTGGATTCTGTCTTTGGGGAAACGTCTAAATTAATCTGTGGCTTCAGATAAATGCCACGATAAATGATGTAAAAGCTTCTAACTAATAAACCCTAACTAAACCAAAAAAATATGAACCCTTACCTGGGCTGGTGATTAGGATAGGTTAGGGCTGGTGAAATTACAGTTTAATTTTCAATTCAAATTTTAGGCTGCGGTGCTTTGATAAAACACAATATGTGCTGTTATGCTTAATCTTACATTTGGAGATAAACAAAATCGGAGTATTGTCATAATCAACAAATTAATGTCAGTCTCTCATCTGTTATATACTTTAAATTATATGCTGTTTAAAGCTGTTTAGCAAGTCAATTATTACAGCAGAATTCGTGCCATAGTTGATTAATTAATGTGGAGGTGAGGTACACTGATGGAACAAGCAGACACACAATTATGTTGTTGATCACTGTCAACGTTACGGCTCTGTTAATGTGTAACAGAAACACTACCAGTTAATATGGATGATACTGGACATACAAATGGTCACATTCCCACAAATACGCCCTAACTGGGCATCAGGAAAGACAGTAGATCTGTGTTTGTTGGACGGACAATATTTCCCATTATTTTCATATTTACACCTCATCAAATGGGTTCTGTTGGAGTAATTTGGGGTTAATCGCTTTAAAAACCATGTTTAACAAACATTTAATAATGTTCAAGTATATGATTATTTAGGCAGAGTTCAGAAACTTTGTAATTGTAACTTTCTTTGTTTTTTATTGCATCTGCGCTTTTTAAAAATTGTATTTTTGGGCCTTAACTCCTGGAATAGCTGAATTCGCTGCCCATTCTTTTCTTGACTCAATAAAAGCTTTGGTTGTTTAATCCTAAACCATTTTTTCCTTCAATTAAAAGCAATGTTTGATTTGGAGATGGGATGGGGGGGAAAAAATACTGTTGGAATAAAGGCAGCAGTGTGCAAGTGGTTTGACTTGGTCCTGAAGGGTTTTGCCTGACTAAAATCATAACATTAGTGTGTAATAAGGGATCACAGATGCAGAGTGAGGAGATGCTCACTGAATTGGTGTCTTTTTCTTAAGGCCAGGATCAAGTTGGGGCTTGTTGTTGTAACAACCAGGACAGCTTCAACGGCGAATTTTTGACGGGTTTCTGTACCACTGAACATTCAGACTGATTGTTAGCAGAAGTTTTGAAAAAAGAGTCTCAATCCAAATTTGCCATTGAACTGCTCTGTTGTTGAACAGTGTATTTTAGGTCGGTTCAGTTGTCCAAATGAGATTAAATTACGTTTAAGATGGTGCACGTTAACATCTTTAATCTTCTAAAACAACTCTTGCAGCAGACCTGACATGTGTGGGACACAGATGTCCCACACATGTCAGGTATGGGAGACAGATGTCCAAACACAGCCTCCAAATTCATGGAGACCATATGGGATTACTGTTTCCATCAAGCTCACCACCATGATACTGGTTTTTCTCTGCTTTCACAGTGATCTTAGAGCAGCCTTCACATTTTCCAGCCATGACCTTTCCAAGTATCCTTCAGCGAGTGGCTGGATTTTCGGTTGTTTTTGAGTTCCTAATGGATTATTTTTGTTGTTGTTGAGTCCTCAGGTTATCTTTAAACTAGTCCATCTACTGTGCTAATCTTTTGTTGCACTTTCCTCCCACAGAAGAGATTTTTGTTGGCACTTTTCTGAAAAGACACTGTATCTGTATCAATGTACCTGACAGGATGCATCTGGTGTCGGCCTCCTTGTTCTCACCCGTTTTGAAGTGCTTATGTTAGTTGAAGAGCAGGAGAACGGTGAGTTTGAAGTTCAAGAGGGGTACTCTGGCTGGGTGCTACAGTTGGTCTTAGGTCTGTGGTTCAGAATTGCTTGTTCTGGGTGGCAGAATTGTTGCTCTGGCTGTCTTCCCAGATCTGCCACGTGGTGTTTAGGTGGCCCAGTGTAATGAAGGCAGAGGAAACACGCCGCTCTCTGCTGCTGGCAAAGGGAACGTGAAGGCCACATGCTTTTGTCTTTTGGTGTATAAGTGTAGACATTTTATCTCATAAATTATTTTGGATTAACACCCTCCTGTCCTGATCACCACACTGTTTTCTGAGGACAGCTGAGAGTTTTTTTTTCCTGTCGGCTTTGAGAGGATGTGTTCAAGACCACCAGTGACATCAGAGAGCTTGATTTGGGCTAATGAAATCTCCATATGTACTCTCCCCAGCCTCTGGGTTTGACTGCGCTGTGACACCAGTAAAATTTGACTCCATATATCAGGGTTTTAGACTCAGTTTTAATGGAGTTGAGAGGAGCTAGTGCAGAGAGCACGCTCGCCTCTGTTGTTGTCATTGATCTAAATCTGTGAACCAAGATCACCAACCTGCCAGTCCTTCATCGTGGGAAAGACTGAAATTACATCGCTCTCATGTGGGACTATTTTAAGCAGCCACAGAGGGCAGGCAACAGGTTCTAGGGACTCGTTTTTAGTCAGCACAGGAGAACCCCCTCTTGTCCCAGCACGTCTGTACTCTTCTCCTTTTTACTGCACTTTGTGACCTCAACTGGGAGACGAGCTGAAGAATGTTGTGCGCTACATCACCAGGTGAGTGTGTTGGCTGCTTCTGGGTGTAGTCTGTATGCTTGTATTGAGGGGTGGGTGTCGACGAATGGACAGACGGGCGTAGCTTTGTTGCTAATGACGCCACATGGGCCCAGGCCTGTACCTCTTAAGATATAGGTTACACCACCTGATTTGGGCACATGAGGAAGGCCCTTGACTTTAGTAACTTTGATTATGAGGCTGGATAAAAGCTGTTTATTACTATGTTGGTTGTTGTTCCTGTTGATGCTTTTCAATATTAAAATTGAAACAACAGAAGAAAAAATCACATAGAAAAACAGTGCATTAAAACCAAGGTGGCCTCAATTTTAAAGAACGACATTTGTTTGGAATAGTCAAAGTAAGAAATTTTAGTTGATTACTAGAGCTGGTAATATTTTGCAGAAAACGTGAAAGCCAGAGGTCAAAGGGCAGACAGTCATGCATGAGATGCACATGTGGGTGCCCCCTAACCCCACTGGAGTGAATGGGTCACAGAAACCAATGTGATGAATGAGACTTTTGTTTCCTGGGGTGAGGCATGAGTAACTATGTGTGGCATCTGTCTAGTTTAAATTTAGTGTAACTGAAGCTTCCACCGACTGCGCTGTATCAACATGTCGCGGGCTGCATTACACCAGAGGGAAAGCAGCACAACTCCTGCGCCCGCTTTCATTTTTTTCACTTCTCTCTTTGGCACTTTTTTAAGAGGTGCGGCTTTCCTACACGACGATTAGGGCGGTTTAAATCCCATTTTATTTTAAGCGACCCCTCAGAGCCATATTCCAGCCAGGCTAATCCTCAGTATCGGCACATCGACCCTATGAAGTTTTTCTGGGCCCCACCCTCACGTGTGCTCGATGACCTGGTGCAGCATAAGAAACTTTTCTGTCAGGTAAATACATAAGATGATGACAGTAGAGGTCCCAGTGCCAGCCCATGTATGTGAGTGAGTGGAGAACTGGAATGTCCACATGTGGACTTTGACAGCTGGGCTTTGTGGAGAGATGTATTTATATGGAAGTACAATTACTTAATGCACCAAAGAGTCAACCGGAGACAACAAGGACAGGTCGGTCTCTTGGTTGCAACATGTTTTAGTCCACCTACAGTAAAAACCATTCCTCCTTCCCAGTCTACTTCTTTCCTTGTCTTGTCTTGTTGCTGACATCTGTTTTCTTGTGCATCTATTTGTTAGTCTGCTGGGTTGGCGCCTGGGCAACAGAGCACGTGTGAACCAGCTATAGGTCCATTTGTAACCTGACCATTTTTAACACACAGTAACAATATAACAACCTAATTTGTGTTAGAATTTTGGAAATTCAATCCTGTGGGATTTCAGTTAGATTATTTTTGTGACTTTGCTTACACTTCAGAATGCACGTGCTGTGTGCTGTAATCACTAAACTTTCCAGAGTTCCTTACTTGTGTCTCTCTGCCTGTTTTGTCTCTGCTCTTTATTTTTGTCTCTACTTTTCTTACACAAAAGCAACTTCCATTCTCTCTGCCTGTCTTGTTCTTTCTTTCTTTCTTTCTTCTTTCTTTCTTTCTTTCTTTCTTTCTTTCTTTCTTTCTCTCTCTCTTCTCTCTCTCTCTCCTCTCTCTCTCTCTTCTCTCTCTTCTCTCTCTCTCTCTCTCTCTCTCTCTCTCGCCCCCCCCGTAGTAGTCTCTGATGTTATCTTTTGTGGGTTATTGCAGGCCAGCAGGCCAAACACACTCTGCTTAACTGAACAACTACAAATGTGAAATACTCACAAGTCTTGCCTTAGTGCAGGGGTGCCCACACTTTTTCAGCATGCGAGCTACTTTTCAAATGACCAAGTCAAGAAGATCTACCTACTATAAATTTGCAAAACATACATTTATTCCTAAATATATTGAGAATTCTTTATATGATCCATATATGTTGGTGTACCTCGCATAACTACCCATATTTTCTGGACTATATGTCGCTCCGGAGTTTAAGTCGCACTAGCCAAAAAACGCATCATAAAGAAGAAAAATAGATATATAAGTCGCACTGGACTATAAGTCGCATTTTGGGGGAAAATTTATTTGATAAAATCCGAGACCAAGAACATACATTTCATCTTGAAAGGCAATTAGCATGGATTAGCAATAGGGTTACGGTATGCTAACGTAACAAATTCAGCTACATGACCCACAACGAACTGAGTATGTGTTTGCTTTGTTAATGTAACATATTAACACTTATTCAGATAACTATAGCATAAAGAACATCCGAGCAAGTTTACCAAACAATCAAGTCTAACTCCATAGATGAAGCACCACTTCTTCTTCTGCGTCGCTAAAGGAACTCGTTCCTCAGGTACACACGCCTAGAGCGCCCTCTTGTGGTTGTCAGTGTGAAAATAACGAACATGTGACATTCTGTAATAATATGTTTATTTAAGTCACTCCGGAGTACAAGTCGCACCCCCTGACAAACTATGAAAAAAGTGCGACTTATAGTCCGGAAAATACGGTACATGAATCCATATTGCTCAATACAAATCTGTGCATTTTTTCAGCATGCGAGCTACTTACAAAATGATCAAAATGATCTACCCACCACAAAAATGCAAAACATCTAATTATTTCCAAAGTATTGAGGATTCTTTGTATGTACAATGTATGTTGATGTACCTTTCATAACCGAATGAGCCAATATTGCAAAACGCACATAATAATTAACTAATTGGCTTAAAATCAGAGGTAATTAGCTGAATAGCTTAGTGCCATTGTTTGCACATGAGCGGTGACCTAAAGGTCAATCAAGTAACGGGACTGCTGATAGGCTGACATCGTAAGTTCTGCTGCACTTAGCGCCGTTGTTTGTGCTTGATTGGTCACCTGAATGTCAAATTCAGTTGTCATCTAACTGGCTGCCCTGTATATCAATCAAGTGACAGGATGAATGATAGGCTGATATTTTTTAATGTCACGCCGCGATCGACCAGTACTACCTCTGCGATCGACCGGTAGATCGCGATCGACGTAATGAGCACCCCTGCCTTAGTGGATAGAACGCCGGAAGAATGGTACCATTTAGATTTTTATCATGCAAATGATCCAAGTGCAAAAAAATTACAAGAACCCAGACAGACTTGGGAGGACAAACTGGTTACAAACTTGGGAATATGAAAATTCCTTTTGGTTAAGCAAAAAGCGGAGACATTTTATTTGCTTGATAAAATTTACATGTAAGATAAAGTTTAAGCTTTTTAAAGTACTTTGTAGAAATCAGTTTTCCATATTGGTCGGATGTTGACAATTGGCGTGTAACTGGATGTGTTTGGTCACATTTACTAGGGATAAAGGAAAAAGTGCTACGGGTCCACTGAATAACAATCATTTTGATTATTGCTGCAAGCACATTATATTGGTAAAGTACCTTTTTCAGTCACAGTCAAAGATCTTTTTATGTACTATTTGTGAGGTTGAATTTTTAGGAATTTTGTAGAATTTCTACATGCCAGGTTCAATAAAGCTTAAAACAACAGTTACATCATTCAGCCTCTAAATTTTTCAAAGCACCAAATTGATGTAAATGTAAATTGAGTGATGTGTGTGAAAGGGATCTTTGTCACTGGGTGTTTAGTTCAGGAGGCTACTTGGCATTCAGTGTTTATCCCATAATGCTATCTCGGCATGACATTGTTAATTGGGAGCTTAATTTAGCTCCCGGCATATGTTAGCATTGGCGTAGACCACCATTGTTAAGTCTTTGCTTGCTGATAGGTCTGCTGTGGTGGAGGAAGGGTGTTTGATACAGCACTAACAGAACATGGTTCGTAATAACAGGATAACAGCATGGCTAATAATGATCTGCCTTTCCTACTAACACTTCAAACCACTGCACTCACTCACCCCAAATCAACTTTTTACAAGCGCAGTTCCAGGTGCATGCAGATGCACTGACAGGTGAGTGCTAGACTTGGGGATTTTGTGTCAGTAGTAATATGAGGTGTATAATAGCAGTTTTTCTTACCATTTTCACGTCTGGTCCTTGATAAGACAAACGTCTCCATTGAGTGCAACCGACTTTACAACGTTGTTCAGTAACTGTTAATTTCACATTTCTACATTGTTGAAATAATATTGGAGCTGGAGGATCATGTACAACCCTCTTTAAGAATCAAGATATGTTTGTAAAAGTCATAGAAATATTAGCCATATTTTATTTGTATGTCTAATAACTGATTGTTTTACAGTCCATTGTTATTTTTCACCTGATATTCATCAGGTTTTGTTGAATTGTCTCATGTGACTGGTGCTGCCTGAGCACTGGCTCAGGTCTGCTATTTAGCAGCTTGTGCTGCGCTGAAAGGGGAGACTGATTGGAACACAAAGGTCTGCGTATGAGGGACGTAAGCAGAGCTGCTTCCAATTCACCTTCCTGTCCACCTAGGGAACGCTGGCTGTGTTTGAGTAAGTGGCTAACCTGAGGCTTTAACGTGTAATGGACTGTCCATTTACATTGTGATACACTATCTACAGCTTTATGCAAATCATTATCCGCATAAACAGAGGCAGGAAAAATGTGTGCTGGAAATGATATAGCATTTAGCTTGTTACGTATTAGAAACAAGTCCTTTCATCAGCACTTCATCGGTAGTAAACCAGGCTTTCTCAGAACAGTGTCCTGAGTGGCACTTCAGGTCACAGGCCTCTGACACACTTCGTATACACTGAACATAATCTCCATGCTATGGGATTATCCCCCGTAGCAAGAACCTCCAGGAATTGTGACAGTCCGCCAGAGTTGGGTTTGGATTTGCTTCATAGAGCCAGAGATACAAACTTCTACAGCAGGTCCGCTGGTTACACTGAAAACACTTTGTAGTGAATGACATTAAACAATTTGTACTTTAGAACAACATCTTCTAGTGAGCTATTGTTAGCTTAGGTACAAGAAAGCCTCTTACAGCTCTTTATTTAACCAGATTGGCTGTCTGATGTAGGGACAACTCTTCCATGCACGGGACCACCATGACCTCCTTTGAAACAAGGCCCTGACACCCTCCTCTCCTCTCCTCTCCTCTCCTCTCCTCTCCTCTCCTCTCCTCTCCTCTCCTCTCCTCTACTATGACTCCTCTTTAGCCTTAAAAAGAGAGCCCTAAAGGTCAAGAAATGCAAGTCCTGGCTAAAACAGCATGTGTGTTGTTAATTTTTTATTCACATACAAGAGTATGTAATAAAACGTTTCAATTTTTCTGCAGTATGTGTTATACGTATAATTTATGTTTTATTTTTAGAATAATGGATTTACCTTTGCACTTCCCTCTATTGTTTTGTCCTTCTGTTGCTCTCCCTGTCAATCAGATAATGTTGTCAGAGGATCCAATGCTGGGTCTTGTGACAGGCGAACAGGGGCAGTTCTATTATTGTGCTACTATTTTGAGATGAATGAGACAAATAACTTCTGTAAGTTACAATCTGTATTCATTAACGCGCAACAATATTCATGAACAACACCATTTTAATTTGTGGGAACTTTTAAATAGTGTAGTGCAATTAATTGATGCTCTATAGTTCAAAGAATTTCGTCTGAAAAACATACTTTCAATGTAAAACATCCTAGTGAAATCAACAGAGCGTGTCCAGTGGAACCTCATCAATAACCTCTTACAGAGTAGTGCCAATATGGACAATAGGCCCCATCTATTCATCTGTGTTTGTGTCTTTATGTGTGTAGCTACCGCCCTGCACAGGATGACCTTTGTTATAAATAGCCTGCCAGTGCTAGCTATAATGACAGCCGACAGCACGCACCACTTGTGAATTTGTTTCCTGTGTAGTGCTGTTCATCGTTATCCCTCTTGGAACCATGCCTGTATGACTGCTTGCTACCCAGCAACACTCTGGCCTCTAATTTCCTGAAGCTGGTCTCATTTGAAAGTGTTAACTCATAGTGCAATCGTACATGGACCGGTCACTAATTTTTTTAAATTTTGACTGTCATAAAGCAGTTTAAGCCTTCTGTTTAGTGTTTTATGAACATAAGTGCATAAATATGAGCAATGCAATATCTGTCAGTTGTCATTCTTATATATTTTCAAGCATCTTGACTTGAGCTTGAAGATGGGGTTTTGTGACTATTGTTGACAAAACGGTGTTTCAGAAGTAGTGGTTGTTGGGATATTAATGGTTTTAAGTAGGCTCCTTTTTAAAACATCATTTCCATCACTCATTCCTCTGGTGTCTGTGTCCTAATCTGTATTATTCTTCCCTCTCTTAGATCTGGAGCCTGACAACAACACATCCTTCTACATCCTAAATGTGGGGCAGCCCCAGTCAGTTGTCAATAACCACCAATCTCTTGGTCTTCCTCGGCATGGCATGCAATCACACTCCCAAATTATCAGCACTTCCCCACGTTTTCAGACTCACAGACCAGGGGCTGAGCCTCCAGGCTACGAGACACAAGACACAAAGTATAGCACCTCCCCCCTGCTGTCCTCTGCTCCTCTGGAGGCACCAAAGGCCTTTGCATGCCCAAGCATCCAGATCACCTCCATCTCTCCTAGTTGCCAGCAAGAGATGGATCCCAACGAGGAGGATCTTAGTGCAAATGGACCTGATAGGGACTACCTTGGAGAGAGGCCCCTGTCTAGAGACCACTTGTATTTGCCCCTAGACCATGCATATCGGGATTCCTCACTCAGCCCGAGTCCTTGTAGCAGTCTCTCGTCAAGGAGCTGGTTTTCTGATGCCTCTTCGTGTGAGTCATTCTCACACGTCTACGATGATGTTGACTCAGAGCTAAATGAAGCAGCTGCTCGGTTCAACTTGGGGTCACCATTGACCTCCCCTGGCTGTGCCTCCCCTCAAGCCAGTGGTGGAGTTTTAGAGGAGCAGCCCCACTGGCAGCACCACCATCCTGCCATTGTGCACCAATCCCACCCCATCACCCTGTCACCACGCCAATCCCCCTGCCACTCGCCACGCACAAGTGTCACTGATGAAAACTGGCTTAGCCCACGGCCACCTTCCAGGCCCTCCTCACGTCCCAATTCACCTTGTGGAAAGCGACGCCACTCTAGTGCAGATATTTGCTACCCTGGTTCATTGTCACCCCATCACTCTCCCACAGCCACACCAGGACCTTCACCTAGGGGCAGCGTGACAGAGGACACCTGGGTTGGGAGTCCGACTGTAGGCATGTCACCCTTTTCGTGTTGTCCGTCTGAGGCAGACATCCCATTGAAGACAAGGAAGACTTCCCAAGACAGGACAGCTATGCAAACAGTGAAAGGAGAGCTCGGACCTGATGACCAAGGAAACATGTCTCCTAATCTAGACTCACCTTCGGACGAAACCATGCAGAGCCTGAAGAAGGATGGGCCTGGAGAACAGTTCCTTTCTGTTCCCTCTCACTTCTCATGGAATAAACCCAAACCTGGTCATACACCTATATTCAGGTAACTTTGGCTAATTTAAGGTGAATACTTCAAATGTACTGTCCTCAGACAACTGCTACATTTAATACCTAAATTAAACTGTATTTATTAGAACTGGCAAAATGATCATTAATTTACCTGGACCCATTGCAATGATAGGTTTATGCTATTACCACACATGCAGACTAACATTGTAGTTTATGGGGAGCGGACCATGCAGGCGAGCAAATGAGAAATGAACGCCGCTGCCCCCACTTATTAGCTTTGATTAATAGAAAAATAAAGAGGGACTCATTTCTGAGTATGTGGTGATTTGCAGGCCCTGCAGGAAGATGTTTTCATTCACTGAAGTGCTGTGAGATGGAAGCACCGTCTCAATACGTAGCACTCTTGTCTAGGGTTTAAATTCTGCTTAAATGCCTGGCTAACTGTATACATCTGCCTCTTCGCATTTATCTCTGTCTTGCATTTTTCGGACACATTTTTGATAACAGCTACCCTGTAATTAATCGGATTAAAAATGTAATCATTTGACAGTCATAGTATGTGTCTTCAACAGTGAGCACTGTCTCAACTGTTAAAATAACTTTCTGTTGCAATCTGTGTGTTGTGAAGTCCTTCCTCTTTGCTTCAGAAAGCCTTCATAACAACAGTCATGACTCACATATTACCATGGAGGAAATTCATTTGAGTTGTATGTTAAATGTTCTTCTACAGACTTGCCACACTTTAGTGCACCATCAAAATCATAAATGTAATCAAAATAAAATTATTTACATTTTGATTCATTACAACATATTGTTTTAATACAAGTTTCTAAAAAACGGCATCTACTTTATTAAGTGTGAAGAAACCAGGTCTCTAAAGTGAGCAGCATATGACTACATGGCCCTGTTTGTTTGCGCTTGCCCCTACTGCTATAAATCAGCAAATGGACATTTACCACAGGACCACCTCCCTATGCACACACATATGTATGAAGACATAAAATAAATACATGTTCACATAGATGTGATGCTCCAGACAATAACGGAATACCATGTTCACCTTTATGATGACTCTCCTTCAGCTTGTTGTATACTTCTCCTGAAGGATCCATTGACCAACCCAGATTATGGTCGTTTCTATATAAGGTATAATGTATGCAGAGCTGTTTACCTTAGTGTTATGAGCATAGAGCTAATTTACTTTTTTTTAACTTATGCTCTTTACTCTTAAGTTTGACTTAATAGTATTATTGGTAATTCAGTCTGTAGGGGACGGGGTTGAGAACCGGAGGGTTCTCAGATCAAGCAGACAAAAGTTGCAAGGTGTTCTGGTAGATGGGGGAGGTGCCCGGAGACATTCAGAACTTTGCTGAGGTACCTTTGAGCAAGGCAGCAAACCCTGCAATGAGCTGGCGACTCGTCCAGGGATAGACGAGGGTGCTGGAATGGAGTCCAGCACCCTCCCCACGACCCCTCAAGAGAAACCGCAGTCACACTGAAGTATTGTTATTAATTGAAAGTTATTTTTACAAAGCCTGTGGTACGATTGTCTTTAAAGCAGTCGTTCACATCATGTGTGTGTTTGTAAAATATAAACACATCAATGTACACTGTATTTATATGTAACACCTGTAACGCCTATAGACAGGGAGCCCATCTTTTGATCCATCTTGTTCTTGTGAAAGTCGCATTCACACATGTCTATTCAATTAACCACACTTTCTACATGTAACTACTTTTTGACAGATTTACTAATGTTAGTAAACTAAATTTCTTAATTTTTACATGGTGTTGTAAATGTGGCCTGCACTTCCATGCAGACTTGACTAGACCAGAAGTGATCTACAAAGGTCAGTACCAAGGTAAAGATGAGAATATAGTCGAATACCTCAGTTCGTGACTCTGCAATAGTAGAGTTGGCAGCGGCCTACAAATGAGTCCCTTTACTGTTTTTGTTGAATGCATCCAGCCATATAAATTGCAGACACAAGTATGGTGGACATATTCACCACTGGCTATACTGCTGTAAAAAGAGTGTCACACAGCTGGTCACATATTCACACTAATATTATGCACAGTTCAAGTATACATCAAATATTGATTACGACAACCAAACTACAATATATGCAGCACATACACTGTATTATATGCATTTTTTACAATTTGATGCTACCATATTTTCACGACCATAAGGCGCACTGTATAAAAAGGCGCAGTCTCAGTTATGGGTGCTATTTCTGTATTTAAAACATACATAAGGTGCACCGTATTATTAGGCGCATGCTGAAACATACAGTAAAAATGACAACGGAAGTAAAACAGTGAGTTTCGACACATTTATTGAACAAAATATTCATTCTTCCGCCACAAAACCATCAAAGTTTTCATCTTCTGTATCTGAATTAAACAGCTGCACTATTTCAATGTCCAATATCCCGAATTCCTCTTCTTAATCATCTGAATCGGACTCACCGACCGGTTCCGGTTCAGCATTGATTTTGTAAAAGCTCTTCCAATACATGAAGACGGTATCATAGCCCATGCGTCCACAATCCACCCGCATATGGTGGCATAACTTGCCCGCCGCTGCCTCATAGTCTTTGTGAAGGAGTGTTCGCCTTCCGTAATCCAGGGCTCTGTCCGTTTCCGTGGCAGCTGAGAACCACGGTGAACGACGACTTCTCGTGCCCCATTGTGCGTATCGCCACCGTGCTGGTCCCTTTTTCTCCACTTTGTGGGTCAAAGGGATGTCAAAAGTCAGAGGGATCTCATCCATGTTGGTGATGTGGCTGGGCGCGGTTATCTTGTCGCGGCAGTAGGTGCGGAAGATGGCCGCCCTCTCCTGGTAATCCGCGGGCAGCCGCTGCGCAACAGATGTCCTTGCGCATATGGAGAGATGCCGCCTCCTCATAAAGCGAAAACACTAAGATTGCTCGATTGCCATTTTCAGCCGCATATTCGATGGCCTGCAGTTTAAAGTAAGCCTCATTCATACGTGTCTCACTTGACCGGCACCATTTTAGGGGATCCTTACGCGTAGGTGTGCCGCTAATCGATTGGCGGAGCGTTACCGTAGTGCACCCACCAAAGGCGCACAGCAGATTTTGGAACTCCACACACAAGGCGCACCATATTATAAGGCGCACCGTCGATTTTTGAGAAAATCTCAGTGTTTTAGGTGCGCCTTATAGTTGTGAAAATACGGTAATCCATAACAGTAAAAACATGGACTCTGTGGTGATTCTATTTTTGAGTGCACCTTCTGCATTTGTTGATGTAAAGGACAAAAATATTGAGAATAGACACTTGTGGCAGCCACTGCGTAACCCACACCTACGCACACAGTTTATGGATGAGATTAGTGGAGAGGACCTTCAGGGACTTTCTGTCTACCGGGGCCACGTATTCTACATGTTGTACTATGGTATAGGCCCAGTTATACGGTTTTGTACTATAGGAGAATCCCACCTTTTAGCTTTGGGTTGTTTTCAGACCACTCAGAGAAGGTTGTTGTCAAATCGCATACCATAATATGCTTTCTTGGTCTGGGAGAAAACACATGTGGAGGTAAAACTGTCTTAGCTTAGTTGAGAGATTTGACAGTTTACAATATAAATAATTAAATTCCACATATTTGATATAATATTTGCTCTTTATCTGAAAGTGGTCTTGTATTTTTTCTCAGGACCTCATCATTGCCCCCACTAGACTGGCCTCTGCCAAACCAGTTTGGCCAGTTTGAGCTGAAGATAGAGGTTCAACCCAAAGCTCACCACCGAGCTCACTATGAAACAGAAGGTAGCCGAGGAGCTGTCAAAGCCTCGTCTGGAGGTCACCCACTTGTCAAGGTAGGGTCACAGCACGGCTGTGGTTTATGGTGGGAGTTGTGTCATCTATCCATCCATTGATCTAATAACTACAGTAGTATATTATATAATACCAGTATATACACACACACACATATATACACATACAAAAGACTCTGAGGTCACTATTATGTACCAGTATGTACAGTGGCCCGGCAACAGGTTTATGTGTATTCTTTCTTTTGTGTGGATTTTGTAACACTTTGGTCTGAATGTAAATAGTGAATTGTCTCAGGTGTGAGTGTGCTAGTGCTGCCTGTCCTCAACTCAAGCCTGATCATCAGGTAAGAGTCACCTTAATCACCTTTTTGCCATTTCAAGGTAGTTTTCAGGTCAAAGGTATGATCTGGGGTGTCATGAAATCATTAATCTCTGGTCATCTGAAATCTTAATAACCCTTAGTGTAAATGCAAAAACATCTTTGTGTTTTATAATATGTTTTCCCCAGCTCTTTAACTTGCCCAGTGAACAAATTACAAACAATTATTTACCACCAAGAAAATAATCACGCAGCTTTAAAAATGTGGACCAGAAAAACATTTCTTCCAGACACCATGTTGATGATGTGAGCAAAATAAACAATACAATACAATTTGCATCCGTAGATGTCACATGTATCCATTTCTGGTAGTCAGATGGCATTTACACAGGCAGAAGTGCCGTCATCACAGCTCAGTCAGCTGAGATCTCATCTGATACCTGCACGAATGCTGCAGCTTCTCAGTGACTGAGCCAAAGATGCAGAGAACTACAGCAGAAGGTTTCAACCTAATTAATATTTCAGCACAGTGACAAGCTGTCTTTGTGTGTCGACAACAGGTTAGCTCCGTCAGCCAGTTCATCAGCTGTACAGCCTGCTGAAGGTTCAACTTTCTACATCCCAATATTCACACAGGGACACAGCAAAAAGCTTTTCCTTAAATACTCACCATTAAGTAACTAAGCATGTTGTGGCAAAAGCCATCCAGTTTATCCTCTGTGTTATCAGCCAATCTAAGTAATCATTTAGCAGACCGCTTAGAAACCTCTTGCCTGGGACAAACTAATCACCATTACTGAGGTAACTCAAGATAATTCACACATTTTTATGCACAGATGGGGCAATAAGCAACAGCTGTATAGTTAAATTCAAGCATTAGCTGTAAGGAAACAGAAGCCACTAATTGGTGCCATTTGTTGCTTTTAAAGCAGTCCCTGTCTCCATGCATTCAGCCACGCAGGCTCCCTGCAGGGCAATCATTAACCATTTCAACCTTAGTTAGAACAAGATTCTATCCTTCCATATGTGACAATGCATAATTTAGATGTCAAATGTTTTCAACCGAGCACTTGCCTCACTTGCCCTCATTTTGCCTCCCTGGAGAACTGTTTCATTTTGGTGTAAGTTGACAGTGACTTTACATTCTTCTAAGAGACACTCAGACTAATATTCAAGAAAAATGCTAGACATGTTTTGCTGGTCTGTCTCTGTGCAGAACCATAGTTTCAGCACTTGTCCAGCAGGTCTAACCGCCAGCTTGTTTGCTAAACATGCCTCCTCTATTGTTGCTCCCTATGCAAAGAGCCATCATGCTAAAAATCATTCATTTACCATGTGATGCCATTTTTGCCTCTGCAACATGTAATATGTGGTAAGCTTTCTTCTATTCATTGGTTATTCTATTCATTTTGCTAATGCAGTGATAAACTAATTAAAACTTTAAAATCAGGATTCAGTATTTGAGGAAAAGCTAAAGCCAGGGTCTGATTGTGTTAGAAAGCCTGTGTTGGTTCCCAGGTGCTCTCTACCGTGGGTGTAAACCAAGTTAATCCCCAAGGGCAGAATGACGCTGCTTCTGCTGCACAGTTTCTCTACAGGGCAGACACAGTAACAGTTTATCAATTTCACTTAAAACAATCTTTTCAGAAAATCAAACTGGACATAATCTTTTAAATGGTCACGTGTAGTTGTCGAGAGGACGTGTTTAAAGAGTAACATCTTTGTGGGTGCTTGTTTTACCTGCATTGCCTGGATGCTAATCACTGCTTGCCACCAGGGTGGCGGTGATCCGTGCACCATTAGGTGCTGCACTTCTATTGGTTAGCTCTGGCAGCAGTCACAGTGGGAGACACTATCAAGACGCATGTGTTCTACTTTATAATTGCTATGTTGGAAGCAAATGTGTGATCACTAAATAATTATGCTACTTAAATTTGGAGAACGTTATATTGTTTTCTGTCATCTTCTGGTGTTTTTGCTCAAGAAATAATGATTAATAGATTTGAGTGTCTTGTGCCATGTAGGTGCTAATGCGCACCCTGTGTAATCATACAACACCAGTCAACACCTGTCTTTAGGTGGGAATCCCAACAGGTGCTTTACTGGTCAACGACTGCAGCTTCTCTAATATGTTTTGACACTGTGGCACAATAGTGCAAATGCTTAAAACATAAAATGTTAAGTTAAAATGTTTACATTTGTGAGAGCACATCAATCTTTGTTTAAACTATTAAGTTTAAGAGTAGATCTGTGGTTTTACATTAAATTAATTTCAAACTCTGCAAGTTGATCTGCATTTGAATTACTAAATATATAAACATGTAACAGAAAACCTTGGAGGCCATGCAGGCAGGCACACCAGTTTAGTCTGACTACACCTTATAGCGCACCATGAAGGCATTGGTTGGATATTGGAAGGCCAGCTGTCTGTTAAAAATGGCACTAACAACAAGGCAAGGTCATAGTGAAGCCTCACAAACAGACTCTAGATGGCTTAATTCACCATCTTATTCTTTTTTAAATCTCTGCATTATGTGAAACATTTCCGAAATTGTTGATCAAACAATCTCTGGGAATTAGTTTTGCTATCGGTAGATGTTCCTTCTGAGCCTGGCTGGCTCTTTTAGCCATTCCTCTGGGGTGAGCTGCAGACCATAATCAGTCCACCTGTTGCTAGGAGACATGTAAGTCCAAAGCCTCTCTGGCTGGCTGAGGTATCCTTGTGCGTATTTAACCAGCTTAATTGAGTGCTGCTGCACCCACACGAATGCAAGGAGCCCCTCTGGTATTAGCTGCTGCCTCAGGCCAACGCTCTTGAATACACTGAAGAAACAGTGAAGAAACTGAGCAGCAAGTAAATAGCACACAAGCAGAATATTGAAGTAGTATTTGAAAGAAAAAGTCATAAAGTCGCCCAACCCAATTCAAGGTTGGGATGTATTAGGAGATTCTGATTTTAGTTTTTGAGGATCTTTACTTTAGTAATTCATCAACACATTTTCACGTCCGTCTGTCCATCTGTCTATCCGTACATCTATCTGTCTGTGGTTTTGAACTATACTGAAGCTTCACACTGACCACAATGGAATGATTCCAGCTGCAGAAAACCACTCCAGAATCCACCGTGTAGATGGAATGGAGCTGATGCTGCTTTACCCTAGTAGAGACACACAGGCAAGCAGGTAGACAAGCAGGCAGGCAGGCTGCCAGCCAGCCAGCCAGCCAGCCAGCCAGTCAAGCAGCCAACAGGCAGGCCTGGCAGGCAGGCAGACTGTGTGTTAAGTGTACACATAATAGGGAATGACAGAGACTGGGGGATGTTAAAATAAGGAATAAGAGGAATTGAGCTTGGACCAGTGGATTATGTCCATATACAGTCCTCACGCAGTATACTGCGTAAGTCTGTATATGTGTGTGAGCGTGTGTGTGTTGACCTTGTTTAAACAAACAGTCAACTAGCCCCCTGGCTCTCTCTGCCCTCTCTAGTGTGCCGGGCAAAAATCAAGTGTGTATGTGTTTGTGTATGTCGATAGGTCCTGGCTTATTGTGCCACAGTAACACCAGTGCCAGACAACTTGGCCCACTGATGACCTTGCACACCACTGCTGTCATTTTTACATCTGCTCCACACACATGTTGGACACTTGTGATCTACAAACCCGTTCAAGGACTACCATTGGCGTACACACTTTTTACCACGCGCTCGCACACCTTAAATAAATGACAGCAGCTCCTTGTAAGTGACGCACACATATGTGTGTATGTAGCTGCTCACTTACACACATATGCGCAGGCTAAGCATACGCATGCATACACCGAGGAGTCTCACCATGGCAACTGGGGAGCAACATAGGGAAACAACTTGGCAGATCACTCGCTGTAAGAAAGTATCGAGTTACCGCAGCAGGCTGGATCCAACATAGGTGAGAGGAGAGGACAAAGACGGCGAGGAGAGAGGATGACAAGAAATGTACCGAAACAATGGGAAAGGTGGTTCAAAGCAAACCAAAGACAAAGCATCAGATAATTTGCTGGCTGAATATGAAACACCAAGAGAAACATATTTGGGAAGGGAAGCATGTGAGTCTAATAAGTGGATCAGTAAAACAAATGATGGCCCTTAATAAGTGGAGACTTTATTTATTGGAGCTAAGTGTGTAACTGTAGCCTGGGGTTTTATTTTAGGAGAGAGTGTTCATTCTAAATTCAATCCACAGGCAGAAACAGCAGTTATTTCCAGACTTCAACCAGCACAGGCACGGGGACATGTGACTGGTTTTAATGTCAGCGTAGTTTAATATAAGAACAGATCAGCCTGCTCTTCCTCACTGACCGACCAGCTGGGGTCTCTCTGAACAGACCTAAAGGTGAGGAGTTAAAAGAGCCCATCCTCCTGTGGCATTTCACACTTAGAGTAGGAGGCTGGTGGAGGGGTGGCTCAGGACTGCAAAAGAAGTCAAGTGCGTGTGTGTGTATGTGTGTGTGTGTGATCCAGTGTCCCCTGTTATCATGTACTTGTTTACATGTGCAGTGGTTTTATATGTGCAGCTGAACCCAGAAGCTAGAAATGGAATCTGGAGTCTGGCTGGACTCTGTGGAGTGTTGGTGGTTTTAGTGTACTCAGAAATAACAATGCCTCATTTTTACTATTAGAGGATTGAAAATAAATTATTTGCTCCAATGATGGAAGTAGATTGAGTTAACTGGAATTGTCTTTATTCTTGTTTTTTAAAAATTCATATGAAATGAAATGCCACAGGAGAAGGCAATTTAAATCAAAGAAGTAGACAGTGCAGACTAAAACAATTCAAACAAGGTCAGTAACCAGATAAACAAAAAGGGGAAGTAGGTTTCATAATTGTTTGGGGTGTTTGAGGTACAGTTGTTCACACATATTCGCATGCACAGTTACATGCACAACGTGCCAACCATTACATACAAACCAAGTCTGGAAGTTTGCAGGGCCAAGGGTTCTGAAAGACAAAGTCTTTGAAGTGTGATTTGACAACACATTTTAAAGACATCTGTCTTCCCAATATCAACCTGATGATGGGGGAACCTGTCCGCACACGTGGGCATTGTTGGCTGATGCTAGTGTCATCAGGGGGCTGTTGCTGTCTGACTCCGCTGCAGGATCCTCTCCTCAAGGGTCATTTTCCCTGGTCCATGGTAGGAATTGAGCTGGACCCTGAAAAACTCCTGGGTGGGGCTTGAAGTTTCTTGGGTGCTGATTGGCTCTGAGGCTGCAGTACAGCTTATGGATGTCATGATAAACAACTGTCAGTTTGGACATAGATTTTATCGCAAACTGTAGAGGACTAAAAATACAAAGCACTATGTTGGACAGTCTCAAGCTCTCAAGATCCTGGACAATAAATCAAGATCTTTCTGTCATTACACAAGACTCAATTAACTGAAGCTTCTGAGTTGAAACAATCTGATTATTTTCAAAAACTGCTGCCTGCCTGTCAGTTTAGTGCCACCTCTCTGCAGCCTTCTAGTTATGTTGCGCTTTCTAATTGTACCTATGACACCTGTTTGTTTTTATTAATGACTACGGTATTATTGCTGATTCTACAGGGTTAGGTGCTGCATTTACATTTTATTTTTCCATTGTTCATTTAAGTGCATTATATAAGATTAAATTTAAAACAATAGGAAAGCATCTTCTCTTAGAATAATACACCCCTCAGCTCCTTCATGTTTACCTCCTTCCTCGTTGTTTTCTTTGTTATGACATCACGATTACATGGCAATCAAAATTTGCAATGCCTCCAAGGGTACGACCCTACAGTGGAGACACGACCATAAAGGGGGACAGGTGATAAGAATGGTTCCTGCCCCCAGCATTTACGGGGAACTACTGAAGTGGAAATGCACCTTTAGAGGAACTCGTTGCCTGTGTGTGTGTTTTTGTGTGGGTGTATGTGTGTGTGCATGTTTGTGCATGCATGTTGCCCCCACAGTAAAGCTGAAAAACTTAAAGGGTCCAGAGAGAGACAGACCACAAAAGGGGTTAAATGAAATTTATTTGTTTGCATGGTATCATTCATCTGTCTAAGTTAGAACATTTGTTGTCATGTCAACAAGTTTCAGATAGAATTTTTGAGTGTGGCTGCCTCACAGACACCCTCAACCAGATGCTGTTAACTCATTTCATGCTGTCTGGAACACACATGGTGCTGTGAATAAACGTGGTGATTTATGGACACACGTGTGTAAGCGCTCTATAGTGTCTGTCTTTATATATCGACAGTGAACCGACATGCTCACTAAAAACAAGGACACTTTAAAAATAATGGCAGATCCATTCACACCCACTGCATTATTAGCTTTTAGCTTGTTACTAACAAGAGTTATGTAGCTCCTAAGATGTCATGTGGTTTTCAAAATGCAAAGGTGAACCTTTACTGGTTTATCTGGACGCCCCATCAAGCATGTCTGACCACACATACGATAACATGCACATTCTCATCCAGCTGCATCATGCTTCCTTTACAGAGCAGTTAAAACAGATGGAGGATGTGGTCAAGGGGTGTCACCGTACCTCTAGGTTGGAAGTTGCTTTCTCTCTCTCTTTCACTCTCTATCTATCTATCTATCTATCTATCTATCTATCTATCTATCTATCTATCTATCTATCTATCTATCTATCTATCTATCTATCTGTCTGTCTATCTGTCTATCTGTCTATCTGTCTATCTGTCTATCTGTCTATCCGTCTATCCATCCATCCATCCATCCATCCATCCATCTTTTTTGGAAGAGCTTCTTCTTCCTCCCACCACATTTTAGCCTTAAATATTGATGGTGTGTAACACTCAGCTAAAAAGGTCAATATGCAGCTGTGGAAGTTAGTCTAGTCCTGAGTGGGCACAGGAATGAATGGTCTTGTTCTTCTAAGTTGGCCCTGATGTGCTGCCCTCCATGTGAGCTGGGGGTTTGGGCTGTGTGGGGCAGCACAGTATGTGTGAGTGAGTGAGTGAGTGAGTGAGTGAGTGAGTGAGTGAGTGAGTGAGTGAGTGAGTGAGTGAGTGAGTGAGTGAGTGAGTGAGTGAGTGAGTGAGTGAGTGAGTGAGTGAGTGAGTGAGTGAGTGAGTGTGAGTGAGTGAGTGAGTGAGGAGTGAGTGAGTGAGTGAGTGAGTGAGTGAGTGAGTGTGTGTGTGTGTGTGTGTGTGTGTGTGAAGACAGCATTCCATCTTGCTCTTCTGCTGTTTACTAAGTGCAGCATTACAAAAGTGGTGCAAGCATCATCTTTGTGTTTTTCTGAGGAGGACAGTTCTTGCCCCTCTTTACTTGTTGTAGTACTTGATCTTCCAGCACTGCGAGATTAATGAAGCTGCCTCTACTTTATCGGTTCTACCAAACAAGCATTGATGTTCGTGCTGGCATTTTTTCAACCACAATAGAAAAGGCTTCCTGTACCCAGTAGACCTCACAGAATGAGGTCTACTATTTGTGCAACGTCATACAACATTTTACATTTGCATACATAAACTTGTTTTTGTTATTATTTTTTACCCTTTTCTACTGTTTCCTTCTGTCCTGAAATCAGTATTGTCTAGAAATAGGACTAACTTAAAGCCTTACATTTACCATTTTTGTATTGTATACATGTACATGTACCCATCCATAGATATTAAAGGTTTTGGAAGTGTGTTAGCATCTATTATCTAGACTTTGACCTTATTTCTGCACTCTTATTTTGCTGTCTCTGTTTGTCTCACCTCAGCTTATTGGATACAACGAGAAGCCTGTTAACCTGCAGATGTTCATTGGAACAGCAGATGACCGGTACTTGAGGCCACACGCCTTCTACCAGGTGCACCGGATCACTGGAAAAACTGTAGCCACAGCCAGCCAAGAAATATTGGTCTCCTGCACCAAAGTTCTGGAAATTCCACTCTTGCCTGAAAATAACATGTCAGCCAGGTAAGTGCCAGAAGTATTCCATTACTGGAGTTGATCACCATGAAGGTATGCTCTCACTGACCATTGTTTTTATTCTTCAGAGTTCTGCCAACTCATACATGGCTTCAATCGTTTCGTTAAAAATCCAAAACTTTGATTAATTGTTATCATGGTACTTGATTAAGATTGAATTCAAGCAGGGATTTTGTAGGTCTGTTCTTTTCATTTACAGTTGTCTTTAATAATCATGGGCATTTTATACTGGTCTTCCCATCTTCTGTCAGACTTGTGGCCAGTTTTACTGTTTCCATTCCAGCTCTGCCTCAATATTTCTTATGTATGTTTGCTGAACCGAATCCAAATGTTTCTGCTCTCTGCCTTGCAGTATTGACTGTGCCGGCATCCTTAAACTGCGAAATTCAGATATTGAGCTTCGAAAAGGGGAGACAGATATAGGACGGAAGAACACGCGTGTCCGTGTGGTGTTTAGAGTGCACATCCCTCAGCCCAATGGGAAGGTGCTGTCGCTGCAGGCTGCCTCTATTCCTGTGGAATGTTGTGAGTGTGTCACACACTCCCAGACATATGTATTCTCACATCCTTGTATGGTACCAACACATAAACCTGCACGCTCCCATTAGCATGTGTGCATTAAGAAAACATTGTAGATTTTTTGCTGAGTTTGTCAGACTGGTGTTGACAAAATAGATATGATGATACATGACGTGTGTCACGTGTCTCCATTCATTCTGCAGCTGACTATCATATACTAAATAACATCTTCAACCATTCTGTTGTTGCTCTCAAAGCCCAGCGTTCAGCTCAGGAGCTCCCCCAGGTTGACAAATCCAGCCTGACCAGCTGTTTAGTTAGTGGAGGAGAAGAGATGGTCATCAGTGGCTCAAACTTCTTCCCAGAGTCCAAGGTCATCTTCCTAGAGAAAGGCCCCGGTAAGTGTGGATACACAGCCGTTCAGCATGGAAGTACTAAAGTTATACCAATAACAAACATAAATACAATGAAATAACATATAATGATAATACCTTGACAACTACTATATATAGACAATATTACTTTCCATGTTCATTTCTGCTGAGAACCACTCATATAGCTGCTGATGAGTACAAGAGGCTTATTTATAAGATTATTAATCCATCTGGATAAAGGGGATGTAATCTATGTCATAATTGAACATCTAAGTTAGGCATTACCACTTTATTGTTAATTTCAGTGTTATGTGACCTGTCACAGAAGCATTAGTCTGACTCTTAACGTTTCATCTGTTGCTTTACTATCATAATTATATTATGTGACAATATTCAATATTTTAAACATTTTCAGTTTTATTTACAATCATTTATTAATCTGCCTGAGAAATTGTGGTTAAAATTCATGTTGTGTGTGCATGCTTGCTGGTGGGTGTGTGGGTGTGTGTTTGTCAGAGTGTTGGTAGAACGCATGTCATTTTCTCAGCTTCAGCAAGTTCGTTACGACCACAGAAAATTTTATAGAACGCATCACAGATTCATGTCTGCTAGTGATGTTGTTCATGGGCGGACAAGAGGACAACTGGGGCCATGCATTGTCCTAGTATCATTGATTTTACATGTTTTACTTCATTTCACTTTTCATGACTTTATTAATCTTTTAAGGTCACTTTAAGAAGAAATACAAAACTATAAACCACTTTCCATATGTACAAAAGAAAGTGAAACTAAATCATATATTGTTAATAGATGTTGAATAACTATTAGATAGTTTTAAAATAGATACAATTTGTTATTTATTGTCATTATTTACATAATGACATCATTCATATCTATCTATATAAATGAAACCTTACAAGTCTTACAAGTAAAATGGTAAAAACAAACCCAAAAAGGAAGCAAAGAAGGTAAATTTTAGTTTGTATCTGCAATGAATGCTGGATCATATTTGCTTTACAGTAGAAATGCTGTTGAGAGAAAGTGGGAGGTTCTGGATAAATACGGCTTTATTTCTGCAATTTGTGAGGTAGAAGTTGTTTGTATCATTGAACAAAGGCTTGGGCTAAAGAGATCACAAGGTTAAAGTCTTGTGTTGGCTCCCAGCTTGTTTTGCCTTATCTTGTTTTTCTTTTGTGCAGTACCCAATCTAAAGCTCATGTCACAGCTGCACATGTTTGTAGCCAGTCTGTGCCTGCCCGATGTACCTTTGTAATGTATGGCAACAATTTCACACAAATAAGTTTGAGTCCTCTCCATGTGTTGCTCACATAGATACAAATGCAGTACAGAGGACCTTCTTTCAGGTGGACTGGATGAAGTGTGGCCAGAACAAGCAAAACGGATCAAACACGTCACTTTTGGTCGTGTTTTTATGACATCTAGTGGAAACCTCATAGAGGGTGCGTCATGGTTTGGGAGGCAGGCAGGGGCCCCGTGGTGCATGAAGGCAACATTGTGGAAAGAGAAGCAGAAGGAAGGGGCAGATTAATTGATTCTCCTCCTCATGACTAATCCTCCTGTTTTAGTGCAAACAGGCAGCAACTGCAGTTAATAAAGGCAAGCAAAACAACACAAGATATAGGGAAGAGGGAATGGCATCTGTTTAACCAGCAGCTCTGACTCGAGTAACAACAGCAGTTTTTGCTTGACTTGGTGTTTGGTGTAAAAACGCATAAAGTAAAGCATCCACGAAAATATTTCTATTTACAGCTGTTACACAAGATTCTTTTTCCAGTATTTGTACCTTTTCAGGTATAGAACACTTAAAACATATTAGTGAATACATTCTTTGAACTGAAAAGTAAGTTTTTTTGTACCTTTGGCCAGATTTTAGTTTATCCTGGGTTGCTAATTACATTTAAATCAGCACAATTAAAGACATTTAAAGTATGATGTCTGGCTGATCCATGTTATTGGTCCTGCCTGGTATGAGGTTCCTGTTGATGCACGTTGTCTAAACCGAGACTGTGGGTCCTTGCTTCTGCCTGTTGAATGTCAACAAGCTGCACTGTAGTGAGGAGCTTCTGTCAAAGACTTTCAAGGTCATTTGGCACTTTGGAATGACGCACATTTGCAGCATTCCCATGCTTCCTGGAAAATCAGGAAAACCTGGAAGAGTAATGAGCAATTTTCCAGTCATAGCAAACTATAAAGAAAAGGTCAAATGTGTCTTGGAAAATATTACAAAAGTGGGAACCCTAACTTGGTTGTATGTATGTAATATACCTTCACAGGAGGGACTAACTTCCATCAGACCCTCGGTGTTCATAGAAAGCTGAATTTTTCTGTTTCATGTCATGTTGACTGTAAGTTAACGTCCTTATGCAGCTCATCTGCACATCAGAGTGGTTTGTTGGCGGAATCCTTTTGTTTTGTCAGAAGGTAAACAAGAGTAGAGTGGATTTCCTCCATGGGAGTGTGATAAAACAAAGTACAAAACAAAGTTGCACCCACACTGTACAACATAGACTTGATGTGTTACTTGATTCCAGAGTTCCAACACACCTAAAGCTTTCACTGTTTTCAGAGCAGCTGCTTTAGTTTAAGCAGCTATTTGAAGATTTTTGGCCAAATATTTATATCCTTCGAAATGAAAAGGGCATCCTCTTTTCATTACAACTCAAGTAAAATAATTACTACATTCCCTTTATAATTATGGGAAGGAATAAACAGAACAGCTTTTCCCTTTAAGGCTTCTGAGTCTTTGAAATGACATAATTCTGACTTGGTTTTCCAGCTTTACTTCTAGTTTCATGTATCACAGTATAAAAAAAAAAACAACCTCTACCGCAACAAGATTCACTCATATATCCCCAGTTTCCATAGAGCGCCTTCCATAGTATAGCTGTTAAGCTGTCTCAGCTGGAGCTGATGATGCACTTGAAACAAAATGGGGTGTTCGAAGGAGAGCTGATGCTCACCAGGGACTGTAGCACAAAGAAAGTCTAAAAGTTCTACTTCCATTCTGTTTGTGACAACTGAAATGTAAAGACGTGAGACTCATTCAAATGCGAGTCTTTTGTTGTCTAAATTCTAGATGGACGACCGCAGTGGGAAGTTGAGGCAAAAATCATTCGTGAGAAATCTCAAGGCGTAAGTATTCTGTTTCCATCTTTCCAATGGGTAATATTGAGCTTTGAAATGATGTGGACTGTTTCTTGTAGCCTTGCATGGTGGTGGAGGTGCCTCCCTACCATAGTAAGACAGTGGCCTCAGCTGTGCAGGTGCAGTTTTATGTCTGCAATGGTAAACGAAAAAGGAGCCAATCCCAACGCTTCACCTACCTCTCAGGTAAAACACCCGCAGACAACCAAACCATCATCACTTGCTTCTTTTGCCACTGATGCAAATGTTTAGCCACTCAAAGAGACTAAGACCAGTTAGATTAGAGAGGACGTGTAGTTAAGTGATACTCTCAAGATCTTGTGTGCATTCCTCTGTGTCTGCTGCTTCCTGCGAGCAGAGACAGTCGTTACATGCTCCCTTGTTGTGCACCTCTCCCGGGGAGCTTGACTAACCCGCTTTCTTTCTTGCATTGCTGTGGTTTTGATGAGGATCCTGCACTAGCAGTAACATCAACACCTGCCAGCTGTTTATTTTGGAAAACCCAACTGCACATTCAAGCCAACTTTGTTTCCTCCTATGCACTGTAGTTGCACGAGGTTTTAGAATGCACATATTTGACTCTGGTAAATCCTTACTATACACAGACCTTGAGGTGTATTTTGGTATAATTATTGTAGCAGAAAGGAAACCGAGCCCCATTAAATTTTAATATCAAAGGATTTGACATGATTTTAGTTAAATTTCTTTCATGCTACTTGATATTGTGGTTGTATTGTCTTCCTTTCTTCAAGACAGTCATACTGAAAATACGGTTGGTGAAATTAATGTCATGTGAGCGTTTTGTGCAACGTATTTAAGCCCAGACTTTTACCGCAGTTATGTGTGTATGTATTCATGCTTTTAAGCTACCTCGTCCTTCCACCCACCAGTGTTTCTGTTTGCAAGTGCACCCACTTATCACATTTAGTTCCTGTTTCACTGATGACAGATCAGGGCGGCCAATCAGACCAAAGCTTTCCAAGTCAGCTATACTGGTCCAATTTCAAGATGAATGTTTGACAGTGCAGGAACGCTTTTAAATGAACAGTTCAGCTATGTTTAATGTGCAGATATTCAGCACCACTTCTCCCTTATCTCTGATATTGAGGCAGGATCGGGTGAGATGGGCCACACTGAGTGAATTTGCTAATTCACATGGTCTGGTTTTGGCTGTGGGGCATTGAGCTCTTCTACCCACACAACATTTCACATGATGGCACCCGGACAGACAACATATGCTCTGTGATTCAGAGCTGGATAAAAATAAAACTCACTGTCACATGGCACCAGATTGGGAAATAGGTTACAGATCGGAATAGCAGCTCTTTCAGTTGTCACAGTTAAAGGAAATGGCCCCATTTAATACCAAGATATTGCTTGGTTGTTATATGTAAAAAATACTGCGCAAGTTTACAAAAATTATCCTAAAATATAAACTCCTTGGTTTATAACCACTGACTAAAATGAAGCATTTTAATTTGGGAAAAAGATTAATTTTGAATAAAAAAAAATCGATCAAAGAAATCCTAAAAGCAAAGACTTGGGATACTGGTGTGAATTGCCCCCCATTCCCCAGTTTTAATGCCATAGACTGGATGATCCCTGGGGATTGAGAGTGTAAAGTGAGATTAGTGGATAATTGAGGCAGATTTCTAAATTGAGTTGTTTACTATACCTGTCTTTTGGATGATCCTGTAGAACTAATAATGTCTTTATCGTCTTTAACAGAATTTTTATTGTGTATGGTTCTTTTAAGTTTGTCATCTCTGCCACTTTCTGTTTCTTTCTCCCATTTAGTCATGGTGAAACAGGAGCACAGAGATGAGTTGGACCTTCCTTCAGTACCCCCTATATCAATGCCCCTGGCACATGCTTCCAGTCTGGTGTGCACCCAGCTACCTTCTCCTGAGCAGGCCCACCCATCAGACAGCCTTCTGTCAAGTCCCCCTCGCAGCCTGGCTGCAGGCTCCGGACCTGGCCTGCTACCACTGCAGCCTCCCTGCCCCTCAATGGGCTCCCCATCTTTTCAGCACCTGCCTCATGTACAGGGCCACAGTTTGCAGCACCACCCTGCAGATTGCCACATGACGTTCCATCCAAACTCTGTTCCTGCTCCTGCCAGACCTTCCTATCAGCCTATGCAGCACTGTCACAACCTGTCCTTTAATGGCCAGTCCAACCTTGCCTCTCATAGCTATGAAAGACTGCCCTTTCAGCAAAACCCCAGCTCAGCATCACACCCAATGGCAATGGGAATGGTCTACTCTTCATCCCCTTGCTCATCACCATCTGCACCTTCTACTCCAGGCAGCAATCCTATTGTAGGCTCTCCTCAGAGCCAGCAAAGCCTGCTTAACCCTTCATCACCTCACCTCCACACGCTTGGAGGCTATCACTGCTCCCCAAATCCCACCCAGGTCCCCTCACCAAGTAGCCACCCCCTTGTGGTGCAGCACTCCTCCCAGCTCCAAACAGCTATGAGCTACCACCCAGTAAGTCAAAGGTCAGCCTCCTGCCCCACACCCTCCACTGCTCCTCCTCCACGGATGATCCCCTCTCCTCATTCTGGGCCTTCCTCTCCTCAGCTCCACTCATTGCCCTATCAGTCCCCAACGTCGTCCTCTCCCACATCTGGTGGCAGTCCTCTTGGTGCTCTGCAACAGCAGCATTCAGGACAACCTTCTCCCCAGGGAACAAGCCCAGTTATTGCCAGTCTGTCTCCAGGAGCAGCAGCAGGGCCTCTGGTACATCCCCTGAGCCCACAGGGACCCTTCTCCACAGAGGGAGAGAGGCTGAACATTAAACAGGAACCAGAGGAGCGGGAGCCCACGTTCCGCTCCATCGGTCTACAGGACATCACCCTGGATGACGGTAAAGATGTGCACACATGCACGCACGCACAGCCAATAAGAACACTGTGCATACAGTAAAGTCTTTTTTTAAAATTGGATTTGTTTGTTTGCTGACAGGACATAACAAACATTTTATACATAAAAGTTAACTATTGTGCAGGAGAGATGCAAGCCAAAAAGGCTTATAAAATACCTCCCCTAGGTAAAGTAACATTTATATAGAAATTGGGTACAAAAACTGGGGTACAAAGACAAAAAAAAAAGTAGAACTTCAATCTGAAATCAACCTCTGATTAAGCTTTGGTCATCTACATTCTCTATAATGTCTGTTTTTTGTTTGTTTTGTTTTATCACATCCCAGAATGATAAACAGGGATAAACTGATTATAACAGTTGATCAAATCTCCACACTGGTGTAGGAAGAGATAATTGGAACAAGGGATGAAACTGCTCATTCCTCTTTCAGGCAAGTTGTACAGGCAAGTTGTCAAGTAGATCCTACCAGTCTCAGTCAGGATGGTTTTAAATGTCTCTGTCTTAAGCTCTTGGTTTAAGAACAGAGTTGATTGTGTTGACTTCATCAAGCTTCAGCTTTAGGAACTCGTGGAGAATTAGCAGGAGATTATTCTATATTTTGTGAAAATGATGTTAACTTAAACATTGTTTTCTGTGTAATAAAAAATCATAGATAATCCTGTGACCAAAGGAACAGCTTTAATCAGCCAAACATCACACACAGAGACTTCAGTCAGTCATGTGCCTGCTGGATTTGTTCCATCTGCCAGGAAGTAAGCTGCAAATCTCTGTCAGTCTGGGCCGTTACACAGTCAACCTAAAGTTGTCCTCTAAAAAGCGCCTCCACAATCACCTTACAAGGAGTCCGAGATTAACAGAACCCTCAGTGCAGATTTGAAACAAAAGAACTAAAGAAACTGTACTAAAATGTTAACAACTTAGGAAAGTGGTACCTGTGTTTCAGACAGAGAACTACAACAAACTGGTGAAGACAGTAGTACCAGCAGCTCCTTATCCAGCCATCATAATCATGGGAATCATAGCCAGCTGGGCTGAGGAGCCTATGAGGAAACAGGGAAGGACAGCCCCAGCTGAAGGCCATCGGCTCAATCAGAGCAGGCCCCAAAAAACCCTGTCTATTATCATGGCTGTCTCATATTTAAATCATATTTGTACTGCTTCAATTAAGACGTGGACAAAAGCTCACATTTCCTGCCCCTTCAATCAGTCAGTCATTTAAATTGACATCTACATTAGAGAGAATTCACTCAAGGACACATTAACGAATCACCCAGTGACATTTGGGGGGCCACATGGGGCTATCATGTAGCGTCCTGCCCACAGACTAATAGAAGGTGTTTCAGCACTAAAGCAGCATTTGGCCTAGAACCAAACAAGCTGTGCCAGTTTTCTGTCTTCCTGCTGACATTATTCCATATTCCTGTCCCACACTGTCCCTTCCCACAGATGTCAAAAAGGGGTCTGTGAATGAATCACAGTTTTAGTCTGGAACAGGAGTGCACAGGGGGATCAGATTTGTGCAATAATGTGACGAACACAAGATCAATGCGTATCCAGTTATGTACAAACAGCAGGACCAGTTGTTGCTTTGTCAAGCTAGTGAAAATCTGATATGTGATTATGATGATAGTCACCATAGTTACCAAGATATTCGTGTGAAGTCCTGTGGTGTGTAAGGAAGGACATACAATAGTCCTAAAGAGGACCCCCTCTGAACCAGCCGCAGGTTTAAGGGTCACTTTTAGCTTCTTTTCTGGCTTCTTTTAGGAGAGAGATGGGACCAAGACAGCAGGTGGTCTTTTGTGATGTTTCTTGATGATGTTTTGACATTGTGTTAGTGTGTGGAACCTGTGAGGTCCTTCACACCACCTGATACATCCAGATAATGGCCACAGAGCGTTACCAAGTCTGGAAAGTACAAAATCACATGAAGTCATTTTTGACAGACTGATGTAAAAAACATTTGGATGCATTTGGAGTTTGACTAAATATGGATTTTTTTTTTCTTCACAATTCAATTGATTTGAGTCCAGCATCAAGGTCCATGATGCTGCTGACAGTGTTGATCTGGATGGATGCAGGAGTTCCATAATCAGCATATGTCCTTAGTACATACACACTTGTTAGTCCAAGTGGCAATTTGAGATTAGATCTAAATAAATTTCATCGAAATTTTATCAGTTGACTTATAAAATCTGGACATTGTAGATGAGAATCAGAGCAGCTGTATGTGCACCATAAAAAAGCAAACAAAGTGGACTCTTTAGCACATTCAGGAGAAGCCATTAACCACCATTTTGACAGTTTTCTCTCCTTTGTTAACATGTCTGGTTTTGTGCTCTATGCCATATTTAAATCAAGCTCCTAAAGTGTTGGAGTTAATAAACAGCCTGACACAGCAGCAGTGAGGAGGTGTGATATGTGCGTTTGCAAGGGTCGGCCTCATTAGCACAGAACCATTGTCAATAAGTCATGTATGAAGGCCCAATGAGCACGTCTTATGCACGCCCTCACACACGCTATCCCACAGTGAACTTGTGTAGGAGAGCCTGATGACAAGCGTTGCTTCTCTATAATGTTTGTCCCTTTATAAATGATGAGTGCGCTCACAATGCAGAGGGTGGAGGAGCCCTCCGAAGGTAGGATCCTGCTCCTGACCAAAAAAGTGTGAGAAAACTCTGTGAGTGACAGGGTTTAGCTGGGAATGTAAGCTCCCCTTTAGGCCTGTTACTAAAAATAGCTTTTTGTGCAAGCCGTGTAGGCCGTGTTGTGAAGTTTACAGCCAGCTCGTTTTTAGGAGGTCACAGCTCACTTTCTAAAGTAGACCACAGACTGAGTGATCATGATAGACACACATATAAACAACAGCTCAACTAATGGCTGCTCAAAAAAGATAAAACACTCAGGCAGCCAGGAGTATTCTTTACACTGCTACATGTGCTTCCTGTTGGCTACTCTGCTTCCTGTGTATGTGGGGGTGTGTATTAGCTTTTCTGAATATACATTTCACATGCAAACTGAGGACATTATGGCTGTCATCAGGCCTGGGAGCTGGGGAAAGCACTATGTCAGTGGAAGCTAAAGGTACAAATGGGTGTAGGGTCCCCCAGTCAAGAATGAGTGTTTCTTCACTCAGCATTGTAAATAACATGTTTTAAACAGATTGTTTTAGGTCACAATTAGCATAGCATAGTTAGCATAGCTTTGGCTATGGAAACGTGAGAAAAACCTTTAGGTCATCTGGAGTTAAAAAGGGCTTCATTATAGCACATGCAGACGCATGGACATCAGCAGATATCGAGTCCTTCAGCACACATACGGACAACAGTCGTCAGTAATTTTGCAGCCACAGTAAATAGAAAGAACTGACTGTTTTCATAGTAACTTAATAAGTTCAGGTTTGCTGTAGCCCTTTTATACTGTATGTGTGTCTTTCTGTAAACACTATAGTAGCTTAAAGACTGACCTTGATGATGACGATGATGATGATTAGCTGTGATTAGCGCTGCTGAACATTTAGCTAATTTATCAGCACAGGATGATCCGTTTATTGACAGCTCATTTTTCTGGAATGCTTGTTGATGGTCCACAGAAAAGGCTGATGGAGAGGGTTAGTGGTTATGGTTCAGGGATACTGGTTAGAGGTCAGAGATAGGGATCAGGGTTAGCAGTCAGGGTTAGGGTTAACTCCTAACAGCTGTGGGAGGTAACACAGCACACCAATGACATCAAATACCTACATTATTGTCCTCTGCACGTCAGCACACGTACAGGACAGTAGTGTACAGTTTAGTGAACTCTGTCTGTCTTCAGTCAGGACAGTGAAATCAGAGACATGTCTTCTATATTTCTTTGGGAACTGTGACATCTGGTTTAACTGGTTTAAGATTGAGGCGTGCAGCATCTGAAGAGAGTTTCTTGCCTTATTCCACCCAGAGATAAGAACGCAGAACTGCCTAGAAGGTTCATTTAGGAAGATGCTGTCAGGAATGTGACCCTTCAAAGAGTACAGCCTATGGGAAATATATTAGCTGATGGGGCCTCTTGACCACAAACAGTCATTTCCTGAAGCTTGGCAACCTTTGGTAAAAGCCCACCCCCGTAAATACCAGCAGCAACTGGTGGTGGCGGCTAACAGCTGCTCCTCACTGGTTCCTCTCAGCATGTGCAGATAAGACCAGCATCAACCGAGTAGGGCAAAAGTGGAATTTCATTTCCTGTAGTAGATTTCATCTCTTTAACACCCCAAACATCTTATGAGTTCATATGATTTATAAATCCATCTTTATTTCCACACTTTTAGACCATCAGACAAAGTTGTTTTTCACATTATTGGTCCAGACCAGGGGAAAGAATACAGATACACATTTAAGTAAAGTGTGTGTGTTCCAGCCATCAGCTAAGCATGACAATAACAGAGCAGCTCTTGATTTGATGGCATGAGGAGAAGAACAGAGGAACCCAAACTTTCCATCAGATGCTGCTCAATAACAAGCTTTACTGGAACGAGTGAAACCCAACCTGCCCTTTCTCATCTTTCCATTAACTTCTGCTTTTAGAGAGCAGGATGCCGAACTCCTGGCAGGGGCTGCTCCTTGTCCCCGCCAGTGTTGGATGGGGGCTGGAAATCCTTCAGCCAGATGAAAACCACATAATAAAGGCTGAGTTTTGTTGCTGTACGATCAGCCAGTGAAACGGCAGCAGCTCGGCTCTGACTAAAGCAGAGAAGAGTTCCTGGAATTAGTTGTTCTTTTGAAAAAAAAAATAGCGTTGCTCACATTTGTCCTCAACATGTTTGTGATTAAAGTCTTCAGTTTGGGGGTGTCGTGGCTGATGTCACTATGGAAACATGCAGCATCTGATGCATTTTGCTTGGATGGAGATATTTGAAGGATTTGGACTCACAAAAGAAGGAAAAGGGTCATCTCACATCTGGAAACTGGCTGCATTTGATGGACAGAATATTCGGCTGGTGTCAGCTGATATTGAATTAAGTGTGTTAGCACCCGCCATGATGGCAGATCAGGGCGAACATGGCTCTCTGGTGATCTTCTGGTGATCTCCTTCTCTGAACATTGTCTGCGTGCTGTTTTGTTCCAGGTGGAAGGTGCGAGTCATTTATCGTCAGGTCAAACGGAAAATCCAGCGATGAATCACTGTAAGAAAGTGACGTTTGAATGAGCTTGCACGCTGCTCTGTACCCGCTGCTTCGTGCACGCTCACCCACTCTCAAACACACGTGCAGGTGAGACCCAGCAGCTGGGTAAAGTGAATGTTATGGCAGGGGATGTGCAGGATTCTCCACAGTTTGTCTGGGGAGGCTGGTGGTTCTGAGTCTGTTCTTGTGCGTGACACTGCAGAATCCAGCCAGGAAACTCTGAACTTTGATGTTCCTTCTTGTAGACAAACCCTGTTCTTTCCCCTTTCAAAGGTTTTCCACTGTAGCATGTTGTCTTTATTTGCTGGAGCCAACAATCAGTCAGAGAATCATCTAGCTGGGCTCCTCTGCCAGACTCGTGTGTGACAGAGGGGTTATTCTCTTATTGCTTTTCCATTTCCATAGCAGATCTTCTGTTCTGTGTTAGATCTCCTCAGTAGAGCTCTGATCTGAGGACCTGCAGAGACATTGTGACAGGAACAACACTCTTAAGCTCTACAGAAAGGCTGCATATTTTAAAGAATCTAGAGATAAATAAGAGGAGAGTCTTAATTTGTTGTAGGATGTTGGTATGAAGCTGCAGTCTTTGCTCCTGCTGATGTCTCCTGACCTTCAAGATGATGTTTA
Source organism: Takifugu flavidus (assembly GCF_003711565.1). NCBI lineage: Eukaryota > Metazoa > Chordata > Actinopteri > Tetraodontiformes > Tetraodontidae > Takifugu > Takifugu flavidus. Next base: position 5,594,775 of record NC_079521.1, read on the forward strand.
TGTCATGACCCAGCTTTACACACTTAATCCTGCTCCATCAGAAACACAGAAACACAGGTCTAAAGATGAGCAATGAACCTGTACCAGAGCAGTGAAGAGGAAGAAGGAGTGGTGGACGCAGCAGCAGACGTGCGTATATTGGAGCAGGGGACCCCCCCTCACAGTCATAAGAAGAGGATCTCCCTCCAGCTCAGCCCTTCAGAGGAGAAGGTGGTGCTGAGTCACCTCCTGCTGAGCCGGACCAGTAAACCTGAGAGCTCCTCTTGACTCAAACCTCTCTCACTTCTGCATTATTGATGTGAGGAACTCCACCTTTAGATGATTAACGGCATCTGAAACGTGTTTCAGTCTTATGCAAAACATAACCTTTCACGCAACCTTCACGCAGAAAATCAATGCCCCTCTGAGAGATAAAGAAAAACAACTTTTTACTTTTTTCATCTTTCCTCCATCTTCAGACCAAGATGGAAATTTACTTTTTAAATTATTTTTTTTTACATCAAGATGTCCAAATTTCCACCCTGCTGAGCCAATAAAACAATGATGTCTCTGACAGATGTTCTGGAGGTTCTTTATTTACAGGAGGAAAAAGAGGTGAATCATGGAACACCAGTCTGGGTTGGCTGTAATCAGCTCAGTGTAAAATGATGGTCTTCTGCTGGTCTTCTAATATTGCTCTGATGGGCTTCTGCTGGTCTTCTGTTGGTGTTTGGCTGCTCATTGCTGAGCTGGGATCTGCCTATGGACTGAGTTTAGCACAGAACATTGTGATTGATCACCTGATTGATTTGGTTCCATCCCTTTGTTGGCTCTCACCAGTTTTGATGCTTTTTTAGTCTTCTCTACATATTTTCTCATTAAACTGACAATTTTTATTTCACCCTCGTGTGCACGTGACAAATATAATCAAGTGTTTAACTTGTAGATAAAGTCATCAACATGTAAATGTTTGCTTAGAGTGTGGTGTGTGTGTGTGTGTGTGGCTGACATGGGAAAGGAAGAGCCTCCCACGCTAACAGGATGATGTGAGTGATGGTGGCCAGACACAAAGCAAGCAGCAGAAAACACAAATAAAACCGAATGTTCTGCATGAAAAGTGCTGCTCCTGCGTAAACACGCCGGCGAGCAGCTAACAGAGGGGAAGAGCTGTCGCGGCCACACGTGGGCGGAGATGAACGCATGAACGATGACAGGAAGGTAATTATGAAAATGCTAGAGCTGATGGAAGCTACATGCATTGGTTTCTTTAGCTGCACGGACATGTGTGTTGGCAGTTCCCCTGGAGATCTTCCAAGCTGGTCAGAAAGGGCTGTAGCTAAATGGACCTTTTGACCTGCTCAGGTCACCACGCCCACCATCGGCTCCACTGCCAAAATCTTGAAAAGCCTGGAACAAGCAGCAAACACTTGGTCCCATTTTCCATGAATCCCAAACAAATGAGCACCCTTCTCCATGTTGTCTTGTCTTTGTTGAACCTTGATCGAGTCCACGTCTGCACTTTTTACTCCAACCTCTCATGTCTCCTGAGGTCTGAATGGAGGCACCAGATGTGAAAGGTCTTGTCAATGAGCGGCCCAGCACTGCCATTCACGGGATGCTCTGGACTCCCAGTGAATGTTCCCTACAGGACTGGGTCGCCACTGTCAGCAGGTTCTGGTAAATTAAAGGTCTCTCTAAAGGTGTTTTGCCAGGATCACGGTCTCCGAGGGGCTCAGGGAAGCGGCGCCCTCTGCTGGCGAGATTTTCCTCTGCACGTTGGTGCTTTTTTTGTCGACATGAGTGAAGCTCCAGCCTTTCTGCTCCATCTGTAATTCCAGGTTAACAATTTTGGCAGGATACTATATTACAGCTCTTATTCAAATTGTCTCAGTTTGTTGCGAACCCAGAAAAGAAAGTGAATCATGCAAATCAAAATAAATCAGAGAATGAACCTTTGAAGAAAAAGTTGTTTGTTCTAGTAGAATGGTGAGTGTTTCCTGGCTAAGGTGGATTTGCACTTGAGTGTAAAGGCTCAATTGCATTTTTCTTTGTTTTTCTTTCCACAGTGAATGAAATCATCGGCAGAGACATGTCCCAGTCCCCCAGGGGGGCATCTTAACTAACTCTACACAACATTGACTCTGGACCTGGTCCATGTGGATCCTGGTCCTGGTGCCTGTCCAGCTGCTGAACCTGCATTAGATGGAGAAGGGAGACCAGAAGAGAAGGGCAACAGTGTAACGAAAGATGGATGGATGAAGCAGCAGCTGTTCTACGGAGCAGCTGGACCATCAGCCCACCCTCACAGAACACGTCAGACAGAACCCACATCTTCATACAGACTCAGAAGACCTCATACTCACAAAGCCTTCAGAAGCAGCATTAGTCAAATGTGGTTTCTTCTGTCTTCTCTCAGAGCTCCAACTCTCAGGACGCTAGCAGACGCTGCAGATCTGCCGAGTTAATGTTCTACGTTCCATGAAAAATGTTTCACAATTGGATTTTTGACACTCGACCGACGGTACAGAAAACACCTCCCACCCTCTTTCTTGTTTCTAATGACAACAGCATTCAGGTCTGGGCTCCTGACAGGAAGTCCATCTAAGACCTGCAACATTCCACACAGTTAAGTAACGGCGCAGAGATCTCCCCTCTTCCTCTTCTTTGCTTCCCAACATTGAAAAGCTGCCTTATTAACAGTATCAGCAGTAGTTAAAGCTTTTCCATCAATTTGGTTGTTGCTGCACAGCTGCCTTTAAGTTTGACTGTTGGATTTTATCTAAAAGCAGATGTGCAAGTAAAACCGAGGGCATTTGACCAAAATCTGTTAAGGAGGCAATGTGTTTGGCCCCTGGGCCACATACTAACATTACTCCAGTGGCACTCAAGTTTCTCTTCAGGCAATAAATTTCCAAACTCTCCATGGGGCTCTTGTGTGCCTTCTCAGCTCTGACAACCAAGTCAACACATGGTTGGACAGGTTAAAAAGTTTTAAACTCATAAAGGCATAAATCCTATATTGCATTAGTGCCCTCCCCACCAGCAGCACATCTGGGTCAGCGTCGTCCCTGTTTGCAACAATCAATCTCTTCTCTTCGCGCAGTCTCTGTTGCCAGGGGCAGGGCGTACTTTTAACATTTTATATTGTGACACACGTGCAGCACCAGTTCAGCAGCAATAATGGCAGGATTGAACAGAGGGATTGTTACTTGTTTCCAGTCAGTCCCAAGTTCAAATCATTATGCTATGCATTAATATTTCGCGTAATGCCTTTGAAAAAAGTTTAAAAAAAAAAAAAAACCTCGATGCCTATAGGACTAGACTTAAGTAAATAGTTTGGTTCTCTCAGCATCCCAGAGTCACGTGTATGTATGTATGTGTGAGAGAATGTGTATGGTTACAGCAGTGATATTTGTAATCACTCGAGCACTCGCGTATCCAGGCTATGCAAACATCAGCAAATGTGGGAGAATAAATCAGAGAAATGAGATTATGTTTGTAATATTGTAGCTTATGAACTCCAGGAAACATTCAGACCTGTAAGATTTTAGGAGGCCTTAAACTCTTGTTTGGAACCAGTTTGTCTGCGTGTCTGGATGCTGTTCTGGGTTCAGTAGATTTCCCATGACAAAGACATTAAGTCTGTAACTTCTATTATTATTATTCATCTTTCTTTGTCAGGGTTCTGGGTGGGAGGAGGAAGAGGGTTTATATTTGCAGATCAAGCTGGTTCTGCAACTTTAAAGACTCAAGTCAGCAAAAGACAAAAATAAACAAAACCAGCATCCACATTGTGGCTCATGTTCTCTTCTGTTTCAACCAAAGACCGAACAATTTGTTCCCATTTTTGCTGTGGAAAAACAGACAGTACAACTCTATTTTTGATACTTGGTAATGGATGTCATTCCTAAAAGGTTGGGGACATTTGTTAAAGGGAAATACAGGTTTAGCTCACATGTACTGAGCCTTGTATTGTCATTTCTTGTATATTTTGGATGTTAATTTTTTTTTTTTTTTAATTTTCAAGACTGCAGTGCTTTTTGAAATTATTCAAAGGGAATACCTTGCATCATTCTGTAGGCTTCAAACTAGAATATATCAATAAAAGTGAAAACTGCTTTTGTGTCTGCTTTAATGTCTAGCATCATGCTTTATTTATCTGCAATTTAAACGTTGCCATCTAGCGGCCTGTATGGGTTGTTTCACTTTATTGATTGTGACGCAACATAAAACTGGTTTTAAGTTAATAAAAAAAAGTAACCTTAAATTCATTCATACTATACTGATCCTATTTGAGGAGAAATGTTACTGCAATTATTTATTCAAGTGTAAAATCAAATTATTCATCCAGTATTTTCTCTTTATTATTGTTTACAGTCATATAGACAGAGCTAAATTTATACAAGTCTCAAACTTGCAACAAAAGAAACATTCCCTTTGCCCCAGAGGCCAACCTATCTGTGTCAAGGCCAGTCGGAACCCTGGTTAAAAAGGAAAACAAGTAAGACAGGTGTGAGCAACCCGGTTACAGGAAAAATAACAAAAATGCAGCTTTTACACAGTTCTCTGGACATCAGAGGCCTGAAAGCACAAGAGAAGAGAAGCAGGTTGAGCAGCTGAAGTCCATCAAAAGGCTCCAGGATGAACCGCTGCTCTTTCGTATTAACAAAATCACTTTGGTAAAGAAATTGGATCTGGCTCCAGTCAGACTAATAATGTAATCTATAGCGCTCTGGAAAGCACAATGCTTTTGACAGAAATAAGTTAGAAAGGCATCAGCGGCAGATGTGAGGTGTTGTGGGTGTCCGTCTGTGGCAGAACAGACACGTGCACGCCAGGAATCCTTCACTTATTTTAGCGGGCTTAAGTCTCTATGGCTTTTTCTCTTTCCAGGCACCTCTGAACTGGAGACCACATAAACACATAAAGCTGCACAAAACAAAGGTAGAAAATCTGGAAGAATCTTAATCTTTTAGTGGTTAAGAACAAATGTTTAGAGGGGGAAAAAAAAAAAAAAAAGATCAGAAGTAGTTTGCACTACCTCGAGCACTGCAGGTTTAGATGGACATGCATATGTGGCTGAGAACATCTGCTGATACAGATGTGTCCAGGCTCCACAACCAGCGGCATGTGCACTGACATTCGTACTCATTATCCTGACATGAAGCTCGAAAGACTTCCAGCAGATAGCCCAATCTGGTTTCCAGAGCGTCAGCGCTTGCTGATGGACAAATGGAGCTCCAGTCGCTCTTTCAGACGCCATCGTGTCAGCTGAAGCTAGTTTACAGCAGATGTATGTAGCAGATGAGGGCTTTGCAGTGGGAGGTTAATTAAAGGGCTGGTGCTCAGTTACAGAAAACCAAATGGACCTGCTGGCCGTAGAAAGTGTGGTTGGAGCGCTCGGCTACGGCCTGTTTGGCCATCTCTTCGCTGGGGAATGTGATCAAGGCCTCGCCGCTGCATTGTCCACTGAAGTTGTACAAAATGAGAACAGCATCAGGCTGGAGCTGCAGGGGAGACAGAAGCAGATGGTCAGCATCTGCAGGATTTGTTGGAGTTACACTGCACAAACACCAGGGGAGCCCACAAGCCAAAGAAGGATGGTCATTCACCTGCTCCAGTCAGGTTCGATTAATAGAATTCAAATCAAGATGCGCAAGCAAACAAACAGTACATGCGTGTCATGAAGACCCACAGCCACCAACATATGTTAGTCTGCATCAGAATGCTGCACTTTCAATGATTAAAGTTTAAAGTGAAAGGATTCTGTTGGACATGCAGATATGACGTCATGTGGGGAGCATGCTGGACTGGAGATGATGGAGGTCACCTCAGAATCTGCATCTACAGGAAACTGCATTAATCAGTAAGTGTTTTAGTAAAGGTGATGGCAAACTGGTCTGTGATAGCTCCCCAACTGGAAAATGGTCATAAACTGAAGTTAACATGAAGCCATAATCTTCAGTAATGAAAATATCTAAATGTGTTTATTCACATTGCAGCTCTACAAGCAAAATGGAATTGTAATCAGTCTGCTTAAATATAGATAATACAAAAGAAAATGGATCCAATCATGAAGGATTTTTCTTTGTTAGTGTGATGGAGATACTGCTTTAAATTTGCCACCACTGTCAGCATCAACACACGTGTTCAGCAGCAGATGTACAGAGTGACAGACGTTCATACCAACATTCCAAGCGTCAGTGAGAGGAGGCAACACCTTTCTGTCCTCGCCGGCTCCAGAGGCTCCTCTTACCTTGTGGTGACGGTGGCCCTAAAGACAGAGCCACTCTTTGGGCTGAATCAGACTCCTGGCCTGTTCGCTCATCTGAACCAGGCTGCTGTACTCCTCAGGGCCGTACTGGACACCATGATAATGAACCCAGTCAGAGGGGACGGACACACATCAGAGAGGACACAAACTTCAACTACACAAAACAGACAGTGGGGGCCCTTCAAACAGCCGCCGGCACCAAAACACACCAGAGCTGCTGGAGAGCCTTTCTGAGCCAGAGGCGGCACGGGGACACTTGGGCAGTCCATAGACTAAGGGGAAGATTACTGATGTTCAACCACAACAGGTCAGACTCACATAGTCACACAGACACACACACTAAATTCTCTCTTTTGTGGCGATTGTGATGCTGCTACCTCAAACTGCAGGACTAACTCACTAACACTTTAAACACAACCAAATGCAGCACATAAGCTGAGACAGAGACCAAAGCAGACCCAAATGTTGTAACACAACAGCAGCACAAACCTCCACCTTAACCCCCTCAACCCTGTCCTGCTGCAGCCATAGCCACAACTGACAGGGATCCTACCGGTTTCAGGACTCCACCTAATTTGGTCCAGCAGTCAAACACAGAAAGGGAGGTACTGTGCAAAGATGCAAACTTGTCCCTTAGTGAGACATGAGTGGGCTGAAGCTTTGAAAACACTTAATCTTCTTAAAGTGCTCAGTAACAGCCGGTGTTGCCGACTACACAAGAGTTCATGACCAAGGTCTGCTTTAATCCAGGAATGGGTCCAGAACAGACCCAGAACATGCTCTCTGGAAATCATGGGATCATTTCTGTATCCATTTGCTGACCTGATATCCCTGGAAGAAGCTGAGGATGTCCTTGACTCCGGTGTTGTAGGGCAGGCCCTGCATCCGCACCAGCGCTCCAGGCTGAGGCAGCACAGGGGAGGAGGCAGCGGCGTGGTGGTGGGGCTGGGCAGCCACAGCTGCTGCCACCGATCCTGGTGGTGCTGCAAAATAGCCAACGGTGGAAGGAGAAACTGGAGGGCTGGACAGGGATAGAAGCCAGATGTGAGACGGGTGTGGCATCTGTTTACTGGACTAATGGGGCCGATGAGGTACCAACCTGGGGTAGTACGCTGTGTAGTTCATGTTCATGTACAGGTGAGGGTGGGGGGGGTAGTAGGCCAGGGCATGAGCAGGGCTGTGTGCTGTTGTCTGAGGAGGTCTGGGAGCAGCCAGCAGAGGGGGCTGGTACAGAGCTGCCTCAGACAGGACGGAAGGTGGGGTGGGGAAAGCAGCGTAGGCGGTAGGCGGAGATAAACCTGTATCAAACACAAACATACACGAATACCCTGTTACACAAAGGTTTCAGTGCACATACAGAAATGTCAGGAATTGTCTGAGGACAAACAACATTCGAGAGTAAATAATTCCTATAAATCAACAGCAAGAAAAGCTTTCATAAAACAACTGAGCTCCTGGTGTGTCCTTCACACTGACACTGACACAGCATAGCGCCTAGTAGCTACATGCACGTTATGATTACATACAAACAGCCACCGTCCGTGTAGCTGTGAGCTCACCCGGTGGTCCTTTTTAGCCAAAGTCAAACTGACACATGACATAATTGTAGCATTGCAGCCATTATGCTAAAACTGCAGGTAGGAGGGGAAGCTATGTAACAGCTAAGCCCTGCTATGGATGCCAATCTCAGTATCCTCTGACCCATTAGAGAAGAAAAGACACATGTAGTAAACAGTCTGGTGCACCGTCACTGTTCAAGAATCTCAAACTTGCTGGTGTGGACTCACAGGGGAGCTTGCAGGGAGGCGGTGAGAGGCCGCTGCGGTTAAGGGTTCCTCCCATCAGCACGATGCTCATCTCCTCTGTGGAGCACTGGAACACCTCCACATATCGGTCCTTCATGGTTTTTTTATGGCATTTCTGGGCCACCAGAAATGCCTTGTCAGGAGACTTCAACTGGATGAAAGCATCACCAGAGGGCCGCCCCTGCAGGGAGGAACACAACAGAAGAACTGACAAGAAGGAGGTGACAGTTTAACACCAGAGCAAAGCCCTAAAGAGAGGAAACACCATCCGAGGGATCATTTCATTCCTGCTACTTTAATCGGAGAACCAGACTGACCTGCTGGTTGAGGACCATGTGAACACCATGAGGTTTGATGTCAACCGTGTGTTCTCCCATAAACTCCAGGATATCTTCTATTCCCGCCGTGTACGGGAGGCCTCGGAGGCGAACACAGTCGCGGGTGGTGCTGGCTGTTGGAAGGAAGGGGGGTGTAGTGAGAACTGAGACCGGTACGATGGGTGAGGGGGGCAAAGTGGAGATCAGAGGTGTGGACATGTAGCGGTTCAGGACCTGGCAAGACAAGAGATATTAGTGCGTTATACACACGCTTGAGATAAGATGTTCACATCTGCATCAATAGCACCAAACAAATTGGTTCAAGATTCAAAGTTCAGACTTATCCAAAGTTCTCCAGTCATCAAAGGTTCTTTAACATATTTCATTACCTGCTGCACCTCAGCAGCTGTGCTGCGAAACAGCTCAATGTAGCGCTTGCCCAGGATCTGCTTGTGCTTTTTCAGAGCATTCTGAGCGTATTCTTCACAGGAGAAAAGCACAAAGGCGTCACCAGTGGGCCGTCCATCAGGGTACTTGACGAAGAGCAGGCCCTCGGCGCCGTCTGTGACCGGGCTCTCTGGACCGATGAAGGACAGCACTTCCTGGGGTGTGGCGGTAAAAGGCAAGCCACGCATGCGGATAATCACCTGGTTCTCCTTGGACAGGAACTGGGTCACCTCATTAGATGTACCTGGTACAGTGCAAGCACAGTAAATCTACAGATTCTTCTGAGGATCTCTGACGCAACTCCTGAATCGTGAGACTATCGGTTGAAAGGAGGGCCACACAAGATCTCAATGCTGATAATGTTAGCAAAGTATTTACTTTTCACATGTAGAATGTAAACATTGCAAAAGTTTTAAAGGCTGCTAAAGTGGCCACCTTAACATGTGGCCTATTTAAAGGACCATAGTTACCAATCTACATAACAACTTGTAACACCTACAGAATAACAAAGCAATCCGAAGAAAAGTAACCATGGTGGGTGGAAGTTAGCATGGGAAACATTTACAGCAGAGAGTCTTCATGAGCATTAAAAGAATTAGTGAATAACAGCCTTAATGTGGCTCACTCCATGGACGGACGCAGTCATGAAATCATGATGTTACACCTTTTGGATTCCGCATATTATTTGCCTAGAGTCCAATGTGCTGCGAGTCCATCCTCCTCGCTCATGGGATTAAAGTCCAGTCAGACTGGTAGCAGCTGCTGGCTTATCTTCTCCCATTGACGGTGCCTTTGTTTGATATCTGTGCTGCATTACTGCCGGCAGCTGCTCTGTAGTCTGTGGCCTCAGGTACAGCCTTTGTCTCTTCACACCCCCCCTTTTGTAGCTGCCGTCGGCCTCCTCTCTCTCAGGAGAGAGAAGCTCGAGGCCAAACTCAACAGGTAAGCTACTGTTAGCTGAGAGTGAAATTTTTCTCCAGCTGGCTTCAGGAAGCTGGGGGAAGAGGAAGGGGGTGTCGGAAAAAATCGGTGTGAGTTAGGGCAGACTCATACAAAGCGCCTTTTATGAGCTGAAGATAAGCTGCTGGAAAGTCACCGAGATGAGGCAATGACACGGGTAACAGGAGAGAGAGCCCCTTCTTCTACAGTCACTAAAGAGCTGCTCTTTAGCAGATTTGGAAAGGTCCTGGTTTTTCTCAGACATGTGGGAAAACCCGGAAATCAAAGTCTTCCCGACGTTAACAGAAAGCCTTTCAGCATAAGTCTTCCTCCAAACATGGAGGGTAGCAAAACTGAAATCTGACCTCCAGCAATCTTCAGGAATTCCTCTCCTGTAGCCTTGTAGACCTGAGAAGACAAAGAACATTTGACCCCAGAGAGCTGCAACATGCATTTCCTTTAATCTGGCACTAATAAGTATCAATGTCATTATTGCTTTTAGTGGGTAGAGGGGGAGACGTCCCCTTCAAACAAAAAACAACATGACTAAACATGCCATAAAGGCTGAATCTCACCTCGATGTAGCGGTTGCCCATGTGGTGCTTGTGTCGCTCTAGAGCAAGGTCCCTGTGTTCAGGATTGATGAAACGAACCAAGGCCTCGCCGTTCCTCCTGCCCTGAGCATTCAGACAAAGAGCCACGCCCCCTCTGCAACACATGTGCACATATAAACATAATAAACGGCCAAATAAACACTCACCGACAAACAGCTGACAGAACTACTTATGAAACAGATGTTACAGTGAACAGGTTGTCGTAGCGCATCACAGTTGCACCTGCGTGTGTGATATTCTGACATAGTCGCAACAACAAGACTTTGTCAAGAAAAACTGAAAGTAAATTCAACATGGCTAACATGTTTAAAGTAATAACTGTTAAACATACTTGGCGATAGTGAGACCTTTAAAGAAACGAGCAATGTCCTGGTCTGAAGATTGCCATGGAAGCCCTCGCGCCCTGATCACCGTCTCATTGTCCACCGGCTCCTTCTTACTACTGAACATGGGGAGGGGGGGGGGGACAAGATGACATTTTGATGACATCAGGAAACAATCAAATTAATGAGAGTTGGAGAGACGATGCAACAATTAGAACAAACACAAGTGGTTCTGGGGCAGTTAGGGTGACACAAACAGGCCACTATGACTGAGACAGGAGTGTGATTAACTGTCAGTGGGCAGCGTCAGTCAGAGAGTAGAGGGTTAGCTTTAGCATGTTCCTCATGTAGGGTACAAACAGCTTTATGATGCCTTCCTGGTCCGTTTTTTATTGCTACATACGAGTGTCTGAGGTCTTCGTGTCCGCAATCGTTCGTACCAACAGCAAAAAAGATGCGCCTAATCGCAGATGCACACTTACCATGTACCAGAATCAAACTTGTACTTCACCGTTTCAACACAGCTGAACTTATGTTCTAAAAGAAAAACAGAATAAAAATGCTTCAAATTAAAGCAGTTACCGTATTTTCGAGACCATAAGGCGCACCGTAATAAAAGGCGCAGTCTCAGTTACGGGTGCTATTTCTGTATTTAACACGTATATAAAGGCACACCGGATTATAGGGCACGGGCATGGTAAAACATATGGTACGCTATCTTAAAACATGCATGCTAGCATCTATTTAGCAATGTAATCATGTTATTTTTTTTAATCAATCTTTATCCATAAATCCATCAAAGTCCTCATCTTCTGTATCCGAAATGAATGAAATGAATCTGAAATGGCTTTTGGAAAAGCCAGCAAGCCGAAAAGCATTTGAAGATTTTAGAAGTTGGTGCACACATAAGGTGCACTGCATTTTAAGGAAATTTAAGACTTTTAAGTGTGCCTTATAGTCGCAAAAATACGGTACAAACATGCATCAGCCGTTAAATGTGTGCAAATATTTGATCTCCAGCAGCAGTTGAAATACAACTTGCACTGTGGATGAGAACATATGCACAACCGGGCCTGGTCTTTAGGTTTGTTTTTATTTGTGGTGCTCAGAGGCCTGAAGGCATCATTTCAGGTTTACAGTATGTATTCCTGTCAGAGTCTGACTTTACAAGAACTCTTGACAAAGCCGTTTATCTACTTATTCAAATCTTTGCACATTCTATCAAACATGCAATTGTGGTGAGGGAAACCACCTATAACCATAGCTGAAAAATGGAATCAATCGATTCATTCCTCATTGAGGACTGTGATATCTCCGAATATACCTTTTATAATCTTAACAGAGCAACATTATTGTCCTGTGATTTTTGTGGCTGAGCCAGAGGCTGCTGCTACAGCAGAAGAAGACGACAGCTTGGTTTATTCAACTATAACACAGATGGAGTCACTTTACTTTCCCAGATCCTGCAATTACTCAGCTAGTGACAAGTAAGATTTTACCCTTTAACAACCGGGCTACCCTCAGCTTCCATCACTTTAAAGCCAGTGGTGCTGTGACACAATGTGAAGAGCATCAAGCCTGGCAGCCTCATGTCTGACTCTTTCGCAGCAGTCAGCTGCTAACCCTTCAACTAGAGGGAGGGAGTCTAATCCAACATCAGATCCTGCCTGGTACAAAAGTGAGGTCACTTACCGTATGGTTCATCCAGGATGCAAAGAACCAGCTGGACCATGTTCCTCACCTCCTTCACCCCCATCAATGGTTCTGACACAGCAGGAAGACCAACATCTGCACACATGCAGTTAAGGAACTTGACCTCTGTAGCCTCAATTCTGCTACAGCCACCCAGCACAACAAACGCAGCAACAAAAGATACACTCCAACATAGAGGAAACCTCCAACTTCTGTGTGGGACCAGTATTGGGACAACATTTGTGAAACTCTTTCCTCAAGTCCACAAAGGAAAAGAAACATTCGGGAAGGATGAGATTCTAGTAAGGAAGACAAAAAATATATATCAGAACCTGTTCTGCAATTTCAATTAAAACCAAGGGAGAGAAACTCCCGATGAAAAGATCTAGAGTTTTGTTTAAACAACTGAAAGCTGCAGAGAGAGCAGACAGGATTCACAGATCTGCATCATGCAGATAATGAGACAAAGGAAAACTTTACAATTGTTTTCATTTTCTAGATAAAATGGGGCAAAGTTTGACCCATTACCTTTTTGGAGGCTTCAGGATGGAGCACCTGCCGGATGACGAGGGGGCTGTCGACACACAGTGTGTAGGAGCTTCTACCGAGGCTTTTCAGCTCCGAGGACACCGACTGCTGGAACTGCAACAGGTAGAGGACAGAAATTTCCAAAACATAAGATCAATCGCACCAAAGTTCACCCAAACTTTGACATTTTAGAAAAGTCCTACATCTAAGCTAAATCCATGACATTTAATGTAAATAAAAGGCACAAACACCAAGCAGAGTGTTAAATGTAAAGGCAGTAAAATCTGCAGTGAATTTGCTGCATGAGGACGCAGTCCAACAGATTCTAATGTTTGTGGACAATCTTGTCTTAGCTTTGTCACACCCTCATCAGACAAAGATCCAACCTAAACAAGCGCAACCTGTGGGTCTCTTAGTCTTAGTCAAAGTCTTAATTGCTGCCTCCTAGCTTCTCCCACATCTCCCACATGCATTGAGGCCCCTGTCCTCCTGTTGTTGGCCAACATCATGCTGAACATTGGGAGGGAATGTTATTCCCTGTCAGTGTAAAGAAAAGCTTTACAAACACTGATGAACTCAACCACAGAGGGGCCACAACTCAGAACCTTACATGGTGAGCCAGGTGAAGTACTCATACGTGTGGAGTAAAACAGTGAAAGAACCATGCCGAAACCTGAGGGCTGAGAAAATTGCAGCCTGTGCTCAGCCTTTATTCATTAGCTACCGGACTGAATGAAAACTAGTTTCTTGTGTCATTGGAATCTTCAACACTCAAAGGCAGCACTAACACCAGCGCTGACTAGATTCACTTGGCAACCAGCTGGATGGGACAGACAGAAGCAGAATATTAAGGTTGCTTGTTCAGGCACTCTGCTAAAAATCTGAGGTGCACCAAGTGCAGGGTTATTTGGTAAGGCCAACCAGCTGCCACCAAACAAATGTTCTGGAGTTACACTGGGGGTCATCGCAAAAAAAGGGGAAGGTTCTACAAACTTAAGTAAAAATCTCTTATTTCATAGACAGAAACAATGATCAATAAATAGAAGTTGGATGTACAAATATAGCTTTGTTCCAGGGAAAGTACCCTAACTTCATGCAAGTGACATGTGAACAGATTCCCAAAAGCATGTGCCATGATGTCTTTGAAACTGGCTGCCCATAATTTCTGGAACTTTTCAAATGACACAAATTTACAGCCCCCCAATGAGCCGAAGGATATTGACATTGATCACCAACAGAGTTGATCAGTTCTGACCTTATGATACAATATACTAAACCAACAACTTTAAAACCTGAGGAGTTGATCAAGAAAAATCCCACACAGCAGTAAATGTTACTTGTGGAGTGATGCCCCCCCCCCCTATTAATTCGAAAAAACAGATTACTGAGAGGAAGAAATGTTTGGCACACGCTTTGGCTTCCACGGCAGTCAAGAGTCCACAGCAAATAAGATGAACAAAAGAGAAAAATCTCACACCTGTAGACAGGTGTGAGGATAACCAGGTGTGAGGAACCAAACTCAATCATGCCAGAAATGAAGGCAGAGCTCACTTCTCAATGACCCTTAATGTCTAACAGAAGCCAGTGAAACATGACCTTGAAGTTCTCTTATTGTCCTTTTGCAGTTTTCTATCCTGCTGCCATACAAACACACACAACTTTAATAACACAATATCCTTCCTCACTGGTACACTTGACAAACCAGCCTCCAATGACCAGTTAGCTCACAACAAACATTAATTCTGAGTGATCAAACTATTCTGTTAAATGCTTTTTTCCTCATGAATGATTCCTAGAAATCGGAATTGGCCCATGACACACTCACACTACCATGGGAAAGGTATTTCCATAGATGAGGGGGAGGAAGCAGCCTTTGAACGTGGTCCTATCAGTCTCCAAAGCAGCTGTACTGTTTGCATGCTAAGGTGAGGCTGATAACAGCAGGGAGTGTCAGGCCAGTGCCCAAACCTAATACACACACACACACAAATTACTCTAAATGTAGAATATCTGCTCGACTACATGGTCAGAGAATGTGGACTTAAACTGCTTAAAGGTCCGCTAGTATTACAGTACAACATGTACAAAGCATCTGTTGTCTGCCTCCATTTCACCAGCTTTGGGTAAGTCTACCAAATGACCTCCATCCAGTGACTGGCATGAAGGTTTCAGTCTCCATGACGATGGCCTGAGCGTTTGATGATAGTCAGTGAAGCCACGGCCTGTCTGAAGTGGGACAACTAAGATTCCTATTGTTCTATAGGAAGAGTAACAGTTTCACTGAGGAAGATTTCTGAAAGAAGCTCAAGGAACCATTAACCAGTTAAGAGGAAAGGTGCACTGAAGCCATAAATATTGAATCTTTTTCAAAAAGGACACACCATCAAGGTCATGGGAAATCTAGAAGAAAGTAATCTGTGAAGCTAATACAGCCAGTAAATAGGGGTGTGCCAATGTCAGTACACGCAAACAAGTGGTGTTTCTGCTTCTTTTCTATAATTAAATGCTTTTAACAAATAATTCATGACTGACTTCAATGAGATGTTATAATCACAGAATAAATGATAAATAAATAAATCCACTTCTGTTATGAGGGCAGTGTTGTAAACTAAAGTCTTCAGTCTCCTTCACATTTCCCTAACCAGGGTTTGTCTCTCTTGCACAAGTAGAAGCACTAACCTAACAGAACAGAGGTGGCTTTAGCTCCACTCAGACACCCACAATGCACCTCTCTAAATTTGATTATGGCTGGTTTTAAAGCAAACTATTTTAAATAATTCCTAAAGTAGGGAATTGGTGTTCAGGTCTGAGGACTCAATTAACAAAAATCATCTAATAATGTGTTTAGTAAATTCATCGTTCAACCTGTGTTTCTAAAGCTTTTACAGTGACCTTTACACCAGAGCTGAACAAGGAAAGCAGGAATGAACATATGATCCTGACAAACAAAAGATGAAACCAGTCGTGCAGCATTTCAAACATGCAGTGTCAAAGGTTCTCGTGCTTCAGTCTGTGCACAAGGCAAGTGTTAGAGCTAGCTTGCACGGATATGCAAAAATACTGACGTCTTGCTTCAGGTTTGGGACTAAGGAAGCCTGAGAATCTCAAAAGTGGTGGCAGCTCAGTCTGTTGAGGACTGGGCTTAGAAGTTGAGGGTTGTTGGTTCAAGACCCAGTGTGGACAAAATCATGGGGCAAGGGGGAAGGTGCCGGAACACCTTGAGAAAGGTACTGAACCTACAATGAGCTGACAACTCATCCAGGAGTGGACTGTGCTTTCACCCACATGCAACCTTCATGCCAAATGGCATTGAAAATTCAGCATCACACACACCACAGTAATGTTGCCATTCCTCTGAAGTTAAATCTTTCACCAAGGACATGTGTTCTTGGGGCTCTGACTACACAAGTCAGCCTGAAAGCTCCAACCAGTAGGTTTCCTACTGGAAAAACACCAAGAATCAACACTTCCCTCAAAAATGTTCATTTCTGCTATCCTTCCATCAAAAAACATTAAAGCTGACTTTGGAATGACAGGATAGAGAGTAACCAGTGAGACAGAGGTATGAAAAGACCAGACAGATTGCTTGGGTTAATGTTTGAAGGTTCAGCACACAAACTAAACTACAATGGAACTGAAGTCTTACTGGCTGCACAAGCAACAGCAGAGAAACCTTCTGTAGCATCATTACTGTTGAAAGGTTTAAGAAAACAGGTTGATTTTTGATTGACTGGCCATACAGATCTGCTTGCGCACGCTTGGCATTAAAACTGCTCTTCTACCCAGATAATGAGTGGTTTTCACACAAAGAAACACAGGAGGAGTTGGGGAGGGAGACTAGTTGGAAAAACATGTTTAACTGCATAAGCTCTTTATTCAAAACACACTTCATGGCAGGAGGGAAGCCAGAATTTAAATGTCAGCAGTGAGAAAACAAACTATAAGCCAGGATCTGCAACTCCCCTCCTGGACTTCCTCCAGCCTAAAACAGAGGTGTGGTCCAGGTAAACATTCCGCCTCACAAATGTCTGTCTCAAGCATCAGGCTGAGGCAAGACCGGACCTGCGAGTCCTGCTTATCCCTAGAGGCCTCGAGCGCTGCCTCTCCTAAATGCTCAGTGCCCAAATCTGACACATCCAGCTCAGCAGGACTGAAAAGGACTGAAACTTTACACAGCTCCTGTCGAGGCTTGTCCCAAGAAATCAGTTCATTTATCAACTGTGGAATGCCCGATTAATGCAACAATAGGTTAATGTGAAACCGGAGCATCTTTGAGCTGTTTTCAGGAACATTAGGCGTCTCACCTGTTGTAGAACCTTGTCCAGGGGCTCAGCTTGGACGATGTCGCCCACGGTCAGTCCCGTCTCATCTTTGCTCTGGTCCGTCAGCTCCAATGTGTCTGGCCTGACGAGACACCTCTGAATTTTTCCAACCTGTGAAGGAAGGTCAGGGTTTCAAGGGGCAGAATACACCGCGAGGGGGTAAACATGATGACAAATTACAGCCGCAACTCAAAACAGACACTAAAGTCAAAAAAGATACAAATAAAATATACAACTGACAATGTAGCTGCAAAGCACTGAATTGTCAATGACGTTTACATGGAGAAGATGACATGCCAAACCAAAAAAGTGTGTTTTCCCAATTAGCTGAAGCACCACTCGGCTGCTTGATTAGCTCACCTGTGCGGGGGCGCTAATGTGATGTAGCCGTTAGCTAGCTGTGGTAAAAAGCTTTAATGAACACACCACGATTTAAATGTCAAAACACACTCTTCCGCTACAGGTGGATACTCTACCACGAACACTGTGAGCATATGAAACCGTAAACGAACGAACGGGTCAGAAGAGTCCGTACCTTTTTGTCATGTAGGTCCACAATTTGCCACACCAAGAGAATTATTTCCCTTTCATCCGAACCCAGTTTACCCCCATTTGCACCAGCTGTTGCCCCAAAGAACACCACCAGAGTATCACTGTGCGAAGCCATCAGGGACCACAAGGGTAAAAACTACAATTAAAGCAAAGATTAAAATAAAAATAACACGAGGGTTCACCTTTTCCAAGTGATAAGGAGAGCGAACAAAAGGGCTGGAAACTCAATTGAGGTAGACGGCAGTCAGAAAGAGAAAAGGGATTATTTTAAGAGGAGCCACGGAGGAGTTTGCGGTTCGACACTCTACCTGTTGAAGTACTTGACTGTGTTCTATCCAGAGATACTGGTTTAACTAGTAAAGACGGGTGGAAATCCGTGTTCGCTTCACACGAACTCCATAACAAGCCCGGGAGGTTTTTTTTTCTCCTCCGTCCTATCTATTTTTCCCCTGAGTTACCTGTGTGGCCCCGCCTCCGGAGCAGCACAACTGGAGAACATTGGCTGATTCGGAAAGGTGAGGGCGGGACTTGCTGTGCTTGCTGTAATGTCATTGGTCCGATCTGTAGAATCAGGAAGTAGCCCAGGAAAGGAAGACACATGAGGCATAATATAATGGAGCACCAGTTTGTTGGGTGAACAGTTAATTTGCATCATTTTAGATTAAAAAAGACAGGAGCAGATTGGCATATCATTGTAAAAAGTAGTTAGGTCCTTTCAACCATATGGAAAAAGCAGGCTGATTTGTTTTATATCTTGATGTGTGATTGTATCTCTACAGTCCTTCCTTCAGTTAATATTCACTCTATAAGGACCATTGTCCACAGAACGTAATCCCTCAGCTCATAAATTAATTTTATTCCACGCTTTATTTTTCAGTGAATCCTCAGATGCTCTAGTCACTGAGGACACCGTAAAGTCTTCCATGTTGTGGACACACCTGGTGAGCAAGTCTGGCAAGATCAGAATCAGAATCAGGGTACTTTATTGATCCCTTTGGGGGTGTCCATTAGGGAAATTAGCATCTCCCCAAAGAAACGTACAGCACTGTTTAAGATATTAAAAATAATAAAAGTAGAATAAATAAGAAATAAAATAGAATAAATTTAAAATAGAATATAAATATAAAATATAAGACTATAGAAATGTAAATAAATGAACTGAATGAATGAATGAACTGAATGAATGGATGTCCCAGTATTATGTTATTGCAGTGTTGTTCCAGTCCTTCTGTTGGCCCTCCTCCCCCCCAGTGAGGAGTTGAACAGTCTGATGGCTCGGGGGATGAATGAGTTCCCCAGTCTGTTTGTCCTGTACTTGGGGAGGCGCAGCCTCTGGCTGACCAGGCTTCTCTGGCTGATCAGGCTTCTCTGGCTGTGGATGACAGTGTGCAGAGGGTGGCGGACATTGTCCATGATGCTCCGCAGCTTGTCAATAGTTCTCCTCTCTGCCACTGTCGCCAGAGGTTTCAGCTTCATCCCAACCACCAAGCTGGCCCGCCTGATCAGCTTCTCCAGCCTGGAGAGGTCTGCTTTTGTCACACTCCCCCCCCAGCACACCACAGCGTAGGACAGGACGCTGGCGACCACAGACTGGTAGAACATCCAGAGGAGTTTCCTGCAGATGTTGAAGGATCTGAGTCTCCTCAGGAAGTACATCCTGCTCTGGGTCTTCTTGTACAGCTGCCTTGTGTTGCTTGTCCAGTCCAGCCTATTGTCCAGCCACAGCCCAAGATATTTATAGGTCTGCACGCCCTCCACCTCCTCTGTTCCTATCTGAACTGGTCTAGGTCTCAGTCGGTCCCTCCCAAAGTCAATGACCAGTTCTTTAGTTTTGGAGGTGTTGAGCTGCAGGCCGTTGTTGTGGCACCAGGCAACAAAGTCCCTCACCAGGCACCGGTACTCCTCCTCTTCGTCGTCTCTGATACATCCAACGATGGCTGTGTCATCAGCGAACTTCTGAATGTGACACATTTCAGAGTTATAACAGAAGTCCGAGGTGTACAGAGTGAAGAGGATGGGGGACAGCACAGTCCCCTGTGGAGCACCGATGCTGCTGACCACAGTGTCAGACGTGGTGTCCTTCATCCTGACGAACTGCGGCCTGTCGGTGAGGTAGCTGGAGATCCAAGCAACCAGGCAGGGGTCCACTCGCATCTGTAGAAGCTTGTCCTGTAGGACAAGGGGCTGGATCGTCTTGAAGGCACTCGAGAAATCCAAAAAGAGGATTCTCGCTGTGCCACTCCCCTTGTCCAGATGCGAGTGGATCCTAGAATTTGTTATGAGTGTGACCTTTCACAATATGAGATTCTGACAGATCCATTCACATTGCATCAATATAATGTCCAGGAAGACAAAACTGATTCCAAAATCCCTTTAATTGTTATTTCCTCTATCTTCAGGTAGTCAGCTGATTTCATTCTTTGGGCCCATAATGTTGCTGAACCTGGACCTGAGGACCTGCAGCCGCCCCAGATCAGAGGCCCCCTCCCCGAGGCCCCCTCCCCGAGGCTGGTCCAGAAAACACTAGAAATGATGGGATCATAGCTTCATCTGCCTCTCTTCTTACCCTGATGCCCCATCACTCTGGAACAGGGTAAATCTGGACTCATCAAACCACGTGACCTTCTTCCATTGCTTCCAGTGCTTTTCTGCTCTGCAACCAGTCCCTTCACATTGTGCATGTGGAAATGTTCTTAATCTCACTTGTAACCACAGTTCTGAGTTCTACTGGTGCTCTTCTACCAGCAAACCTTTGAGTGATCACTGGTCACCATCATTCAGGATGGGCTCTCTGATGATGGTTCCCCACTATGCTCTCAGTTTCAGAATGTTGGACGATTCTTAAGCCTATTTTAGAAGTTTCTTTGATCTCCTTAGATGTTTGCTCTGCTGAATGCAGGACGATGATTTGACTCTTCTGAAACAGACTAGCATCTTCTTCACCGTGAGATGAGTCCTTAACCTGATTGCTGAAGAAATGAGAAGCTGCTGCATCAGTTGGGCTTAAATAACCTGTTCCCAGCTAAAAGCTAACAGCCTCATCAGTGACGCTCCACCAGGAACCTTTGACCCCTTGGACAATAGGGGGCACTAAAACACAACGTTTGTGCCACCTACTGTTTTTTTATTTTCATTTGTAATTTACACACACACACACACACACACACACACACACACACACACACACACACACGCACGCACACACACACACACACACACACACACACACACACATATATATATTATATACACATACACACACCCACACACACACATTTGTTGTCTACAGGAAATTGGCTGAAGCAGAACTTACGTTAAAACGTTTAGGCATGTGACAGGCAAAAAATGATTCCGCTTATTGGATTCCACAAAAGGAAAAAAAGTTTTCCATTTTGCAATGTTTTTATTTTGAGGAAGTGCTCACTGGTGTCTAAAGTGCTCTAATAATAGAACACAATAAAACACAATTATCTGAATTGTACACTGTTTAATAAGACACATTAAACTTCACCAGTAGAAACAATACAGAGGTTTTAGGATAATCAAAACAGACACAAGTAGAAATGGAAAAAGAACAAGAGCCTAATAAATATGTTCCCAAACTTGTAGATTGTAGAGTCACATATGTAAAAGCATCTTTTATTCAGTTATTTATTTTTGCACACATACACACACGCACGCACGTGCACACACATGCTTATGTTAAGTAATGTAATACTTATAATATATATACTTCAATTTTGTCTGTTAATATTGCTGTCATAAATATTCATTTTACAATATCGATTTTTTTTTATGAAACAACAAAGCATTAATTCATAGGAAATGTCAAAGAAACCAACATCCAACTTCTCTTTAAACTAACTTTAAGTTTAGACTGCATGTACACAAAAATATACCGAATCTCAGAACAGAAGCCGGAAATGTACAATATTAATATCACTGACTATGTTCACACATTTTTATTAATATGTCCATTTGGTCTTTTGGCTCAGACACACACTCGGAGCTTTTGGTTTGTCTGCTGTGGTGTTTGGACACAAAGGATAACTCCTTATTACCCTCACCTCGGGATGTGCTGGAGAGGTGTCGGAAGAGTTTTTGGATTCCAGTGTCGTGTCTGGAGTTCCTGAAGGAGCGGGCTGCAAACATGTAGAGGACGGGGTTGATGGTGCTGCTAATGAAGACCATGGCTCCAGCGATGAAGATCATTGTGCTCCTAATACTCTCCAAACATTCTGCCATGTCAGAAAAGGAATTTTCAGTGGCCAGAATGATGAGAGTAAGTATGTTCCCAATGTGATGAGGCGTCCAGCAAATGGCAAACACAACCACTATGCTTGTGATCAGGACTGTGGACTTGCGCTTGAACATGAAGGACATCTGAGTAATGCGACTGCACAGGCAACCATAGCAGACCACAAGGACAGAGAAGGGCAGTATGTAACCCACCAGTGTCTGTAGTAGCACAATCACCACCTCCTGGGTTGTTGAAGTGTATTCTTGGTAGAGACAGTGTTCCTCTCCAGCCTTCTTCCCTACAACCTGGGTTTGGATAACAGGTATGCTGAACAAGAATGCAGAAATCCACAGAGCCAACAGAAGTTTATGGAAAGCTTTTTGCCTCTTCCACCCAGTTGAGATGAATGGATAGCGTACTGCCACAAAACGCTCCACGCCCAAGACAGTGATAAGGAAAACACTGCTATACATGCAAGCATTGATTATGTACACCATGGCTTTACAGAAGGCCTCCCCAAACACCCAGGAAAATGCCAGAGAGTAGATCCACAGAGGCAGGGTGATAAGGACCAGCAGGTCAGCGACAGCCAGGTGCAGGATGAGCAGCACATTGTGGGAATGCTGCTTGATGTGTCTCAAGATGGTCCAGATCACCAGCAGATTCCCAGGAGCTCCTACCAGGAAGGACAGACCCAGGATCACACAGGCAACTGCTGTCCCACCATCAAACTTCTCAGAGCCCGATTGCCCTGAAGACGACACTTTATTGGAGAAGTTCATGCTGTCAGTGTATGTGCTGACAGTGGCGTCTGCACGAGAAGGGAAAACACAGTGCTGCATAAGCACGTCTACACTTCCCTTAAAGGCGAGACTGCGCAGTAAAGTTGTTTCCTCACAGAGAGACTGAAATGACTAACCTCCATCTTTCCTTTCATGATCACAAACCATTTTTCTTATTTTCAGAAACAATTGTATGGGAAAACAGCAGCAAAATATGTGCCCCAACATTTATCATGCTGTCATTTGTTGCCGCACACTAATATATCTTATAGTTAATAAAAATGATGCTGCTCATAACATGATAGTCATGTTTTTAAATTTTAAAAATACAGAACTACATTATTTGCAAAGTGTTTTCATGACAGTTTCAGGGTCACCTTATGGGGTGAACAAGTACTGCGGATTTGTGTTTGGAGTGGAAACCCATTTCTGAGCTGTTCAACTAGTAGACAGGGAAGGATGAGAAGTATAAGGAGAAGAACCAAAAATCTGTCTGTTTCCCAGAAATCACACATGATTGAAACTGACTTCAATGAGAAAACACTATGGTCACTGTCACTGAGGTCTTTGCCCGTCATTCACCAGATGTGTCGGACATTTGTCTTTTAAAGGATTTAGGTAGCATTTAAAGACAAGATGTCAACCTAAAGAGGTGATGGAGTGCAAACACCTAGGTGTACATCAATGAGAGGTCATCAGAGGTCAGGGGGTCATCTGCTCTGAGGTAGACAACTTTGAAAGTGGAGAGGTTCAGGCTGCTAGTGTATGTCTGATGCTGGTGTCTATGAAAAGACAAAGTGCTGTAGACAGATCTTTACTTCCCTGTACTGACTGAGATCATCCAGCTGTTGACCTCAGCTTGCTGGAAGATATAGCTCTACTATTATTATTTCTGACAAATGTTGTCACATGCATTGAAGATTCTCTCTTTCTCTGTCCTCTGGCATTGCTGCCTCCTCACCACATAGCTGCAGCATTTATATGTAACGCCACAACACTTTGCACCTGCCTTTCAAATGTGTTAAATATTGATGCAAAAACATGCCGCAATTAGTTTCAGGTTTGAAAAATCACATAAATGATAACATTTGAATCTCTTCCTCTCAGTATTTTGCAGGTTCTGATAATCTGCATATAGTGCACGTGTTAATTTTTTTCATTCAACACACTTAATCCTGGGTGTGCACCTTTGTGTGCACTAAGAAGTTTGCATGTGTTTTTATACATGCAAAACCTTTGGTTAATCAGGCCCTATGTTCGTCACTTGTTTCTTCTTCTTCACAACTTTCTTCTTACATCTTTGTCGACCAGTTTGCTAGTCACTTGCGTCCTTATGCCTCCATCCTCTTGCTCTCTTCACCCTCATTCGTGACCAACCTTCTAAAAGAAGAAACCTTGTACAGCCCAAAAGCTAATGGGTTTTGATCACAAAACAACCCACTAACCTTGCTTTACTACTGCCTATACACTGTATATACTACTGCTACTGGTTAACTTGGATGGTAATTTTTAAGTTGAACAACCTCCATTAAAGGAAGACAAGTCAGATCTGTCCATTTCTCCAAAAGATCCTGGAATGAGAATCATAGTTTGGAATCTGCCACCTCAATCGTTCATTTCACTGAGGCTAAACCTCTAATAACAGACATGGTGGCAGCCAACTCAGTCACAGCATTCCAAATAATTGGAGTATTAGTTGTGGGCTGCAGTTTAAAGAAGATAACCACAGAGTATTCTAGATCACACAAAACTAGATTTGGAGCTGTCCTGCCATACAAAACTTTCATAATTCTTCTAGGATATATTGATGATTTATATCTGATTGACATTTATTCACTTTTGTTAAGGATCAAGAATTGACTTAGGAGGTGAAACGTCTGACCCCAGAAGGGAATAAGTAAGGAAGAGCTTTATTACCAAGTACGTTTTTACACATACAAGGAATTTGACTTGACTTGCATGCAGTGCAGACAAAATAACAATAATACAGTAAAATAATGATAAAAATAAGGACATATAAAAAATAAGCATATTTACAATACAATAAGCAATAAGCATATTTAAAATCCAGTATAAGGAAATGAAAAGTGTCTTGTGCAGGGTGATGCTGGTGCAGTGGAGGAGAGTGCATGGTGCTGCTATATTGCAGTGGCCCTATAGAGTCTAGAGAACGTGAACATACTCTAAAATTTTGTAGAGTTAGAATTAGATAACTTTCTGAAACACGTGTAAATCGTGCCCATGAGCCTTGGACGCTGCTTGTTCAAGTTTGGGGTCGTGTTGGATTGTCCTGTAGAGGGCAGTGTTACAGTTTACGGCCATTGAACCGCCCAGATACAACTTTAAGAAGAAGACACCCCCACCCCTCTTGCCTGACCAGCTGCCTCCTCGGTGAGATAAACATGACGATGTTGTCACCTTTCTCGGTGCTTTAAAACTTCAACTACTGCACCGAATATATCAAGAACTCTTGGATACAGATCTGTGCTAAACCAGAGCAACAGTAAGTGGTGGTTGGATTGACGTTTGACCCGTCGTGCTCGTTATCAGGTACAAGGAAGGTAGCAAACGCGTCAGCTAACGGCAGTATTAGGTAATGTTAGCCAGGTAAACAAATAACGCTGTTAGAGGTGATCATCACCCGCTCACAGCCCTGATCAGTTAGCCAACGATTCTTGGCCCAAATGTCTACTTTGATTTTCGTTACTTGTTTGGCTTTTGCAGACTAGATCTGATCCCAGACCAATGGGTTTGATAGTATTGGGTTTACACCGGTAGTGCTTTGGGCTGGTGAGGGAACATAAAAATTCCTTCAGGATGTGGGAATATTGGAATTACGATCGCTGCTGGCTCCCTTCTGTCCTCCCAGACCCGTGAAAGCGTTGGTTCGGCTCAGTCACCATTTTGAGAAGCACCGTAAACGCCGCTATGCCTCTGCTATTTTTGGAGCGGTTCCCTTGGCCGAGCCTGCAGACATACACGGCCCTAAGCGTCGCCCTTCTGGCCGGGAGCATCTTCAGCGCCTACACCACCGTGACTGACCCCGGCTTTGGGGCCTTGGAAACGGAGGAAGCGGCAGTTCCCTCTGAGCTGGAGCTTCAACATCTAACCGATGATCTTAGTCATAGACAAGTGGCCACCACTGTCCTGTGGTATCTAATCACAGACAGTCTTTTTGTATGGGTGAGTTCTACCTGCTCAACACTTTGCTAATGTTGTGGAAGCAAATGATTGGATTGTATGTTGTTCACCGCCAGGTTTTAGTCAACACTTTGTGCTGCTCATTGATGTTGATTGCTAAAGTGATCCAGTTTGTGGTATTTGGACCACTGCGGGTGAGTGAAAAGCAGGTGAGTTTGAGCATTGAATGGCATTCACACATACTGAAGCATCCACATCATTTTACATGTTCTTTTGATCTACTCCGGATCAACTTCACTTTAGATAGTGTTGATAGACAGTCTTGGGTGTGATTGGAAGGCTTAAAGTAATTTTCTTTTAGTCATTGCTATCTTATCTCCATTGGCTGCCTACACAATTGACTCCAGAAACCTAAGTCAGGATAGACAATTATTCATAGATCCTCTGGATATAATTTCCGTAAAGAAGTGCATGTTTGACGTTGATTTCAAAGTGTATTAAATAGTTCTGTATTATATATTTTGCTTTCCATGTCAAAGAAATTGAACACATAACGTAAGCAGCTCTATATGGAGATGCAAAAAATATTTTCCTTGTTATTTTTCAGCATCTGAAAGACAAATTCTGGAACTTCATATTCTACAAGTTCATTTTCATTTTTGGAGTGTTGAACGTGCAGACTGTGGATGAAGTTGTCATGTGGTGTTTATGGTTTTCTGCCTTGGTGTTTCTCCACCTCATGGTGCAGCTCTGCAAAGACAGATTTGAATATGTAAGTACTTTAAACCATCATATTTATTCATATGATGTGCTTGGATTGAGTCCAGTCATTTCTATTCCCGATGGATCTAGTCTCACTGTGTTTGTGTGCTCACTTTGTTTACTCAGACATTTTTAACTTTGTTCTCCATCATGCGCCTTCCTCCTTCACATCAAGCAGCCTGTGACGTGATGGGAACAGTTTTGTAGTTATTACTGAATGAACGATCTTTGGACACCTACAATATCATTCATCATTTGATACCCCCCATGCAACACTATCAGCATACACAAGGGCAAGTTATAGTTAACATAACTGTTAACTGTACAATAGTTCTTAATATTGAGTTCCATTCCCATGCCATTAACTTGCCTTAAATCAAAATATCAGTTATTCCCCTGTGGAAGTCATGAGCACGGAGACTCCCAGCGCTTTGACTTGTTCTTTGTTCAGAACTTTAAGGACATTCATACCAGTGCTCTTTTAATGCAGGGCCCACATTTGTCTTTTGAACATCTTGCCTCAATGTAATAACACTTTTATGTTTGTGTCTTTTTAATGTAGCATTGAGTCTTCTTAAAATTTTGCAGTGACAACTCCTTCAGGCTCTATTAATAGTTCCTTAGAGTGGGGCCTTGACTTCCAGCAGCTTCACTCACTCCCCCCGTATCAAATTATTATGGACCAGAGAACTTACCTGATAGATCCACTTGTTTTTTTGATCAACAACGTTGACATGGACCTTGAATTGGGCTTTTTCTGATTTATCCTTCATTTAAAAAGCCAGTAAGGTTTTTTTTCTCTCATTAGAGTTGTCTTAAGTTCCAGTTTGTTAACTGAGGAAAATTATTTGCACACAGCCAATATGCCCCCAGCAGGGTTCACATGCTCCGAGCTGAAAAGAGCAGTTCAGGAAAAAAAAACACCACTGGCTTCTTCTTTTGTTCCCTATTCTGCTGTATTGACTTGTGGTCCTTCTATGGTGTTGGTAATGACATTATAATTTGGGAGACGATGATCGAAAGGTCTGGTGAATGTTGGTGGATTCATCCGCTAAATCAGAAAAGGCAAAGTAAAGGTCAGTTGATGGTCGGAGGGGCATTATTCCCACATTTAAACTGGTAAAACATGTTCACTCTGTTCACATCCTTATTTGTAAGATCATTGTTTTCCTTTACTACACATGATCCATAAATCAGTGTAAAATATAAATTGCAAATTTAAAATATTTATCACCTTTTATAATGTATTGAGAAGCTGTACCCATTTAGCCCTTTAGTTGTGGAAGCCATTCTCTCACATGTCCTTCACCTGTCTAATACAATATAACGATGTCAGTCTCGTTTTGTTTGCTACAGTTGTCCTTCTCTCCGTCCACCCCCATGAACAGCCACGTGCGGGTCATCTGTCTGCTGCTCTCCCTGTTGTTGGACTGTTGTGGTCTGGCTGTGGTCTGTGGCCTGCTGGGAGCCTCCTATGGCATGCACACCCTTTCTTTTATGGCAGCAGAGGTGAGAGCATGGACACTCATGGCCTTGAGCCCTTGCATCCTTGGGTTCATAAAGCTCACTCACACACTTGATTATGTCATATTTTACATTGATCTAAGTTGAACAATTAACATCATCTTCTTCTCTTGTCTTTAGTGTCTGCTGGTGACTGTTCGCATGGGACATGTCATCATGAGGTAAGTCTTCTTTGAAAAGCCCCTTCACGTTTTCAACAAAGACAAAGAGGCCAGAATACGGGTGTACTTTTTTGTTTTTACTTAGCTGGAGTTCTCAATGAACGTTAACGGTTTTTAACAGTTTGTATCAGTTAAGAGTTATTTTGAGTCATTTTCTTATGGTCTTAGCTTCTACATCTCAGAGCGAGTTTGATTCTTTCATGCTGCCTTGTAAGCATTAATGACTGTGTTCAACAATGACCTCTCTTCTCAGATATTCCATCCACCTCTGGGATCTAAAGCATCCGGGAACCTGGGAGAATAAGGGAACATATGTCTACTACACGGACTTTATCATGGAGCTGGCTATGCTCTTTCTGGACCTTGTTCACCATATACACATGCTGGTGAGACGGTGTGCTCAAGTCTCTTTATTTATATATTTGACTTTCTGACTCATCCTCTGTTTTTTCTCTGAACAGCTGTTTGGAAACATCTGGCTGTCCATGGCAAGCTTGGTGATCTTCATGCAGCTACGATATCTCTTCCATGAGGTCCAACGCCGTGTGCGCAGGCACAAAAATTACCTCCGTGTTATTAATAACATGGAGGCCAGGTCAGTATATTGTTTTATCATTTAATTAAATGTATTAATCAAACAGTTTCATCCAAAGCTTTTTATTCTTTTCATCTGTGTGCAACTTTCCTTTTATGCAGATTTGCTGTTGCTACGGCTGAAGAGCTGGCTGCCAATGATGATGACTGCGCCATCTGTTGGGATTCCATGTTGACAGCACGTAAACTTCCCTGTGGTCATCTCTTCCACAAGTAAAAGAAAACAAAAGAATATTTATTAATTCCTCCAAATGGAAATGACTGTAATTGGGGCTTTTTACCTCCTGAAAGAGTTTCAAGAAGGGCTGTTTACAGAATGCTTGATGGGTGTGGGTTAGGCTGTTAGGAGTCTCAGCTGCAATGATGAACACTCTAAACAGGCTCCAGTACATCTCATTGTAATAAATGGATGAACATGTTTGTGTTTTCAGCTCTTGTCTGCGCTCATGGCTGGAACAGGACACCTCTTGTCCCACATGTCGCACATCCCTAAACATCAGCGGGGAGGAAGGCCAGGAGAGGAACCAGCAACAGGGCGCAGGTGTGGAGGAGAACACGGTCCCTGTCGGAGCTGTTGCAGATGCCAGACCACACATCAACCAACACAATCACTTCTTCCACTTTGATGGTTAGAATGAGACCTATCCAACGACAAATCTTCAGCTGCTTCAGGTTCACATTTGACACCTCGTCTGTGACAAATTAATTGTAAATATTCACCACTTTTCTGACAGGGTCTCGCATTGCCAGTTGGTTGCCCAGTTTTTCAGTGGAAGTAATGCACACAACTAACATTCTGGGCATTGCTCAGGCCAACAACTCCCAGCTCACAGCCATGGTGAGTTCATGGTTCCTGCTGGTAATGAGATCTAGCTTATATCAGTGTGGTTTTCTAGCAGCTATTTAACGCATTCGTTTTTATCCACTATTTCCTCCCTCCTCACGGTCCCATTCCAGTTTGTGTCAGCTCTTGTGTCTTAATTCTTCCCACATCTAACATTACCTTACTGGTTTTCACATGGTTTTAGGTCTCTCTCTCTCTCACACACACGCACGCACACAGAACATAGAAATCCTGAATGGTCGGTTTTAATTTTTTTTTTTTTTAAATATCTAAATTACTGGCATTAGTGAGTATTTTGAAGTTTCTGTTCCATGACCCAAATATTTCAAACTTTTCTATAAATGGTGTATGTTGAAATAAAATAAATCAGTATTCTTAATTTTTTTTAGTCATTTTTTTATCTTTATTTTTTTTGTGTTGTAGTTCTTGAATTAATTTCTCCCTTGCTGTGTTCCCTCCCTTTTTCATCAGGCCCATCAGATCCAGGAGATGTTCCCTCAGGTTCCCCTCTACCTTGTCATGCAGGACCTACAGTTGACCCGATCTGTTGAGGTTACCACTGATAACATCCTGGAGGGACGCATCCAGGTTCCTTTCCCAACACAGGTTTGTCAGCAGCTCATTTCCCCTCCCATTGCATCTTTGAAATTGTATGTTTTAACATATGCTTTAATGTTCTTGTAACTGATCTTATGAAATGTGCTGATGTCCTCTTAGCTAGGTCTCCCTTGTGAAGGAGATCCTGATCTCATTGGGTTATATATGGATAAATAAAGGTTAATAATAATATTGGGACTTAACACCCATGTGTGCGTGCGTGCACACATGTACCGGTACCTTGGATCATAAAGGATTTTCAAAGGTCAATGTTTCCCTGGAATATGGATCTTCACCAAAATGTAGTCATCTCTTCCTGGGCCTGTTATCAACTCTTCCTAAAAATGTAATTTAAATCTTTTCTGAAATCATTTTGCTAATGGTCACACAAACAAACACTGGCTGTCACATGGCATCCTGCTGAAGGTAACACTCATCTGAGTTATGAAACTGATCATTTTGTTTTATCCTGTGCAAACGGCGCCCTTATTTCAATGTTTTCTTAAGGGCAGGAGCATTATTCTTTTAGCCGTGCAGACGAGGTGTTAGCGATCAGAACGATGCCGTCAGATGTTTCTTTTCCATGTCTCATCTCTGCACCTGGTGAAGAGTTCAGTCTGGTACTGGCTCATTTGAAGCAGCTTGCATAAATGGTGCCACTCTACTTAGCTAAAAGCAGCAGGACTACAGACTCTTGTGCCACACTGAGGGCTGAGCACACACAGCTGCCTGCTACTGTTCCACAAATATACCATTTCTATAGTATGGTAGCATCTGGTAATCGTTTAAGGAAGTGGTTATAAATTATTGGTTAAAATTCTGTTATTCCAGGTTTTACAGATGTGTGGTATGAACAAATCAAGTGCTGATTTTCTTATTTTCCCCAGGCCATAGAGCGAGGGCCAGCACAACTGAATCCTGCTGTGGGTGAGCAGGAGGAAGCCAGTGAAGTGGTGCAACAGAGCATCAGCCAGGAGGACAATGTGGAGGTCAGAGGAAGCCGCTTCTCCAAGTCAGCAGAGGAGAGACAGAGTATGTTAAAGCAGAGGAAAGAAGAGATGCTGCAGCAGGCTCGCAGGTTTGTTCACCACTTCAATGTTTGTGTGTTCTGCTTACAGTAGCCTACAACATACTAGATGTCCCCACAATTATCAACACCTCCTACCAGGCACCATATGTACTTTTTTGGTCTCTATATTTTAAAAAACTGAGGCCATAAAGCTCCAGAGAAAGGAGGAGGATTTAGAGCGTTCCATGGTTGGTTGTCGCCACAGAATGTCCATTGAAAATGAATGCAGTGTTAGTTGAGCTCCAAAATAGTCACCTGGGATTCCAAGCACATTTTCATTACCCTTTTGCACATTTTAAATTCATGTGTTGCATATTCTTTGCCGAAAGGAGATACCTGAAGAGCCAAGAGGACCAGGAAGAGGATTTGCCTGGACTGGAGAATGATGCTGGCATGGACCTGGATTTTACTGTGTTGAGAAGAAGCACCATGGCAACAGCAGCAGAGAGACGCATTCAACATCAGCAGGAGCCTGCTGTCTGAGACCTCCTAAAGATTCTGCCCCTCCCATCACCATCTGCAGAGGCATTCCTAGAAAAAATAACCTCCTAGTTTCCCCATTTGGTGTGCAGCTATGACCAGTAAAAAACAGTAATTCTGAAGCAAGACGGGCACAGCTGATGGGGTGCCAAAATGAAGCAGGACTATTGATTTGGCTGATACCAGAGTATTTACATTATATCAAACCAGCAGGGCTGCAGGTGTTGGGTTGATTTTATAGCTGTGCCACACGTTGCAATGGCAGCTTGATTGAGGAGCCCGTATCTGTGTGACTGGGACTGGCGTGTGAGAGCAGTGCATGCATCATATTCAGCAGAGTGTTTCATTAGAGTGGTGTTGGGTATGGCCTGGCACAAGTGTTTGGGTCCTGCCTTGAGTTCTTGTGGTGTTCTTGGCACAAAGTGCTGCATTCTGGAAGAAAAAACGTCAATGGTTTCAGCTGAGAATTGGGTCAGCTGACTTACGACAGTTGTACATCTTACATTGGCTCAAGAGAACATTACTTTAGGAGTGTTCAGCCTTCCTGTTGGGTATGAATGTTGCCGCAACAAAGTGTTACTGACCCTGAGCGTCTATGTTTTACGTCTTCCCCTGCAAACGGCTGGATTTGTTGTGTAAGAAAGGCCTGGAAATCTGTTCTAAAGCTGTTCTCTGAAGCAACAGAGGCTGTTCTTGACAACAACAGTCTGTTCTCTGCAACAGCACAGGCTGTACACCATTCTGAGCATTGAGTGCAGTACCTCCCACCCTCAGTATCTCAAATATCATGTTGGGGTTCTTCATTAGATTTCCTGGCTTGCACGCAGGTCAAGAACCGAGCAGTGAAGCTTTCTTCAAGACACGACAGGTAATCCATTTGCCTTTCACTCAATCCCGTCAGTATGAAAACTGTATTGGATCTTCGGTTAGTGCAACATGTTTATGCTTTTGTCCTTCCACTTTCTCCCAAAGAGGAGGCTGCAGACCTCCAGTATGAACTAAAGTGTTACTTTTATTGGGTGTTTTTATTTTCACTATATTTACTGTTGTAAGATGATTCAGTTTCAGATTTAGATTTCAGTTATTTGCAGCTGGATAAGCAATTGAAGAGGTTTTGATTTACATCTACTATCAATACAATTATTTAATGACCTAAAATATTCATGTTTTGGTATTTGTGGGTTTATCATTTATAGCCTTTTAATTTAAACAAAGCTGATTTTTTTTTTCTGAAATGAGCTTTTCTGTACTTTGTGCCTAAATCCAAAATGGTTTAGTTGTGGATAATTTCTGTAAATCTAGGTTTTGTAAAATATGTTAATATGGAGAAATCAATAAAGAAAGCTTCTACAGCTTTTTAACAGTATGACTCCTGTAAGCTTTGTCTTATTGGCTGAAGCCTGCCCCCCCCCTTTTTTTAAAGACAATATTTCCAGGAAATGACAAATGATTTTAGCTGTGTCACAGAACTGATTTCAATGAGAAAACACTGCCCTTTATTCATCAGATGTGTCAAGACAGTTGTCCTTTACAGCATTTAGGTTGCATTTAAGGACAGAACATAAAGGGACAGAGTCCTAAAAACAACCATAGACTGATCAGGGGGAGGAATCTGTTGCTGAATAGGTAGCTGCTGACCACTGTGGCAGGAAACCTCGGTGTACATCAATGAACAGAGGTCAGGGGTAATCTGCTTTGAGGTAGACAACTTTGTGAATGGAGAGGTTCAGGCTGCAAGTGTATGTACTGATGCTGGGGTCTATGAAAAGGCAAAGTGCTCTTTGCAGTCCTTTGCAAAGTTGCATTTAGAAAATCCTTCATAGGCTGGAACCGAACACAACAAGTGCAACAGTCAATCAATATTTATATAGCAACTGTTACAATCAGAATTGTTTCTAGGCGCTTTACATAATCCCAGGGCCTGACCCCCAACAAGCAACAGTGGCAAGGAAAGGCTCCCCTTTAACAGGAAGAAATCTTGAGCAGGACCAGGCTCATATAGTGGGACCCTCCTGCTGATGGCTGGCTGGGTAGAGAGAGAGAAGGGGGAGGACAGGTAGGAGAGAATAGGTAGAACATAGAAATACATTATATTCATTAAAATAAGCTGCCGGTAGAGTCAGGTTGGGTGGGTCAGTGGAGTCGGAGGTCAGCATACAGCTTACGAAGGCCGCGATACCTGTAGAATCTACAGTGTAGATGAATACAGAGGGGAGGGGGGCAGAAAAACTACACAAGAAATAACATCACTGGTCTACTTGGTGAGGAGGAGGAGAGATAATAGGTAGAACATACAGAAATACATTATATTAATTAAAATAAGCTACTGGTTGAGTTGAGTGGGTCAGCGGAGTCGGAGGTCAGTAGGTCAGCATGCAGCTCTGAAGGCGGCGATACCTGTAGGGGGAGGGAGAGAAGCAGAAAAACTACATGAGACGAGGAGGGGAGGGTGATCAAGAGCACCATATGTGGAAAGGGTTCTGCGTAGGACGCAAGAGCGTCCTTGTGGTCAGACAACGGTGACTGACCCGTCGCTGCCTTCTCACTCTTTAAGGTGAGATGCCAGTATGCAGCAGGCATAGCCGACATCATTCTGAAAGAGCCACTGAAACGTTTGACCCCAGTACTGGCCAAACTGCAGCTCAATTTTACTGGACAATGCGAGCCCTCGCCTCCTGGCTCACCATCTCGAGACACCTGGTCCAACCGATGACTTTACCTTTTTGCATATTTCTGGTTATAAAACGAAAAATATTTAATTTAAAAAAACAAAACAAAAAAACAGCACCTTTTGATTCAAGACGTTTAAAACAAAATTGTGACAAACTTACAATGGCTTAGTTCCATTTCCTTCAATGTCTTTTTTAGCCAACTGATCATGTAGCCCACTTCTCACAACTATGTCAGTGGGGCTCTGAATAAATTAATTTAGTTGGCAAATAAAATATGGGATAATATACCTTGTTTAATACCGTTGTCCTGGAACATAATGAATCAATTATTTATTTAAACATCAAATATTGTTCAACAAAACAATATCCTAATTGGGGGGGAAATTTTAAACTAAAGGCTAAAATAATCACTCAATCAACTTGATCACAAGAAAAATACAGGTTCAGCTTCAAAGAAAATACACTTCCAGAATAAATTAGATAACTTTTAGCCATGCATGTTCTCAAATTTTAACAACTAAAATTCTTCTTTTACATTATCTCACCCCAGTGGATTCACACCCAACACACAGCCGGCAAAAACAAAAGTAATAATTGAGGCCTGCTTGCGGAAAAATCCAGGCTACTCCAAACGATCCTCGAAATGTACAAAACTGTTTCCTCGGATTTAGTTCAGTCGCAAAGAGCGGCTGTTTACATGGCGGTACCGTTGTTCGATGTTCAGGGGCAGACGGACGATGGAGTCTCTCAGGCACTCAACGACTACCTCCAGACGGTTAGGAATCACACCATGGCAGTGGTACAGGCAAGTCTTTACGATCCTGTGTTGAAACGGCAAGGCACAGCCGATAATGACGCTTCCACTCGAAACGTGACCGCACAAAAACACAGGTGTAACCCCAATACTCACTTACAGAATGCCGAGGAGACAAATCTCTTTTTTTAATTATTATTACAGAAAGATATACTGATGCTACAGACAGTGACTCTTATGCTAATTGATCTTTCCACCTGCGCCATGCGTCTTCCCAACCCCTTTCTCGTTTATCTTCACTTATCCAAAAAACATCCACCTCAACCAATCGCGCATCAGTTCAACACTTCCTCAATAACCGTGATCCTGTTCGAAATAAAGTAAAATATATAACAAAACACCTGAGTGTCTTTTAAACATTCTAACTCATATTAAATTGTACGTTTTGTGTTTTTAAGTTTTAACCCAAGATAAAAATTGTTCTTAATAATAGAAATTTTAGCTGAGTAAACCAATACAGCACATAAGTCGCTTCTGTCAACTCTTTCATATTTCAGCTCAACCCAATTTAAGGTATCATAGAATCTCAATTTGGAATATAAATCTAGTTTTACATCTGGGTTAAACGATTACATATTTTGTGTTGTTTCCATTTTTGCCGGGTAGTGAGCGTGACAATAGTTGTACGAAATGTGGTACAATTGTGAGTGAGTGAACACGAAGATCTGACCGAAGCGCAGTCGTGGCACTCTGACGCCATCAGCCTGCGTCGCCCTCTGCCACGTCACGCTGACTGATCGTGGAAAAGCAAATATTAGCCGTGGACGCCCTCTCACGCCGAATGATGTAGCACAAGCCCAGGGAAAAGCAGTCTTACCGGCATCTACTGCGCGACTTATCGTTCCGGGAACTGAAGTAGACCGTCTCCACGCGTGTCTCTCCGTTTTTAATGGTGGGTAGGTGGAGGTATCCCGACTAACCGCGTAGCTTCTCGCTTCATAGAGCTTCGACAGGCGGGGACATGGCAGCGCCTGAACCGGTGAACTTTCCCCACTGTGGGACCAATCAAGTTTATAATATCGCCTCGTCTCGACGCAGACCAGCTACGATTACATCTTGGAAGACTTTAAGTCTTTGGAAATGTGCTTGTTAAACGGTCTGATTCATTAATCCAAAACCCGCGTAATTGATGTTGATTTACATTTAAATATTTAGCGTTTACACCTGGCCCTTTGTTACTATGTATGAGTCAAGTGTGGAATATTGACTACTGACAGGAATCCCGGAAATAGATCATTTCTGTGTGCCACCCAAAAGTTCAGAGGTGTTTTTTAGAAAGGGACATTGACTTATGGTTAAAAAGGAATAGAATCAGTAGTCTGGACTCCACCTTTCTGAACATTACTATTGTCCCCTTCAGGTGGACATCCTTGTCCGGCAGGATCTGGGTTGTCCAGGGTTATTGCACCTCTCTAGCCATTTTCTATTGGTAAAGTTGTGTTTGTCAAGTCAAAGTTCTGTGTTCACCTGCCAGGCAGTGACAACATCATTGGACTGTTGCAGCAGTTTAGAAAGGTTTTCTGCGTCATCCTGATCTTTTCATTTGTGTGGACTTACCAGTTTGGTTGCTGCTCTTGGACAGATATTGTAGAATGCTGTTGGACGAGACTCCACTTTTTGATCCCTCCCTGCTTCAGGATTTAGACTGGAGTAGCAGCACGGTATCCTTCTCTCCCCCTATCTCCCCCTCTTGTCCAGGAGAAGGCTTGGTGCTGCGGCCACTCTGCACGGCTGACTTCAACCGGGGTGAGTCCAACACTTTGGATAATACTACTTGGATTAAACTAAGGTATATACTCAGAAACCGGTAGATTGTTTGGGAAAGCATTTAGCCTCCTCTTAACTGGATGAGTCACAAGAGATGGATGACAATGACTCCTAGTTGTTTCCATGTTCTGTGTTCCAGGATTCTTCAAGGTTTTGGCTGAGCTCACTCAGACTGGTGATGTCACAGCAGAGCAGTTCCTAAGTCAGTCACACTGTACACACATTTTTAAAACTGTATCCTACATTTGGCAAAATAAATTGGCTCCATCTTACCTTTATCTTGTGTGTTGGCATCCAGAAAAGTTTGAGCACATGAAGAAAACTGGAGACTACTACATCATCGTGGTGGAAGACACAAATCTGGGAGAAATTGTTGCAACAGCCACCTTAATTACAGAGCATAAATATATCCACGCATGTGCAAAGGTAAATCCAACAGTCATTTAATAAAAGACGTGGAAGTACGTTGCAGGCAGCATTATGAGGATGCTTGGATGGTCATCTATCCTGACCGTGACGCTTGTGCCCTCAGCTTCAAAGAGTTTAGTTGAGTGTGATCAGAGGGCAGAGCTACACAGTTCAGATTTTCTACCTTCACAAAGTGCTTCAAATATAGTGCCTTACCT
This sequence comes from Takifugu flavidus, assembly GCF_003711565.1. Lineage (NCBI taxonomy): Eukaryota > Metazoa > Chordata > Actinopteri > Tetraodontiformes > Tetraodontidae > Takifugu > Takifugu flavidus. Next base: position 5,632,640 of record NC_079521.1, read on the forward strand.
GAAAAATAACAACATATAATTCATAGCTAGTTAAGTGCTAAAGTAACAATTTGATATTTAGCCTCTAAAATATTTAGCTGACTGGCACCTGACTGACAAACATGTAGAGTTGTAGCATAGTCCAAGCTTCCTTTGTGAGCAGCAGGATGCAGAAGTCCAGCCCGAATGCTCCAAGAACCAGAGCAATACTGCACTTTCCTGAGAAAACAGAGCTAAATACTGGGATTATTTTAAGTGGGTCAAGATGAACTTGCACTAAAATCCAGTGTGATGGTGTTTAATGAGACCTGGGTGTCTGAAAGAAAGCCTGTTCTGTCTGCAGAGAGGCCGAGTGGAAGAAGTGGTAGTCAGCAATGTGTGCAGAGGGAAGCAGCTCGGCAAACTGTAAGCTCGCATACACGGGAGATTGATCTCCTTTTCGCGTGCACATAAAATATTTTCTTAAAGTTTGTGCTGTTAAATGAAGGTGTCGCTGTCTCTCACATCTCCCACAGGTTAGTTTCAACCTTGACTCTTCTCAGCAACAAGCTGAAGTGCTACAAAGTCACACTGGAATGTTCTTCCCAAAACACGGCTTTCTATCAAAAGTTTGGCTACAAGGCTTCAGCTGAAACCTACATGCAGTGTCGATTCTTTGACTGAGGACTCGACCACCATAAACCTGCTTTTTGGGGAGGTGGGGTGGAATAAGACTTCATGCTTAAGATGAACACTGAAGAACCTTAAGGGCAGCAAATATGAGAAGCCATCATCCTGCATCACAGAATCAGTAATACAGGCTACCTTGCCACACTGGAGCCCTGATATCGGCCTCAAGTCATCATGTGTTACTTCACTGATGGATAAGTGGCTGTTTTTTTTGTTTTTTTTTGACAAATATAGAAATTGAGTTTAGAGAAGAGATTGATCTATAAATCTGAGATACAGGTCTGTTCTTTTAGCACATCTTTATCAGCTGCTTCAGTCTTTAATTTGACCAGCGGGGAAACTCAAGCTGAATTATTCCATTTAGTTTTGTTGCTGCTGGAAGAGTTTGACTGTTAAAATATTTCTAGTATATTATGTTTCTACCATGTGACAATTTAGAAATTGCTAAAATATGCTCTGTATTTTAAAAAAAGTCCAGACTTTTGTAAACAAAAATGTTTTTTTTGCTTCAGAATGTTGTTACTCTGGATATGGGGATGATATTTATGTAATTTATTTGCATATGTAATGGCTATTAATAATTTCCTCTGCATTTGTGGTTATTGTGGTGTGAACGTCTGCCTGCTACTCTGCTACGAGTGTGAAATCGGAACACTTCGGGTTTGGAACTACACCGTCCTGACAGCAGTGACGAGTGGCCACACTTTCATGTCCATCTCCTTGACCTGATGGTTCGTTACCGTGGGAAAGATGTGCGGTAAAAGTGTCCTGAATAGAAAACCCCAGTTAAAGGAGTCAGACTTGTGTTTATTAAGCAGTGAGTTGTTATTTTTCCAGTTCTTTCACTCCCACATTAAGCTCCATATTAGTTCTATCGCTCCCAAGATAAAGGCGTTGCTTCTCCTCTTCCTTCATTACCTTCCCTTTTTCTAACTGCCTCTTTCTGGTCTTCTACACGTGTTCAAGTATTGGAAGAACATTATTGCAATACTGTCCCACTGAAAATGCAAAATGCTTAAATATTATAAAACTGCAAAAAATCTCCCCTCAGTGCATACAGCTCCAGAAAAAAAGTTCAGATTTGTTCCATCCCTATCAGTCCTCCATGTCTCAGACTAGAGTGGTCCTGCTGCAACCCCACCCCCACCCCATAGAAAAAGTTCAAATATTTACATTTTTAATCCCATTAAAAATGTAAAAAGAAAAGATCAGAGTGCACTACGCCACGCTGCTAAATATCAGCAAAGCTCATCTGTTGTGTGCCGCTGCGACCTGCATGGCTCCAAAGTCCTCATCCTCCTCCAGGCTCCTTTTACGGCTTCCTGGTATGGGAGAAATAAAGAGAAGGCATCCACGTCATTTAAACAGTCAGTCCTAACAAATCACACCTTTATCTGTGACAGTGAGATAATCTCAGAACAGGAACCACAAACCACTGGATTGAGTTCAGGCCCACTACGTTACCAGACCCAAGCCTCAACATAGAGAGGCCACCCTGCACACCACAACAATGGACTTGGAAAAGGGGGTCTGGACTTGAGGGACACCTTAATCACATCATTGAAATGTGTTGTGAAAAGAACAATTAAATTAAATGGGATTGGACACTTGTATGGTCCTGGGAGACACGTGCGATTAACGGAACCACGACGGTATTGGATAAACTCTGTTGGAATTGGAACATTTCACAAATGACTGATGCTAAAGTGGGTCAGAGCTGAAGAGGGGAGATCTACACAAACCTGCCACTCCGGCCTGCAGGGAGAAGGATCTGCCCAGCTGCATCGGCGACATCATTTTGATGGTCAATTTGGCCAAGTATATCGCTTCATATTCCTTCAAAAACAGAGAAAATACCATAAAGAACAGAAATGCTGTCGTGAGAAAGCCTGTGTTAAACTTAAAGGAATGTTCACAATCCAAATTAATGATGGTTTTGTTTGTAACAATCAAAGCTAGAAGATGGACACGACACCAGATAGACCCGAATGTCGAAGCCCACGGTCACACCGTGAATCGCTCGTGAGACTGAAACCAGAGTTTTAAGGCCAAAGCTCGGGAAAACTGGAGCTCCAACCAGTGAGGTGGTCGGTTCAAGCGCCACAGAGAGCCGAAGAACCACAGCAGCTGTGATGACCAGCTGTGCTGCTGATGCTCCAGAGATCAGATAAAAACCTCCCAGGGTCATGTGAAATCAGCTGCTGCTGCTCTGACCTGTCGGCTGAACAGACCTTGACCTCTGAAGTCATGCCGATGGTGACGAGTGGAACACACTACAACTGTGTTGCTTTCATGGACCTTCAGGATATTCAAATGGCCAAAACCCACCATTAACACTTCTCACCGTCAACAGCAGGTTTCTGTGTTATTCTATCCTAAGACTGACTGAAATTATCAACAGATCTTGTAGAACACAAAGCAACCCCCCCCCCCCCCCCAAGAAGAACACCTGATAAACTCAGTCTAAAGAAAAGAGTCACAATGTTTGAGTTGATAAAAGAAAAAAGTTTCATAAATCTACTGCTTTGTTGTCCAGATCAGGCCTATAAAGACACATGTGCTCCTCTAAAGTCAGTGTGTTGCTGCTAGATCAGGTGTTTTTGCACCATCACTCATCTGCCTACTTGCCTGTAGTTGGTGCACAAAGCCCACATTGGGATTGATGCAGAACCTTCTTTCCTGGACATGGTTGAAAGCCTCCCTGTAGAGTTGAGTGTGTTGTTAATGTGGAAGAAAAAAAACACTTCTCACTGCAACAAACAGTTCCGGTAGAATGAAAGAGGCACACCTGTCTGCTCATTCTTACAATACATTTGAACACAATTTCTAATGTAGATAAGAAAAAAACAAACCAAGCACTCAAACCTCACCTGTACTTCATCCCAAATGTTTCCATAAGGTACGCAATCACTAAGGCAGCACTGAAGCACATTTAAAAAGGGTTAAAGAAAGGTTTATATTCCTCCCACGGCTTTATTCTCATTAATCGTTCAGGGACGTTATTAGACCAAATGTAATAAATACCCACAAAAACACACCAACCTTCTTGATATCCCTGCATTACCATGAACTAGTACCTTTCCTACAAAACAAGAGAAAATGTTGCTTATTATTTTACACATGTTGCCAACTGGACTTTGTGATTGACCACTGGACTGCTGCAAGCCTCACCTCCGGTTGCTAAGCAGCTATCAATAAATTCTTTAGTCTGTGGGCAGAAGAATACAACAGGAAGTGAATTCTGCAACATTCCAGTGTAGATGATGAAGGAAAGGTTGGAACTCACAGTTGGAAAAAAACGGATGATGTTTTCCACTGGATTGTCAGCAATATCCAACACAAGATATCTGCAAAGATTCAAACCTTCTCAGCCCAGGAGGCTGTAACATTGTTCACACAAGGAACCAGGAGCATTGCCGTTCTTACCGAAATGTATGAGGGAAATTAGGCTTGATAAAATTGGCCTCGATGTCTTGGCGGACACACACAATGTGTGTTACACCCTGTGTCTCCAGAATTGGCAGCTAGATGAAGATAAAGAACACAAATGAACCTCGGGACATTGTTGAAGTGCTGTTAAAAGCTGTGAAGAGTTTACCTTGCTTTTCATTGCAGAAGAGTAGGGACCTAAAAACAGACCTGGTAATATCTCCTGGAAATGAAATGATATTCTCAGGCTCCACAAATAAATGTCTCTCTCAGGTAATGGAATGTTGAAAATCAAAGCATTTTATTTGCAAGTTGATCTTTTTTTCCAACCACCTCAAATGGTGCTATCCCAGGCGGCAGCCAGTAGTAGCAGCTCCCTACACCTAATTGTTCTTTTTAAAATTTTCTTAGTGCTTGCTACACTTGTTTACATACTTTGCTCTTTGGTAGTTACGTTCTTTCTTTCCTTTTACAACTGGAGTATTCAGACACCATGTTTTGGAGGCTCGAATACTTTTTGCTCTGTTTTGTGGTGCTTGGATTATTCGCGGCCCCCATCAGCTGTGCCGAGAAGCGGACTGGTATTGTTTACACACGAGACCAGCTGATGGCTCTAAGACCACCATCCTTCGTGGTCGGAGAGAAGCCCCAAATCCCGAAGGAGCTGAAGAGGAAACGACGAGGGAGCAAAGCTGGAGTTAAACAGAGGATAAAGAGGCGACGTTTTAAACCCTGCGTCCCCGCGGTCATAACGGGGAATGTCAGGTCGCTGGCAAATAAGATGGACGAGCTGGAGGCGCTCACACGGATACAGCGGGAGTACAGAGAGGCCAGTATCATGTTTTTCACAGAGACATGGCTCCACGGACTGATACCGGACTCTAATGTGATGATCGCTGGTTTCAGCACTGTGTGAGTGGAACGAGACACCACCGCAGCCGGTAAGAAGAAAGGAGGGGGACTTGCCGTGTTCATTAGCAACAGGTGGTGCAACCCGGAGTATATTCACGTCAAGGAGCGCGTGTGCAGTCCCGACGTGGAACTTATTGCTATCGGACTCCGTCCATACTATTTGCCACGGGAGTTTACTAATGTCATCGCCATCACCGTTTATATTCCTCCGACCGGTAAAGCGAACACGGCCTGTGACGTTATTCACTCTGTCACGGCTGACCTGCAGACTAAACATCCCGGAGCCTTTATTCTCATCACAGGAGACTTCAATCATGCCTCCCTTAAGTCCACTCTCCACAGTGATGGAATGTAGGGAGCCTGAATACCACAGTGCCTGAACACCACAGTGCGGGTCATGTTCTTTGACTTCTCTTCTGCCTTCAACACCATCCAACCAAGACTGCTGAGGGCTAAGTTGGAGAACATGCAGATGGATGCTCCCCTTGTTTCTTGGATCGAGGACTCCCTGACAGGTCGAACAGTTTGTGAGAATGCGGAGCTGTATGTCCAACCCCCTGATGAGCAACACAGGGGCTCCACAAGGAACTGTGCTGTCCCCCTTTCTGTTCACCACCTACACAGCTGACTTCCAGTACCACTCTGAGACATGTCACCTCCAGAAGTACCCGGACGACACAGCCATAGTCGGCTGAGTGAGAATGGACAAGAGGATGAATACAGGGACCTTGTGGAGAGTTTTGTTAGGTGGCGCAGGGAGAACCTTCTGCAGCTCAACGTGACCAAGACGAAGGAGATGGTGTTGGATTTCAGTAAAAGCAAGTCCCCACCCTCCCCAGTCTGCATTAGTGGAAAAGATGTGGAAATAGTCCCATCTTACAAGTTCCTGGGTGTTCAGCTGGACAATAAACTGGAGTGGTCCACAAACACCGATGCTGTTTACAAGAAGGCCATGGGCACGTTCTACTTCCTCAGGAGACTCAGGTCCTTCAGTGTTTGCAGCAGGATGCTCCACATGTTCTGTCAGTCTGTCATGGCTAGTACCATCTTCTTTGCTGTAGTGTGCTGGGGAGCAAGCATTAAAGCTAAGGATGCCAACAGACTCAACAAACTCATTAAAAAGGCAGGGTCTGTTGTTGGCTGTAATCTTGCAAACTTGGACGAGGTGGTGAGGGACAGGATGGTGTTGAAAGTGCGGACAATCATGGACAGTCCCTCCCACCCACTCCATAACACAGTGGACAAACTGAGAAGCAGCTTCAGCAACAGACTCCTGCAGCCTCGCTGCTCGAAGGAACGGTACAGGAAGTCATTTATGCCGTCCGCCATCAGACTCTATAATTCATCCAATCCAATAATTGTTTACTGTTTATGTTGTAATTTTATTTCTATTGTATTCTATATTCATGCATATATGCTTATAATATATGCATATATACGTATAATATATATATATATATATAATATATATATATATATATATATATATATATATATATATATATATATATAACACTGTATATGCAGTATATATGCTTATAACATTCTAATCTTATTTGTATTTTATTTATTCTATTTCTATACTTTGTAAACACAAAACCTACACTACAGTTATATTAATTAATGTTTAGGCTGCTACTACAATTCAATTTCCCTATGGGGATGAGTAAAGTAAATCTTGAATCTCAAGGAGTTTTAAATAAATGTATTGTTAAAGCTGGATTTATGTGCATCTCTAGTCCACAGCTTACATGTGAAACCTGCACTGAGGTCAAGGTCTGCATGGTTAGATTTACATGAATTTGTTTCTTTAAGCACTCTCAAACTGGTCTATAGGCAGCAGGACATGAAGCTGATAAAAGTGCATAAAGCATAATTTGGACTTGAGATAGGAAGAACAGGGGCTGATAACAACACCGTTCCAGTAAGTTCTCCCAAATCTAACATAGAATTCAGTTTCTGTATTAGATCGTATACTTTTTGTTCACGTTTCAGGAAATGCAACTGGAGAGCAGACAGGGCAAAATATTAATTTGGATTTACCGATGACGACGTTCAACATACCTGCATTTCTCGTCTCATTGGATAAACCCAGTCCTGCAGAGTGAAACCAACCAAACATGAATCAACTTCACTTTCTTGACATTCAAGTAACTCGATTAATTTTCACCCTCAAACAAGGAGAGAAACAAGAACTGGATGGCTTTGGGTAAAATATGCAGGTAATGTTCGGGCTCGATCATCACAAGTAGTTTAGTTTCACGGATCAAACTTGAAATGCACAGTTTCTACCCGATGAGCAGTAAAAGCTGAGGGAGCTCAGATTAGCCTCACACACATCAGCTAACAGGCTGCTAACAGGCTCACCAGAAGCTCCTCTTTGGTCACGGGTAGAGACGGGAACTGTAGCTTGTTGTCCGCGTCCATTCTGCTCACGGCTCGGACCAACCGACCAGGCTCTGCCCTCGGTATCGGTGTTTCAGGAGGCTTAGCCGGAAAAACCACAGGATTTGTTTCGCGACTCCACATGCATGTCCGCCATGCTGTCTTCTGACAGAGGAGTCACGTGACCCGCATGACGGCTGGTATGTGGGCTGGTGAGGGGAAGAAATACGAGTCATTGCGCCATCTGGCGGCAGCCCTGGGAAGCGACCCCGTTCAGAAAACCAGTCAGTCCCCCCTCTCTCATGGATATCTATATCTCTCCTTAGTGTAAATATATATATGTATATGCTGTGGCGGACACATTTGGGTGTATCTCACACCCAGGTGATGCATGGGGTGATGGGCGTGGTTAGCCCTTGATTGGATGCACTGTTCAACGCGCCATTTAGTATTGTCTGCTGGATGCAGAATAAAGACGTCTAAACCACCTGCTCTGTCCGAGTCGTTCCTCGTCCTGCCACATTGGTGACCCCGTTTTGAACATGTTTGAGGCAGCAGACGATGGTATCTCCTCTTCGGCAATGTCGCCCCGACACACGCAGCCAGCCAGCGTCATCGCGTCCGTGAAGCTGCCCGACTTCTGGCAGAGCGACCCGGCCCCGTGGTTCCAGCATGTCGAAGCGCTTTTCCACCTGCGAGGAGTCACGAGGACGACTCCAGATATTATTTGGTGGTCGCGGCTCTGGACCAGCAATCCACTCGCCGCGTCATGCAACTGCTGCGGGACCCGCCACCGCGCGGCAAGTACGCAGCGATCAAAGAGCTCCTGCTCCGGAGGTACAGCCAGTCCGCCGCGGAAAGGGCGGACAAACTGCTTTCCCTGCCGGGTTTGGGCGATGGTTCGGCGGTGGACCTTATGGACAGCATGCTGTCATTGCTGGGCGCAGACGAAGGCGGGTTCCTTTTCCCGCACATTTTCCTGCGCCAACTTCCACATCCGGTCCGGGCGGCCTTGGCGAACTCCCCGAGTTTGGCTGCAGGTGATTTCCGTGGTTTGGCTGAGGAAGCGGATCGTGTGCTGCTGACTGCGAGGAGGACCTCCGTGCAGAGCGTGTTGGCTGATTCCCGGCTGCTGGTACCAGAGGACACAGACCAGGCGATGGTTGCTGGAGTTTCCTCCCGGAGGAGGAAGAGTGACCTGTGTTTCTTCCACCAGTGTTTTGGCCACAAGGCCCGGCGCTGCGTTCTTCCATGTGCGTTCGAGACGCAGGGAAACGCCAGGGCCGGCGCTCAGTAGCAGCTGTGGGCGCTGGTGAACAGGAGGAGCTGCTGTTCGTCAAAGACTCCCTGTCAGGCCGGCGGTTCCTGGTGGATTCTGGTTCCCATAAGAGCCTCCTCCCTCCAGGCAGCGCAGACCTGTCATCCTCGGGCGCAGGCCCCCAACTGACTGCTGCTAATGGTTCCTCTATTGAGACATTTGGTACCAGGTCGGTGACTGTTTGTTTTTCTGGACGCAGGTTCACATGGGACTTTGTGTTAGCCTCCATTACTGTTCCCATCATAGGCGCAGATTTTCTGTGTTCTCATGGTCTGCTAGTGGATGTTGCTAACCGACGTCTAATCGATGCTGTGTCTTTTGCCACCTTTCCATGTCTGATGGGGGGACCTGGGCTGCTGGCACATGCCAGTTTTGCTGCGGCGGGCAATGTTTTTCAGCGGTTGCCGGGTGATTTTCCGTCGCTTACTACGCCCGCATTTTCCACGGCCGTCACGAAGCACGGGGTGGAGCACTTCATTCCCACCGCGGGTCCGCCCGTTTTTGCACGCGCTCGGCGACTCGACGCTGTGAAGTTGGCAACGGCTAGGGAGGAATTCGCCACAATGGAGCGTTTAGGGATTGTGCGGCGCTCTAACAGCCCATGGGCCTCTCCGCTCCATATGGTGCCCAAGGCGGATGGCACTTGGCGGCCCTGTGGCGATTTTCGTCGTCTTAACAACATCACAGCCCATGACCGTTACCCCATTCCGCACATACAGGATTTTTCCGTTCGCTTGGCAGGCACTACCATTTTCTCCAAGGTAGACTTGGTGCGGGGCTATCATCAGGTTCCGGTGCGTGCCGAGGATGTGCCCAAGACTGCCGTGATTACCCCGTTTGGGCTTTTCGAGTTCCTGCGCATGCCCTTTGGCCTGAAGGGGGCAGCACAGACCTTTCAGCGGCTAATGGACTCGGTATTGCGTGACCTCACCTTTGTGTTCGTCTACTTGGACGACATATTGGTAGCAAGTCCTTCGGCAGATGAGCACCTGACCCACCTTGGGCAGGTTTTTCAGCGACTGGCAGATCATGGCCTGATCGTAAACCCAGCGAAATGCCAGTTTGGTCTGCCAGTGATTGATTTCTTGGGCCACCGCATTTCTTCTGATGGTGCGGTTCCGTTGCCATCTAAGGTGCAAGTGGTGGCGGAATTTCCTCGTCCGGTCTCAGTTAAGGCTCTGCAGGAATTCTTGGGGATGGTGAATTTTTATAACCGTTTTCTCCCCAGGGCAGCCCACCTCCTGCAGCCACTGTATGAGGCCCTACGGATGAAGAGGGCTACTGATCAGGTCGACTGGACTACCGAGCGGGTCCGGGCGTTTGAGGGGGCCAAGTCTGCCTTAGCCAACGCCACACTGTTGGCCCATCCGGCACCTCGGGCGGACATCGCTTTGACAACTGACGCGTCAGATGTGGCCGTTGGGGCGGTGGTCGAACAGAGTGTGGGTGGTGCATGGCAGCCCCTCGCATTTTTCAGTCGCAAGCTACGGGACAATGAGCGGAAGTACAGCGTTTTTGACCGGGAGTTACTTGCATTGTACCTGGCTACGCGTCATTTTCGTTTTCTGCTCGAGGGCCGGTCTTTCACGGCTTATGTCGACCACAAACCTCTGACATTCGCTATGTCAAAGGTGTCGGAGCCTTGGTCTGCGCGTCAGCAGCGTCACCTGGCGGCAGTGTCGGAGTTCACGACTGACGTTCGGCTGGAAAAGCTAACCCGGTGGCCGATTGTCTGTCGCGGGTGTTGATTTGTCCTGTGCATTTAGGACTGGATTTCTCTGCCATGGTGGCTGACCAGTCTGGGGACCCGGAGATACGGGCTCTTGAGTCCACCGGTACAGGCTTGAAGCTGGAGAAAGCTGTAGTACAGGATGGCGGTCCTACCCTCCTTTGTGACGTTTCCACCGGTCGTCCCCGACCTGTGGTCCCGGTGGCCTGGCGCCACAGGGTTTTTGATATGGTCCATTCCCTCTCACACCCGGGGGTCCGCGCATCGGTGAAACTGGTGAGTGCCAAGTTTGTCTGGCCTGGCCTTCACAAAGAGGTCAGAGAATGGGCAGCAGCCTGTGTGGCATGTCAGCGTGCTAAGGTTCACCAGCACACCAAGGCACCCCTTGAACCATTCGCGATTCCAGCCAGACGGTTTGACCACGTGCATGTGGATCTGGTGGGACCCTTACCTCCATCCCACGGGTACACTCATCTGCTCACTATGGTGGATCGCACCACCAGGTGGCCGGAGGTGGTCCCTCTTTCCTCCACGACATCGGCAGACGTCGCTAGAGCATTTCTTTCGGCTTGGGTCGCACGTTTTGGCTCCCCTTCCGACATTACTTCTGACAGGGGACCTCAGTTTGTCTCGGAACTCTGGTCATCTATGGCTAGGTCATTGGGCACACAGGTTCACCGTACCACCGCGTACCACCCTCAGGCTAACGGGCTTTGTGAACGCTTTCACCGTTCACTCAAGGCAGCATTGCGTGCCGCGCTTTCGGATGACAGCTGGGTGGATCGTTTACCTTGGGTGATGCTCGGTTTGCGTTCAGCTCCTAAAGAGGATTTGGATGCTTCGCCTGCGGAATTGGTCTTGGGACAACCGCTTCGTGTTCCAGGGGAATTTCTGCCAGAGAGTGCGCCTCCTTGTAACTGTCCTGCCGGAAGTTACTTTTCAGCTGGGCCTGCTCTGGTTCCATCCCCTGTGCTCCACTGTTTCCCGCGGTCGTTTGTACCGACGGACTTAGCAACAGCTCGTTTTGTTTTTGTATGACATGACGCCCACCGGTCACCCCTTCCCCCTCCGTACGACGGCCCATTCCGGGTGCTCGAGACGGGGGCGAAGAGTTTCGTGCTCGATATGGGTGGTCGGTCGGAGCGGGTCACGTTGGATAGGCTGAAGCCGGCGCATTTGCTGGTTGGGCAGGATGTGTTGCCGGCTCAGGTCCCCCGTCGGGGCCGTCCTCCCAAGGTCCAGAATGTCCCGTCTGATGATCTTTGTTCTAATTTACAGCCTGCTGTGGACTTTGTTTTCTCCTGCCTGCGACTCATCTGCGTTCCCGGAAGAGGGGCGCCGCAGCTGTTATGGCAGGCTGATTAAACCCCCTGTCAGGGACTGAAATGTAAAATTGTTATTTTTCCTTTCCCTCTTTCCGCTGTTCTTCTCCCTTCTGGGTGTTTGGGGGGGGGCTGTGTGGCGGACACATTTGGGTGTATCTCACACCCAGGTGATGCATGGGGTGATGGGCGTGGTTAGCCCTTGATTGGATGCACTGTTCAACGCGCCATTTAGTATTGTCTGCTGGATGCAGAATAAAGACGTCTAAACCACCTGCTCTGTCCGAGTCGTTCCTCGTCCTGCCACAATGCCGTGCATTTCACACCTAGGCTTTCAGTAGTGCTCCGTCTGAATCAATCCAACCCTCAATAACTGTTTTATGGCTATAAAACTTCCACTGCGACACACATAAAAAAAAGCATCAAAACAACCTGATAAAATTGAAATATTATTGTGACAAGCTAGGTCTTTAGGTTGCGGAAGAACTCAGACACAGTCTTCTGCCTGCTTATTCTGCAGTTCTGCTGCAGAATAGAGTCACTTTATTAATCACTCAAGTGAAGACATGTGAACGAAGGGAGGTCTTCGATCACACACATAACCTAGCTTATGGTGTGCAAGTGCAAACAGTAATTAAAACAGTAATTAAATACATCAACAACCAGAACTCAATAAATAGAACACTAACATTGAAAGTTGCAAAAGATAACATTTACAACGAACAAAAACAGGGTTAACACCAACCTGAACCCACTGACACACTGCCACAAAGCATGCTGGGAAATCCCCACACTGACCCTCCCCAACACGGTAAATTATTTAGGAATATAGCAACATTTTAGTATAATAATCCGGACTTTTGATTTTACTCACGAAAAATCCTGATTATTTGTACACAAAATCCATCCTCCTTTCTTTCCTCAAGAAGATTTCAATTACTCTGTTACATCAAGAAGTCCTTTTCTATCGCCATCGAAGCTAATGCTGAAAGTCGAGCCTGCCCTGTCGTATTTCTGGCATACGTTTTAATTCGCTTTAGGGCTGAGAATGTCCGTTCAACAGAAGCAGTAGACACGAGGATGGTCACCGCCAAACACAGTCTATCAGTCTTTTTAAGGTTTCCCTATTTTTCTTCACCTTTTCGTTGCGGAGCTCCGTTTCCCTGCGCACTTGCTCGCTCAGCTGTAGATCCACTCTGGTTTCCCCAAAAGTTTTGGAAAGCACCGTTGCTTGTAAGTGCAGTGCTTTGATGCCTCGTTGCTGCCTTGGTTAGGCAAGTCAAATTTACAAATCCAGTGTGGCTCCAAACACCATGTCGATCAGTGGCAAATAACAAGCACTCCCAGCAATACAATTTGCAGCGTTCCTCGGAGCCTGTGAGCCAGGAGTACCGCTTGTAGTTAGTGGACTGAAAGTGGCAGACAAATCCTTTTCCCGGTTGCTACAGGCTTGCTAGCTTCGGAGTTGCCCGACCTTGCTTAACAATGTCCAGCTTTTCTTGAAAAGTCCATCTTGAAAATGGCTTTGACAGTAAATCTGTAACCAAATCCATTTCTTCTCCTACTTCAGCCATTGTGGGTTGACAAAACAGCTATTAAATCAACACAACAATATCTTTGCTTGTGCAGCTCGCTACAAATGCAGTTTGCTAGCTCTGGCTCGTACACTCTCTGACTATCCAATCAAAGCGTGTGAATACGCTGACGTTTCCTACGCCTGCTAGAAGGCCTTGGGGTCGCCAACTCAAAATCTGATTGGTTGAAGCAACAGTTTGATCGACATTTTGTCTATGTTACAGGGCCCGCAGAACTGATTGTGAAGGCCTCCAGGCAGATTTCTTTGACCCTGGCAACAAATAGTGGCTGCAATGTGATTGGTTAAATGCTTGAATATGAAAATACACGTCTGGAAGCAGCGCAACCAGGGGACTAGCAATGAAAGGAAGCGGACAGACCATTTGGAATTATTTAATACATATTCATGGACAAAATAATATTTTAATTATATTTTGAAAATATAATTAACATCAGTCTGTGATTCAGATATTTTTAGGCCAGCAGAGAAGGCCTTGCAGGCCCTGACGGCCCACCACTGATATATATATATATATATATATATATATATATATATATATGTATATAAGGAGATGCTCTGTCCCCCCTGCTGTTCTGCATAGGCCTAAACCCCTCAGCCAGATCATCATAAAGAGTGGTGATGGGTACCAGTTCTGAAGTGGAACAACCGTCAGCCACCTCCTCTACATGGATGACATCAAGCTGTATGCCAAGAACGAGCATGACATCGACTAATGGTAACCATGAGGAGACAGCTAGGAGGTAAGCCACAGCCAAATACCTGCAGAGGTTAAGACAGGTCCTGAAAAGTCAGCTGAATGGTAAGCACAAGATCCAGGCCATAAACACCTACGCCCTGCCAGTAATCAGATACCCTGCTGGCATAATACCCTGGCCACTGGAAGAGATACAAGCTACTAACATCAAGACACGGAAGCTCCTCACCATGCACGGAGGGTTTCACCCTAAGTCCAGCGTCCTGAGGCTGTACACGAAGAGAAAGGAAGGGGGCCGAGGACTAGTAAGTGTCCAAACTACTGTCCAGGAGGAAACAACAAGCCTCCAAGAATACATCAAGAAGATGGCCCCCACTGACCCACTGCTGAGTGAATGCCTCAGGCAACAAAAGCCCACCAAGGAGGAGGAACCTGAGGGGCTAACATGAAAGGACAAGCCCATGCATGGAATGTACCACCGACAAATTGGCACTAATCATGGCTGCACAAGAACAGGCTCTGAGCACCAGAGCAATAGAGGCCAGGCTCTACCATACCAGACAAGACCCCAGGTGCAGACTGTGTGGAGATGCTAGCAGGCAAGGCATACATGGAGCGGCATAACCAGGTGGCTGGCATAGTGTACAGGAAATTCTGCACTAAGTATGGACTGGAGGTCCCAGGGTCCAGGTGGGAGACACCTCCAAAAGTGGTGGAGAACAAGCAGGCAAAGATCCTGTGGGACTTCCAGATCCAGACTGACAAGATGATGGTGACCAACCAGCCTGACATAGTGATGGTGGATAAACACCAAAAGACAGTGGTGGTGATAGATGTAGCAATCCCGAGTGATAGCAACATCAGGAAGAAGGAACATGAGAAGCTGGAGAAGTACCAAGGGCTGAAGGAGGAGATAGAGAGAATGTGGGGCATGAAGGCAACAGTGGTCCTAGTGGTGATCGGGACACTAGGGGCAGTAACACCCAACCTGAGTAAATGGCTCCAACAGATACCAGGAACCACATCAGAGATCTCTGTCCAGAAGAGCGCAGTCCTAGGAACAGCTAAGATCCTACGCAGAACCCTCAGACTCCCAGGCGTCTGGTAGAGACCCAAGTCTGGTAAACCCAAGTCTAAAGGAAGGAGGCACCGCCCAGGAGGGCGAGGAAGAGATTTTATATATATATATATATCTTTTACAATCAAAATTGTTTCAGATGCTATATAAATAAAGATTGATTTGATTTGAGCACTTCACCTGCTTCTTGTGTTCCTTCTTCCTGATACATACATACATACATACACACACACACACACACACACACACACATACATACATACATACAACAAGGTCTGCGTCAGGGTTTGTGGAGCAGGGCAGAGAACATGTTACTGCATAGGCCGAAACCCCCTCAGCCAGATCATCACAAAGAGTGGTGATGGGTACCAGTTCCGAAGTGGAACAACCATCAGCCACCTCCTTTACATGGATGACATCAAGCTGTATGCCAAGAATGAGCATGACATTGACTCCCTGATTCACCTTACTAGGATCTATAACAAAGACATTGGGATGGCATTCAGACTAGATAAATGTGGACGGATGATATCTAGAAGAGGAAAGGTGTTCGCAACTGATGGGGTTGAACTACCTGAAAGGAACATTACAGATGTGCAGCACAGTTACAAATACCTGGGGATCCCGCAGACAAATGGTAACCATGAGGATGCAACTAGGAGGTCAGCCACAGTCAAAAACCTACAGAGGTTAAGGCAGGTCCTGAAATGTCAGCTGAATGGTAAGAATAAGATCCAGGCCATAAACACCTATGCCCTGCCAGTAATCAGATATCCTGCTGGCACAATACTCTGGCCACTGGAAGAGATAAAAGCCACTGAATTTAAGACACGGAAGCTCCTCCCCATGCATGGAGGGTTTCACCCCAAGTTCAGCGTCCTGAGGTTGTACACAAAGTGAAAGGAATGGGCCGAGGACTAGTAAGTGTCCGAACTACTGTCCAGGAGGAAACAACAAGCCTCCGAGAGTACATCAAGAAGATGGCCCTCACTGACCAACTGCTGAGTGAATGACTCAGGCAACAAAAGCCCACCAAGGAGGAGGAACCCGAGGGGCTATCATGAAAGGACAAGCCCCTGCATGATATGTACCGCCGACAAATTGAGAAAGTGGCAGATATCAAGAAAACATACCAGTGGCTGGAAAAGGCTGGACTGAAAGACGGCACAGAGGCACTACTCATGGAAGAACAGACCCTGAACACCAGAGCAATAGAGGCTGGGGTTTACCATACCAGACAAGACCCCAGGTGTAGGCTGTGTGGAGTCGCCCCTGAGACAGCCCCGCATATCACAGCAGGATGCAAGATGTTGGCAGGCAAGGCAGACATAGAATGGCATAACCAGGTGGCTGTCATAGTGTACAGGAACATCTGCACTGAGTGTGGACTGGAGGTCCCAGGGTCCAGGTGGGAGACACCCCCGAAAGTGGTGGAGAACAAGCAGGCCAAGATCCTATGGGACTTCCAGGTCCAGACTGACAAGAAGACAGTGGTGGTGATAGATGTAGCAATCCCAAGTGATACTGTAACAACATCAGGAAGAAAGAACACAAGAAGTTGGAAAAATACCAAGGGCTGAAAGAGGAGATAGAGAGAATGTGGGGTGTGAAGGCAACAGTGGTCCCAGTAGTGATTGGGACACTAGGGGCAGTAACCCACCATTTGAGTAGATGGCTCCAACAGATACCAGGAACCACATCAGAGATCTCTGTCCAGAAGTCCTAGGAACAGCTAAGATCCTGTACAGAACCCTCAGACCCCCTAGAGATTTATATATATATATATATATATATATAATATATATATATATAATATATATATATATATATAAACCAGTCAACGAGTCAGTCTCAAAACACACACACACACACACACACACACACCACACACACACACACACACACACACACACATATACACTGCTCACAAAAATTAAAGGAACACTTTTTTTATTGGGCCTGGCATGAATTGAATTAAACCTGTCTGATAATTGTCTGGTTGGTTAAGCAGCTGAGGGCCTTGTTAATCAATTTCAGCTGTATTGGTGTTCATGGAATTACCAACTGGTGCACTTCAGTGGCAACAATTAGAAAACCCTCAAAACAGGACTGGTTTTACATGTGGAGGTCATTTCAAGTTTCTCCCTCTTGATCTTTTTTGGCTGATTTTCCACTCGTGCTGATTTTAGCTTGCGTAATTATCTCTACTGGCAGTATGAGGCGATTCCTTAACCCTACAGAAGTTGCACAGGTTGTCCAACTTCTCCAGGATGGCACATCCACACGTGCTGCAGCAAGAAGGTTTAATGTGTCTCCCAGCACAATCTCCAGAACATGGAGGAGATTTCAGCAGGACCGATACCTGCTCCTTTGTGCAAGGCGGAACAGGCTGAGCACTGCTCGTGCCCTACAGAATGACCTCCAGAGGGCCACTGGTGTGAATGTCTCTACCCAAACAATCAGGAACAGACTTCATGAAGGTGGCCTGAGGGCCCGACGTCCTGTAGTGGGCCCTGTGCTCACTGCCCAGCACCGTGGAGCTCGACTGGCATTTGCTCAAGAACACCAGAATTGGCAAGTCCGCCACTGGCGCCCTGTACTTTTCACAGACGAGAGCAGGTTCACCCTGAGCACCTGTGATAGACGTGAAAGAGTCTGGAGAAGACAAGGAGAACGTTACGCTGCCTGCAACGTCGTTCAACATGACAGGTTTGGTGGTGGGTCAGTGATGGTCTGGGGAGGCATATCCATGGAGGGACGCACAGACCTCTATTGCCTAGGAAATGGTGCTCTGACTGCCATAAGGTATCGAGATGAAATCCTTGAACCCATTGTCAGACCCTACGCTTGTGCAGTAGGTCCTGGTTTCCTCCTAATGCACGACAATGCCCGGCCTCACGTGGCAAGAGTATGCAGGCAGTACCTGGAGGATGAAGGAATTGAAACAATTGAATGGCCTTCACAATCCCCCGACTTAAACTCAATAGAACATCTCTGGGACATTATGCTTCAGTCCATTAGGCGCCGCCAGGTTGCTCCTCAGACTGTACAACAGCTCAGGGATGCCCTCACACAGATCTGGGAGGAAATGCCACAAGACACCATCCGTCGTCTCATTAGGAGCATGCCGCAACGTTGTCAAGCATGCATACAAGCTCGTGGGGGCCACACAAGATACTGAAAAGCCTTTTGAGTTGCAGAAATTAAGTTTTGGAAAAAATGGACTAGCCTGCCACATCTTCATTTCACTCTGATTTTATGGTGTCTACACAATTGAGTCCTCTGTAGGCTGAAAACTTTTATTTCCATTAAAAGACTTGGCATCCTTTTGTTCCTAAGACACTGCCCTGTCGTTATTTGTATAGATATCCAACTTCATATTGAGATCTGATGTATCTAATGTGTTTCTTTAAAGTGCTCCTTTAATTTTTGTGAGCAGTATATATATATATATATAAGAGATTCAAGCATCCAGAGAAAATAAAAGGACCTGTACAGAAGATGTCCTATGCAATTCTATTAGGTTATATGAGGTTGTTACACTGGTGAAGCAGATCCGTTCTGTTCCGTTCCGTTTTCTCCCGCTTATCCGGATCCGGGTTGCTGGGGCAGCAGCTTCAGGAGGGGATGCCCAGACATCCCTCTCCCCAGCCACTTCCATCAGCTCCCCCGGGGGAACCCCCAGCCACTCCCAAGCCAGGCGAGAGATATAATCTCTCCACCTAGTCCTGAGCCGGCCATGGGGCCGCCTCCCGGTGGGACATGTCCGGTACACCTCTAAAGGGAGGTGTCCGGAAGGCATCCTAGCCAGATGCCCGAGCCACCCCAACTGATTCCTCTCGATGTGGAGAAGCAGCGGTTCTACTCCGAGCTCCTCCTGGAGGTCCGAGCTTCTCACCCTATCTCTAAGGCTGAGGAGGAAACTCATTTCAGCTGCTTGTATCCACGATCTCGTTCTTTCGGTCATCACCCAACGTTGATGGCCATAGGTGAGGACTGGGACGTAGATCGACCGGTAAATCGAGAGCTTTGCCCTCTGGCTCAGCTCCTTCTTCACCACGACGGATCCGTTAAGCACCCGCATCACTGCTGACGCTGCTCCGATCCGCCTGTCAATCTCACGTTCCATCCTACCCTCACTCAAGATCCCGAGATACTTAAACTCCTCCACCTGGGGCAGGACCACCTCCCCAACCCGGAGAAGGCACTCTACCTTTTTCCGAGCGAGGACCATGGACTCTGACTTAGAGTTGCTGATCCGCATCCCTGCCGCTTCACACTCGGTCGCGAACCGTCCCAGCATTTGTTGGAGGTCCCTGTTCAAAGGTGCCAGAAGAACCACGTCATCTGCAAAAAGCAGCAACGAGATCTTCCGCCCACCAAACTCGACACCCTCCATTCCCCGGCTGCGCCTAGAAATTCTGTCCATAAAAGTTATGAACAGAACCGGTGACAAAGGGCAGCCCTGGCGGAGTCCAACCCTCACTGGGAACGAGTCCGACTTACAACCGGCTATCCGGACCAAGCTCCTGCTCCTTTGGTACAGGGACTGGATGGCCCTTATCAAGGGACCTTCCACCAGACCGAAAGTCATCAAATCAAATCAAATCAAATCAAATCAAATCATCAAATCAAATCAAATCAAATCAAATCAAATCAAATCAATCTTTATTTATATAGCGTCCTATACAATCAGAATTGTTTCAAGGTGCTTTGCAGAATCCCAGGGCCTAACCCCAGACAAGCAACAGTAGCAAGGAAAAACTCACCTTTAACAGGAAGAAACCTTGAGCAGGACCAGGCTCATGTAGGGGGACCCTCCTGCTGATAGCTGGCTGGGTAAAGAGAGAGGAGAGGAGAGGAGAGGAGAGGAGAGGAGAGGAGAGGAGAGGAGAGGGAGAGGGAGGAGAGAGGAGAGGAGAGGAGAGGAGAGGAGAGGAGAGGAGAGGGAAAAGGAGAGGGAGGGGGAGAGGAGAGGAAGTGGGAGAGGAGAGGAGAGGAGAGGAGAGGAGAGGAGAGGAGAGGAGAGGAGAGGCGAGGCACAGAGCACAGAAACACACACAAAAATACACTATACAACGGGTCAGCGGGGCTGGAGGTCATCATGCAGCTCCGAAGGCGGCGTTACCTGTAAATGAATAGAGGGGGTGGGGGGTGGGGCAGAAAAACTACACAAGAATCAGCATAACTAGTCTGCTTGATGAGGAGGAGGAAAGGAGAGGAGAGGAGAGGAAACCATGACCCAGTGGGGTGACACAGGCCTGTCAGGTGATCATGTTTCCGGACCCCGGCAGCCTTGGCCTATAACAGCATAGCTAAGATGTGACCTAACGATTAGACGACCCCCTAAGTATGATAATTTTCTATCTATGATAGTAACTGGAACTACAGAATTAGTAACAATAAGCTTTTTCAAAGAGGTAGGTTTTAAGTCTGATCTTAAAAGTAGCGATGGAGTCAGCCTCCCGTACCTGGACAGGGAGCTGGTTCCATAGCAGGGGGGCTGGTAGCTAAATGCTTGGCCCCCCCATTCTACTCCTAGAAACTCTGGGAACCACAAGTAGACCAGCATTCTGAGAGCGGAGCGGTCTATTGGGCTGATAAGGTATCACTAGCTCCTCCAGGTAGGATGGAGCTAGGCCTCTGAGGACCTTGTAGGTCAAAAGAAGGGTTTTAAAAATTATTCTAAATTCAACGCGCAGCCAACGGGATCCCCAACGGGATCCCCAACGGGTCACCATTAGAGGAGTTATGTGATCTCTTTTGTCAATACCTGTCAGAACTCTGGCTGCAGCATTTTGGATCAACTGGAGGCTTCTTAAAGAGTTGTTTGGACACCCTGATAATAAAGAATTACAATAGTCCAGCCTGGAAGTCACAAAAGCATGAATTAACTTTTCAGCATCATGCTGCGTCAGTAGCTTCCTAATCTTTGTGATGTTCCTCAGGTGAAAAAAGGCACTTCTAGAGACTAATTTAATGTGTGAGTTGAAGGAGAGATTTTGATCAAAAGTTACTCCTAGATTCCTCACAGAGAGACTAGATGTTAATGAGATACCATCTAGAGTGATCATATGAGCTAATCTATCCCTGAGAGGTTCAGGACCAAACACCATAACCTAAGTTTTTCCTGGGTTAAGGAGGAGGAAATTTGAAGTCATCCACGACTTTATGTCTTTAAGACAGGTCTGGAGCTTCACTAACTTCTCTGTCTCCTCTGGTTTCATGGATAAATAAAGCTGAGTGTCATCAGCATAACAATGAAAATTTATCCCATGCTGCTGAATAATGTTCCCTAAGGGAAGCATGTACAAGGTGAAGAGGATTGGTCCAAGTACAGAACCTTGAGGAACTCCATGGCTAACCCTACTGTATGAGGAGGGAACACCATGGACATGAGCAAACTGGTATCTATCAGATAAATATGATCTAAACCAGTCTAGTGCTGTCCCTTTAATCCCAATCATATGTTCCAGTCTATGTAACAGGATGCTGTGATCAACTGTATCAAAAGCAGCACTGAGATCCAGCAGAACCAGCATAGAGACCAGTCCATGATCTGAAGCTATGAGAAGATCATTAGTAACTTAGTAAGAAGTGCTGTTTCTGTGCTGTGATGAGCTCTAAAGCCTGACTGAAACATCTCAAACAGGCTGTTCCTCTGCAGGTGCTCCAGTAACTGAATCACCACCACCTTCTCAAGAACTTTAGAGATAAAAGGAAGGTTGGATATTGGCCTATAATTTGCTAATACGACAGGATCCAGTGATGGTTTTTTAAGCAACGGCTTAATCACTTTCTTCATAGCCTCACCGAACTCCTCCCATGCCCGAGTTCTTGCCTCCGCGACTGTCGCGGCCGCAACCTGCTTAGCCAACCTGCACCGGTCAGCTGCTTCCGGAGACTCACAGACCAGCCATGACCTGTAGGCCTCTTTCTTCAGCCTGACGGCTCCCCTCACCTCTGGTGTCCACCATCGGGTACAGGGATTACCGCCACGACCAGCACCAGTGGCCTTGCAGCCACAGCTTGTGACAGCCGCCTCGACAATGGCGGAGCGAAACTTGGCCCATTCCGACTCAATGTCCCCTACCTCCCTCGGAACACGATCAAAGCTCTGTCGGAGGTGGGAGTTGAAGACCAGCCTGACGGGTTCCTCCACCAAGCGTTCCCAACAGACCCTCACTAAGTGTTTGGGCCTGCCAGGTCCGCGCGGTGGCTTCCCCCCCACCTGGTCCAACTCACCACCAGATCATTACTGTCAATGACATCAAATGTGGTTTATTTATTTATTGTATGTATTGTATTGTAGCAGCATTGCTTACTTGAAACAAAATGGACCTCTTTTCATGTTAAATGCCACCAGTGTCACTGAATAGAAAACTAACTTTCTTGGGAGTCATAGAATATGAAAGTTAAAGCTGAGCCATTGCGTCAAAAGTGAATGCTGCACGGAAGCTGCGATGAGAAGACGGCAGATCACCCAGAAATTTTCATCTGATTGTCCTGATGGTCTTCCACAGGGACAGAGCACATTCAGTTGATGACATTTTCGTATCCATAGGCGTAGCGGCGTGTTCAGACAGGCAGAACTTGCGAGTCATTTCGGAACGAAACAGTTCAGAACCTTACCACTAGGTGTCAGTCAAACCTAAAGAAAGAGACGGCGTCTGCAGCCGGCGTTGAACGCACCTCCTTAGCGCAAACACACAGCTCTTCCTGGAGGTGATGGAGATATGGCAGTGAGAGGATGATAAATGCACGCTCAATCGCTCTAGGACACCTTTCATTTCGAGAATAGGCCTGAGGGGTCTTGAGTTTGGCTTGATGAAAGAAAAAAAAGGGCCCGGAGCTCACAACATTATCAATATTAAAGTAAATATCACAGTGGACTGGCACTGCCTTTCTGAAGGCACAAGAACATCCTTTAGAACAAACAGAAGCAGGAGAAAGTTTTCAGGTCCCCCAGCCGTCACCCCTGTGAGCTTAGACTCAGCAAACCATTATTATATTACTGATTCCAGCCGTAAAGTGATACAAATGAGGACATTGCCCCTTGATGGTTAAATGGTGGGATGTAATAATGGAGGGTGATATGTGGGCCCTTAATTGTGTGTTTACTGCACTATTTATTGGAGAGCGTCTCTCCCCCGGCTCATGGCTGATGAGGTGAGCCGTGTTTCCGCCGGCGTGCTATCAATCCTGCTTCATTAAGAACACGGAGGAGAGGAAGTGAGGGGAGCTCGGAGTTTGCCTTAAAGCTCAGCGTGGGCAGAGGAGTCAGCACTGCTAATGAATTTCAAATTCCCACTGACAGGAGATGCGCGCAGGAAAGTAATCAGGAAAAAAGATCACCTTCCTGCGTGATTAATGATGTTTTAGAGTAAATGAAGATGCTAAGTGCTTGTGAAAACCTTTGACCACATTTTACTTGTCCAGGTTGTATTCCTGGCTGGTGTCCACCATCCATCATCAGGTATTAACAGCTGATGGAGGGAAGGATGTGCGCCCTTTTCATTTCTCCATTATTGCTAAATAATAATGAGTAATTCCTTTTTTCCTGTTATTTTCTGCAGTGTTTAAGTCATATCTACAATTTTCTTGTGCGTCCAGACATATATGTCACTTATTTGATTCCATTCAGCTTCAGTTATACAGCATTTGCTACAATCAAGTCACCCCTAATGACCAACAGGGGTAGAAGTTCTCTTCAACAGAAAGAAACCTTGAGCAGGACCAGACTCAGATTTCAAGTGGCTGATTTATTTAGTTCTCAGGGTGGTTCAAACACTGTTTTTATGTTGGATTTCTGTTGTTTCAAAGAAAGTTGCACCTCTGGTGTTCCGAGTAGACAGAGATTTCCACTCATTCTTCTTTTAAAATGTGAATGAGAATGATCACATTTCAGAATCTAACACAACTCTCCTTGATCGTTTCTGCCTGGACCCTTTCTGGTTGTTACAGGATTTTGTAGAACTGATCATCTTTATGTGGGATCTGCAGCTCTGACATGGACGGTGCTGCAGGGGAGGATCACACCTCAGATTCTGCAAGTCAATTAGAAACAGTCTCATTTATTCAAAGTTCACTGCAGACTAATTGGCCTCCGATTGGAAACAAGCGCTAAAACTCAATCAGCTGTTGAAGGATCACAGTAATTGACACTCTGGTTAGTATCGCTGATGTGGTTGCCATGGGAGTCCCCATTATCATACACACGCTACATGCCCTCATTAATTTAATGGTCATTGTGTGCCTGTGTGCTATTTGGTGTAAAAAAGGGATGAAACTTCACAGCAGGTACCTGAATTAAAGATGCAGCTCTTTCAAAACACCAGCAGCGCCTCACACATATGTCTGCCCCGTGTTGCTTTTTTTACTTGCAGGCTTCAGACATATTTGAATTTGCTCCTGTCTTCAACAGAATGCATAGTTGGCCACATGGGAAATGTAGTGGCTTGCATACGGCCCAGCCAATCAAAATAAATTGGGAGGGCTTTTGTCACATCGAGTGCTGCATGTTTTCATTTACAACCTTCCCTTAGAGGGATAAAAAAAGAGAGTTTATGGAGGGCTTCTGCCTCTGAACGCTGGCCTGAATCCCTATTTTCAGCTTATGAAATGACTTATATGAAGGTTTACAGCCAACACTCATCCATCTGGAACACATCTATTCATTAAAGAGCTTTACACTTAAATGAATAGTCCAACTAAAGACCTGATTAACTGAAACACACCAACAGCAATGAACACATTAACAGGCTTTTGATCCTATCAAAAGTAATTTTTTCACTGCATGAGCTTTAAATGCAGAAATATTTTCCATTTAAAAAATGTTTTAATTATGTGTTTGTTATTCTCTTTTTTCCACCAAATTTTGCTGATTCAAGTCAGCCTCCAAACAGAGCAGACAGGCAATAGTTTTTTTTATGTAGTGCCTATAGTTTTTTTTAAAGTGCCTTTATTAAAAGTAAACCAATGTCACTCAAAGAAATCGGTTATGTCAGAGCAGCAGGTACAGAGAAGATATGAATGTGCCATAAAGCATCAGTTATGTTAATATTTTGCATATGGAAGCACATCAGACTCATTAAGAGACTCATTTGATTATAATCACACTTGGGTTGGTTAGGGTCAGGGTGTAAGTTGGTTGGGTTGGGTTGGCTAGGGTTAGTGTTAGGGTTGGGGTGGTTAGGGTTAGGGGTTAGGGTTATACTTGTGTTGAGTTGCGGTTAGGGTTAGGGATGAGAGTTAGGGGTTGGGGGTTAGGATTAATGTTACGGTTTAGGGTCAGGGTTGGGATGGGTTGGTTAGGGTTGGGGTTGGGATGGGATGGGTTGGTTATGGTCTGGCTTCTTGTTTGTCCCTTGGACAGAAAAACACCTGTCATGTCCTCCTCTCGAAGGCTCTCCGAAGAGAAGATCTCCTCTCCTCTCCTCTCTCCTCTCCTCTCCTCTCCTCTCCTCTCCTCTCCTCTCCTCTCCTCTCCCCTTCTCTCCTATCTCCAGATATTCGTTTGATCTGAGGATCCCACGCCTTTCAGCCCCCTCCAATCCTCTGGAGGTCCTATTAACAGACTCAGAGTTCTCATGTTTTATTGCCGATGATAAAACCTTGTCTCTGATCTCTCATTACAGACTGACTCTTTGGAAATGGGCCCCGAACCCTTCAGCTTAATATCGCCTGTAATGGGGCAAAAAGCTAAATGCACAAGTGTGAGTGTGTCAGGTACACACCAGGTCCCTGTGCATTAATAAGCTATCAGCTCATCCTGGCTTTGTCCTAATTGCTGTCCCCCTGCAGATTAAACACAAGGGTTTAGCTGTTTCTACACTGTCACTGTTGTTTCTACACCAATGCACATTTACACTCCTCAACATGCACTGCATGTGTGCATGCACAGAAAGAGACAATGCTGTGCTGGCTACATTGTTTTAGCTCGGTGTTGTTTTAGCTCACCTCTGGAGGACAGACTCCAACTCTGTCAGGCATCATTAAAGCAAAACAACAACAGGCCACTTTAGACCAGGGGCACTTACACTTTTTCAGCCTGCGAACTACTGATGAAATGACCAAGTCAAAATGATCAACCCATTATATTTATTTAGAAAATTATTGAGGATTCTTACAATTTATGTTGATGTACGTTGCATTACCGCATATGTTGCACAACATAACATAATTAACATGTACATGTAAATGTTTGCCATTGTGAAAAACAACTGGGACTTTCCCTTTCTCTTTTTCTGCTCACTTTTCAACAGGTATTCAGTGTCGTATATTCCATGTATTCGTATATTCCGAAAATGCCGCACCGCATTTCCCTTTTTTGGTATTGCGACGGTAGACTGGCAGATGAGGCAAAGGCACTTTGAAAATGTCATCGTGAAAAAAAAGTCCTCCTCCCATTCTGTATGAACTGATAAGTTTTATTTATCTTACTTGGTCCAGCTCCCCCACTCATTTTAATACCCTTTCTTAAGTTAAAGAGAAAAAAGTGAAAAAAATCTCCGTAACAAACTGACTAGCTTGTTAGCTTTGCTGGCTGCCCTGTAGATCAATCAAGTGATGGGACGGATGATGAGCTGACATCTATGTTTTTATTGTCGTGCGGTATACTAATAGCACCTTGGCGATTGATCGGTAGATCGTGATCGACGTATTGAGCACCCCTGCAGACTGTATGTACCGTAGATGGATAAAGTGCTGTTACTGTTTAGCTTCAGGCAACAGTGCTACTGGCATAACCTAATTATACTTGTCATTGCACATAATGTTGCAAAGGAAACAATGGAGTTGCTCCTGAACTGATGCCCGTACACAGAATTTATTGTTTATCCTGCAGAGAAGGTTAAAAAATGCAGCATGGTCATGGTCATGACACCATCATATTTATATACAATGTTGCCCATAAAGGAATTAAATATTTATTTGAATGACTGTTACTACTAATCGGTGTGGTCAGAGGTCCACAGACAGACACACATGATCAGGTCCATTGTCAGATTCACTGTGGTCATGAAAGAAATACTTTGGGAAATTTATTCCAGTATTTTATTTTAGGCATTAAAGATCTAAACATATCCAACCCCTAGCATACCTTAAATGTTGTCACTTTTGTAGATAAAGGCCGAACCTATCAGCATGGGAATTCTGCTTTTTATTTTGCTGAATCTCCAGCTGTTGGCTTCTGCATGTTCATTAATATTAATTGGACAAATGTAGACCAAAGCTGTAACAGATACAATTTCACTCTGTGTGGAGCATCCAGCTTAAATTGCTGCATATTGGATTTTTTTTATACTTTATAATTCTGCTCAAAAGCGAGTCCAAGAAGTACCGAAGTGCAAAGTTGAGAGAGTAGTGTCAGTCAGCAGTTCTACAGCTTTTACTTTCTGAGATAAGTATTTGTATAATCTCCATGTGTGATTCCACCTGTTGGGTCGAAGTTAAGTATCTGACGTAGTGACACAAAGTTGTGACATTTGCTCTGAATGTAGATCTTGGAACAGACAGAATGGAGACTGCTGAGACCAGCTGAGTTGTGATATGTTCTGACCCTCATTTAAGATGAGAAATTGTTTAAAATGTGTCTGTATTTAAAATCCACACATCGCTGGAAGCTACTTTTTCATTAGTACGCTTGTTGTGTGCACACACGGGTGTGAATGAGCTCATTCCTGCTTGTATGACTACATTTGAAGTGATGTGGAGGCTGTTCAGACATGCCTCTGTATCACAACACTCACCTAATAAAAGCCAGAGAGTAATTGCAGGACTAAAGGCCTTGCTTCCATTTCTCATGTACTCATCCAATCTAACTGCAATCAGCCTAATCTCAGACGGGTGAATGGGTGGGCATGTCAAAATATGGCTCCCCTTCTCAATAAGTCTTCTGCTTTTCTGGCCTTATTGTGCTGTTTGGAATATGCAATACCAACACATGTAACTAAAGCCAATCCGTCTTCTGAAGACAGATTTTTCCCCCATTAGATTACCTTTAAAATTCTAAAAAGGCCCCCTGCCTGTTGTTGCTCTGGTCTGGGAATTCCTTAAAGCTGTCATGCTTTATGGTGGGGGGGCTTTGGTCCCGGCGACCTCTCATCATCAATTACTTTTATTCCCTTTGAGAAAGGAAATCAAAAATGACAACAAACAAATCAACAATACCTGCAGGAGGACAGATAAGCTGCACCAGATGGCTGTGTTTGAACTGGCTTCATAACAAGAGGAGAGCGGGCTCTTACACAGGAACTGTGTGTGTGTGTGTATGTGTGTGTTGGTGTTTGTAAGCGTGAGTGAGTGTGTGTGTGTGTGAGAGAGTGTATTTGTGTGTAAGTGAGTGTGTGCGTGTGAATGTGTGTTTGGGTGTGTGTGAGTGACATTTGTCATTATTTTCACACTTTTCGACCTTCCCACCACTTGCATGTATATAAAAAATAAACATTTGATTCTAAAAATTGACATTAATGCCACTTAGACACATCAGAGCCAGCACCTGGTGGAGGTGCTGACACCCTGGCCTCTGACCTCTGTATGGACCAGACTTTCATATCATCTGCCATCAAATCAAGCATTTGATCCTTGAATGTAACAAGAACCAGGATGGAGTAAAGAATAGAGAATCTATATTTTCATTTAACATGTTAAATAAAGTGAAATCCTTCTGCAATTTTTCTTCTAATGACACACTGTGAGGATGAGGCGTGTGAGGATGCTGATTACATACAGTGACATTTTAAATGAACCACTGGAAAAATAAGAGCACCCAGTGTTTGTTCCCACTGCCACCAATGAAAGCACACACTTTCCTCCCTCCATCAGTGCTGGCTTTAATGCACCCATGCTCAGTCTGTTCATTAATGATGATATAGCAAATGCACTTTTGAGCTTCTTTGCACAAATTTACCTAATATTACCCTTCAAAAGTGACAAAATGCTGAGTCACCACGCTCTTAAAGAGCCGTGACTGAGATCAGCCATGAAATTGAGATATTCTCCGTTCTACCTCCTACAGGTGCAGAAACTGGCAGAGATACACCTGAACCACCACTGAACCTTTACTGTTATTTATGAAATAATGTTTACTGCTTAGTTATAGTGACATAATTAACTGAAAGACATAAAGACAGAATTTGGCAAAGAGAGCACTTCAGAACAGAGTTTTGAAAGAGCAGCTATGCACGACAGCCAATGTGACTTGATTTACATCACCACTAAAGACTAATGAAGTGTTTTAAAACCTGGACCTCTCTGTGCCTGTCTGTCAACATTGTGGTTTTTCTAAATACAATCCAGAGTCTCACAAATAAAAAGACAAATCACTTTTGCTCCAGATGAGTTTGGAACCAGTGTCCTTGAGGAACCTCACGCTAATTTCTTCCAGGAGATATTTAAAGGAGACTGATGGCTCGCGTCCCTTGTGATAAACCAGCACAATACGGATGTACCAGAAGAAGTGAGTGATGATGAATACATGGCGCGTTAACTCAGCTACTTGGGACAGACAGTTTTAGAAGCATTCCAGAGGTCATTTCACACTCACACAATAGCGGTGTGTGTCCAGGGAAATATGTCAGAATGGGGAAAATCCTGCAAACAGAGATATTTTCAGAATACATACCTGGATGAGCAGACGTTCCCACTCAGACGCACTTTAGTTCACACTCATCCCGACTCTTCTCTCGATCCCTACATGCCTCCATCCTGTATTTGTAAATTCGTTTTCTCACCTTGTGGGAAGAGCTGGACACCCAGGTGGAAATTGTTTGGCTCACAGAGAGAAGCTGAAAGCAATTTCCACTTGTTTCTTAGTGGGGTCCTTGGTCAATCTCACACAAACCCATAGAGACGTCAAGCGCAAGAAGAACCCACCACTTACCTGCCAGCCACTCAGCAAGGAGAAGATTAGGAAGAAAAAATATATAAAGGGGGCAGTGGGAGGGAAAAAAGATATATTATTACAGTCTTCACCAATTGATGAGCTGTGAGAGCCACCTAGATTACGGTTACTTAAACAGCAGAAGCCACACCTGAACCCCTTATAACCCCCTCTTATAACCCAAATAATATAACTCTGGACGAAGCTCCTAACTGGGTGTATATAAATGACAAACACACAACAGAATAGAAGGAGTCCATTCAGGAAATCAGGGTCAGTGCAAATTTCAATGCACTGAATTTATCAGCATTAGTTGGTCTGGACAAAGAGAAAAGGCTGCTTTGTAGCTCTGTGCAAGAGAAGCACTGGTTGCCCTAGAGGTGCTCTATAGGATGTTTGCAGGTTAAAACATCTGCCTTACTGTTAGGAGTCTGTTGAACTCAATCCCGGCGAATCAGAAGGAATTGCAACCTTTTTCTGGGGTTAGCTAACTTCTACTGCAAATTTGTCCGGGATTACAGTAAGATTGCCTCACCCCTCATGAAACTCACTTCTGTCAATGTGTTTCCAGTGGTCATCTGAGGCAGACAAAGCTTTTGAAAGACTGAAGAAACTATTCTCTGCGGCATCAGTTCTAATGCAACCTGACCCCAGCAAACAGTTCATTGCTGAGGTGGACGCCTCTGATGTTGGGGCCGTGCTTTCCCAGTACTCCAGTCCCGATAAATGACTACATCCGTGTGACTTTTATTCCCATAGGTTTACCTCCACTGAGTCGAATTATGATGTTGGGAACTGTGAGCGATTGGCAGTCAAGTTGGCATTGGAGGAGTGGCGACACCTGCTGGAGGGGGATGAACAACCCTTTGTGGTTTGGACCAACCACAAGAACCTTGCTTACATTCAGTCTGCAAAATGGCTGAATTTCCGTCAGGCCAGGTGGGCACTGTTCTACAACAGGTTCCAGTTCACCATCACCTACCGTTCTGGGTCCAGGAATTGCAAGTCTGATGCCCTCTCTCTTCAGTTTTCTTCAGACCACGGTCCATCAACACCAGTTGCCGTCCTGCCAGAGGAGCGAGTGGTGGGGCTGCTCAACTGGGGGTGGAGACGGCAGTGAGAGGCCCAGTGGCACCATCCAGACCCAGGAATGGGCCAAAGAAATCGCCTGTTTGTCCCAGACCCTGTCCACTCCCAGGTGCTGCAGTGGGGACACTCCCAGTTTGCCTGTCACCCAGGCACCCCCGCCTCCCCCCCGGCTCATTAATGATCAGCCCACTTACATGGTGCGGCGTCTGATGGATGTCCGACACAGAGGTAGGGGCCTTCATTATCTGGTCGACTGGGAGGGGTACGGTCTGGCAGAGCATTCCTGGGTGCCCCGGTCATTCATTTTGGACCCAGAACTTATCGTCGAGTTCCATCGGGAAAATCCTGACAGACCGGGTGGGTCACCTAGAAGCTCCTGTTGAGGGTGGGGTACTGTTAGGAGTCATCCTGAGTGTCGCCCCCCCCCTTCCATTTCTTGTCTGTGTTTCCCTTGTCTGTTTACTTCCAGGTTCTCTCCCATCATGTGATCTACACATCTGTTACTCATCTCCAGCTAATCGCCCACACGTGCCTCCTGCTTTAAAAGCCTGGTCCACTTTCCAATCATAACCCCCGTGGTATAGCCTGGCTTCCTTATGTTGAAATAAAACCCTTTAATGTGACAGGCTGTAGCCTTTGATGTGGGCTTTTACCATGTTCCAACATCATCTGGAGCTCAGCAACAGTGTAATGTTAGAATAAGCACGCTTCCACTTTTGCATTGTGTGTTCTGACTTACCTTAATGCATTTGTCCATTCAAATGTGCTTCGTGCATCATGACATGAATCTATTGCACAACAGTGACATCTGCTTGACCTAACGTTAATACTGAGGGTCGGGATGGAGCTGTTCACCAAAAAAGACATGCAATATCTCATTAGCATGCTAACAGTAGCAGGTCTTAAGGGAAATATTCTACGGCTAATGTGCAGTAAGCAACAAGCTAAATGTTGAAACAGCAGCAGATCTCAGATGATTTAGATATAACAGTATATGCTTTTGTCCCATTAGTAACATTACTTGAACTCTTCTCATTTAACACGGACATTACTCACCCAACACACATTATTGCTGTATCAGGGGAGGAAATGCAGCTATGAACCAGTAAGGTGAGAAACCTATGATGTCTGTAGCAGCTAAGATGGTAGCTAAAAGTAAGACCACTCTGTTGTAAAGATGAGAGATTGTGTGAGTGGAATAAAAACTGTAACTTAATCAAAAAAGTTACACCAGTATTAATAATAATTGTTAACTCATCTTAGGTTGGAATATCTGAGTAAGAGACTGACTTAATTCACTTCTGTTGCTTCTTAGTCGTCAAACAAAATAAAACTTCCAGACAGTAAAAGGACCAAAGAGATTAATATATTAAAAAACTGGAAAAAACAACAACAAAAAAGCAATATATCATCAACACCAGGTACCAAGTCAAGGTTCGAATTCAAGGTCAGGACTGGCACTGTGGTGACAAGCACTGTGGTGACAACCTGCTAGTGTGCAAGGATAGAGGAGGAGCTTTTCATCTTCATCATCTCCTTTGCCACCAGTTTACTTATTGTGGTCACTGGAAATATCACACACACACACACACACACACACACACACACACACACACACTAAATCCAGAAATGGCCAAGAAAAGCAGTCAAACATTTGAAAATAGTTGACAGAAGAAACTGATGTGTTGTCTCATTGTGATTGATGAGTCTAGGTGTCCCAGATGGAGTCAAAACCTTCCAGAACATGGACAAACATGGTGTGTAAGTGTTGATAAGTGTTGTCCACTGAAGCGGAGCAGCAGTGGTTGGCAGTGATAGAGAGGTTTCAGGGAGGAGAAGATGCAGATTAGTGTCGAAAGCAGACCAGTCAGGAGAACTGGGTGCAGCCTGTCAATGATGAGTGGAGAAAAAGGGGAAAGAGAGATTTTGATTTTTCAAAACTCAATTTAATTTGTCATTTCAAAAAACATGATCCAAAACAAACAGAAAACAGACATTCAGTTGAGGAGCAATCCAAAGACCAGCTGCTCCTCCTGCATTTCCACCAGAGAGAGTTCATCATTTAGGCACCATTTGCTCTTAAACCCCTCAATATTGTTCTTTGCTCAACAAAACTTAAATAGAGGGACAGAGGCAACGTGTGGTCTAGTCGGCGCTCTCAAGCCGAGACCGAACCTTGACCATCAGTTTTTTGAGGCGGTACATCTCCTGGTGGGTGAAAGGGGGCTGGCCGAAGTCCCCACTCTTCATATACTGCTTGATGGACTCCTGAAAGAGCTGGAGGTCTGGAAAGTAGTCCTCCACCTATACAGACCTCATCCCCTCC
Organism: Takifugu flavidus; assembly: GCF_003711565.1. Taxonomy (NCBI): domain Eukaryota; kingdom Metazoa; phylum Chordata; class Actinopteri; order Tetraodontiformes; family Tetraodontidae; genus Takifugu; species Takifugu flavidus. Next base: position 5,666,048 of record NC_079521.1, read on the forward strand.
GTGGTCCTGAGGAAAGACTTAATCTTGGACAGAGAATAAACATGATGTACCTCCACCTGTATGTCATCATTATAACTAGAAGCCTCCTCTATGTCCTGTGAACTGTCCCTCTCCTGTGTGTCCTCCAAAGAGCTTTGTGCACTTTGTGTGTCAATTGGGGTGCTGTGCATGTCCTGTGAGCTGTGCATGTCCTGCGAGCTATGTGCGTCCTGTGGGATATGTGTGTGAGGTGAGCTGTGTGTGTCCTGTGAGCTGGGTGTGTCCTGTGCGCTATGTGTGTGAGGTTCTGCTTTGGACAGTTTCTTCACTTTATCATTTTGGACTTTTGTATCCATATTCTTCCTGTTGATGGACACATTGAGGCTGTTCTCCTCCACTCCACCATCCTCCATGTCCAGGACGGTCTCAGTCATTCTTGTGCTCATCTGCTTCACCGACTCTTTGGTGAGAGGTTCAGGTGGTCCCCCAGGTGGTCCCCCTGCAGCTCTGCTGGCTCCTCCACCTGCACGGTTGTGCCCGCGTCCCTCCGCTCGTTTTGTGCGGACTCGCTGTTGCCGTCGTGCGCACGTGGTGCCGACTGGCGGGTCAGCCGGCCGATGAGCCTCCGTGCCATTCGGGCACGACAGGATCACATGACCCTGCTCCCCACACCCAAAACATTTCAGGGAATCAGTGGTGACAAAAATGGTATAGTCAAAGTCGTCCACCCTGAAACGAAGAGCCATGCTGAGCCCTTCCTTATCGTTATTAGGACCATCGACACCTGTCGTCTGAAGGACACAACATGGCTCAGCAGTGGGGACTTGGACCCGAGAGGAATTAACCTCATCGGGGACACCACGTGTCCGTGTTGGCTGAGCTCCCGCAACAACATATCGTTCTTAAGGAACGGAAGGACGTTCGATACCACCACCTTTTTAGCCGGGTTTGACAGGGGAAACACCGGCGTATGTTCACCAATAACGACCACCCCAGCCACCACCAGCTGATCGGCCTTATCAGTGCTATCCAAAAACACCACCACCATACTGTTCATCCTGGAAGCGGACTTCACGCTTCCGTGACCAACAATGTCCCCCACAGCCAGGGTGCACTCCTCCACGGACACACCAGCCGGTGGAGAGAGTTTAACGCCATGTCTGCGGGTGAGTTTCTCCACCTCGGAGACTCCCGACTCCGCCGCCATGGCCGGCATGGCAACCGGGGCCACCAAACAATTCCACCAAAGACAGTGACATTTCTCACCTGCCTCCTCCTGTCCATTTCTCCCGGTAGTCTCCTCCGATCCTGTCGCCCTATCCCCTTCGGGTCCGCCCAGACTCCCGGCACCGGGACGGTCCGGGGCGGGAATCCCGCCCTTCGGAACTGACTGGGACCGAGCTGGCCCGGCCCGGACAGGCTCTAATTAAATGACCCTCCTCATTATAACCGAAGCACTTCATGACGGAGGAGGACGTGTACAACATGTAATCAAAGTCTTCCACTTTTACATGGAAGAAGCACGTTCAGCTCCTCCACCCGGTTATTTAATATCATATAAACTTGTTTCCTGTGAGACACAACATGCTTTAACAGCGGGGACTTGCACCCCGACAGAACCTTCCTTATAGGCGAGACAATCTTCCCGAACCTGGTGATTTCCCTGACCAGGAACTTGTCGCTGATGAAGGGAGGGACGTTGGACAGGGTGACCCGGGTGGAGGGCTGCGTCAGCAGCAGCACCCCCTCGAACCTCCCGCCAACGCTGATCCCCATCTCACTAGCCGGTTCGCCTGCTCCACCTTGTCCACGAACAAAACCACCAAGTCTGGCTGAAGAGATCCTACCGTCACCTAGGCGGGACCAAGTGTATTGCCTGCTGTCTGCGTGCATCCTCCTCCACACATCCACCAGGCTATGAGAATAGGCCAGCTGTCTCAGACAATGTTGCGAGGCTGGATGAGGCTCTGCATGGTCTCGGTCTAAAAAAGACTCTGTGCAGTTAAAATCCCCACCCAGGAATAAAAACTCTTCATCCCCACAACCATTTAAAACAGTGCTGACTTTTTCTAAAAAGCTCTTCCTCTCTGTACCGATGGTAAGAGCATAAATATTAATAAAAACCAAGGAGTGGTTCTGGAGGTGCGCCTTCACAAGCAAACACTGACCCCTCACCACATGCTCCACCTCCAGGGATGATGGAGTGAAGCCCCTTGAAAAAAGGAGGCCCACTCCACCACTTTTTTCACGACTTTTCTCAGCAGCGCCTGTCCTTCCCACTCCTTCTCCCAGTCTGCTTCGATGCCGCAGTTGCTGTAGGTCTCCTGGAAGAACATGACATCAATGTGTTTTCTTCTTGCTGTGTCGAACACAAGTGCCCGTTTTTTTGCATCTCTGGCTCCGTTGACAGTCAACGTTCCAATTTTGAATGTATTCATGGCAAGGAGAAAAAAAATCAAAGACTTTAAAAAAATAAATACAAGGAAACATGGTAAACATTTTTTTCCCCCAATTCAGCTGTTTTCTCGCTTTGCCCATGTGCTTCTTCAGCCTATATATTTCTGGGTTGATGAGATCCGACATTGCCTTGTTCCTAATTAGAAAGCTCGCTGACTGAATGAAACGGAGCCTGTCAGGGAAATATGTTCCCAGGTCAAGGCCTTTCATGCCCTTAGTCTGCATAAGGAACTTTTAAAATAGGCTTGGAGGGGACATATCAAAATCCTGCCCGTCTGGCACTGTGCCGGACAGTTCGCCGCAGTCCGACATGGACTTGTAGTAAGAAAACTCGTAAGAATTACAATAGTCCTGCCTGGAAGAAACAAATGCATGGACTAACTTCTCAGCATCATGCCGCCTCAGTAGTTTCCGGATCTTTGCAATGTTTCTCAGATGAAAAAAGGCACTTCTAGATACTATTTTAATGTGTGTGTTAAAGGACAGATTTTGGTCAAAAGATACTCCAAGATTCCTCACAGAGATACTCGAGGCTAAGGAGATACCATCCAGAGTGATAATGTGATCTTTTCTGCCCCTGAGAGGTTCAGGACCAAACACCCTGACCTCAGTTTTTCCTGAATTAAGGAGAAGGAAATTTGAAGACATCCAAGACTTTATGTCTTTAAGACAGGTCGGAAGCTTCACTAACTTCTCTGTCTCCTCAGGTTTCATGGATAGATATAGCGAGTGTCATCAGCATAACAATGAAAATTTATTCCATGGTGCCGAATAATGTTTCCTAAGCGAAGCATGTACAAGGTGAAAAGGACTGGTCCAAGTACAGAACCTTGTAGAACTCCATGGCTAACCCTACTGTATGAAGAGAGAATGCCATGGACATGAGCGAACTGGTATCTATCTGATAAATACGATCTAACCCAGTCTAGTGCTGTCCCTTTAATCCCAATCACATGTTCCAGTCTATGTAACAGGATGCTGTGATCAACTGTATCAAAAGCAGCACTGAGATCTAGCAGAACCAGCATAGAGACCAGTCCATGATCTGAAGCTATAAGAAGATCATTAGTAACTTTAATAGGTGAGCTCTAAAGCCTGACTGAAACATCTCAAACAGGCTGTTCTTCTGCAGGTGCTCTAGTAACTGAGTCACCACCACCTTCTCTACAATTTTAGAGATAAAAGGAAGGTTGGATATCGGCCTATAATTTGCGAGTACGTCCGGATCCAGTGATGGTTTTTTAAGCAATGGCTTAATTACTGCCACCTTGTAGGACCGGGGTACATAACCTGTCACGAAAGAACAATTGATCTGGTCCAGGATAGATCTGCCTATCATTGGTAAAACAGCCTTCAACAGGTGTGTTGGGATGGGATCTTAAAGACATGTGGTAGACTTGGATTTCTGAATTAGCGAAGATGCCTCAGAAAAATATATAGGGGTGAAGAAGTTTAAGAAGTTTAAAGGCTCGTCAGAGACCCCGTATGTTCTCAGAGTCAGCACATCTGGTGTTGGTCTAGCAGCTGTTGTAATGGCCTGGTTAGCTTTTTCTCTGATAGCTAGAACTTTATCATTGAAGAAACTCATGAAGTCTTAACCACTAAGGGAAGAAGGGATGTGTGGACCTAAAACATTGTGACCCTTGGTCAATTTGGCCACAGTGCTGAAAAGAAATCTGGGATTATTCAGATTTTCTTCAATTAAAGAAGAAACATAAACTGTTCTAGCTTTACAGAGGGCCTTTTTTTTTTTTTTTTTTACAAACTAGTCATCAGTATTTCGAGTATTTTCGTGATTCTCAGTGAGGCAGCTGCACCTTCAACAACAGAGTTGACCTCGGCAGGGCGAAGATTATAATTAGTAATCCCTGGAGAAACACACGGTGGTCCTGGGATTAGCGCAGGTATAGCTTCCTTAAACTTAGCTATGGCATTATCTGAAAGACATCTGCTATAGTAAGATTGTGTTCTGAACATAGAAGAATCCTTAATCATAAATGTAAAAGTGATCATAGAATAATCTTACTGGAGTGGGTTCTGAGGGAACATTGACACATGTTTTACCTCAACACCCTAGGTCAGAACTAGATCAAGGGTGTGGTTTAAGCTATGAGTTGGTTGATTTGTCTGTTGAAGGAAACCAACTGGTTCAAGTAATGAAATGAAACCATTTCTAAAGCTGTCATTTACAACGTCTACATGGATATTAAAGTCTCCAATGATAATGACTTTGTCCGTTCTAAGGACCAAGTCAGATAAGAAATCAGAGAACTCAGACAGGAACTCTGAATGTGGCCCAGCAGGGGGCCGATATACAACTACAAACAGAAGTGGCTTTTCTGCCTTCCAGTTCAGATGGGTGATACCAAGAGTCAGGCTTTCAAATGAACTGGAGCCATGTTTTGGTCTAGGATTAATTAATAACTTGGAGTGATAGATTGCAATGAAACCAGAGGAGACAGAACTTTGATAGTACTTTGATAGTAAACCAGCACAGCTTGGGATACTGGGATACTGTCAGCTTCTCCACATATGATAGACCTTTGAGGGCTAGGCAGCTCAGGAGAAGGAGTCACTTCTGGTCTTTAGGATTGTTGTAATTTCTCTTGCTGCAAGAGCTCTTTTGGATCAGCTGGAGGTCTTTTAGATCAGCTGAAGATTTCTCAAAGAATCATTTGGCCATTCTGCTAACAACTAATAACATTAGCCCAGCCTTGAAGTAACAAATGTGTGGACAAGCAGCGCGTCTTGTCTGACCACGACAGCCTACCAGTGTCCCATTGTAATAGGTAGTGTCTCTACCTATTACAATGGTTTACAGAACTAAATGAGAACATTTTCAGCTGGCTACAGAAAAGAACACAACAAATGAAGTGAAAAAAGAAGCGATGGTCTAACTGAGAAGCTACCTTATCAGCTAAGAGAGAGCAAGAGAGAGAGAAACAGAGGAACAAACCCTCACAGTAAAGACCTCATAGAAGAAAGACAAGACAGGGAGGAGTGGGAAATGATTGTGGCGATAAAAGAAGGAGTGTAATCGCCCAGTCGGTTCTTTTTCTCCCAGAGACGCCTCATAAACTGACTGGTGCTTCAGGCTTGGGCAGATAGCAGATGGAGAGATGGCAGTGGAGGAGAAGACTACAGCAAACACAAACACATGTAAAACATACAAGCGTGTGAAATGAGCACATGTGCACCTTTCTTTGATGCAAAGGCAGCCACGTTCACACAAAAAGAGGGTCTGGACGTCTCTCTTCTTCCTGTTGAGTTTCAGTAGGAGCTGCACTGATAGAGATGGAGAGCACCATGTATCGACTGTGACCGTGACCTAAAGTTACATCCAGCAACAGAAACCTTAGAGGAAGAAAAGGCATCAACTCAGAAAGGGGAGCATTCTGCTGCAGCAGCCGTGAAGCAAGCAGCCATTCTAAGGGTGCAACCGCCCCCTTCCGCTGTGCAAAAGTCTGAAATCAGGCAAAAATACTTCAAATTTCACTTCTGGGACAGAACACCGACTGCATTTGACTGGTGATGTCTATTTAGAGACCAACAGGCTCTGTAAGACCAACAGACTATTCCATCTCTTTCTGCAGATTCTTAGATTTCACACTCAGAATCAGGCTACTTTGATTAGTTAGCAAGTGATTTTCCTGACAATCCCGATTTGAATAAGGGAAAATCTTATAAAATTTCAACCGTGGACTTTTTCCACTGTCTAAATAAAGTATTAAACCTTTCAGTGTCCACAGGTCATTTCTTTCTGCGTGCTCGAGACATTTGGATTCCGATGGCCTTTTGCTGCACCAGCAGCTGCTTCACTTGGTTGGGGTGATGATGCAGTGGGCGGTTGAACTATGGCGAGAGTGAAAATCCTCCACAAAATTCTGTTGGAGGTTTTATGGGAGTGTTAAAAATGAGGCTGGCACCATGGTTCAGCGCACTACATTCTAGCATGAACTACCGGTAATGTTGACTTCCACTCCAGGCGAATGCCAGACAACTGGACTCTCCACGAAGTTGAAATGTAATTGATTCACATAAAAAATGAAATAAACATTTACATTTTGGGTATTTATATTTGACATGTCTTCTCATTTCTTGATAGACATTTCTGTAAACGGGAGATTATTTGATTATTATTGAAAAAACAAATGCTTAATTTTCTCTGGCCAAATCTCTAAATGTCAATAAAGAACATAAAAGATAGTTTGAGAAGTTGCCAAGAAATCTCCCAGTGGCATGGAGGAACCTCTGCAGGAACATGTACATGCGTGCATGGTTTTGCCCGCAAATATATTGTGGATGTGTAGAAAAGTGGAAAATAGAAAAAAAAAGAAATATGCTTTATCCTTCTTTTAATTGCTGACAGTGTGTTTGGTTTGGACAGTGCATGGGAGAAACAACCTCAGAAGATAGTCATCTAGAGCTATGGGAACATGGACACATCGGTTTTATAAGGCTGGCGGAGGTTCAAGCCTCCGTTCTTGCATTCGCCAGATGTTCCCCATAATTGCTGTGTTTAGCAGTCCTGTTTGGAGATGCAGGGTGATTATGACTTCATAGCTCCTCTTACACACAAGCATGGGTGTCCTCTATGAAGCCACATCCACATACATGGAGGAGAGTGAGCATCACCTGGGCTTCATGACTTTTGAATGATTGTCCTTGATGAAAACTCTGACTTTGCTAATTTAGGAGGAGAGTCATAGAAAGAACCCACCTTCAGCATAATTCTGTGGTCACCATAGCAATTCTCAGCTCTTGCTCCTGTTCATGGCTGCCCTTTTGTTGTATTCTACTGTTTTATTGAACAGCAATCTCTCCCCACCTGTAGGAATCACACTGGTGACGGTCTGCCAGTACTGGCGGTCCAGATCACCCACCTGCTCCAGTTCCCAGATGTAATGGTTGAAGCTGTGCTGACTGGGAACCATCCCTGCCATCTGGTCGGACTCCTTGTCTGCCCCCTGATGGCAACCAATGCAACCAGTACTCCAGATTGTTGCACAATAAATAAACCAGTCTACTCTGATCTGATGTTGGGAAACAAAAAGAAAACCATCAGGAGACAAAAGTTTACTGAATGCTTCTAACCGAAGGAGGGTCATATTTGGCTTGATCATTGAGGTGGACCTTGAACCACACCTTCACGTCAAAGCTGACTCAGCATGAATCTCAAAACATCCTCTTTGGTGTGATTTGGGTTCAGCGTCTCAATCCCTGCAAGAAAAGAGCTATTTCACACTTCTTCAGTACCAACTCCAGCACATCCAGACACTTGTGGCTACTGGACTTCTACAGACCTGAAACAGAATTATTCACTCATCACCCCTGGCTTAGAAGACAAAGCCAGAGACAGCACAGACAGAGATAGGAAAGACAGAGAGATCGAGACACACACACACACACACACGCGCACACACACACACACACACATACTGTATATATATATAGAAAGACAGAGAGAGAGAGAGAGAGAGAGAGAGAGAGAGAGAGAGAGAGAGAGAGGGGAAGACAGAGTCTCTTGCAGCACAGCTGTATGCTAAAGTCATCAGACAGACTGGAATAAACCGCTTTGCTGAAATCACAGTGGACAGGAGAGGATTCTGTCCTTTGTGGTCTATTGTCTCAGCGGTCCTTCACATGTCTCTGTTGCCACGTCTAGACATCACCCATGTTGGGAGAATGAAAGCCACTTCATGGTTCTCACTACAGGTGAGAAGATTCAGGAGTCTCCGTGATGACATGCCCAGGTCCAGTCCTCTGCTTTCATAGTTTTCCACATACACTAGTAACAAAACTACACTGTTCTACACACATTTAAAGAGGTCAAATCACATTTCGCCAGCAGGGGGCAGGATAACCCATCCCCTGATAACCAGCAGAGCCTGACCTCCGGCCTCCGCAGTGAAAACCAGCACAACACCACACTCCTTCATCCAGTTCTTGTTTTTGTCCCCTCTCAACAATTCAAAAGAAGCGCCTAAGGAATCTTTAAGTGAAGACTCTGAGTTGACTTATGATTATAATGATTGGTTTTCTTCATGACTTTCTCCCTCTATTGTGTGTCTGAATTAACAGGTTGGAGATGAAGTGATAGGATTAAGGAGGAAGAGATGGTCACACAGTCGATATTTGAGAGGAACAATGAAGACAGAGAGCGATGGAAAAGAACCACGATCCCTAATTATCGAAATCATTGGTTCATCAGAGTCAAGATGCAAAATCATCTTCAATGTTGTTGATGATGATGGTGATGGTGTTAATGGTGAAGGAGGTGATGCTGATGGTGGTGTTTATGGTGGTGGTGGTGGTGTTGATGATGGTGATGTGGTGGTGGTGGTGATGCTTATGGTGATGGTGGTGGTGGCGATGGTGGTGGTGATGATGGTGATGATGATGGTGATGTGGTGGTGGTGATGGTGGTGGCAATAGTGGTGATGATGGTGATGATGATGGTGATGTGGTGGTGGTGATGCTTATGGTGATGGTGGTGGTGGCGATGGTGGTGATGTGGTGGTGGTGATGGTTATGGTGGTGGTGGTGATGGTGGTGGTGATGATGATGGTGATGATGATGGGGATGTGGTGGTAGTGATGGTTATGGTGATGATTGTGGTGGTGGTGATGGTGGTGGCAATAGTGGTGATGATGGTGATGATGATGGTGATGGTGGTGGTGGTGGTGATGATGGTGATGTGGTGGTGGTGATGGTTATGGTGATGGTGGTGGTGGCGATGGTGGTGGTGGTGATGATGGTGGTGGTGATGATGTTGGTGGTGGTGATGATGATGATGATGGTGATGGTGGTGGTGATGGTGGTGGTGATAATGATGATGGTGGTGGTGATGATGATGGTGGTGGTGATTATGATGGTGGCCGTGAAGATGATGATGGTGATGAGGATGGTGATGGTGATGAGGATGGTGATGATGCTGGTGGTGATGGTGATTACGATGATGGTGATGATGACCCCCTCCTCTCCTCTCCTCTCCTCTCCTCCTCCTCTCCTCTCCTCTCCTCTCCTCTCCTCTCCTCTCCTCTCCTCCTCTCCTCTCCTCCTCTCCTCTCCTCTCCTCCTCTAAGTATGTGAAGATAAATCCATCAGTTCACAGTGAGACTAAAAGTACCATAAATGAGTCAAAGTTGATGCCGTACAGTTGGGAGACAACGACATCCAAGCAGTATGCATGTACTTTTCCATATATAGTTATATACTAGAGTTATATACTGTACATATATATACTGTATATAGAACATTTCATCCATTCCTTCTTGCTTCCTTCCCACACCAACACACACACACACACAACACACACACACACACACACACACACACACACACACACACACACACACACACACACACACACACACGCACACACACACACACAGATGTTTTCACTGCTTCCACACCATGACTGTCCATGTTCTGGAAGGTTTTGACTCCATCTGGGATGCCTTGACTCATCACTCACAATGAGTCAACACATCAATTTCTTCTGTCAACTATTTTCCAATGTTTGACTGCTTTTTTTGCCATTTCTGGATTTACGGTGCATGTGTGTGTGTGTTTATGATATTTATTAAGTAAACTGGTGACAAGTGACGCACGACACACACACACACACACACACACACACACACACACACCACACACACACACACACACACACACACACACACAGCTGGCTGTCTTCAGATATCGTTGGCATTTGTAGAGAGTCTAATTGCCCAAGTGTCTAGAAAGTGGCTGTTGAGAAGGTGGCGGCTAATGAGCTTCCTGAGAGATGGTCAGTAGTTAACCAGAGCAACACTGGGCCCTGCTACCTGATAAAGGTCACACACCTTCAGGGAAAAATGCCACAATGTGATGTGATGACCAACGGTAGATGGTTGTCCAGAAATAAATGAGAGAGCCATAAAAAGGATGAATTTTCTTTGAAGCAGCAGGGCATGTTGGCAGAGCAGCCTTCCATAAATACACAGAGAGACTCAGGAACCTGAAGGAACCAGCCAAGAACTGATAATGTTGAGAGCAAAGCTGCAGGGTCATGTGGTTTAGTAGTTGATGGATAAAAATGTGTAAATCTAATTATTTGTAGGCTTCGGTGTGATTCTGAACTGATGAGATTGTGTTTGCTTCTTCTTAAGAATCTTAAGAATCTTAAGAAAATACAAATGTATGTAATGAGGCATATTACATTATTTTAACACTTTTTTTGTTTTGGCCAGTTTTTGTTGCTATATTATTATTATTATTATTATTATTATGACTGACCAAATTTCAAAAACTTTCAAAGGGTGAGAAAGTGTGCAACATAAGATGCATAAAACAAGACTGGAATTTAAAAAAAAATACTTGCCAAAGGTTTGACCCAAACGGAATGGAAAATGGAATGAAAAGAATACACAGAAGCTCTGGACCATATTAGATATAACATCTCCTCACAGCATCAGTGCTGGTAAACCTGGATATTCTGCTGCTTTAGCACAACACAAAACCCAAATATGAAAAAGAAAAGAGAGTCCATTATCAGTCACAGTCCTTGGATCCATTAGAACCACTAGAAAGGATCCTGTTTTTTCTTTAGCTCCCTGTCTCCTCATTAGGCTTTTTTAATGGGACAAAAACAGCGTTGAAGCTCTGCTGCGTTCAATCTGACACCAAAAGAGTGGAAAAGAATAAAAATATCAGCCGGCTGATACTAATGGAACAAGTTGAAAACACTAATGAATGCCTCACCTCCTCCTCCCTGCACCTCACCTCATCACATCCACCACAGGCTCACTCTCCTTCCTCACTTTCTCCCATTTTAATGTGCTCACCTGTGCTCCGTGTCAGAGGTGTTTATAGCGCATGTACACAAACTACATTAACCGCTGTCACATGAGCACTGCTTCCATAAATAAACCAGTATAACCAGTCACTTGCATTAGAGACTTTATTTTATTTGGTGTATTTACGTGTTACCCAGCATATTTACCTAGCACTTATATATTAATATTATACTTGTATTATATATGTATTTTTGTCTTACATTATAAGTTATTTAGTGATGTTATCTTTGTTGGGTTTAATCATTTCTCTCTTTTCCTCATTAGATTGGTGGCTAGAGGCTGTTTAAGTACAAACACGCACACACACACACAGTTTCCTAACCCTTTCCAACCCTCAACTGATCCGTCAAACATTAATATTCTCTGATTTCAATAACACATCAGATCCATCTGAACCCCCCCCCACCCCAAAAAAAAAAAACCAAAACTGAAGTTAACAAAGAGACAAAGAGAAAAGATGTTGGAAAATCAGAGTCAGTGTTGGAGGAATGGAGAGAAGATGTAATGGACAACTGTTTTTATGAAATTGTGAGACTGGTTTATGCTGGCAGAAACTGCTGCAGCATCCATTCTGGTGCTCCAAATAAAGATGTGGTTATGTTCACAGGAAGGAGTCAGAGGGAGAATATGCGGGGGGATGGATAAAGAGGTGTGATGCACATGCACCTTTGTGCTGTTACAGGCCTGAACACTCTCCCCAAACTGAGGAGGCATATTTTTCTAAAGCCAAGACTGTTCCGCTCGAGCTATCTATCTGTATGCACTAACACCTCTCTTGTCTATAATGGCTGGTTTTCTCATCTTCCATTTATTCCATAATTCAAACCCTTCAAAAATCAAATGTGCTACTTTTGCTTGTTTTTCCTGGTTTTTAGTATTTGTCACTTTGTTGTAAGTATAAGCTTAACATTAACATTTTTAAATTACTCCTGTCTTCTACCTCGACTTTTGTTTTCTCGAATTTCGCTGCCAGTTCATTTACTCTTTAACTTAGATCTGAAATTTAGTGAACACCGAGAGAAACGTTAGAAACCATCTTTGGAGAGCCACTGCCTCCAGTCAGTGTTTCATTGTCTTCTCTCTCATATGGTTCTCATATGGTTCCTCTTCTAATTGTGGTCTGGGGTGCTGGCACGGTGCCTAGTGTGGCTGTCCCCCGACTCAGGCTGCAGGCATGCTGGCGGTGTGTGAGTCCTGCCTCCCCACGTTCTCCATACTGAGGGAGAGCATCTCCAGGCTCCAGTCCGACCTCAAGGAGAAGGACGAAATCATACTGGAGTCATCCGCTGTCGCCTTGACCCAGGACAAACACATCGCCCGTCTGAGGTCCGAGGGACAGGGTCTGCGGGCCGACCTGCTGGACCTCACCACCGTCGCTACATCCCAGGCGAAACATATCGCCCTCCTGAAGGCATCCGGCGCTGGTGATCGGAGCACGATGGCCACGAATGATACCACCCTGCCATGGACCAGGTCCATCACCGCCGGTGCTGTTGCCGGAGTTTCGGCGGAATCCCGCTGGCACCGCCGGGGCTTCCTCCACCTCCTCCCTCCGCCCCACGGAGTCGCAGGGTTTAATCTCTGGGGACGAAGCAGGAGCCCTAGTGAGCTCAACACCACTCAAACCAAGGGAACCCTGGTCGGTGGTGGCCAGGGGCGCTGGGGCTCGTCCATCTCCCCCTTCTCCGCCCCTGTATCTGCCACTGGACAACAGGTATGACATCCTAAGCCTGCAGGACTTCCCTCCTTTGAGCGCTTGTTCCAGCTCGCCTCCTGGTTCTGTCCGTCCAGTTGGCTCTTACCAGGCGAGGAACCGAGGTCAGCTCGCCCGACCTGACCACCCCCTACCATCCCGGTCAGGAGCAGCCATGGCCTCGGCGCCACCATCCCCAGGCTCGTCTTCGCCACCGCTGCACCTCCAGACAGTCAGAGGCGGCCACTCAGGTGCAGCGCACCCCCGCGGTGCTGGTGGTCGGGACCTCAATGATCAGGCACATGGCGGTGCGCGACGGCCAGACCTTCTGTCACCTTGGTGCCCGTGTTGTGGAGGTTACATCCTTGGCCCTGCACAGCACCCCTCCCCACCCCGGCCTCCAGGACCAGCATGGAGGCCGGCATCAACGACCTCAAATTCCAGCAGTCGGAGGTTCTGAAGCAGGTCTTCATCTCTCTGGTGGACCGTCTGCTGGACACGGGGAAACGGCTAATTATCTCGGGCCTGCTTCCCCCACCTCGCTACGGTGACGTCATCACTAGCCGCCTTCGCCATCTGCATCTGTGGCTGAAGGGGTACTGCTTGGGCAACAGTATCCCCTTCGTTGACAATTTTGCTGCCTTTTTAAATAGACCCCATCTTTTTAAATGGGACGGCCTCCTCCCAAACCATGAGGGGTCTTGGCTTTTATCTGTGAACATTGACCTGACTGTCCGTTCCTGCACTACATCCACCTCCTGACTCATGGTTAAAGCACATGCAAGCCAACACTCTGTCCCTCACTTGCACTCACATCTACGCTCACCCCCCGCACGCTGCACCATACATACCTCTCCATCACTACTCCTATGTTTGCCATCAGAATCACAGGTCATTCACTCCATTGAAACCATCATTTCATATAGACAGAAACCCAGGACTGTTTCCAGATGCAACAGTGCTTTTATCGTTCCCATGAAAAGACATTATGAGCGCACGTTCGGCACGGACATAAAGATGGCCGTGCTGAACGTGCGCTCTCTTTTAAACAAATCTTTTATAGTAAATGACTTAATTTTAGATAGAAAACTAGATGGTATTCTCCATACTGAGACGTGGCTTGGTACTGATGCACCTGCTGTTCTCATAGAGGCTTGCCCCCCAGGTTTTAACTTTTTATTTTCTACAAGGGGTGGCGGCCTTTTAACCATTCCACAAGTAAGCTCTAAAACGCACGGGGAAGTGGCCTTCAGTTATTATGGTCCCCGACTGTGGAACAGCCTGCCGGAGAACCTCAGGGCCGCAGAGACTATTGAGATTTTTAAAAAAGGCTCAAGACACACCTTTTTAATCAGGCCTTTAATTGATTTTTTGATTTCTTTTTCCGTCCCGTGGACGGCTCTGGCCTGGGTGGCGAGAGGGCTCTGTGCCTTGGTGTGGAGCCTCCTGTCCGTCCGGGTCGGGGTGGTCTCTGTGGTGGTACCCCCTGTGGTCATGGACCGTGGCCTCGCCCGGCCTGGCTGGCCCCCCCAAAGGTGGCGTCTCCCTCGCCTCAGGTCTCGGTGCCCGGCCATGTCTCAGCTTGTTTGTATGTGTGGGTGTGTGTGTTTGAGTGTGTGTATGCATGTGTGTGTCTGTATCTGTCTGTGAGTGTGAGTGTGTATATGAGTGTATGTGCTTATATATCTCATGTATGCATATATGTGGGGGTGGGAGGATCAGGTTTTTTTCTTGTCCTTCTTCTTGATTCTCTTGTTTCTTGATTTTCCTGTTTCTCTTTGTTGTTTTTATCCTTTGTGAGGCACTTTGTGCTACCCAGGGTATGAAAAGTGCCATATAAATAAAGATTGGATTGAATTGAACTGTGTGTCATCCAAGCTGAGACGACAGACAGAGATAATTCCATTGCATTGACAGCAACCTCTCAGAGTGGCTGCTGGTTTAAAGAGCAATGTGTATCTAAAAATAATAAATACACAGTCAACATGTTCCACCTACACACATTCATATATATACATGTGAACATACGTACACACAGTTCAGATGCTCAAAACTATTAACATAAACACACATTTTCACCTGAGTCTTTGTGTACTCACTGGATCTTTCAAAAAATATTTCTGTATGCTCAACAAGTATCGAAGAGATGTGATATTATACCCTTCAAACACACACACACACACACACACACACACACACACACACACACACACACACACACTGCTGCACCTCAGCTCCCAGGGGTGTGTGTGAAACTCAGAGGAGTGATCGTAGACTTCCAGCTCCAATTAAGCGAACAGACAGTTGGTAAGAGTGCAAGATGCTGCTCCATACAGATGCTAAAACACTCCAAGTGAATATTAATAAGACTGTGGCCTCATCTCTCTACTTGGAGCTGAATTCATTGTAATTCATCCAGTGATCACTTTGCAGATGCACTGTAAGAAATGATTCATGACCCCGATGCCTAAGCTCTGTGGTTTAAACTATGTCAGAATCATCTAAAAGGGGTTTCTCTTTATTCCTGTCAGAATTAGAATGATGACAAATATAGAAAATATGACAGGTTATCATGTACCGATGTCACTAATTTTAAAAAGGAATATCTATCATAACAATGTTAATGATTAAAAATGAAAGTAAATCAATTTTTCTTGTTCTTATATGTCGGTAGACTATTAGCTTTAATCAAATGCTACTGAACTCTGCTGTTAATTTCATAGCTCATTAGCAGAAGATGAAAAATATAAGAGCCTAATTTTGATTTCAATGTATTTTTCGATGCCAGAGTATTAAATATGCTTCCTTTAGGCATAAACAAAGAATCACACGGGACCATTCGCGAAACAGAAAACATGCAGAGTCATTTATAAAATTCTGATAACTCTTTAAATCTAGGACATTTGATTCTTGTTGCGTCTGCTGCCTCTTCAAAGGCATCCTGGGGTCACGGTGCTGCTGATGCCGCCACAGAAGCTTTGACGAACTGAGTAATTGAAAGCAGCAGGGAAATGTTGCTGAAGACAACGTTGTCATTTGTATTTGTTGCTATTTGACTCCTCCTCCTCTCTCCCTAAAGTCTTGATGTAGAGTTACAAAACTCATATTCACCGTCGGAGATCAACCCAAACATCCGTCCAGCATGTGGGTGATAATGCCTGTTACGTCAACACAAATCTTTGTTGCTTTTGTAGCCTAACTCTGCTAAACAAAGGAGAAGCTGACCATTATGATTTGCATCATAATGTGCTTGTTTTTTATACTTAATACTTGTTTTTTTTTTTTAACTCCAGCTTTGTAGTTTCAGTGTTTTTATGCGTCTGTGTCATCAGAATCTACATCTGAAGGCAGTAAAGTTTCTGCCTGTGTTGCTCATCTTCCTGCATGTCTGGATGGAATTTAACTGAACTTGGCACAAACATAAACAACTTTTAACTCCCATTTTGTTCCTGAATGTTATTAAAGTGGATACAAAACGTGTGAAGGTAAAATTATTTGTTTATAGCACGGCTTCCTTTAATCAAATCAGTAGTTTTCTGGTTATTTCTCAGGACCAGCATAAACTCCATGTAGATGTTCTCTAAGGAAACCTGCTCACCTCAGCTCAACCACAACAACGTTTAGGAGCAGATAGTTGCTTTTTCTCTTTGGTCCTCCTGCCTGTAACAGTGACGGTTGAGGAAGCAGCACAAACCAGCTATAACGTCACAGGAGTTGCACTTTAAGGAGAAAACCAAACCTCTATTTAAGAAGAATCTGAAGAGACAACAAACTAATGAATTACCTACTCATGTGGAAATGTGAGGTGAGTCAAATTCAGCTGTGCTCAAGTTCCAGTCTCAGCCGTGATGACGTCCGGCTGCCATAGAGACCTGCATCACAAGATGATCCAGGGATTTAGCCAGGACCATTACTAATACCCATAGCTGCAATGAGAATATTCTAATAGAGAAATGCTAATGATGTTGCCATTGATTTACCCAGCACTGTTGATGATGGAACAACTTTAGGATGTGGAGAGGAGCCATCTGCTGCAGGCCTCCAGGAGAGCCAACATGGTGCCGTGTTCCACTGAGTCCAACACATTTGGAATTTGCAACATGTGCAAAAAGTGACAAAGATCTTGGGTTTTAATACAAGGAATTGTAAAAGTCACCTAAGTGTTGTGGGGACCAGTACAGAAGGAATCTTCTTTTGTTTCCCCAGCTAAATGAGGGAAATGATTTGTGCTTCTTGGAGCTCTTCATCAGTATCATCATGCAGATCTCAGGATGTTTTTCTGTCCCAGAATTCATTGTCTTTACTGATTGTTGGGATCTTTTGGCCTCTGAGTCAGCTGGTTAAAACAGCAAAGGTTTTGTGAGGTGGATGAAGCCAGCTGCACGCTTCGGATAATGGTGTATGCCACATTTACCGTGATCTTTGACTGGCTGACCTGGGAAATGCAGTTACACTGTTCCCCTGCTGTCTGCCTGAATGAAGCCAAAAGTACAATGGTAACAATGAGGGGAGCAGAAGCTTTTACACCTCAAACCTGCAAAGCATTATAGATTGAAATGACTCTGAGGGCTCATTCTTAACTGCATCTATGGTGCAAACTGAAAGCAGCAAGCATTAAGTGTTACCATCCTTTTCCTTTGTTTGCTTTCTTCCCTGCAGATCCTGGCAGGATGGTGGTGGAACTACCAGGAATGAAATGACAAAGTTACCTTCATCAGTAGCCAACAGGTAAACAGCCAGATGTGTTTTAGTTAAAGGAAGTGTAACAGCTGAAATGATGGTGCGTTCATTTTGAGTTTTTTCCTTTTGTATGAGCCATCAAAGATGTTCTGATTGCTGACCAACTGAGATTAATCATTATAATAATCACTGATTCATCTCAAGTGTTTATGGGACACACTAAATGATGAGGAAGTTAGTTTATTTCTAGGTGGCGGTGTGTCCACGCCGGTTCGTCATATCTTCCTTAGGCAGATGGTTTGGTGCTTGTTCCTGGAACCAAGTTATTGCAAACATTTTTGCTGTGGCCAATTAGCAGACACAAAATGGGCCAAGCTAACATGCCATTCTGCTGGACATGTTATCTGGGCACAAATATCACTTGTGTGCCAGGTGTAACACGGCAAAGCCAGAGGCAGAGGCAGCAGGATGCAGCTGACCTCTCAGCAGCAGATTTAACCTGCGATGTCAAAGAGCCATAAAACACAAGAGCAGAAGATAGAAAAACACCAGTCTGAGCAAAAGAATGTCCCAACAGAGTGTGACTGACTGACAGGAACCAGATGCAGGATTCACTTTGATATTTGCTAAGCAGCAAATGCTGTTTAATTCTGACGCCACTGGTGGTCATGGTGACGCCTGAAGCTGACGGCCGTCCTACTGAAAGAATTGTGTTTATTAAAATGCTTGCTACTGAATCAGAAATGATCAACAGTAATAGTGCAGCTTCAGAACCCCGAGTGTGTTAACAGTTAACCCAGTGGCTTCTGAAAAAGCTCCTCAAAGAGTTAAAGAGTAAAATTGACAACTTGTTTGTGAGTGCTATAACATTTTAGCTTGAGATGCATCCTTCATCGTTTGAGCCTGGATGGACTCACACATTTCCCTCCAGGTGGAAATCAGCAGGTTGTTGAGGCAGTCAGAGATGCTTCTCCTGTTGTGAAGCAGATGGCTCAGACCACTAGAACATGCTGCCGCTGTCTCTCTGCTGTTGTCAGTTCACTCATTAGGCATTTACAGATCTCCACCCAATCCAACATTAATTTTTGTAGAAATATAGTTTCTGGTTATTGAAATTCACAATAAAAATCTCAGTTTCTGCAGCAGGATCACCTGATTTCCTCCACTGTGGTGGAGATGGTCACGATTAAATTTTGCTGATTGCCTCTGCATTCGTCGATTATTCCCCCAAAACCTCTTCCCTTGTCATCGCCTCTCAAATGGATCCTTTCCCCCCAGGGGTTCTGCTAACCTGTGGCCAGGCAACACAGGATCCATTTATCTCCACAGCATTCAGAAAATAATCCTCGAGGTGTGTGTGCACATATGGGGAAGTGTGCACGGCGGCCAGTCATGCAGAACCCAGATGCCATTGGGCAGAAGTTAGCAATAACAGAGCTAGGAAAGCTAATGCTGTGTGCGAAGAGGAGGCTGACGTGATTTAGTGGTGCCGTCAGTGAGCTGAGCAAGGACAATGGTTCACTGGAGCTCAGTGGAGAAATGAGGACAAGGCTGGGAAATTGGCAGAGGCTACGAGGAATATCAGGATAAAGTACAAGGAAAAAGAAGGGGCCCGGCTTAATGTAGCTGAGGGCCCGAGGACATGGATGGGGCTGTGGGGATTCAGAAATATGCTGGCAGGGTCAAGGCTTTTCTCCCCTATAACAGGGTTAAAGTAGCCATAAATAGTCCCTGAGTAAAACCCATTCTGGTTCCGAGGTTCTCTTTGACCCATCCTCAGCATTGACCCACAGTAGTTGTGAAGAGAGAGCTCATATCCTCTCAACTTCTGCATTAAATATGAAATGTTGTACTTAAATAAACCAGTGCAAAGCTTCCAGCTGCACAACCCCTTCAAACCCAGATGTTTCTCTTCTAGCTGCAGACCTAGTGACCCGCCCCCCCCCATTGACCTGGGGTAGATATGAGTGGATTCTCCTCAGCTTGCTCAGGATCTCCTCAGCTGCAACAGTTAACTGAAGGTGATCAATCAGCCCAGACTCCACCTTCTGCTGTTAGCTCCACTTTTTCGTTGGTGTCACACTGTTGATCTGAGCTGACATGAAACTGTTGGTTTCACTTAAAGAGAAAGGCACAAACAGACATCACTGCCTTCCATTTATCAAAATGGTTCCATTTTTCAATTCAATCTAAAGACCTTTTGACTTTAATCACACTTCAAAATTTAGTTTGTAACATGACTAGTGGGGTTCTTCTTTCAGGCAGTTGCTTTACAGCACTACAGTACTGTCATCGGTGGGCCTAGAAAGACTCAAGCAACAATTTCCTGAATATGTTCCCGTGTTTTAGATCACACTTGTGTGTTCGATGAGTAGGAGGATACACTTCCTGTCCAGAGCTCCAGCAGTAGTTGAGAAAAGGAAATCCCTTCATGTGTTTGGCTGTATGCACGTGTTCACACCAGTTCTCTAATGCTTGAACAAATGGCTGAGGACCTCTGGAGCCCCCCTTCGCTCTCAGCTCTCCATCTCTGATTCTCTTCTCATCTGGATTTTGCTCACTGAGCTGAGACCAACCTGGAAGTGTCAGCGCCCAAGGGTACCTCTGCAGGGCTCTGAGGGGGTCCTGACCCCTCCCCAGTCTCCCTCCCAGGCCAGTCCTACCACCACCCCTTTAATTCAGTCATTCGGTACTTCTAGACTTTTCAAGAAGCATTTTTATTAAGATTCAATCAATCTTAAATTCAGAATTTCATTATAAATTAAGGATCATAAAAGCACATGAAGAGAAAATGAGGAAAAAGACATTTCAAAAATACACAACTACTGTTAACGTTCATGGCCATGTGTTTTTAGATAAAGGTTACGATAGTACAGTAACCAACAGCCTCTCTGCCATTAATGAGAACCATATATCAATCTTTCAATCTTTATTTATATAGCGTCTTTTACAATGAAAATTGTTTCAAGGCGCTTTCCGGAATCCCAGGGCCTAACCCCAGACAAGCAACAGTGGCAAGGAAAAACTCCCCTTTAACAGGAAGAAACCTTGAGCAGGACCAGGCTCATGTAGGGGGACCCTCCTGCTGATGGCTGGCTGGGTAGAGAGAGAGGAGAGGGGGAAGGACAGGTAGAGGATAGAATGGAGAGGGTAGGGTAGGGGAGAGGAGAGGAGAGAGAGGAGAGGAGAGGAGAGGAGAGGAGAGGAGAGGAGAGGAGAGGAGAGGAGAGGAGAGGAGAGGATGGGCACAGAGCACAGAAACGCATACAAAAATACACTATTTATGCAAGCCGCCAGCCGAGTGAGTCAGCGGGGCCGGAGGTCATCATGCAGCTCTGAAGGCGGCGATACCTGTCAATGAATACAGAAGGGGGTGGGGAGAAGCGGAAAAACTACACAAGAATCAGCATAACTACTCTACTTGATGAGGAGGAGGAGAGGAGAGGAGGAGAGGAGAGGAGAGGAGAGGAGAAGAGAGGAGAGGAGAGGAGAAAAGAGGAGAAGAGAGGAGAGGCAGCCATGACCCAGGGGTTGACAGAGGCCTGTCAGGTGATCATGTTTCTGGACCCTGGCAGCCTTGGCCTATACAGTGGGACCTCTGCTTACGAACGTCTCTACATGCAAAATTTTCAGGTTATGAAACGTCTCAACGGAAAAATATTTCCTCTTGTTATGAAAGAAATTTCAGGATACAAAAGGCAAAAATACGCTACTGCTGCTACTCGTAGCTTGCGGAGTTTAGCGAACGCAAACATACTTGTAGCTGCTCTGCCCTTGGCTATCCCCTAGCATCTTTCTGTAATCCCATTGGCTAGGAGGGACGTCAATATGTACAATTTTGTGTGTATCCCAGCGTCTTCTTCGTCGTCTTCGGGATTTATTGTGGGTGTTCGTATGTTTGTCCATTAGATGGCGGTGTTACCACAAGTGTTAACGTTCCTTGCTAGTAATGGCGGCTAATGTAATAAAGTTAATTTTGTTCCTGGAGAAGCCTTGCACTGAATTCCTACATTCATTGTGTGGTAATCTAAGTGTAACATGTATTTGTTACATGTTTCGATGCATTTTTATGATTCATAAAAAAAAATATGTCCAAATTTTTGAGGGCTTGGAACAGATTAGGACATTTACATGGAAAAAGCGTCTCTACTTACGTAACTTTCAGGTTACAAAACAACTTCCGGAACCAATTAATTTCGTAAGTAGAGGTCCCACTGTAACAGCATAGCTAAGATGTTAACCTAATGATTAGACGACCCCCTAAGTATCCTGCAAATATCAATAAATATCCTCTCTAATGACCCGGGAAAACTCCGAGCTATTCTCCTCTTCCCTGTTTCTATAATCTGCATCACCACCGGCCCCTTTAAAGAAAGCAACCTTTAAACTCCCTCCTTGTCACTTCATGTATGAAATTCAGAGTTACATTTTAATCATTCAAGAGATCTTTATAATTAAAAAAGAAACGAAGCAGCTTTATCTCTGAGTGAGCAGAAACCCGTTCAGGTTTGTCATGAGCAGGTGGAATGGCTTCATTCTCTATGATGGGATGTGTGTGAATTCAGTATTCAGTCTGTTATATTGACATGCACACGGGTCCTGTGTGAAGTTGTGTTTGGGTATGTGTGTGTCTGCATGTGTCTCTCACTGATGTTGCATTGTATGCACATCCAGATCCACATCAAAGGGAGCATGCCTGCGAGGACTTATTTAAAAATCAATGCAGTCTTGGATGGAGCTCAAATATTTATTACTCTCTCTCTCTCACTCTCTCTCACCAACTTCCACACAAACCTCAGCACCCCCCCCCCCACACACACACACACACACACACACAAACACACACAGAACACGCTGATTCTGCATCACTGGCTGACAAAAGGTTATTTTAGCCCTACTTGCTGTGTGAGCGTCCATTGTGGCTCTGCAGGATCAAACCTTCAGCTCTCATACTTTTCTACAGGTCATCATCTGAAGTTCTTCCTGTGCTTGGAGGCCACAGATGGAGAGAGCCTTTTGTTCCTTCACATGTTAGTTGCTCTGCTGTGCTAACTACGTGAATGGTTTATTGCCTTCTTATTTGCAAATCAGTGGAAGCAGCAGTGCATTGATGCCCCAACGAGCTCTACGGATTCAAACCCACTCAGGAATATTTCATGTGTGGAACTGCAGTCCTGAGCTCAGGTCAGAAGGTTTAGGAGGACTTTCAAACATGAGCTGTGAGGCCCCTCTCTTCTCTCTTAAGCACTGTTTCCTGTGGAGGGTCCTTGGGGGATGCTGACCCAACCGGCTGCATTCAGGGACACCTCTGGATGAGTCCCCACCTCACCACATGACCTGATTTGAGCTTTATGTGACTGCTATCATCATCTTACCAGATAATTCCAGGTATCTGGAGTATTAAGAGATTTGTGTGTATCCCAGTATGGTAATTATTCATCTTCAGA
This sequence comes from Takifugu flavidus, assembly GCF_003711565.1. Taxonomy (NCBI): domain Eukaryota; kingdom Metazoa; phylum Chordata; class Actinopteri; order Tetraodontiformes; family Tetraodontidae; genus Takifugu; species Takifugu flavidus. The sequence goes on from NC_079521.1 coordinate 5,689,144, forward strand.
CAAATCTATTCAAAGTAAATGTAGGATCTGCTTATCCAACAATCGTGCTCCATTCATCAGATTTGCATCTGCAGACAACCTTTGAGATCATTTGATTCCCCTCTTAATCTGTCTTGTATGTGATTTATAGAATATATTTTATCTGAATGTGACCACCTTCTTATGTGATTAAACCTGGATGTTTGCTCCCTTTGCTTTTCTTCAAGCACCCATTTTTATATCAGTGTCCCACACACACACAAAATTCAGCATTTACTTTTCCTCAAATTGACCTCACAATCCTTAAAGGCAACGGAGAGTAAAACAAGCACCAAGGCCCTCATATTCAGCAGATGACAAGATTCTACATAAAATGAAGGTATTCCCACCATTGCTGGTGAAGTCTTTCAAAATCAGCCATCTTGCCATGAGTGTAGCTGGGTTCTGTTTGTGTGTTCGGCCTCGGTGATCACAGGACGTAGCGAATGTCTGGAATGATAGCTGTTACATGATGGGGTGCTGCCTCCGGCAACACCCACTCATGGGGTGGGGTTAGACAGCCCCAGGTCTGTCTGAACAACATGAACAACATTGGTCCTGACGAAACACATTAGTCCCCATAAAACAGGACTTTGTTATCATGACAGGGTGTGATTGTAATGAGGCGACTTCCTGGATGCAGATCCAACTCTAACTTACTGGTTGTGTTTGTATCCTGCAGCACATCGGTGCTTTTTATGATCTGCTGCAGCAAGATTTGAAAGGTAAAGCTACTGGAACACTGCAAGTGTTTCTCACGGACTCACAGCCAAGTATGGATACTGGCCAGAGAAGGCCGCTGGTTTGAGAGGGGTGTCAAGGAAGCTATCCATGTCAAATTGGAAAAACCATCCTTAAACATAGGTGGTGGGCTGAGGCACTTCCTATCACCCACGTACAATGCAGTCCTCCACTCCGTCCAACAACAAACCAAATGTACACACCATTCCTGGAGACCTGGTGACTCACCACCAAGTGAGCCTGCAGACAAAGGGGAGACACCTCAACCGAAACTAGGTGAACGACCCTACCAACGACCCTGCCAACGACTCTCAGGTGACCACCCAGATCATTAGCATGCTAATGGTCCACAGGGGGTATATCAAGCTTGGTCCCCAGCGAGTTCAGAACTGAAGAAGCCTTCTGGATAGAAGGCGAAATGTCTTCAAGAGAAGAAATACAGTCCAGTTGACAGAGAAAACTACCTTGGACAACGATGACCTGGATGATTGAGAATCTACACAGACAACAAAAATAGAGGTTTTTATTCCTTTTTCTTCTTCTGATTAAAGTGAGCCTCCTTCCTTGAGGACAGAAGATATCTAAGATAAGATAAGATAAGTTAGATAAAATAAGATAAAATAAGATTAAGATTAAGATGTACTTTATTCATCCCCGTGAGGAAATTGAATTGTAGTAGCAACCTATACAAAGTATAGAAACAGAATAAATAAATACAGATAAGATTAGAAAGTTATAAGCATATATACAGCATATATTATAAGTATATATATATACTGTATGTATATATACTGTGTGTGTATATATACACTGTATGTATATATACTGTGTGTGTATATATATACACTGTATGTATATATATATATATATTATATATATATATATGGTATATATATATATATACACATAATATATACATATTATAAGCATATATACATAAATATAGAATAAAATAGAAATAAAATTAAAAACATAAACATTACACAATTATTGTTATTGGCTGGGTTTGGATGAGTTATACAGTTTGATGACAGACTGCAGGAATGACTTCCTGTACCGTTCCTTAGAGCAGCGAGGCTGCAGGAGTCTGTTGCTGAAGCTGCTTCTCAGTTTGTCCACTGTGTTATGAAGGGGGTGGGAGGGATTGTCCATGATTGTCCGCAGTTTCAACACCATCCTGTCCCTCACCACCTCGTCTGTTTGCAAGTCTACAGCCAACAACAGACCCTGCCTTTTTAATGAGTTTGTTGAGTCTGTTGGTATCCTTAGCTTTAATGCCTGCACCCCAGCACACTACAGCAAAGAAGATGGTGCTAGCCATGACGGACATGTGGAGCATCCTGCTGCAAACACTGAAGGACCTGAGTCTCCTGAGGAAATGGAGTCTGCTCATGGCCTTCTTGTAGACAGCATCGGTGTCGGGATCCCCTCAGGAGGGAGGGGACTTGCTTTTACTGAAATCCACCACCATCTCCTTCGTCTTGGTCACGTTGAGCTGCAGAAGGTTCTCCCTGCTCCACCTAACAAAACTCTCCACATGGTCCCTGTATTCATCCTCCTTTCTTCACACACCCGACTATGACTGTGTCATCCGAGTACTTCTGGAGATGACATGTCTCAGAGTGGTACTGGAAGTCAGCTGTGTAGGTGGTGAACAGAAAGGGGGAGAGCACAGTTCCTTGTGGAGGTCCTGTGTTGCTCATCAGGGGGTCGGACACACAGCTCCGCAGACACTCCATGGCACCATCTGACCATTTCATAACAGTCCTCACAGTGACTGATTGCTGCTGAACCACAGGTGTGTATGATGGGGAAAGCAGCACGATATTATGGTCAGACTTGCCTAGCAGAGGGAGTGCAGTGGAAGTGCATGCACTGGTGACATTAGCATACAGTTAATCCAAAGTCTTCCTGTCTTCCTGTGGACTTAAGGGAGGCATGATTGAAGTCACCTGTGATGAGGATAAGATAAGATAAGGTAAGATAAGATAAGATAAGATAAGATAAGATAAACTTAATTGATCACACATGCTTTTTAAAAAACTCTTTAAGGGGTGTCGCAGAATTTTTAGCCGTTTGGAGAAGAAAAACTATTAATCTAAGTTACTGCGTAGGAGATGGTTTTAATCCAGTCAGTCGGTCAGGATACACACACGGAAGCATGCGGAGAGATCTCTGCTCAATGTATACAGTTCTGATCTTATATAGTTGAAGGCCCGCCCCTGAGGTGCAGACGTCTTCACAGCATGTGTTCCGGCTGGCGCAAGAAGTTGAATGACTGAGGATGTCCCCCCCTCAGTCCTTTGACGCTGGTCTTCCTTCAACCTTTGTTTCCATGTAAATGAATGAGGAACCAAATGGACTCCGTCTGCTCTCCCAGTCTCCATCACACCCTTCCTTTTGTTCTCAATTTACATTTCACAATAGAATACCATTTCAATTTCCTCCTTTTGTATACAATTTACATTCCACAATCAAATTCCATTTCAGGGGTTGTGGGTATTACTCAACATCTGGATAACACTTCAAGTCTCATATGTAAATTGATATTATATATGTAAAGATTAAAGTGGTCACTTTCGACATTTTGATCTTCATTACAACATGAGATAAAATGAGAGAAATCAGAATTGTCTTCCGACGTTGACCTCTCTCTCAACATTTGTTCATTTAATCCCAATAAAGGTCAGCGAAGCCATGCCTTCTGATTTCAACTTGATCCCTCTTCAATATTGAGCCCAACACTTGAGAGTACCCCCTCGATATTTAAACTGGCTTTATCAAATCCTGGACAGACAGTTGATGTGCAGCGACCAGTGTTAAGTGGAGGGAAGCCCCCAGGTCCTCTGAAGCTGACAGGCCGTCTCCCTCCTGGCATGCCTTGACTCCACTTTCGGCCTTATATGTAATTTATTCAGCTGAATAATTAAGGGCCTGGCGCCAGCAGAAAGCATGAATAGCAATAAGCAGGAAAGAGCCGGCTGCCTCCTGCAAGGGTGACCAAAGTCTCCCGACATGTTATTTAAAATGGATTTCCTGCCTTTCTTTGATTTGATTGATCCTCCTTTGGATGACAGAAACCAGCAGGGCTGCTGGGAGATACAACTTCTGCTACATTTATTCACGGTGACATTCTGCTGACTTTTAAAAAAATGTTTTCATTATATAATCTGGTGATCTGTATGTAGATCTATAATCTCACTGTAATGAAACAACTACAGTGAACAACTGAAAGGACTTCACATGGATTTTATGAGCACAAAAATATTCGATATGTATTCAATTCGAGCCTTATTTAACTTATCCACATTGGGACTGTTCAAACATCCTCTGATGACCCGTGTAAGGACTTTCCTCTGCTCACCTGCATTCTCACTTTGTTTCTTTCTAATTGAGGCCTCTGTGAGCCGTCTGGTCAGCTAAATAATGGAGACCGGACTCTATTAAAACACAGGCCCAATTAGACAGGGGGGCAAACACTGTCACTGGCTCCTGACCCCACTTCATTATTGTGCAAATTACACAATGGCGCCACCTCCGTTCTGTCTTGCAAACACGTGCGCCAGATAAACGTTACCAGCAGCTCCTGCAAACACTCAGGATTAAATAGACAGCTTTTAATGTCTTGTAATTGATTACATAGCAACTTCAGACTGCTGCTTATTAGCTCCTTTTACAAAGCAGTTAAGACATTTACATTCATGCTGATCACAAAAAGCCTATTTAAAAACAGAAATCCAGCCTGTGTAATTATAGCCAGAAAGATACACAAAAGTCCCCTCTGCTCCTTTCATTCATAGTTTTTCCTACCTCAGCAAACCCCCCCCCCACACACACACCTTTTAACAGGGATAAACCTTGAGAAGGACCAGGAAATAACTTTAAACTATTATAAATTAAATCCTTGAAATTGAGTTTCGCTCATGAATTGCTTTTATTTAAGGTAAATGTACACATAAGGATGCTTCCTCGATCTAGATGGTTGGATAAATGATCTCATATCCTCCCATTGTTATTTCTGGCAATTTGCAGTTGAGAAATGTGCTTAACCTGGCAGCTTTTTAATAGAGCTGTCAAAAAAAAAGACAAAGTGCAAAATGCAATGTGCTCGTGCTGGTTGTTATCCCCCGAGTGTGACAGGATGTTCATCCAATAACTGTGGAGCAGGTGGGCTCAGTGGAGAAATGGTCAGCACTTAATCAGATGAGTGACATCGTTGGATGTTTTAATAGAAATGAGTCTGTTGTCATTGCAATATGGAATCTTTGTCTTTACTGATGCTTTTACATATCTGTTCTTCAGTTTAAGCAACCTTGTGAGTTGGTTGTAGAGCCTGTTTTCCTGGCTTCAGTGTCGCCAGCGAAGGCCCAGCCTGCCTCACTAGTGTCATATGAATGCTAGTCTCATGCTGGTGCTGCACTTGCTTTCTTAGTTAGTGTGCACGTTTGATGTCGGCGACGGGTAAACGACGCACTAAAGTGCAGCTTAGAGCTTCTGCCCGGGGATGGGGTGAGGGAGTGAAACGATGGTGATGTTAATTAGGATTCTGAGCTTTTTCAGACAGAAACTAGATGACAGACATCCCTTTACTAGCAAATTAAAGCACATGCTAATTGGCCGTGAGCCAATTGATAATCGAGAACATTTAAGATTAATAATCACAGCTTATTTTATAAGCTATATAATATGCTAAGGGAGGCTGCTCAGTGCATTAAAAATGTTGCACTGTAAATAATAAAAGAATTACACTTGATTTGATGTGGTTAATGATGATTTTGTCAAAAGTTGACATACTGAACCAAATCATTTTTTTCCCAAAAAACCCACAACACACTTTCTTTGTGTTTCTTTATTCTTTCATAGGGGACACCCTGTCTCTTGGCTGTGCTGTTTCTGGTTAAGCCTCTTTGCCATCATGGGTCTGATGACAGTGTTTATTACCCATCAACCTGCACAAAAAGGAAAATGCAGAGGAAAACATGGCAGCAGCAGTGGCAGTGGCAGCCCATGCAGTCTAATCTGCCAGCCATGCGATACTTCGGGGCTAGGTTTGGTAATGTGATTTAGATGAGTTTCCCACGCTGGTGTGTCACAGTCGTCTCCCTTCAGTGCTCCAGCGACAGTCCCTCATTACACACCGTGCCACCATCAGCCATACCGCCAACAAGCGTTACGGTTTCTGACACCGGGACACCCTTTTTATTCAGTGACATGATGGCACAGAAGGGAAGGAGGAAGGAAAGAAAGGCAACTGGATTTTTCCTCACTCAAATTTATATGCTTTTTCTTCCTTTTTGTAAAGATTAAAGATATTCAAGAGATCGTTCATGTTGCATCTGTGTCTGGTACACAGCAACTACAAGATAACAGCTGTGCATAAACAATGAAGTGGTGTTTTAAATTCATCTTCTGAAACAGCTTCCTGCTACACTCAGAACACCCAATCCTAGGAGGCCCTTAGGGTTTAGGTGAAGTCTTTTATTGATGATCTACTTCATTATTAGTGTAATCAGTTCTTTACAAGGAGGTTCTGGGTTTGATTTCATGTTTTTGGTCTTTTTATGCTAGTCTGCTTATCCAGCTCATGTGAGGACGATTTAACTCCAGATTTAACTCAGCAAAAGGAATACACCATGCAGCACCTGTGTGAGTGTGTGTTTGCGTGTGTGTTTGGTGCGTGTGTGCTTGTTGTGACAAGTCCATTATTGGATGTTTTTACTTCATATCCTTGTTGCAAAAATTGTACTGATATTTGGAACCTTGAAACTGTTTTAAATACCAGATGATACATTTGCTGACACATTAATGGTTTTTGAGTAAAATACCTAATACAATTATATTATTTATGCAGTGTAACTAAGTGCCAACAGAATTTCAGTATTATTTCTAGTACAAAATGAAAAAAACAAAATGTATCACAGAGCTGTAAATGATAAAACAAATGATTTTAATGGTAAACTCATGCAAATGTTGGTTAAAAAAAAACCAACTGTAAATGTGTGTATTAATGTAGTTTGTACAGGACCATGTAGTAGTTACAGGTCATCCTGGATTCAGAGTTAGAGACTGTAAATAATGACAAATGTTTGTCTTCCCTGCCAGACTTGCCTCCAACAGCAATGGCTAAAGCATGAGTGAAGTGGTGTCCACATTTATGTCTCTAAGCCAACAAAACAGTTCCTGGTGCTCAATTTCAACCCAAACAGAAGAGCGAAAAGAACAGTGTCTATTTGGCTCATTAGGAAAAATATTTGGCTCAAAAAGTATTTTGAGGAGTCAGCTCAAGGACAAATTTCTTCTTTTCTGGCCCCTTTGAGGTTCTCCTGCTCTGGTCTCAATCACTTATCTCCAACCAATTATTTGATTAGACAAAGGAAGTGTTTGATTCACTGAGGTCACTTCATAATTAGGAGGGAACATTATAGGATACCAGTGATCAAGCAAATATGGAGTTAAGCCTCCGTATGAGGGGAATCTGAGCTAATCTAAAGAGCCCCAATCATTTCAACCTCACACACAAGTAAAGTAGACTCACACACATGCACACCCGGATAATACCCTCAATAGTGAAAAATACAGCTAGCCCATGATAGGGAAATAGATATTTGATTGCAGAATTTTTATCATAACCGTTTAATTGAGGTTATTTAGATTTTTTTATTTTATTAAAAATGTTTTTCATGTGTATTATTTGTTTTCTTTGTGTGCATTTGTGATCCATTCCTAAACTGGTTCACCAGTGTGTCCAATTATCTACAGCTCAGCCATGGATTAAAGCCTTAAACACTCATTGCTATTCATAAAATGACGTTTTACATTTACACAGTTTCACCTCTTTTATCCTGTTACAACTTTTTACAATAGTTAGCGGATTTTTCTAGTTTGACTTTTTTTTTCTTCTCCCAATGCAGAAAAGAAATGAGGAAGACATCCACCCAAGTCTCAGGCTCACAACTCGCTTTCAAAGGACAGGACGTGATGCAACAGAAAAGCAATGGATCCTCGGGAGGTATTGATTTCCAACTGAACAAGTAATGTTCTCACAGTTGGATGTTGGCATTAATATTGAGAGATTGGTTCAAAGGAAACTGTTTAATACAGATGATGACGAGAGCACTAGAACATCTGTTTTAGACATTCTTGCATCTGTAACTGAATGGATAACCTATTCATCTGTGTCTCAGATGATCAAACCAGAAACACATCACAAGCAATCTTCTCATTTCTTGGCTTATATTTCTGGCTCACGTGCCAACATATGCAGGAAGAATTGCCACATCAGTTAGTTTGCTAATCAGGACTCGAATATCAGCCTCTTGATCTGCCAGTATAGCTCACTAATCCAGGAAAACAGAAACATTCAAGCAGGAAGCATTATCATGTTTGCTACCAAGTAGGACAGAAATCCAGGATTGATTGGGGTCTTTTGAAAATTAGTCTGGACATCACTGGATTGAATGTCAGAGCACATCTGAGGTGAAGTGTGTGGGCATGTGGGCTCCTGCACTCATGTGATATGGGTCTGTTGGCTTTACAACAGGTGACCTGGGAGAGCTGGAAAAACCAGCAGCTTCATGACTGAGGCCACAGTGCCACCATCTACATCAGATGTCCATCAGCATTGGCTATTGATGAAAACAATGATGCCAGCATGAAGGACAGGATGAGGGATCTGATGATTCCTCTCGATGGAGGTGTTAGCTAATTGTGTCTACACTTATGCATGTGGTCACGGTGCTGATGCGCCACCTTCAGCTTCAACTCAGCTGAGTGAAGGCACGATGATGATGGTGAACGGTGTGAGTTTCACAGAGGTATAGTTCTCTGCTTAGCTGTCAGCTCTGTAAGCTAATGCATACAGATATGTGCATGTAATGGGCTGAATCCTGGAAGAAATAAAAGAAAAGGGAGAAACACCCCATTTTCATACAATGTGATTGTGGAACTTTGGGTTCAGAAGAATTAAAGGCAAGCAAGTTCTCAGCTCAGTGCTCCAAAATGTGAGTCAAATTAAGCTAAGAAGAACAGGTAAGGGTACCAAACACTTAAAAAACACATGACAATGCAGAAGGTAGGCCCACTGTTCCGCAGCATCTCAAGAGGACCTGACTAATTCTAATTGACATCAGAGGTACCCAGAAAGGCTGAAAATACCCTTCGGATGCAGACAAACACATCTCTGTCACCATCAGCGCTTAATGAAATGGGTATTTATGCAAGCATGCACACAGTTCAAACCGAAGCTAAGCTTGTCGACAGACAGAATCTCTAATCAGTCAACAACTCACAGCCCAGGGGGACGCACTGCTTTAATGAATTTGGAGGGGAAACAGAAAAACCTCAAAGAATAAAGCCCACACACATTTTGCTGTACATTTTCAATCTCTCTTTTGAACAATTCTCAAGTAGAAAGACAAGAATCTCAAGGATTGGCATCTGTGCTGCAGGTCTTCTGAGACCTCCGTAAAGCTTCACAACCACACAGAAGGAAGCTATTTTAACTGTTTTTGTGCCCAACACATTTTGCTAGCAAATGGAAAGTTGATGAAAATGCTGAACAACACTAGTTCAGACAATTAATTTTCTGTCATGGCAACAGACAACACACAGGTGCTTAATTATTAGATTCAAAATTACAGTGATAGCAGATAGAAGCAGATGAAAACCCTTGTAAGAAGATCATAGAATGCATCTCAAAGAGTTTATCTTTTTACAAGTACATTACAAGTACATTAGAAGTACATTAATGACAGGAGATGCTTCCTTTTGTCTGTGTCAGAAGGTTCGGTCAGTCTGATGGGTGTGCTGATTCAAGGAGGATCTTCAGTGGTTCTCTGGTCCTCTCTATAAAGAAATTGTGTTTATTATCAACATGTTCTGGTTTGAAATTTAAATGGTCTGCTACGTTCTACTCACAGCGATCTTGTGAAAACTAGAAATTATTGCTGAAAGTAGGATTTTTGGATCATCCTCACCATCATCTATGGTTCATACTAGTTTCCCTCATCAGTAAAAGCTTTTTTGGGAAGAGCAAGAAAATCTGAACATCCCCGTTGCAGATATTCTGCAGCTTTTCTGTCATTTGGTTTTATTTAATGCACTGATCTGTCTTAACTCCATTTGGCTTGTGTTTGTTGAGCTGGAAAGTTGTGTGCAATAAGAAGAGTATTGGATCTGCACTCAGCTTTTCCAGAGATAGCGGGACACTCGAAGGCCTCTGACAGCACTGACACAGGTCTTCTTGATAATAAGAACGGGAGCATGTGCAGCCGACAGGGTGTTCCATACTTGGAAACTTTATTTCTCTCTCACTCTGCTGTCAGCAACAGCAGCCATCTATATTTAATATGTCGACTTCTGCCTGCCCACTGACTTTGGTTCGGGAAAGGTTGAAAAAGCTTTTCATACATCTGGATGGCCCTATGATAGTCACTAAGCTTAGAATGTCTAGGTTTAGAATGAACTGGTCAAAACAGCGAATGGACAAAGACAAAAACTTTACATTGAGGGTGCAATGACACACCAAAATACTAAATATTCCCTTATTTTTTTAGATAATTGTGAAATTATATTTCTTCTAAGAGAACAATAATTGCTTCAGTCACAGGTTCTGCTGCTGATGTGAATGTTGCGGATATGCAACATCCATTAAACAGAAACCCCAGAATCTGATCCCAAACAACAACAGTGGCAGGAAAACCCCCTTTGAACACATCATCCCTGTAATTAAGACTATAATAAGCTCAAAAGTGTGACAAAGGAAGTGTTTCTTTCTCATAAACTCGCCTAACAGCCTTTAAAATAAGTTGTTATATATTCAACTTTGTTTTAATTTCATTAGAAGATGTTAAATTGAAAAAGGGGATGCCAGACATACACAAAGACATCATGTTAAACTTGCTGTGGTGTGAAGAGTTATTAACTGGCTATAACAATAAAGCCAATGTTGGGGAAAATGTCATTGACTTCCTGGTAACGTATTGCGTCACTTCCTGTCTTCTCAATCGTTTGTTGGTTGCATTGTGCACGGGGTGTTGTACTCACTTAATATTGAACACTTGGTGTGTTGTATTCACTTTACTTAATATTGAACACTTGGTGTGTTGTATTCACTTTCATTAAAATTTGAAAAATTGGGACATTCTAGTCACCTGATAACAACAGTGAGAAACAACCCATATTAAACAAATACAGGGCTTTGCCGATTATTAGCGTTAGCATGGCCTCACCGTCTGTTTCACCCGGTGTCTTTGTCTGTTCAGCGTGTGAAATGTTTAGTTACTCCTCTGCCTCCCTTAGTGAAGGGAATTGGTGCAGAAAGTGTAGTTTATTTACGACTATGGAGGCGAGACTTAGCAAGCTTGAGACGCGGTTCCGCAGCTTGGAGTTAGCTGGAGTTGTGTCAGGTAGCCAGGAGAAGCTAGCTGCTGCGGAGCCACCTAGCGTAGCTTCAGGTAGCGGTTCCCCGGCAGCAGCCGAGCAGCCGGCTAGCCAGGGCGGCTGGGTGAAGGTTCGCAGGAAGCGTAGCCCAAAACAAAGGCCCACAGTGCACCACCACCGCTTCCCATGGCTAACCGTTTTTCCCCACTCGGCAACACACCCGCTGGGAAACCGACCCTGGTAATTGGCGACTCTGTTTTGCGCTACGTGAAGCCGACTCCAGCGACCATAGTCAAGTGCATTCCGGGGGCCAGAGCGGGCAACATAGAAGCAAATTTACGGCTGCTGGCGAGACGTAAACGTAAATTTGGTAAAGTTATTATTCACGTCGGAGCCAACGACACCCGGCTTCGTCAGTCCGGGGTCACAAAAATGAACTTGGAGTCGGTGTGCAACTACGCAAAAACGATGTCGGACTCCGTAGCATTCTCTGGTCCCCTCCCCAATCTGGCCAGCAATGAGATGTTTAGCCGCATGTCGTCGCTTCGTCGCTAGCTGTCACGGTGGTGCCCCGAAAACCAGGTGGCCTTTATAGACAATTGGAGCACTTTTTGGGGAAAACCTGGTTTGATTAGGAGAGACGGTGTCCATCCCACACGGGATGGTGCCTCTCTCATTTCTAGTAATTTGGCTAATTTTATTAGACCCAAAGTGACCTGACAATCCAGGGTCCAGACCAGGATGCAGAGTTGTAGTCTTACACACCTCTCTGCTGCTTTCATAGAACCCTCATCCACCAACAATAACATATTTAACACTATAGAGGTAGTCTCTGTTCCACGGTTAAAAGTTCACCAAGCACAGAGCAGGGGAGCGGTCAATCACCATAATCTTATTAAAATTAATACTAAAACACAAGTTGGAGAAACTTTTAAGTGTGGACTGTTAAATATTAGATCTCTTTTGTGTAAATCCCTGTTAGTACACAACCTGATAGCGGATCATCAAATTGATTTATTTTGTCTTACTGAGTCCTGGCTTCAGGAGGAGGAGTATGTTAGCTTAAATGAATCTACTCCTCCTACCCATCTCAATTATCATCTTAATTCCTCCTGTTACTGGTCGAGGAGGGGGAGTGGCATCACTCCAAGTTATTAATTAATCCAAGACCAAAACATGGCTCCAGTTCATTTGAAAGCCTGACTCTTGGCATCACCCATCTGAACTGGAAGGCAGAAAAGCCACTTCTGTTTGTAGATGTATATCGGCCCCCTGCTGGGCCATATTCAGAGTTCCTGTCTGAGTTCTCTGATTTCTTATCTGACTTGGTCCTTAGAACGGACAAAGTCATTATCATTGGAGATTTTAATATCCATGTAGACGTTGTAAATGACAGCTTTAGAAATGGCTTCATCTCATTACTTGAGTCAGTTGGTTTCCTCCAGCAGATAAACCAACCAACTCATAACTTCAACCACACCCTAGATCTAGTTCTGACTTATGGTGTTGAGGTAGAACATGTGTCAGTGTTCCCTCAGAACCCACTCCTGTCAGACCATTCTTTGATCACTTTTACATTTATGATTAAGGATTCTTCTATGCTCAGAGCACAGTCTTACTATAGCAGATGTCTTTCAGATAATGCTGTAGCTAAGTTTAAGGAAGCGATCCCTGTGCTAATCGCAGGACCACTGTGTGTTTTCCCAGGGATCAGTCATTGTAATCTTAGCCCTGCTGAGGTTGACTCTATTGCTGAAGGTGCAGCAACCTCACTGAGAATCACGCTTGATTCTGTTGCCCCCCTGAAAAAGAAAATAGTAAATCAGAGGAGGTGTGCCCCCTGGTATAATTCACATATTAGGACCCTCAAGCAGAAAGTGCAAAGACTGGAAAGGAAGTGGCATTCTTGTAAAATAGACAGCTATCATGTAGCCTGGAAAGACTGTCTATTAGTTTACAAAAAGGCCCTCCGTAAGGCTAGAACAGCTTATTTTTCTTCTTTAATTGAGGAAAATAATAACAACCCCAGGTTTCTTTTCAGCACTGTGGCCAAATTAACCAAGAGTCACAGTGTTTTAGATCCACGTATGCCTTCTTCCCTGAGTGGTGAAGACTTCATGAGCTTCTTCACTGATAAAGTTCTAGCTATCAGAGAGAAAGCTAACCAGGCCATCCCAACAACTGGACCATCACCAGATGTGCTGACTGTGGGAACATACAGGTTCTCCAATGAGCCCTTAAACTCCTTCAGCCCTATATATTTTTCTGAGGCGTCTTTGCTAATTCAGAAATCCAAGACCACCACGTGTCTTTTAGATTCCATCCCAACACACCTGTTGAAGGATGTTTTACCATTGATAGGCAGTTCTATCCTGGATCAGATCAATGGTTCTTTAGTGTCAGGTTATGTACCCCGGTCCTACAAGGTGGCAGTGATTAAGCCGTTGCTTAAAAAACCATCACTGAATCCTGACGTATTAGCAAATTATAGGCCAATATCCAACCTTCCTTTTATCTCTAAAGTTCTTGAGAAGGTGGTGGTGACTCAGTTACTGGAGCACAAGTTACTAATGATCTTCTCATAGCTTCAGATCCCGGACTGGTCTCTATGCTGGTTCTGCTGGATCTCAGTGCTGCTTTTGATACAGTTGATCACAGAATCCTGTTACATAGACTGGAACATGTGATTGGGATTAAAGGGACAGCGCTAGACTGGTTTAGATCATATTTATCTGATAGATACCAGTTTGCTCATGTCCATGGTGTTCCCTCCTCATACAGTAGGGTTAGCCATGGGGTTCCTCAAGGTTCTGTACTTGGACCAATCCTCTTCACCTTGTACATGCTTCCCTTAGGGAACATTATTCGGCAGCATGGGATAAATTTTCATTGTTATGCTGATGACACTCAGCTTTATCTATCCATTAAACCAGAGGAGACAGAGAAGTTAGTCAAGCTCCAGACCTGTCTTAAAGACATAAAGTCCTCGATGTCTTCAAATTTCCTCCTCCTTAACCCAGGAAAAACTGAGGTCATGGTGTTTGGTCCTGAACCTCTCAGTGATAGATTAGATCATATGATCACTCTAGATGGTATCTCATTAACATCTAGTCTCTCTGTGAGGAATCTAGGAGTAATTTTTGATCAAAATCTCTCCTCCCCCTCCTTCTCCTTCTCCTCTCCTCTCCTCTCCTCTCCTCTCCTCTCCTCTCCTCTCCTCTCCTCTCCTCTCCTCTCCTCTCCTCTCCTCCTCCCTCTCCTCTCCTCTCCTCTCCTCTCCTCTCCTCTCCTCTCCTCTCCTCCTCTCTCTTTACCCAGCCGGCCATCAGCAGGAGTGTCCCCCTACATGAGCCTGGTCCTGCTCAAGGTTTCTTCTTGTTAAAGGGGAGTTTTTCCTTGCCACTGTTGCTTGCCTGGGGTTAGGCCCTGGGATTCTGGAAAGCGCCTTCAAACAATTTTGATTGTGTAAGATGCTATATAAATAAAGATTGATTTGATTTGATTTGATTAAATGCAGCCATTTATGCATGTGTGCTTCCAGCACATAAGCGCAGGGCTAGAGCTGTGAGTACAGATGGCCAACTAATAAGAGAACACACCTGAGAGGAGTCTTTTGATGTTACAACACAGTGATTGAGTTCTATTTAAAGGGCTTTTTCCTCCCTTCCGGTCCCCAGGGTGTGCTGCCACGCTGCATTGGTACCTGGGCTCAGACAGGGATGGAAGCAGGAACAGCGGCTCCGTGAGCTCTGCTCCACTGCTGCCATCCAAGCAGTCCCTGTTCTAGCAGCTTTGTCACTGAGTGACTTTGGTTGTTGAGCTGTTCAACGCAGGATCCGTCTTCAGCAAGGTGCTTCATCTTCAGTGGATATTAGCTGTGATACTTCTGGACTGGAATCAGGGCTGGTTCTTACACACAGATCGCTGTCGATGGCAATGGTTTGAGCTTCAGAATTCTGGCGTCTGACTGTGTCCAGCTCCGTCCAACTTGCTCTTTTGTTGGAGACGAGTTGCTTCCAGTTCTGTGGCCGATGTGTTATTCTGGACTGGCTGTTCTACTCTGTGTTCTGTTTTCAGATGGCATGTGGGCGCCTGCACTCACTGCCAGTATTTGGACCTCTGGGACGTTATTGCCCAGATGCTCCTCTCCAAAACCAAAAGTTTTGCTGCCAGCGGGGACTCACTGCTCTAATTTTTTTAATAACGCCTCCTGTGTTGCTATGCAAGCTCTTGAGCACTAAACCAGTTAGCACTTTAATTTAAACACACAAAATTGGATTAGATCAAATAGATCTTACTAAAGTATTATTTCAAATACAGTTATTGGTAAAAAGTACAAACATGAAATAATTTCTACATCAGAACGAGGGTGTGTTTCTCCATCCTCAGTCTAGAAACATAGAGTGTGTGTGTTTGTGTGTGTGTGCACGCGTGCACGTCCAACTCCAGACATGTAAAAATAATCTCGTTAATCTCACCTTCATTTACCTTCGTTGGTATAGGACCAGCCGCTGAATATAGATGTTTGTCCATTCTACACCTCTGTTCATTCTCTCCATCTCTGGCATCCTTTATTTTGTTGTGACCATTGTCAAAAGCTACACACTGGTCTTCACATTATTAAAGCAGGTGTCTTTATCCATCAGAAATACTCTGGCCTTCCCAATTTCCGCCATGGACCCCCACCAATATACACACACACAAACACAGACACACACAGACACACACACACACACACACACACACACACACACGGAAATCTCTCTCTGTCTTCTTCATAAATATTCAATGTTCCGACCAGTCTTTCGCACGCAGGCTGCCACTCCCCTTTATTTCTACACCTGAACACCCAGATGCTGACATTCTTAGCTGTCCTTATCTTCTGGGCATTTTATTTCTCTCCCTGTCTTCTTTGACTTATCTGTGCTACACACAGGTCACTGCCTCTGTAATTTAGTTGGGACAATGTTGTTTTACACTAAAATGTCACTTTAACTTTTCTGCTTGTGGATGTTCGGGATGCTTTATCTTTGCCAGATATGGAGGGCGCGCTTGTTGAGCTGGTTGTTTGCTATCGTAGCATCGGTTGTTGTTGTCCTTGAGCCAATCCTGATCCCAGATATGTGTCTGTGACATGTGAACAGATGAATGCTGCTATGTAATAAAGCATGAAGAATGAAGATGATGCAGTTTGTTTACTGTGAAAGGGAAGATACATGGTTGATGGGATGGTGCTGTTGCAGATTTGTGATAAACACTGAACAGAGCTTAGATGGTAATTCTCAGTTTCAGTCCACAACTGGGACTTGACCCATCTTGAAAGGGTGCTGGTGAGAGAGGTAATGGCATCCTTTCACATTAACTTACTGGCTCTGACACCTTATTGAAAAGAACCATTTTCCTCTTGGTTTCCTTCTTCATCTCTACAAAGGAGAAACTCCATAAACCGTTACTCAATACAAAGTAAGCAGGCACAATTGTGAAGTTCTGGAGTATGTTGAAGGAGGTCTGTATTTGAAGTATCTACTTTTCATCATTTCTGCTTCATCACATGTCAAAGTTTGCCCTTTTGGCCTTTTTGTGTTTTTGTATGTGATGTGTGAGGTCAAGCAGAAAAAGGTAATTTAACAACTAGCTGAAGGTGGTGTGGTGCCCGCTGCTGTAATGGAGTTGAACATACGTACGCCTGCTAATAGTTTGATTCTCTCCTGTGTGTAGAGACAGGTAAACCACAAAACAACATAGAGAAAAATAAAGTCAAGTCAAAAATAGATAAAAATGAGCAGAGGGAAAGGATGGAAAAAGCCTGAGTGGAGCACAGCTGGAAGTGTATCATCAGTTTCACTGGTGTCCTGCCTTGGTTGGTTGTTTGGTCTGCTGGTCACAGTGAGGACATAAATCATGTCACACGGCTGGATGACCAGATGCAGCCGGGATACAGACCCTAGCAAGGACGCTGGACAGTTACGCGGCAGAAATGTACCCTTTAGTAAAGTGTACAAGTTCAGGAGAACAGAAGAAGGTGCTGCGAAATAGCAAACACTAAAAGAAGTTTGCAGTTTTTGGGCCATTAACTTTATTTGTTGTGAAAACTTTGCTTTTGGAAATGAACAGATATGTTTGGTGTCATCAATATTTAAGCATTTTTTTGGAAAAGTGCACCATGGAAGGTAATTAATTAGTGGGAGGGGGACAAGCCATGCTGAAATTATGAATTCCCTCTCAGCCTGTATTTGTCAGAACGGTGCAGACAAATAAATGCCACTGTCACACTCGCCTGGCTGCTGAGTGGCTGCATCCCTCCCCACTGGAGAGATGATATCTGGCGCGGGCCTCCACGTGCTGAAGCTTGCTACGTTTGATGCTTGTACAAACACGGGGGCTCAGACAACAGTCTCCAAAAGCTTTGATGCCATTAGCCAACAGAGTGTGAAGCAGAAAACCTTTGTAGGCCTTCACACCGCATGGAAAAGAGTGTCAAAACAAAAGGACGTAGACATCAGTTGACAGGAGTGGGGTCTCTATGTTGGGTCCCCTGTGTCTCTGTTGGACTCCAAGACTGAATCCCACTCCAGTATGGACTGGGTGACTGGGGGAGGGGTGATGTGTGTTTAGTGAAGGACAGCATCATGCCCTGATGCTTCTTTTTGTCCCTCGCTTTAAAATGTTCAGTGGAATGTGAGAAAGGTCAGGTAGTGACAGATTGGTAAGGATGAAACACAAAGAGCCACGAGAGTCCTGCCATTTACATTTGTGAAGTGCACAATCACATTTTCACAGGAGTTCAGCCGAGCGTGACGTCTTCATTCACATTCCCCTTCTCGCTTGTCCTCTCGTCGTCTCCAGCACCTCCCCCCCAAGCTAATCATTCACGGTAAAGGCATATTTCCTATGGCTACTTTAGTTGCCTGGCACACACCACGTTTGGTAAAGATAGGGCCAAAATATTAGCTCTAGCATTAAACATTGACACCTTATCCATAAATACATTAGCAACAACGGCAACAAGTGTGAGGATAAGAAGTGAAAGAATTCAATTTCTGGGGAAAATATTAAATGCTTTAGTGTTTTACAGATGTTAGCTTCAATGTTAGCCATGGAGGTGATGACTACACCTGTATACATGTTTGTATAAATACAGTCACAAAATGTCTTAAAAAAAACAAATGCTCATCTACAAGTCTTTGTTCAAATGCGCCGTCCTGAACAGTCAGAAGGCTATGATGATAAACTCCTTTCTCTGGAAATGTCTGACATGGCAGGATTGAATAGCGGAACAGATTAGCAGCGCTGTTGCGTGACAGAAGCCCAATCAAACAAATCCTGCTTGTGTGAGCTAAACATTTCTATGAAGCCTTGTAGAAGCCCTCAACCTTGATGCTTAAATGTTCTAAACATTTACAACAGTTCCGAAACTGCTTAGCCTATTCAGGAACCAGGCTGCTGTGGACCAAGTAAGTAAGTGACTGCAAATAGTGAAAATATGAACATCTTATAAAACTTTTATGATCAATCCCAAAGCAGCCTCGAGCACAAATCATACATTTAAAAAAATATATCCTTGAAAAGCAATCAAACAACAAGGTCATAACTTGTTGTTAGTGAGCCTATTTGTGGCTGGATATACTCCACTAATGTTAGCATTAGCATTACTTGTCTGTTTATATCATTAAATCATTGTCTAATCTTTTAAATAACAGGATAATCAGGACATTTGGAATCATTGTAATTGTTGAAAACATTAAACGTTTCCCAAATGTTTTCCCAAATGACAGCACGTGTCATACTTTCCATAAAATTAGGATTCAGATTAGCATTAGCATCATTTAACAGCCAATGATAAGGCTAAAATGCAAGACAGAAATACAGATATCACAGAATAAACCTCCTGTGACCCTTTGACCTTTCTGTTTGTGATATTGTGACTATTGTGACAGTTCTGGACTGTTACACTTTTGGGACATCGTTCTCTCAGTCAATTTGCTAAGAATAAAAAGGAACACCACCAATGGCAGAATGGAAGAGATGGATGGGGAGGGAGAGAGGGAAGATAAGAGCAGAGAGAGTGTAGGAAGGAGGTAGATGGGAGGAGGGGGAAGAAGAAAAGAAAACCAGGGAGGAAAAAGACATGGTAAGCAAAAGTACGAGGGAAACAGAAAAACAGCAGGGTAAGAGCGTTTGGTGAGCTAATTCCCAGATATCGACACTGCTTTGATTAGTAACTAGAGGGAAGCTTTTAATGAGAAGCATTCTTTAATCAAACCCCAACATGGGTGGCGGGGTTGGAGGGGATTTGGAGGGGGGTTGGGGGCGATACACACACACACACACACACACACACTCTCTCTCTCTCTCTCTCTCTCTCTCTCTCTCTCTCTCTCCTCTCTCTCTCTCTCTCTCTCTTCCTCACATCAGTAGATGAAGATCCTGCAGCTCTCCCCTGAAACTGAGAAGATAATCATGAGCAGGTTCTTGCCTCGGACTAAAACATCTCAAGGGTTTAGGTAGCGACGGCGTGTCCAGCACATTTCAGCGATAACAGGATGTTGCATTATGGGATACGTTGGCAGCTGTCGCTTGTGCACCTGTCTGGAGGGAAGACAACATCCCTTACCTGGCGAGGAGCAGTGTGTTGTTGTTGTGGAGTGGGGGACAGCAGAAGACCTGGAGGACAAAACAGAGATAGAAAGACAGGTGAAAAACCCAACAGAGAGCAACAGCCGGAGGTGAACCGTGGGTGGGAAATTGTGATGCTGGTTTAGCCAAAAAGGACCAGCTTCTGTGTCAGTGGTCTCCAGTGCGCTCATTAGAAAGCAGGGACAGTAGCCTCAAACCCTTTCCCCTCCTGAGAGACAGAAACTAATTAGAGAACAGTCCTCCACCGTAACACGTCCACATCCCCACTGGAACACTACGCCCGTCCAGTCGA
The DNA here is from genome assembly GCF_003711565.1 of Takifugu flavidus. Taxonomy (NCBI): domain Eukaryota; kingdom Metazoa; phylum Chordata; class Actinopteri; order Tetraodontiformes; family Tetraodontidae; genus Takifugu; species Takifugu flavidus. The sequence continues at coordinate 5,709,212 of NC_079521.1, forward strand.
ATTTAGCCAGAAACGTGACGGAGTTTACAAGTGGTTAGAGCAACAGATCTGGTGGATTCTCTCTGGTGACGGGGGGCTCTCTAAGCTACATGAAGTCCCTCTGAGTGGCTCTCTGATTTGTACATGCTTAGATGAAGAAGATCCATCTCAGTTTGTAACCATGCGGGTGGAATAAAAATATCTCATTGTTCATATCAGAGTTTTTTTTTAGGTGTTCGGTTGTCCTCTCCTCCTCCTTTCACTCCTTTTCAGCTAAAGGATCTATTTTCCGCGCAAACGCAGGAGGAACTCTGATTTAAATCACAATGAAAGTGTTGAGATATTTAATATGACCAAAATATGTGCACCTCTCTGCTGCTTCTATTTACTGCTGTTGTTTTTCTTTTTCCTTATCAATTGTGACACTGAACTGCATGTCAGCCTCAACTACGGCATCCTCCTCCAGAAGGCCGTGTTTGAAGGAAAGCTGTGCTTGTTAGCGCAGCTTTCCAGGGAAGCGCTCCCTCACAGGTCTGACAGCTTGGCCTGATCGATAGCTGTCCCTCCCTCTGTGTCTGCCTTCGCTGCTTCCTCCTCACTAAGCTCAGCGCTGCAGAGCTTTAAAGTAAATGGACTGAATTGCTCTGAGCTCCTCTGGGAGGATTCTGACAAGCAATTACTGACACAGACTGACATGTTTATAAGTACGTGAAAGACTTGTTGCAAGTAGTTGAGCGTGCTGAAGAAGAATGTCATTTTAATAGTTAATAATGTGTAGATGAGGACCTGCTAGTAAATCTTTCATCTCAGGCAGATATTCGTTACAGACATGTGAAAATAAATATGAAATAAACAAAAGGCTTGAAGATTTTAACTTCTCTTAAGATCTGATTACATCTTCTCTCACTGTTCTTTAGGCATTCATCAGGTTTCAAAAGTAGCAATACATTATGAGCAAGAGCAAGTTTATAATTGATTAATCTTATTTCTTTAACCCTGATGTTTGCTTAGTCTGTTGGGTGTTGAACTAGGCTGAGAAGCGGCGGGTTCTCGGTTTGAGCCCCAGTGCATCCAAAACATGGGAGGTGTTCTGAGAGTAGGGCGAGGTGCCAGATCACCTTCAGAGCACTGCCGAGTTCCCTAACAGGTCCCTAACATTCCCTAACAGGTCATGTTGTCAGAGCCTGACCCAGCAGGCAAGGGGCAACGCAGAAATACAGTATAATAATGATGTTAGTCTAATTGTGTCAGACAGAACCCAAAGCACAAATCACACTGAGTGAAGTCGTGTTTCCATTGAGTTCTGGCAACCTCAAGGTCGTTCAAAAAGCAAGTGGCCCAGACATCCTCTGAGGCATCATTCACAGTCTGGCCAAAGGGCAGTAAGAGTGATGCCTTAATTTTTCATTTCTTCTCTTTGGGGAAGATCCAAGATAGAAAACCATCAGGCCAACTCCAGAAAAAAGAGTCCTGGGGAAGTATTCATTTTGTTGTTAATATATAATCATGTTGTTGTACAATTAGGGTCTTGCTGTTGTCATTTTTTCTGTCCAGCAAAACTGGGGAAATGTCAATTTAAACCATTAACTAGCAAAAAGGCATTGTGTTTATATTCATTACTGATGATTTCCTTGTCTTTTACTGAGCAGTTAAAGGAGGAAGAGCAAAACAGAAATAACAAAAGACTTGTTCACAGTAGTTTCTGTTATTAATGGTAGTTCCTGATGTTAATGTGGCAGCTCGCTAATGTCACTTCAATGTTTCTGTTAGAATTCCTGCTGGACCTTCCTTCATAACACATGCTCTCCATGAATCAGCTACAATGTTATTATGACTACCGTCGGCAGCGAGGCTACAGTCACAGCCTCTCTCATTATGTCAGATTATATTTATATGGAGCTCCTACAATGTTTAAATCTATGGACTTCTGTATATTTCATCATAATGATACAAAACAAGGCCCCTGAATGCCACATGAATATAACTTATTATAAATAACAGTCAAGTAATTTCCATCTTTTTCTCTCTTGTACAACTGGAATGTAAAATCTCCAGTTCATTTAAAATTTGATTTTGTTTAAAATATTGTTTGTTAACCTCATACACATATCATATAACAGAATTGTTGCTACACACTTTTTTATTCATTATAGTGTGGCGGACACATAGGGGTGTACATATCTCACACCCAGGTGATGCATGGGGTTATGGGCGTGGTTAGCCCTAGAGTTAATGCGCTGTTCAACGCGCCATAGAGTATTGTCTGGTGGATGCAGAATAAAGACGTCCAAACCATCTGCTCTATCCGAGTGTTCCTTGTCCTGCCACATTGGTGACCCCTTTTGAACATGTTCGAGGCAGCAGACGAAAGTATCTCCTCTTCGGCCATGTCGCCCCGACACACGCAGCCAGCTAGCTTCACCGTGTCCGTGAAGCTGCCCGACTTCTGGCAGAGTGACCCGGCCCCGTGGTTCCAGCATGTCGAAGTGCTGCTCCACCTGCGAGGAGTCACCGAGGACAACTCAAAATATTATTTGGTGGTCGCGGCTCTGGACCAGCAATCCACACACCGCGTCATGCAGCTGCTGCGGGACCCACCGCTGAGCGGCAAGTACGCAGTGCTCAAGGAGCTCCTGCTCTGGAGGTACAGCCAATCCGCCGCGGAAAGGGCGGATAAACTGTTTTCCCTTCTGGGTTTGGGCCAAGTTTGTCTGGCCTGGCCTTTGCAAAGAGGTCAGGGAATGGGCAGCAGCCTGTGTAGCATGTCAGCATGCTAAGGTTCACCAGCACACCAAGGCACCCCTTAAACCGTTCACGATTCCAGCCAGACGGTTTGACCACGTGCACGTGGACCTGGTGGGACCCTTACCTGCATCCCAGGTGTACACTCATCTGCTCACTATGGTGGAACGGACCACCAGGTGGCCAGAGGTGGTCCTTCTTTCCTCCACGACATTGGCAGACGTCGCTCGAGTGTTTCTTTCTGCTTGGGTCGCACGTTTCGGCTCCCCTTCCGACATTACTTCTGACAGGGGACCTCAGTTTGTCTCAGAACTCTGTTCATCTATGGCTAGATCGTTGGGCACACAGGTTCATCATACTACCGCGTACCATCCTCAGGCTAACGGGCTATATGAACGCTTTCACCGTTCACTCAAGGCTGCATTGTGTGCCGCGCTCTCGGATGACAGCTTGGTAGATCGTTTACCTTGGGTGATGCTCGGTTTGCGTTCAGCTCCTAAAGAGGATTTGGATGCTTTGCCTTCGGAATTGGTCTTGGGTCAACTGCTTCGTGTTCCTGGGGAATTTTTGCCGGAAAGTGCACCCCCTTGTACCTTTCCTGCCAGAAGTTCCTTTTCGGCTGGGTCCGCTCTGTCTCCATCCCCCATGCTCCACTGTTTTCCGCGGTCGTTTGTGCCGATGGAATTGGCAACGGCTCGTTTTGTTTTCCGCATGACGCCCACCGGTCACCCCTTCGCCCTCCGTACGATGGCCCATTCCGGGTACTCGAGGCGGGGGCAAAGAGATTCGTGTTCGATATGGGTGGTCGGTCGGAGCGGGTCACATTGGATAGGCTGAAGCCTGCGCATTTGCTGGCTGGACAGGATGTGTTGCCGGCTCAGACCCCCCGTCGGGGCCCTCGTCCTTCTAAGGTCCAGAATGTCCTGTCTGATGATCTTTGTTCTAATTTACAGCCTGCTGTGGACTTTGTTTCTCCTGCCTGTGACTCATCTGCGTTCCCAGAAGAGGGACGCTGCAGCTATTATGGCAGGCTGATTAAACTCCCTGTCAGAGACTGATATATAAACTTCCCCCCCCCCATCTTTCTGCTGTTTCCCTTCTAGGTGTGTGTGTGTGGGGGGGGGGTTGTGGCGGACACATAGGGGTGTATCTCACACCCAGGTGATGCATGGGGTGATGGGCGTGGTTAGCCCTGGAGTTAATGCGCTGTTCGACGCGCCATATTGTATTGTCTGGTGGATGCAGAATAAAGACGTCCAAACCATCTGCTCTGTCCGAGTCGTTCCTTGTCCTGCCACATTGGTAACCCCTTTTGAACATGTTCGAGGCAGCAGACGACTGCCACAATAGTAGATTTGAACTATTCTGGAAATCCATGTTTGTTAACAAAGACGAAGACCTTAATGCACGCATGCTAACTTGACAAGCGCTACCGTATTTTCGCGACCATAAGGCGCACTGTAATAAAAGGCACAGTCTCAGTTACGGGTGCTATATCTGTATTTAACACATACATAAGACGCACCGTATTATTAGGCACATGCTAAAACATACAGTAAAAAATGACAACGGAAGTAAAACAGTGAGTTTCGACACATTTATTGAACAAAATATTCATTCTTCCGCCACAAAACCATCAAAGTTTTTATCTTCTGTATCTGAATTAAACAGCTGCGCTATTTCAATGTCCAACATCCCAAATTCCTCTTCTTCATCATCTGAATCAGACTCACCGACCGGTTTCGCTTCAGCGTTGATGCCGGCTTTTGTGAAAGCTCTTACAATACGATAATGACGGTATCATAGCCCATGTGTCTACAATCCACCTGCATATAGTGGCATAACTTGCCTGCCGCTGCCTCATAGACTTTGTGAAGGAGTGTTCGACTTCCGTCATCCAGCGCTCCCATGCAGTTCGCAACTTGACTTTAAAAGCCCAGTTCACACCAAAAGCAGTTGGAGTTCCTTTGTAAGTCCTCCCTGGATGATCGCGAGCTCTGAATTCACCTGCTTACTGTGTTGTTTGACGCTGTCTGTGAGGTGGGCGTGCATGGAATCAAATAGAAGCAGCATACACTTCCCTCAGCCACTCTTTCATTTTTCTTCGTCCATCCAGCTCTTTTGATTTGCAATGACCACAACTCCGGCAGGAAACGCTTCTTTCGGCAATGTTTCTCTCTTGAAAATCACCATTGGTGGCAATTTCTGTCCGTTTCCGTGGCAGCCGAGGAACCACGGTGAACGACGACTTCTCGTACCCCGTTGTGCGTAACGCCACCGTGCTGGTCCCTTTTTTATCCACTGTGTGGGTCAAAGGGATGTCAAAAGTCAGAGGGATCTCATCCATGTTGGTGATGTGGCTGGGCGCGGCTATCTTGTTGCGGCAGTAGGTGTGGAAGATGGCCACTTTCTCCTGGTAATCTGCGCAACAGTTGTCCTTGTGCGTATGGAAAGATGCCGCCTCCTCGTAAAGCGAAAACACCAATACGGACATCCTTGGAAGTGCTCAATGTCCATTTCTTCAGCAATCGCTTTGGCCTTTTCTCGAATGGTGACAGTAGAGACGCCCCTTCCAGTTGTTCGCTGTTCCACAACCAACTGTTCCACTCAGTCTCACCGCTCGGGCCACCTTGCTTTGTTCCTGTAGAAACTCAGCTTCGTCTTCCTCACTTTCGTTCACTTTCTTGTTTTCTCTACTTTCTGACCATGGACTCATTTACATTAAAATGTCTTGCAGCTGCTCGATTGGCCATTTTCAGGCGCATGTGTTTTAGATCCACGTATTCCTTCTTCCCTTAGTGGTGAAGACTTCATGAGCTTCTTCACTGATAAAGTTCTAGCTAGCAGAGAAAAAGCTAACCAGGCCATCCCAACAACTGGACCATCACCAGATGTGCTGACTGTGGGAACATACAGGTTCTCCAACGAGCCCTTAAACTTCTTCAATCAATCAATCAATCAATCAATCTTTATTTACATAGCGTCTTATACAATCAAAATTGTTTCAAGGCGCTTTCCAGAATCCCAGGGCCTAACCCCAGACAAGCAACAGTGGCAAGGAAAAACTCCCCTTTAACAGGAAGAAACCTTGAGCAGGACCAGGCTCATGTAGGGGGACCCTGCTGCTGATGGCCGGCTGGGTAGAGAGAGAGAGAGGAGAGGGAGAAGGAGAGGAGAGGAGAGGAGAGGAGAGGAGAGGAGAGGAGAGGAGAAGGAGAAGGAGAAGGAGAAGGAAAAGGAAAAGGAGGGGGAAGAGGAGAGGACAGGAGAGGAGAGGAGAGGCACAGAGCACAGAAACACACACAAAAATACACTATACAACTGGTCAGCGGGGCCGGAGGTCATCATGCAGCTCCGGAAGGCGGCGATACCTGTAAATAAACAGAGAGGGAAGTGGGGGGAGAAGCAGAAAAACTACACAGGAATCATCATAACTAGTCTGCTTCATGAGGAGGAGGAAAGGAGAGGAAAGGAGAGGAGAGGAAACCATGACCCAGTGGGGTGACAGAGGCCTGTCAGGTGATCATGTTTCCGGACCCCGGCAGCCTTGGCTAGTAACTGGAACTACAAAATTAACAACAATAAGCTTTTTCAAAGAGGTAGGTTTTAAGTCTGATCTTAAAACTAGCAATGGAGTCAGCCTCCCGTACCTGGACAGGGAGCTGGTTCCATAGCAGGGGGGCCTGGTAGCTAAATGCTCGGCCCCCCATTCTACTCCTAGAAACTCTGGGAACCACAAGTAGACCAGCATTCTGAGAGCGGAGCGGTCTATTGGGCTGGTAAGGTATCACTAGCTCCTCCAGGTAGGACGGAGCTAGGCCTCTGAGGACCTTGTAGGTCAGAAGAAGGGTTTTAAAAATTATTCTAAATTTAACGCAGCCAATGAAGCGATGCCATTAGAGGAGTTATGTGATCTCTTTTGTCAATACCTGTCAGAACTCTGGCTGCACCATTTTGGATCAACTGGAGGCCTCTTAAAGAGTTGTTTGGACACCCTGATAATAAAGAATTACAATAGTCCAGCCTGGAAGTAACAAAAGCATGAATTAACTTTTCAGCATCATGCCACGTCAGTAGCTTCCTGATCTTTGAGATGTTCCTCAGGTGAAAAAAGGCACTTCTAGAGACTAATTTAATGTGTGAGTTGAAGGAGAGATTTTGATCAAAAGTTACTCCTAGATTCCTCGCAGAGAGACTAGATGTTAATGAGATACCATCTAGAGTGATCATGTGATCTAATCCATCCCTGAGAGGTTCAGGACCAAACACCATGACCTCAGTTTTTCCTGAGTGAAGGAGGAGGAAATTTGAAGACATCCAGGACTTTATGTCTTTAAGACAGGTCTGGAGCTTCACTAACTTCTCTGTCTCCTCTGGTTTCATGGATAAATAAAGCTGAGTGTCATCACCATAACAATGAAAATTTATCCCATGCTGCCGAATAATGTTCCCTAAGGGAAGCATGTACAAGGTGAAGAGGATTGGTCCAAGTACAGAACCTTGAGGAACCCCATGGCTAACCCTACTGTATGAAGAGGGAGTACCATGGACATGAGCAAACTGGTATCGATCAGATGAATATGATCTAAACCAGTCTAGTGCTGTCCCTTTAATCCCAATCACATGTTCCAGTCTATGTAGCAGGATGCTGTGATCCACTGTATCAAAAGCAGCACTGAGGTCCAGCAGAAGCAGCATAGAGACCAGTCCATGATCTGAAGCTATGAGAAGATCATTAGTAACTTTAAGAAGTGCTGTTTCTGTGCTGTGATGAGCTCTAAAGCCTGACTGAAACATCTCAAACAGGCTATTCCTCTGCAGGAGCTCCATTAACTGAGTCACCACCACCTTCTCAAGAACTTTAGAGATAAAAGGAAGGTTCGATATTGGCCTATAATTTGCTAATACATCAGGATCCAGTGATGGTTTGTTAAGCAACGGCTTAATCACTGCCACCTTGTAGGACCGGGGTACATAACCTGACACTAAAGAACCATTGATCTGGTCCAGGATAGAACTGCCTATCACTGGTAAAACATCCTTTAACAGGTGTGTTGGGATTGGATCTAAAAGACACGTGGTGGTCTTGGATTTCTGAATTAGCGAAGACGCCTCAAAAAAAAATATAGGGCTGAAGGAGTTAAAGGGCTCATTGGAGAACCTGTATGTTCCCACAGTCAGCACATCTGGTGATGGCCCTGAGAGCATCCATCTGAGTATTCACTCAGATTTCTGCTGGTAACGTCACCCCTATATATTTTTCTGAGGCGTCATCGCTAATTCAGAAATCCAAGACCACCAAGTGTCTTTTAGATAGATTTACCATTGATAGGCAGTTCTATCCTGGACCAGATCAATGGTTCTTTAGTGTCAGGTTATGTACCCGGGTCCTACAAGGTGGCAGTGATTAAGCCGTGGCTTAAAAAAACATCACTAGATCCTGATGTATTAGCAAATTATAGGCCAATACCCAACCTTCCTTTTATCTCTAAAGTTCTTGAGAAGGTGGTGGTGACTCAGTTACTGGAGCACCTGCAGAGGAACAGCCTGTTTGAGATGTTTCAGTCAGGCTTTAGAGCTCATCACAGCACAGAAACAGCACTTCTGAAAGTTACTAATGATCTTCTCATAGCTTCAGATCATGGACTGGTCTCTATGTTGGTTCTGCTGGACTTCAGTGCTGCTTTTGATCACAGCATCCTGTTACAGAGACTGGAACATGTGATTGGGATCAAAGGGACAGCACTAGATTGGTTTAGATCATATTTATCTGATAGATACCAGTTTGCTCATGTCCATGGCATTCCCTCTTCATTGAGTAGGGTTAGCCATGGAGTTCCTCAAGGTTCTGTACTTGGACCAGTCCTTTTCACCGTGTACATGCTTCCCTTAGGGAACATTATTCGGCAGCATGGGATACATTTTCATTGTTATGGTGATGACACTCAGCTTGATCTATCCATGAAACCAGAGGAGACAGAGAAGTTAGTGAAGCTCCAGACCTTCAGGCCGAGCATTTAGCTACCAGGCCCCCCTGCTATGGAACCAGCTCCCTGTCCAGGTACGGGAGGCTGACTCCATCGCTACTTTTAAGATTAGGCTTAAAACCTACCTCTTTGAAAAAGCTTATTGTTACTAATTCTGTAGTTCCAGTTATTATCATAGACAGACAAATTATCATACTTAGGGGGTCGTCTAATCATTAGGTTAACATCTTAGCTATGCTGCTATAGGCCAAGGCTGCCGGGGTCCAGAAACACGATCACCTGACAGGCCTCTGTCACCCCACTAGGTCATGGTTTCCTCTCCTCTGCTCTCCTCTCCTCTCCTCTCCTCTCCTCTCCTCTCCTCTCCTCTCCTCTCCTCTCCTCTCCTCTCTCTCTACCCAGCCGGCCATCAGCAGGAGGGTCCCCCTACATGAGCCTGGTCCTGCTCAAGGTTTCTTCCTGTTAAAGCAGAGTTTTTCCTTGCCACTGTTGCTTGTCTGGGGTTAGGCCCTGGGATTCTGGAAAGCGCCTTGAAACAATTCTGATTGTAAAAGACACTATATAAATAAATAAAGATTGATTGATTGATTGATTGGCATATTTGATGGCCTGCAGTTTAAAGTAAACCTCATACGCGTGTCGCTTGACGGTTCCATTTTAGTAGGTCCTTACGCATAGGTGTGCCGCTAATCGATGGGCGGAGTGTTTACCGTAGTGCACCCACCAAAGGAACACAGCAGATTTTGCAACTCAGTCCACACACAAGGCGCACCATGTTATAAGGTGCACCGTCGTTTTTTGAGAAAATCTCAGTGTTTTAGGTGCACCTTATAGTTGTGAAAATACAGTAATTAGCAGAACCCAACTGTGATTAGTTCTCCAAATTCCACACAGCTGCATTCGGACAGACCGGAAACACACAAATGACAACAGACAAGAATCAACACATTCTGATTCATTTTGAAACTTCCCACTCACCCACTCATTCACAGCAACCTCCTCAACACTGTGTTGGGTGAAATAGTGGAACAGAAGGAACGTGGTTCTGATATAATCTGCTAGGTCAAACACTTCCTCAACAGTGGACATGGAAGATATATTACATTTGTCCGGCCGAGGCTGTGTCCATGAACATCTCTTTGGTCCCAGTCATGTGTCACCTGCTGCGTAAACACTGGAAGGACTGATGAAGAAGGGCTCAAGGCGTAATGTGGTAAAAAACATATATCTGGGAAAGGAAGGAAAAACTTGCACACAAAGACAAAAGAAAGGAATAGTGAGATGAGAGATGATGGAGAGAGAGAAAGATTGAGCAGGGATAGCTGATGGAGAGAAGAAGAGCAAACTTCAAGGTCTGTATTGAGTTGGTGGTAGCAGCACCAGAAGTCCTGAACAGAACAGCCTTGGCATCGCCTCCTTGGCCAATTAATATGGAGCTGTCTGGGTCCAGGGATGCTATTAGAGTCTGGGAGAGAAAAACACATTAAAAAGGAAGAAAGTTCAGCACAGCTTCCCCACAGCTGCCTCTATGTAAAGCTCCTTGTTTTTCTTGACTGAATAATAGTCTTCATCCTTCCATACCCTCCCTTTTCAAAGCCTGTGGATGTGGGCAGAACATCTCCGCTTTATTAACCGTCTCACTAGAGACGGGGGCGCCCCCGCCGACGAGCAGCCGCCTTTATTAAAGATGCCGCCATGGAGAGGCCTGAACATTGAGATTCAAATGGAGGGAGACGGGAAAACAGCGCGGCTGAAGCTTTAGTTAGTGAGATGAGAGGAGAATTTGTATAGCTGCTAATCAAACTAGCAACTGTTTTTTTTACCTTCACGTTTAATGAGCAGCCCGGTCTCACCAGAGTGTGTGTGCACATCTGCAGAGGATTATTGGGTACACACAGTACAGTGTGTGTGCATGCGTGTCTGTGTGAGTATGTGTGCGCCTGTGTTTGTGAGTGTGTGTGCACACAGACACTAGTTAAGAAGAAGAAAGAAACCAAAATATTTGCATACCCCAGTTAGTGACAGTGAATTTGACCTGTGCATTTGACCGCCCATGACTTCTCACCTCAAAGCTGAGAGGAATCATCTCCTCTCACAGATCCTGCAATGAGTTTGGATTCTTGTGATGTTTCCACTTCAGTGGAATTGATTTAGTTTCAGTCTGAAATTCAAAAACTCTCTAATGAAACTAAGGTTTCGCTTCTGTCGGTTTTCATTGTATACTTTTAAACCTGATTGCTTTAGCTTTATGGAATTCAGGACTTCAGCCAAAGTTCAGATCAAAGTTGATGGAGCTTCCCCTGATCTGAAGATGATCTGACAGATGAGAAGATCTTTATAGTTGCTAAATGTTAAAAGACACCAGGAGGTAATGTTGATGGACAGTCTGGAAAAAATGCTGGATTTTCTTTAATTACTGTTTATTTACTGTCAGATTCAGCAGTTCAGCCTGTACAGAACATTCATTCATGCATGCATGCATTCATTCATTCATTCATTCATTCATTCATTCATTCATTCATCATTCATTCATTCATTCATTCATTCATTCATTCATTTTACCCAGGTTGCAGCTGTGATTTCCAGCCTTTTGGGTTGTTAAACTAGCGTCCCTCCTGTAGCTGCACCATCTCAGAAGGGTGAACCGCAGATAAAAGCTGAGCCTTCATCCAGGATCACTGCTCACATGTGATCCCAGTGCTGGGCTTCAAGGCAAATACTGGTGGGAATCCACTCAGTACTGCAAACGATACTCTCCAACTACTTTTATTCCCTGAGTTGCGGTAAATTCAGTCAGTTAAGTATCTTAATGCACCTGCATGGTCCTTCATCAAGAGGCTCTCCCAGCACCAGTGAAGGGATACCTTTCAGAGGTGTTTGTGTGTGTGCATGTGTGTGTGTGTGTGTCTTTGTGTGTGTGTGGTGGGGTTATTACAGAGAGCCTGGCATGGCTGACAGCCTGATGAGGAGCAGTGATTAAGGTCTCAACAGCGTCTCAGCTCTGGACCTGCCAGCTGGGCTCAGACGTGACGGTCGTGCTGCAGTGAGGAGCCGTCGGTGTTACTGAGACAATTCTATAAAAAGATGTATCACATCTGAGTCAACCACAGATTGTCTCTCAGCAGAGGTTCGCCAGCAAATACACTCATGTGTCTGAGGAGTTGTTAAGAAAATGGATGGACGATAAATGAGTGTCTCAGCAGGAGCATCCCTGGAACCTGTTGACTCACGCTTCATCCAAATTGAAGCAGTCTTTGATTGAGTCTTCATCTCCCTGGTTTGTTAAAGACAATGATGCACAGAAATAAGCTAGAAGACCTGCTGGTTCAGTCAGATGGCTCGAGCTGCACGTCCTCATCATCTGTACCCGTTTGACAGCAGGAGAGTTTTGCCATCTCTCCCACTGCAGGACTACGACGAAGAAAAGAACCGTGGTGAAGACAAGAGTGATGAGATGAGGGAAGAAAACAGCAAAGACAAGTAAAGACAACAGTGAGGACCAGTGAGGACAATGTTGAAGACAACATTGAGAGAAGGGGGGAGCAGAGGAAACCATCAACCACAAAGTCCATCCTGATGCAGATGAGGACACAATGTGACCCAATCCTCACTGGTTTTGGAGCTTTGGTCCTGTCCAATATGAGCAGCTGTGGTTGTTATTGTCTCATAGACACTAAGTTTGTGTGGTTTAATACATCATTGAGCTTCTGCAGACTAACATGTCCTGCTTCATCGTTGTGCTCTTAGTTTAAAAGATTTGATTGGACACAAAAAATTCAAGCTCTTATGGTTAAAGCTGTCCTGTACGAGTCTGAGAACAGCTCATTTTATGTCTTCTCGGAATATTATAACAAAAGGTGTCCATTCATGCTGCTTTTAACCATCCATCTGACCGACAACTGTAGTCAGAATGTGGACTCAAACAGTCAGCAACATTGTTGTAATGTTAATCTTAGAGGTAATGTGTGTGTATATGTGTGTGTGAGCGTGTGTGTCGGAGGTTACTTTATTTAGACTATATGACGGTTGCTGGAGAGACAGAGTAGAATGTGTTTAATAAATACCTTGAACATTTGAATCTGATTATACAGTTTTAATAGCACTGCCAAGGAGGAAAACCAGCCTGGGATGATAGATGGGCCTTATTGTTCAGGAAATTAAACAATAAAACAGCCCGCTAGGGAAGCTGATGTTTTCCAGCAGCTTTTGGTGAAACCACAGCCCACCATTACAGTTCTGCTTACACTTTTACCAAGCTCTGGTTTTCTCCTGAACACATGATGGCCTGAGCTGTAGGAAAGAAGCAGCAGATGTTCTCCTGTGTAACTGCTCGGGTATTTATTAACTCATACTTATCAACACTATATAACACTTTCTAAGCATTTAGAGTTATTACAAATGTTTCAGGCTCCAGGATCAGCAGGTTGGTTAGAGATAGTAAGTAAGTAAGTGAGTGAGTGAGTGAGTGAGTGAGTGAGTGAGTGAGTCAGTCAGTCAGTCAGTCAGTCAGTCAGTCAGTCAGTAAGATGCTGTTGTGTGCTACTCCATCACTAACACCTCAATTTCAGCACGGCTTTTTTTCTTTTTTATTAAAATGCTTTATTTTGTCACAAAGTCTGGAGCACTCAGGCTCTGAGGGACTAACATCTAAGGAAAATAATATTCTATGAGTTAGGCGTCAGCACAAAGAGACTTAAGATCAGAGGATCAAAGCTCCTTTGGATGATATTTCATCAAACATCAAAGGAGTTCATTTTCACCATCACCATTGAATGCAGTAAGACAGAAACGAGGTTGTGCACGTGGGCAAGCTTCATCTGGTTGATCTTGCTGTAGGTAAAATACAATCTTTCACAGGAGAAGCTATAGATGGCTCCTCAGCAAAAGCTCTGACTTCTGCAGTTAGCGTTCAGGGGTCGGAGCGACAGAGCAAGAGTGGAGCCACCAGTCACCGTCTGAAGGAAGTAACAAAGATCAACCTCTTGCTGTTCACGCTGGGTAGCGTCATCACTGCCTTGGCAGACGGCAAGAGCACATAAATACCATATCTGTCACTGATAGTAAGAACAAAATGGAAGCTGCTCATATTTGCGCTTCTCCTGTGTAGCAGATGACAGAGAATTATGTGCACTGGAATGAAGACTCGGGAGAATGGCACCTGGTGAGCTGAGTCTGCAGCATCACTCTGGTTTCCATAGTTCTACAGGCCCTACAGAGCTCCGCACTAAATCTGCTTGAATATGTTTATTAGAAATGTGCAGCATACACCTGCAACTTACGGAAACAAACACCTGTTCCAGACCAGAATTTACACAATGTGAGTTATTAGTTCATCGTCTTGAAGAGAATTGTCTTTATTTTATTATCATGTGTTGTACCATATGTTTCTGTTTTCTGTTAGAAGCACTTTAGAAGTTAGGAATGGTAAAATGTTTAGTAAGTGGAATAAAGATAAGCAGTCAGTTGACTCTTCCTTGACATGAATGTTGTTTAGACAGTTGGAGGCAGGAGGAGACAGTCAGATGGAAAGAGTTAAACCCCCATCATAAAACGTGACAGAATAGTTTACTGGTGTTGATAAATTCCTCTGCAAGAAGGTGAACTTTGAACTGGCCATTTGGGAGGCAATGGAGAACAAGGACTGTGTAAGAAGAAGACGAGGTCATCCAAGAAGAAGGGCTGGATTGGACTGAATTAGCATCAATCATTTACATATGTGTTTCTATAAAAGATTGGGTCAAGGGATAGTTAGGTGGTCAGACTTCATGCAATGGACTCTGTTATTGTAGGGTTATGAAGTGGCCCAGGGCTCTGTAATATTTGTATCTTGAATTCATTCTATTGTTAAGTACATTTTGAAATTGGCATTTCTTGAAGTCTTCATTCAAAGAACACGTGGATTGGCAGTGACACACGAGAGGTATCGCAATCCAACAGTCTCTGTCATTTTCTCTTTTCATTACGGTTTTTAACTGAACTTCTATCTTGTTTCCTGGAGCCTTTTGAGATGGATTTATTGAGTGTGTATCTGAGCTACTCTGAGGAGATCAAGTGTAAGTTCAGATGAACAAGAGACACCCAGAACAGCACAGAGCAGCAATAGTGGTCTGAGACAGGAAGAGAAACAGGAAGAAGAACAGGGACAGGGAATGGAACAAGAACAGGAACAGGAACAAGGACAAGGACATTGACAGGAACAAGAACAGGGACAGGAACAGAAATAGGAACAGGAATAAGAACAAGAACAGGAACAAGGACAGGGACAAGGATGGGAACAAGAACAGGAACGAGGACAGGGACAGGAACAACAACAGGGACAGGGATGGGAACAAGAGCAGGAACAATAACATGAACATGAAAAAGAACAGGGACAAAGAGAGGGACAGGAGCTGTGCCATGCTACCATGATTCAACAAACTTTTAGTTATGTAGACTCTCCACTGTGTTTCTGGTTTTTATACGTGAATCTACACATGAACCCGACCACACACAGTGCACACAATCCAACAATAATTAATAAGCAATTATCGTAAATTCCACACTATAAGTTGCTACTTTTTTCTGACGATTTGACCCCTGTGTCTTACAGAGCAATGTGACTTATTTATTGATTTCCTCAATTGCCCCACAGGCATAAAGTTTTTTAAATTTGAATGGATATTTACGGCCAAGCGGCCACTAGCGGGCGCACATAACAGCATAAAAGCACAAAAGCAAGACAGATGGGTTGAAGAAATATGGTAATGCACTGACGTTAAGTTAATGAACAGTCTTTTTGTGCTTCATGTACACACCCTTGTCATGGATAACAGGAAGAAATGCTGATGATACAGCTTTTAAGTTAAAGGCTAACAATCAACACCTAGTACGCTCCTTATTTTTTTTCAACTGACATGTTACTGTGTAGTCATTTTACAGTTGTGTTACTGTTGTTTTTAGTAATTATAGTCAGGTGCGGCTTATGTGTATTTTGCCTTAAATTTTCTGAATTTTTGGTGGTGTGGCTTATTGTCAGGTGTGCTGTATAGTGTGGAATTTACAATATATTTCAAAGAAAAAGCTCCATGATGTGTTTGGTGACTTCTGCTCATTTCACCAAGGAACCAGTCTGCAAACCCCAATGTTGTAATGGAACCCCTTCTTCAGTGACGACAATCAGCGTTTATGTTGTCTATGGAGGACATAAAATTGATAAGATGATGATGTAAATAATCGCATGTGTTGGAAATGAGAAGTCATTTGTCCTTATTTGAGTGATTGAAGTTACTGTACTCTAAATACACTTTAATAGTGAATGTAAATCTAAATAAATCTGTCCGATTCCACATTAATCATAATAAATATCCTCGTCTTGAGTTACCTTTGAGTTATTATTACTTTTTAACTGAATTTAACTCAAATATGCGGACATCCTGGCCCAGAAATCATTTGTGGTCACAACATTTTATAACTAATTATAAACCTGTTTGGAACTTGTCCCACACACTTATCATACAGGCACCAAAGCACATTGTGCGATATGACTTTTGTGCCCAAATGTGATCCTATGTGAAGTTATCGTATCCTCCACCAGCTCATGAATTGGCCCCTGTTCAAGGACTCACTAGTCCACCACGCTTTTACCTGGTAACACAACTCGTAGCTTTGGGAGCCACCCTGGCTGTCGCACCAGTAAAGGTTTCCATGGAAACATGGACGTCTGTTAAGCAGTGGGGAGTCGAGCAAAAATTATGATACATGCACAATGTTTAAACACGCATGTGTTCCTGTCCCTGTCCAAACCTTCTGAAGAGTTATTTATCTGAATGTTATCTTGCTATCTCTAGACTGGAGTTTAACTGCAGCCCTTCAAGGTTTGAAGCCAGTGCCACAGGTGTAAATCTTCCCTTTTTGAGGCACTATTGACATAATCTTCTCACCGAAGGGCCTTTATCCTCACAAATCTCTGAGACAGACAGACAGACAGACAGACAGACAGACAGACAGACAGACAGACAGACAGACAGTAGGAACCCAGTAGGAACTCACAGCGTGTACTCCGCCTCCATTGAATGGTGGGTGATAACCGCTGGTTTCCTTTACCGCTGTTCACAAAGGTGCCTGACTCGGTGCTTTACACTCCCACAGCAATATTTTCGTGGTACATCTCCAGCCAGCCCACAAGCTAATTAATCCAACTTGCCTTACAACCAACTGTCAAGCACTTCATCAGCGCCGGTCAGGAGCTGCAGCAAAGGGTCAGTGCTTCTCAGCCAGCTGGGGCGCAGACGCGTGAACAGAGTGTGCTGAAAACAATTTACAAGCTCTCTCTCTCACTCTCTCTCTCTCTCTCTCACACACACACACACACACACACACACCACACACACACACACACACACACACACCACACACACACACACACATCCTTGTACTTCAATCTTTGTGAGGACGTTCATAGCTATAATACATTAGGCATGCAGCTTCAGTACATTTCATGCAAAAGTTAATTGAATGTGCTTTACATAGTATTAGAATATTCAACAAAACACTATGACCAACCAAAGATGTAACTCTAGCCATTCCAAACTGACCCCCCAACCCTAACCGAACCCTGGCCCCAAAGCCCGGTCTTAACCCTCAAAAAGTCCTTTAAAGGTGTGAGCACCAACCAAAGTGTCCGATCTTCTCAAAAATGTTCTCACTTTGATGGTGAATAAGTATTTTGGTACTCAAGTGTAGCATGTATGAAACACACACACAGAACCACACACACCTACTTTCAAAGTGAACTGAATCTTTTAATAACTTGATTAATTTTGCTGGGTAGAGAAACATTTGAGGCCTGCTGCAGTGTAATTTTTTTAAAAAAAATAAAAAAACATATACACACAAACTGTGTAGACTTTTATTTATTTTTTAATGTGTGCCTAAAGTTCTGCTGGACTAATTTGGAGCTAAAGATAGTGTGCAGGTGAAGTGCAGTGTTAAGGCTCAAGTAGACTTCCTTAATACTCACATGTAGCATCAGAGCAGGGGACTCTGACTCTAACCTGTGTTTTTTGGCCTTTGAGTATTTTCGCTGAAAAGGGAATTTAGTAAAAGTTTGCATTCTCTATTGCTTCTCAGTTGAACAAATAAGCATCTGGAAACATGTGCATTGTCTTCCTCAAATGTTTTGTTTTTCAACAGCACAAAAATATTTCAGAATTTTAAATAAAAGCATACATCATTTTAAATGTCAGTGTTTCCCCCTGAAATTTGCAAATATCTCAATAAACATTATTTCTAGCTGGTAATTGGCCTGATTACTGAGACCGTGGTCTCTCTTTTACTCTGCTCTGACTGGTAAATACAGTAATGACATGATGCATTCATGCAGCCTGGGTACCCCCTAGCTCTGGGAAACATTATGCATGAGTTCTGCCTCCTGCTGAACACAGGTGGGATGTGAGACCTACTTATTACAGTCCAGATGTGCCTGTAATCCATCACTGTCTCCCATGCCCCCATCGTGCTCTGAAGGATGTCTGGAACACAGGCACCTAAAGTGTGTGTTTGTATGTGTGTGTGTGTGTGTTTATACATGCCTGCTTGCTTGTATGTCCATTTGTCTCTATTTTTCTCTAATGTTGGTATTGAAACCATAATGTTGCATACCTTTTTGTCTCTAAGCTAGTTTGAATGTAATATTAATGACTCATTAAGGCTGTGCACATATTAATGACTGCTAATATTGATAATCTTCTGTCCACCTCTCCTTTCTAAGGTCTATAAAATGTAAATCATTTATGTGGAGATGACAGGATGTTAGAAGAAGTGCAGGAAGTTCTGCTCCCATGGAATGGGAGTCCTCTGCACTGATCACTTACCAACAGTCACACAGTATTTATCACAAGTATATTGACAATGAATATTAACAAACATTAAAACTATCAGAGAAATGATTGTCACCCTGGGTGATGCCTCATTCTTACCCCATCATGGTAAGAATGAGGAACAAGTCACATGTAACAATATACAGCTGGATAGATGGATGGATGATGAATGGATGGGTGGATGGATGGATGGATGAATGATGGATGGATGATGAATGATGGGTGGATGGTAATGGATTGATGATGAATGGATGGATGGATGGATGGATGGATGGATGGATGGATGGATGGGTGGGTGGGCGGGTGGAGGGATCGATGATGGGTGGGTGGATGATGAATGATGGGTGGATGGATGATGGGTGGATGGATGATGGGTGGATGGATGATGAATAGATGGGTGGATGGATGGATGGACAGACAATGGATGATGGATGGCTGATATAGATGGATGGACGATGCTTGATCATGGATGGATGATGGATGCATAATGGATGGGCGGGTGGAGGGATAATGGGTGGATGGATGAATGGGTGGATGACGTGAAACCCCCTGTTCCAGGTTAACTCAGATAATAAATTGATCCAATATTCCGTTTTCAGAATTCCAGTCTGACCATTTCTGGATTCTTGCCCTTGACTGCGGATCCGATCTGAGTTCTTCTCTCATTGATCCGGTTCCTAAATGCCATCATCTCTGTCTTCAGAGAGTGCTAGTTCAGCTCAAGTGAAGCTGAGTTAAAACTGTTGTTTACTCCCGCTTCACCCCCCAGTAGGAGTGACATATTGATTTCGGAATCCATTTAGAGTGAGCTGGTGACCAACTAAGAGTTTGCATCTCCTGGAGAGCCTGTCTGTTGGAGCTGAAGAGTCTCCAGGAGAGCAACACCAACCAATTAAGGCCCGACTATAGAGTCATCTCTTATGCTCCTCTGTGTTGGTTTACACTCTTCATTTCTGTCCCGGACTTGGCTCTGCTCCAGTCAAAGATGAACCAATAGATCTGCTCACACTAATGAACAAATAGTTACGGTGAAGAGGAAGTGGGATCAGTTTCATCACATTCCCAGCAAACTCTGGAGTGAGGTGACGTTCCCAGAGAGGGTGGGTGCTTGTTCCCTGTGTAATGAAGCTTCCTGGTAAGAGTTGGAACAGTTCCCCTTCAACACAGAATCATTTTCATGTTGCAACAACATCATATGCACATGTGTTTGCCACCCCGACCCCTCTGACCTGAGCTGTCTCATGTGTTGCAGTAATTGCCAGATCAATACCCGCTCCATCAATAGCGACATGCCAAGAGAGCAGGCAGACAAAACAAGCCCCCCCGGGTCTAATCTGTCACCAAATCAATAAGAATGATAACTCCAAATGACAATGGACCCGTGTGATATCATCTTTCATCTGGAGCCACCAAAGGAGCCCCTGATGTGTGTTGGGCTGTTCTCACCGTTGCAGCCAACATTGGTCAGTGTGTGAGGCTGTGGAGAATCTCCTTTAGAGGGCCTTTAGAGAGCAGCAAAGAAGGGGAACTGGCTGAATGACTTCGAAACATAAAATCTATTGGAGCTGAATAAGAGATGCAAGAAGTTAATTCTTCTGTTTAGATATTTGGGTAAAAAGTAAAAGAAAGTAACAAAGATCACAGACAGTCAGTGTGGATCCCCATAGATCCACAGTTCTCCTCCATTGGGGCCTTTACTATTCACATAGTTGGAGTCACTGCATCCACATGTAATGTTTAGTCCCAGTGTAGCCCAGTTCCACCAGTTCTACAAACTATGACCGAAAAAAGTTTCCTTGAAAGGTTCTGATGGCGAATCAAAGTGTGTGTGTGTGTGTGTGTGTGTGTTTGTGTTTGTGTTTGCAGCTAGGTTACTGATGACATCGTGGTGTATTTAATGGCCTCAGATTTGGGTTGTTTTTGTAAGTCTCAGCGGATAAAAGCTGTTGTGCATTTTCAGTTGAGTTGAGCATTTAGTTTTTTTAGTTGAGCTTTTTTTCAACCTTTATTAAAATGTGGGCGTAAAGCTGCACCAGTGATGTTCTGATGAAAACCATCAGACCCGTTGTGGATAAACAGAATCCTCTTGGTGAGATGGGTGATGATCAGATGATTAGAAAGTCAGATGATTAGATGATTAGAAGATCAGATGATTAGAAGATCAGATGATTAGAAGATCTGGTGACTAGATGATCAGATGATTAAATGACCAGATGATTAGAAGATTAGATGATCAGATGATTAGAAGATCAGATGATCAAATTATTAGGTGTGTTGAGGATCGGGAACCTGCGTGGTTTCCTCCACCAGAGCTGAAATGAAGACCTGCTTACACAGGCAGTCACTCGGGGTTCTGCCAGTGTTCTTTGATGTTGCGTCAGAAGGTCCGGTGTGAATGATGATGCTCCTGCTGCTCTGATGTGGCCTGATTGCTCCCTGACTGATGGGTCACCCACAGCTGCATTCTGTGCCTTCACCATCTGTTCACCTTTGGGTGAGGAGCCCTCTGGTCAATCTCAGAGAGGTTACCAATGTGTTTTATGGTCTTGCCTGACTGGAGTCTACTGAAGAACCCTGGAAGGAGGATGCTCTTTGAAGAGGTTGGTAAAGACGCCAAACTTTTTTATTTTATTGATTTTCTCAGAAATATTAAGGTTTTGGGAGGAAATATTTGTATGTGAAGCACTCAGAGCTGAGACACAACCTGCGCTCTTCCTGCTGGGGGCAGTTAAACATCATGACCCGCAGGGTTCAGCCTGCACATACGAGTCATTGGTATGTAACCCTCAGACCCACATCACCGAAGCCTGTGGCGACACTACCGTGTATCTGCCTGGTCTCATTTGCTGGGAGCGTCATGCACACAGCAGATTGAGTTGTGTCGGATGTCAGACACGCACTCACTGAGCAAACCCAGGATTTTATAACACGAGCAGTTTTAAAAGTGTTTCAGGGATGCAAGAAAAAGACATATCAATTTATCTATAAACTATAGAAGCATTAAAGCTTCCTCTTTGCTCACCTTTGACGCTGCTCTCCTCCTGCTGGAATCTTGGCTAACAAATGATGAATTTACTACAGCACAGCCGATAGCTCCACTCTCAGGAGCCATGTGCTACCTTTGCAATTTGCAATTGAGACATCCATCAGCCTTTGTTTGACTAGTTTATTACTGAACTGGCTGGAATTGGATTAAGGGAACCCTTTGTCCACCTTAATCTTCACAGTCTAGCAGAGTCAGCACATGCAGCTGATCAGAGGGATCTGGGATGTCACGGAAAAGGAGGGAGGAAAAACAGAGCTGGGGAGTTGCCTCCATTGTTTGTGTCTCCATCTGCTGTGTGGATTTCTTATTGATTGTGACTGTTACACACTTTACACATTTGCACATTATAGTTAACTTGTGATGACAACCTGTTGGTTTCAGTGTTCTTTACTCATTTAGGTTTGAGTGAATCAACACGGGTTTCTTTCCTGACTGACTGGTTAGCTGGAAGGCTTGTTGGCTTTTAGCATTTAAATGAGTTCTCCTATGTGACTGATGGTCCTGTGTCAACATCACAACAGAGCTAAACAACACAAGTCATGCTGGCTCATCAAAGTCTGAAAACATTAAAATGAAGAAACACAGTGCCTGCTGTCGTCAGTGAAACGCAGTCCTGTAGAGTTTGCCAGTGACTGAATGTTTAATGTCCCTGGAGGAATTAGTGTTGCTCATTTATTCAGGCACCATTAGCTTCTCCACTATTCACCAATATGACATGAATCACTCAAACAATGTCAATTAAACATTAAAGTTTAATCTACAGATGTTTCAAATGTCCAACTATTATCTTAATTTAGAATAATCTGACAGTTCATCAAATAAACAAACACTGGTTGTCATAATATTAAAGATTTGGAAATGATGATCATCCATATGAAGAATTGACACTGACATGGCATTGCTGCTGTTTGATGTAAATGCAGCATGTTCTCTTGTGGACAGTGAAAGACTCCAATCTGCATCCAAAGGTCATGAGTGCTTCTGAAAAACCAATACTGATACAACAACATTCAACTTGTAGAGCATAAGCGTACATTTTGGTAATTCTTTCCTTAAGGGTGCTTAAGGTATAATTTAAAAAAATGCATCATATGTTAGCGGCTCAATGTTTACATGACTTTCTATAATTCCACTTCACTATTTGACATCAGTTCATCAGTCACTTCAGCTTTTATACTGAACATAAACACTGAAACGTTTACTATTTAGAATTACTGTAATCTGATCAAATTCAACATTGAGAAACACCCCCGAAAGTGCTAGAGAACAAGCAGGCCAAGATCCTGGACTTCCAGATCCAGACTGACTGCTAATCAGCCTGACATAGCGTTGGTAGATAAACACCAGAAGACTGTGGTGGTGATAAATGTGGCAATCCCAAAAGCAATAGCAACATCAGGAAGAAAGAACATGAGAAGCTGGAGAAATACCATGGGCTGAAAGAGGAAATAGAGAGAATGTGGGGTGTGAAGGCAACAGTGGTCTCAGTAGTGATTGGGATACTATGGACAGTAACCCCAAGCTGAGTAGATGGCTCCAACAGATACCAGGATCCACATCAGAGATCTCTGTCCAGAAGAGCACAGCCCTAGGAACAGCTAAGATCCTGCGCAGAACCCTCCGACTCCCAGGCCTCTGGTAGAGGACCCAAGTCTGAAGGAGGCACCACCTGGGAGGGCGAGGAAGCGACTTTTTATTTACTGACTGGTTAACAAGAACAGTTTTGGATGGTTTTAAGTAAAATTTCACTGCAGGAAAGAAGGACTGAGATAACCAGGAACAGAATCACACACACCCTCATATTTCTATCTTTGTGAGGACTAGCAGCTAGAAACAGTATAAAATAACAGTGAAGTAACAGTAAGCTGATTTAAAGGGGTGAGTTCTGAGTTGGGATTTGAACAGACGACAATGAGGACCAAGGTTATGGTTGGCCTTAAAGGTATACAGAAATTTGAATTCTATTCTGAATTTGACTGGCAGCCAAAGTAAGTGCTTTCATTCCCAGCCCCTGACCCTCCCAACGAACACCCCAACCCTGACCTCTGACCCCTGTCCTAAACCCAGTTCAACCATAAAGCCCTGTCTTAACCCGCATACAGTCCTTTGAAGTTGTCAGGATCAGCTAAAATGTCCCCACTTTGCTAAAAGAATGACTATTTTGGTACTCAATCTTTAACAAATTCAAACACACTGTACATATAAAACCACTGCACATGTAAACAAGTACATGATAACAGGGGACACTGGTCTCTCTCACACACACACACAAACACACACACACACACATTTGTTCTTCATCTTTGTGCCTTCACAGGGAGCCGTCGAGGAGGGCTCCAGCTTGGATGCTTGATGGATGCGCTGAATCTCAGTGATGGAGTCATATTTTGCCTTCCAGCTCATCTGTCTGCCCCTGAGGGTGACCTCAGATGCACCACAGAGGAATCATGTCAGAGAGTAGTCTGAACCACTCTATGTCAGTTTCTATTGAAAGACAGTAGCCACAGTGTTAAACATAGTGTAAATCACTGTTCACTCTTCACCTCTCATGCACATGAGCTGGTTCACGAGAAGGTAGCACAATAATTTAGGCATGCATTTTACTAGTATCCATTATTTTATCATCAATGGCCAATGCTGAATGAATCAACACACACTATTCTGTACAGCGATAGAATGTTAAAGTACAAGTTAGTAATTTAAGCTGTAAATATAAAAAAATAAAGAATCCTAGGCCATTATTTAGAGCTCATTATGAATAATTAGGGTCAACAAGCTCCTACCTAGTAGAATAATCCACAAATCTTTACAGCTGCAGATACAAATTTATGTTTTTTGGCCAATTATGGGTCCATCTCCAAATAGGAATAATTGAGCCCAGAGGGAGAAAGCATTAAAATCTGCTCTGCATTTGAAAAAGGAAAACTTTAGATCAGTGAGGAATTTCCTTGTGGCTGTGCACCACTCAAGTCAGACTTGGTCAAATACATTAACACAGGATGACCGGACCAGAACACAATATTCCCCAGCCCTTCTCCTCATTGTCCACAGGCCTCTGGTCACATTTTATTCCACTGCTTCTATCCACAATCAATAATCTGAGCACAGTGATGCAACAAACTGCAATTATTTGTGTTAAAGGTGCAACAAAATGGAGTTTTGCGATGTATTGAGAACATTTAGAGATCGGTCCTGCCTGGTTAATCATTAAAAGGCAGTCATGTCACTGACATGAGCACTTTGATAATAATAACAATAATCATAATAATAACAATAACAATTATTATTATTATTATTATTATTATTATTATTATTGACTTTTGTCTGGGCGCATGCGAGTAACCTCAGCTGCTGAAATGTTTGTGGTCCGTGTCTGATTTTTCATATTGGGGGCTCAAAATGTGCACGGCCACAGACACACAAACACAGCATCTGTATCCACAGTGCACACAGACAGGACGGAAGGATAAAACCCTGAAGATGAGCAGCTGCAAACAGACAGTTGATGCATCCCACCATTACGCTTTTTGTCAATAGTTCACCAGACTAAATCAAACAAAGCTGAATTCAAGGAAAGTCATGCATCAATAAACAGTGAATATTCAGAACTTTAGCTTCTTACTGTCTCCACCTCCCAAAGAGTTTAGAACAAGATCATAAAGATGATGACACAAGTGGAGTAAAAACAAAGACTGAGAACACTTCAGGCATGACAAGGGATTACATTGAGGACTGGATGTATTTCAGCACCACATAAAAGACAACAGGTTTGTGATGTAAGGCTTAAAAGGAGTAGCTGATTTTAGAAAGTTGGAGAAGAGACGGAGGATTCGAGGGCACCGGGAGCTACAATAATGGCCACTTGGGTACTCACCCAACACCACACACAACTGGATCCACCAGAAATGAATAGATTTTCCACAAAAAAATGTCTAACCAAGGAAAGACTCTCATTTATGACACACAAGCAAGCACATGGCAAGCTCATTCATGCTCATGTTTATTATTATCAGCAGACAGAAAGCCAGCCTAAATTTATCTCCTCCAAATCTATCATCGTTGTCTGAGTCTCAGGTGTTTATCGAGCTGTCGCTGTGTCGCTTCATCCCTCCTCACTTCTCTGCTGCTCACTCACTCTGCTGCTTATTTTGATCCATTCTTACATTAGTTACTCTGATGTGACATTTGCTTTTCTGCTCATGAACCAGTTTGACCTAAGTCAAGATCCCATCCTCATTTCTCATCATGGCCATCATGCTAACAATCTTATATTACCGTATTTTCACGACTATAAGGCACACCTAAAACAATGAGATTTTCTCAAAAATCGACGGTGCGCCTTATAATATGGAGCGCCTTGTGTGTGGACTGCTGTGCGTCTTTGGTGGGTGCACTACGGTAAACGCTCCGCCAATCGATTAGCGACACACCTCCGCGTAAGGATCCATTAAAATGGTGCCGGTCAAGCAAGACGCGTATGAATGAGGCTTACTTTAAACTGCAGGTCATCGAATATGCGGCTGAAAAAAGGCAATCGAGCAATCTTAGTGTTTTCGCTTTATGAGGAGGCGGCATCTCTCCATACGCGCGTGGACAACTGTTGCGCAGCGGCTGCCTGCGGATTACCAGGAGAGGGTGGCCATCTTCCGCACCTACTGCCGCGACAAGATAACCGCGCCCAGCCACATCACCAACATGGATGAGATCCCTCTGACTTTTGACATCCCTTTGACCCACAAATTGGAGAAAAAGGGACCAGCACGGTGGCGATACGCACAACGGGGCACGAGAAGTCGTTGTTCACCGTGGTTCTCGGCTGCCACGGAAACGGACAGAGCGCTGGATGACGGAAGGCGAACACTCCTTCACAAAGACTATGAGGCAGCGGCGGGCAAGTTATGCCACCATATGCGGGTGGATTGTAGACGCATGGGCTATGATACCCTCTTCATGTATTGGAAGAGCTTTCACAAAATCAACGCTGAATCAATCAACGGTCGGTGAGTCCGATTCAGATGATTAAGAAGAGGAATTCGGGATGTTGGACATTGAATTAGTGCAGCTGTTTAATTCAGATACAGAAGATGAAAACTTTGATGGTTTTGTGGCGGAAGAATGAATATTTTGTTCAATAAATGTGTCGAAACTCACTGTTTTACTTCCGTTGTAATATTTTACTGTATGTTTCAGCATGCGCCTAATAATACGGTGCGCCTTGTTTGTTTTAAATACAGAAATAGCACACATAAATGAGACTGCACCTTTTGATACAGTGCGCCTTATGGTCGTGAAAATACGGTACAAGAATTTAAGTGTGTCATAAACAACTTACTTGCAGTTTCAAATCAGCAAATTTGGTGATTTAATTACAGCATTCTGATTCTGGCAACTATTACATAGGTTACCATATAGTCTACTATATAGCAGTTATATAGGCTACTATATAGGCAATTATAAAAGCTACTACATTGGCTACTATATAGGCAGTTATGTAGGCTACTACATTGGCTACTGCACTTTTTGGGGAAAACCTGGTCTGATTAGGAGAGACAGTGTCCATCCCACACGGGATGGTGCCTCTCTCATTTCTAGTAATTTGGCTAATTTTATTAGACCCAAAGTGACCTGACAATCCAGGGTCCAGACCAGGATGCAGAGTTGTAGTCTTACACACCTCTCTGCTGCTTCCATAGAACCCTCATCCACCAACAATAACATATTTAACACTATAGAGGTAGTCTCTGTTCCACGGTTAAAAGTTCACCAAGCACAGAGCAGGGGAGCGGTCACTCACCATAATCTTATTAAAATTAATACTAAAGCACAAGTTGGAGAAACTGATAATCACAATTAAGTGTGGACTGTTAAATATTAGATCTCTTTTGTGTAAATCCCTGTTAGTACACGACCTGATAGAGGATCATCACATTGATTTATTTTGTCTTACTGGCTTCAGGAGGAGGAGTATGTTAGCTTAAATGAATGGTGATTAAATGAATCTACTCCTCCTACCCATCTTAATTATCACATTCCTCGTGTTACTGGTCGAGGAGGGGGAGTGGCAGCAATCTATCACTCCAAGTTATTAATTAATCCTAGACCAAAATATGGCTCCAGTTCATTTGAAAGCCTGACTCTTGGCATCACCCATCTGAACTGGAAGACAGAAAAGCTGCTTCTGTTTGTAGTTGAGTTTGTAGCCCCTGCTGGGCCATATTCAGAGTTCCTGTCTGAGTTCTCTGATTTCTTATCTGACTTGGTCCTTAGAACGGACAAAGTCATTATCATTGGAGATTTTAATATCCATGTAGACGTGTGAGGGTGATGTTTGGTCACCCGCGCTGTTCGTTTACTAGACTCAGATCAACCACACAGACAACCGGAGGCCTTGCAAGGGAGAGCCGACGAGCAGTTCAAGCTTCCTCTCTCAACTCCGTCAGTCTGCTGCTCGCTCTCCTCTTTTATTTGGTTCACACAACATTGGTATCAAAACAACTTCATGATTCCTTCTCCTCCTATCTCTACGACTTCCTCGTGTCCTTGAACATGATACCTCCCAGTGCTGGGAACATAACAGCTACAATACTTGAGTCAAACACTCATACATTCTTTTTGATTAAACATTCTAAATCTACTTACTATACTTACTATAGCATTGAAACGATAATAGTAATAACAACAATAATTCTTCTCACATTTCCCTCCTGTTTATCGTTAAATGCGTCTAGATTCTCATTGTCAGTATTACATCATTTCATTTCATGAAATTTAAATGCATTACGTCATTTTCCTAGAAACACATTTCTTACACTCAGAGTTCAACATGGGTACAGCTTAAGACATCTTAAACATTTCATTTACATCTTGCATCACATTTGTCCATTCTTCTTCTGATTCCTCTTCATCGTTGTCCAGTAGAGATCGTTCTTCCACCTGCAGCAAAGTACTAGTAACAGCTGATCCCACGAGTCGGCCAATGCAACCCCGAACAAGAGGTACTACACAGCAAGCTAGTATGGCTAATACTAGCAGCACTATCCCTATCATCATTCCTATCTTGAACAACAGTTCCCTCCACCTTGACAACATTCCTGTAAGCCAGTCTGGTGGGGGACTACCATCATCAATCATAGCTCTCTGTAGTTTAGTTAAATTTCTCAATGCGCTATCTATCAGGTGACCGTCCGCATCATTCTCTGGGATGAACGTACAACAGTAATCTCCTACCATTGCACAAACTCCTCCCTGGGGGGCCGTTATGAGATCTAAGGCCATCCTATTCTGCATGGTCATCAGTCTTAGCGCTGTCATTTCTTCCTTGACTCCTGTGAGAGCAACTTTTGTCAAATTAGTAAATACTTTCAACCTGTAATCAACTGTTTCCAATCTCAATATGTTCTTTCCTATTCCTAGCCACGGAAAGAGTGTCATGATCACTTTATTTCCGGTTGGCCAATGCTTAAACTCTCGTGGTACATCTGTGCCCCACACTGAGTCATGTGGTTTG
The DNA here is from genome assembly GCF_003711565.1 of Takifugu flavidus. Taxonomy (NCBI): domain Eukaryota; kingdom Metazoa; phylum Chordata; class Actinopteri; order Tetraodontiformes; family Tetraodontidae; genus Takifugu; species Takifugu flavidus. The sequence goes on from NC_079521.1 coordinate 5,738,330, forward strand.
AACTCGTCATTCAAATCTCTCCTGGAACGCAACTGTGGTGCAGATCTAGCATTAGCAGCATAAATTATGACTGTGTGATCCTTGAGATGTACTGGAGCACACACTCCTGACCAGTTTGCTGGTAGGTCTGCATACGCATTGTGTCCACATAACCACCATCCCTTATCCACTAATTGCGTGCCTTTGTCTCCTGGCGCGAAAGCGGGATAGTTACATGTACAGTTATAACCTTCTGGACACCTCTGTGTTGCTTCATCTAAGGTATATGCACCACATAAGTGCCGGGGATCATCAATACACTCCTGTTCACACTGTTCGGAACTTTTATTTTGCTGTAGACACGTTCTCCGATAAGGCCGACCAGTTGGAGTGTTAAACCTCACATCACGATTGACTCCCAGTGCGCATGACGTATAAACAACTTTACAGACATCCTTGTGTAATGACCCTAAGTCTCTACCACCACTCCGTGCATAACAGTATGTGTGATTTATTGCACCTAGCACAGGGAATCTGAATCTGTTGGCTTTCCCTGCCATTGTCCGTAGTGGCTCTTGGGTGCAGTTGCTGCGAGTGAACCACGTTCCGTCCAACAACTTGAGTGTGAAGTTCGTGTCACGGCTTAGCCCTATGTGGACAAAGCACTGTCCTACACTCCCTGTCATCGGTTCAGCAGTTACTCGCGGTGTATGCACGGAAACTGGTAGCATAGAACAAACATAACAACGAGAATGATTCTGTGTCCGAGCTGTGAAATTAGCATAGCGCCACCATGTATTCAAACTGTAAGTGTGTGAGGACTCTGGATCTTGTTCTAACCATGAATGTTCTAAGTGGCTAACTACGGTGCGTTTAGCGCGCGCGTAGCTCTCATCCTGTCTCAGAGCATCTTTCTGTTCCTGATTACCTCCCTCCTGTCGGAAGTTCCAAAGACCAAAACTCACGAGCCCTGCCGTCACAGCACTCACCACAATTAGGAAGAACAACTTCATTTCCTTTTAGATCCTCTTCACAGGTTCCGACGGGGTTCAGCCGTTGCTGGACCTATACAGGCCGTCAGCCGTTTACGGAGAGTCCGCCACTGCTCCCTCGCCTTCACCTGGAAGAATTTTCTGTTTTTTACAATGGGAAAGGTGTATCCACGACAGTTTCCCGTCCACTCGAACTGCAGTCTTTGTGGTCAGCTGTACTTGATAAGGACCTTCCCATCTAGGCGTGTTCCACCTCTTCCGCACAAACTTCTTCACCCACACGTAGTCGCCCGGTTGAATGGGTTCCTGGGGGGTGGAATCTGTGGAAGACACAGGACTAGGCAGAACATTTACTGTATTCACACATCGGTTAAGTAACACTTTTTTCAGATAATCTGCTATTGTTTCTTCAACATGTTTTAGCTCATTTGTTGTTGCAAAGTATGGTAGGCAATAAGGCCGCCCATATAATGCTTCAAAGGGTGTGATGCCTGTTTTCTTGTGTGGTGTTATGTGCATCCATAATTTCACCAGGTCGAGACAAAACATCCAGTTCTTTCCTGTCTCGTCCATACATTTCTTCAGTCTGTTCTTAATAGTACCGTTGACTCTTTCAACCAACCCTGCACTCTGAGGGTGGTATGCGCAGTGATTCTTCAAATCAATGTCCAAAGTTACTCCTACAGTTTTCACTATCTCATTTACAAAATGGCTTCCATTGTCGCTCCAGATGACCTTCGGGATGCCAAACCTGGGAATGATTTCTCTACATAAAACTTTTGCTACTGTCAGTGCATCTGCTTTTGCTGTGGGGAAAATTTCTACCCACCTAGTAAATCCATCTAACACTACTAGACAATATTGTTTACCTTCACATGGTGTTAGCTGAATAAAATCTAGAAAAACTGTGTGAAATGGATGATTTGGTAATGGTGTAGTGCCTGCAGGGGCCTTAAGGGCTCCCTGTGGGCTGTGTTTTACACAAATAGCACATTGTGAACAAAAATTTTTTGAGTAGGTATGAAATCCTATAGTGTAATAATGTTCATTAACCATCTGTACCATCCCTCCTGTTGAGACATGGCATGGCCCATGGCTCACTAATGCTGCCCATTTATGCATATTCCGGGGAAGGATTGGCTTGTTTCCTATGGTTAACAGTCCTTTATCATCCAGTTTGGCTCCTCGCTTCTTCCACGTGGCCTTTTCTTTTTCTGGAGCACTTTGTTGCATTTCTTTTAGAATATCATTATCTGCAGGTTCTAAGGTAAATGATTCCTCATTATCAAGAAGTGTGTTGTTATTTGCTGCAGCCTTTGCGGCTCTGTCAGCAAAGGCATTGCCTTGTGAGACTGCGTCTGTGTTGTTAGTATGTGCAGTGCATTTACATACAGCTATTTTACGTGGCTGCTGTACTGCAGCTAATAACTTTTTTAACAGTTCTGCATGCATGACCGGTTTGCCGGTCGACGTTTTCATCCCTCTTAAATTCCATTGTTGAGCAAACACAAACAGCGTGGAAAAAGCATATTGACTATCTGTGTAAATGGTAACATCTTGTCCTTTGCTTAGTTCACAGGCACGTGTGAGTGCGACGAGTTCTGCAGCTTGAGCAGAATAGGAGGAGGGAAGTGATTTCGCCTCCACCACCTCAGTTGCTGTGACTACTGCATAGGCAGTTCTAGTGCGTCCACAGTCATCCTTTCTTGATGATCCATCCACAAAGAGTATCCGTCCTGTAGTCAACGCGACATCACTAAGATCTGGTCGCGGCAGGACCTTGGTGGAGACCTCATCCAGCAGTTGTGCTGGTGTCCCTCTTCTGCGGTGGGTAGCAGCGTTGCTGGGTTTAAGGTCGTGCAGCGTCGAATCGTCAGATTCGGCTGAGACAGCAACACTGCCATGCAGGAAAGATGACGTGCTGGCGACAGGAATGCTATCTTACTTTGTAGCAGCAGTATTGACACTGCATGTGGAACTAGCAAAGTTAGCTCATGATATAGCACCACTCCTGCGGAGGCTTTTACTGCCTCTGATGCTGCCACCACTGCTTTAACGCATGGTGGGAGTGCACAAACTACGGGATCTAGCTTGTGGGAGTAGTAGGCCACTGGCTGCCTCTTATCTCCGTGTTTTTGCAACAAAACTGAAGTCATAAAATTACCTTTGCAATCTACGACCTGCTCAAAAGGCTTCTGATAGTCTGGCAGCTTTAACACTCCAGCACTTACAAGGGCCTGCTTTGTGTGTGTAAATGCTTCTTCAGCTTCAGGGGTCCAAGTTAACACATCAGTCATTGCTAAGGGATTATCATACATCAATGCTTGTAAAGGGGCAGTTATTTTCGCATAATCTAAGATCCATGATCTGCAAAAATTCACTAGTCCTAAGAATGACATCATCTGCTTCTCTTACCCACAGATTAACCATTCTATCTACAGACCAAATCCCTTCGGCTGTGGTACGAATCATCAACTGAAGCTGAGAGATAAGATCTCTTCCTAACAGATTTACGGGACATGTGGTGGAGATCACGAAAGGGGCTTTAAGTGTGATTCCACTTACAGGGTCGCAAACATCTACAGGAACTGACATTCTTTCTTTAGTTATGAGACCATTTGCTGATCTCACAAAAATCTGTGTAGAAGTTGGTGCCAGGGCTATTGGATCTCTAATTACTGATTTACCTGCACCCGTGTCTACTAAGAATGTTAAAGAATTACCTAACACGGTCAGTTGTATTTCTGGTTTGCCTTCAGCAAACAGGAAGATGGTTTCTAAGTCTAAAACATCTTCTAAGTCATCTTTTTCAAATTGGTCAAATTTTGTGCCCTGATTTGTTTTAATTTTTGTGACATCTTTTTCCGGTTCTAGTCATTGTTGAGGTGGATTAGAACCTTGCTGCTGTCCTCTATTGTATCCCTGGTCACGTTGTTTCTTTTTGCAATCACGTTCCCAGTGTCCATAATTTTTACAATAATGACACCGATCATTTTCACGGGAGTTGCCTCCTCCTCCCCTTCCGCCTCGGCCTCGCCCACGTCCGCGGCCTCGGCTTGGGAGAGGGTTGGCATTGAAAAACATGCCTGTTGATTGGTTCTTACTTTTTTGGCATTGTCTTTCAGCATGCATAGCATGTTGTTCATAGCGGTTTAGGTTACTAGTTCCGAAATCAACTAATTGTCTCTCTACCCAGGTTTTTATCTCTGATTTTGATCCCCCATGTATAGCTTGCTTTAACTGCTGTTGGTAGGGACCTTCTGGTTCTTCCGCATACGGAATTCCACTATTTTTTCGGAACACATCTTTCATTCTCATACTATAGTCTTCAAAACTTTCGTCAGTCTTTTGTCTCGTGGCCGTAATGGCGCTGTAGTCAGCTCGTCTGGTAAAAGTAGTTCGCATGCGCTCGTACAGTCTGTCAAGTCTGTCATTTAGTTCTTGGCTGCCAGGCTGCCATGGTTGTTGAGTGGCTGGATCCACTGGGACCCAATCTCCTCTAACAGTGCCCCATTTCTTGCCATTAACGCACATGAGGACTTGCTGGTTTCAGTACCGTTAGTATGGTAACTTCTTTTAATTTTGTAATATTGCCTGGCCTGTCTAAGTTACCATCCCAATCGAACTTAGTCATCCACAGCTGAACATATGAGCATGAACCTGGATATTTGTCTTCCATGTGTTTACATGATGCTGGGTTTTTGAATTCAGCACCTTTTGTGGAATGTTGGTTGCCCATGTTTGCACTTTATTTCATCAGTTTTTATGTATTTGAATGGAGACGCCTGATCTCCCGACTGAACAACCCTCAATCCATACAGGATATCTAGTTCAGTCCCTCCGCCGTGGCCTTATAACCCCTCTTTTTTAATCAGGAGAGTATACACCAAGCTTCTACCTCCGAGGAGGCGGGTGTATCTTGCCTCTGCTTCTCTCCTGATGACCAGGCAGGTAATACCGCGGTATTTCTGTGTAGCGCTTTTTGTGTCTTATACTCACTCCGTTGTCGCTATGGTTTCTTTCTGAGTTGTTTTAGTGCCTTCTTCCCGTCACTGGAGATGGTCGCCCTGGGAGGGACGAAGACCGGCCTTCCGTCAACTCGTGATGAAAGGTCTTTCACTTCGGACGTCCTTTTGACTCCGGCTGTGCACAGACTTCGGCGTTCGGTCGTCCCACGGCGCTCCTCTCCAGGTCTTGGGATCCGGCTCGAAGGACCAATTTTTGTGAGGGTGATGTTTGGTCACCCGCGCTGTTCGTTTACTAGACTCAGATCAACCACACAGACAACCGGAGGCCTTGCAAGGGAGAGCCGACGAGCAGTTCAAGCTTCCTCTCTCAACTCCGTCAGTCTGCTGCTCGCTCTCCTCTTTTATTTGGTTCACACAACATTGGTATCAAAACAACTTCATGATTCCTTCTCCTCCTATCTCTACGACTTCCTCGTGTCCTTGAACATGATACCTCCCAGTGCTGGGAACATAACAGCTACAATACTTGAGTCAAACACTCATACATTCTTTTTGATTAAACATTCTAAATCTACTTACTATACTTACTATAGCATTGAAACGATAATAGTAATAACAACAATAATTCTTCTCACAGACGTTGTAAATGACAGCTTTAGAAATGGCTTCATTTCATTACTTGAGTCAGTTGGTTTCCTCCAGCAGATAAACCAACCAACTCATAGCTTCAACCACACCTTAGATCTAGTCATGATTTATGGTGTTGAGGTAGAACATGTGTCAGTGTTCCCTCAGAACCCACTCCTGTCAGACCATTCTTTGATCACTTTCACATTTATGATTAAGGATTCTTCTATTCTCAGAACAAAGTCTTACTATAGCAGATGTCTTTCAGATAATGCTGTAGCTAAGTTTAAGGAAGTGATCCCTGTGCTAATCCCAGGACCACCGTGTGTTTCCCCAGGGATAAATCATTATAATCTTAGCCCTGCTGAGGTTGACTCTATTGCTGAAGGTGCAGCAACCTCACTGAGAATCACGCTTGATTCTGTTGCCCCCCTGAAAAAGAAAATAGTAAATCAGAGGAGGTGTGCCCCCTGGTATAATTCACATATTAGGACCCTCAAGCAGAAAGTGCAAAGACTGGAAAGGAAGTGGCATTCTTGTAAAATAGACAGCTATCATGTAGCCTGGAAAGACTGTCTATTAGTTTACAAAAAGGCCCTCCGTAAGGCTAGAACAGCTTATTTTTCTTCTTTAATTGAGGAAAATAAGAACAACCCCAGGTTTCTTTTCAGCACTGTGGCCAAATTAACCAAGAGTCACAGTGTTTTAGATCCACGTATCCCTTCTTCCCTTCGTGGTGATGACTTCATGAGCTTCTTCACTGATAAAGTTCTAGACATCAGAGAAAAAGCTAACCAGGCCATCCCAAAAACTGGACCATCACCAGATGTGCTGACTGTGGGAATAGTCAGGTTCTCCAGCGAGCCCTTAAACTCCTTCAGCCCTATATATTTTTCTGAGGCGTCATCGCTAATTCAGAAATCCAAGACCACCACGTGTCTTTTAGATCCCATCCCAACACACCTGTTGAAGGATGTTTTACCATTGATAGGCAGTTCTATCCTGGACCAGAACAATGGTTCTTTAGTGTCAGGTTATGTACCCTGGTCCTGCAAGGTGGCAGTGATTAAGCCGTTGCTTAAAAAAACATCACTGGATCCTGACGTATTAGCAAATTATAGGCCAATATCGAACCTTCCTTTTATCTCTAAAGTTCTTGAGAAGGTGGTGGTGACTCAGTTAATGGAGCTCCTGCAGAGGAATAGCCTGTTTGAGATGTTTCAGTCAGGCTTTAGAGCTCATCACAGCACAGAAACAGCACTTCTTAAAGTTACTAATGATCTTCTCATAGCTTCAGATCATGGACTGGTCTCTATGCTGGTTCTGCTGGACCTCAGTGCTGCTTTTGATACAGTTGATCACAGCATCCTGTCACAGAGACTGGGACATGTGAGTGACATTAAAGGGACAGCACTAGACTGGTTTAGATCGTATTTATCTGATAGATACTGTTGGATTGCAATACCTCTCGTGTGTCACTGCCAATCCGCGTGTTCTTTAAATGAAGACTTCAAGTAAACAAATGTCAATTTCAAAATGTATTTAGCAAACAGAATCAATTCAAGATACAAATATTACAGAGCTCCGGGCCAGTTCATAACCCTAGCAACAACAAGGTCAATTGTCAGGGCATGAAGTCTGACAACCTAACTATCCCCTGGCCCAGTTTATATAGAAAGACATGTGTAATTATTGATGCTAATTCAGTCCAATCCAGTCCTTCTTCTTGGGTGACTTCATCTTCTTCTTCCTGCCTCATTTGGTGTTGGTGCAGTCCTTCTCCATTGTCTTCTCAGATGGCCAGGTCAGAGGTCTTATTCCTGTTCAGGAACTTATCAATCACCAGTAAATTATGCTGTCATATTTTACGATGAGGGTCTACCATTTCCTGTCTGCCTGGCTCCAACTGTCTAAGCAGTATTCATGTCAAAGAAGGGTCAACTGACTTGCTTATGTGTATTCCTACTAAAGAGTATATAGTATTCCTAACTTCTACACTAACTGTAACATAAAACATATAGTATAACGCATGCTAATAAGATAAAAAATGCTAACAAGATAAAATAGTTCTCTTCAATACCAGTTTGCTCATGTCCATGGTGTTCCCTCCTCATACAGTAGGGTTAGTCATGGAGTTCCTGAAGGTTCTGTACTTGGACCAATCCTCTTTACCTTGTACATGCTTCCCTTAGGGAACATTATTCGCCAGCATGGGATAAATTTTCATTGTTATGCTGATGACACTCAGCTTTAATAATCCATGAAACCAGAGGAGACAGAGAAGTTAGTGAAGCTCCAGACCTGTCTTAAAGACATAAAGTCCTGGATGTCTTCAAATCTCCTCCTCCTTAACTCAGGAAAAACTGAGGTCATGGTGTTTGGTCCTGAACCTCTCGGGGATAGATTAGATCATATGATCACTCTAGATGGTATATCATTAACATCTAGTCTCTCTGCGAGGAATCTAGGAGTAACTTTTGATCAAAATCTCTCCTTCAACTCACACATTAAATTAGTCTCTAGAAGTGCCTTTTTTCACCTGAGGAACATCACAAAGATCAGGAAGCTAGTGACGCGGCATGATGCTGAAAAGTTAATTCATGCTTTTGTTACTTCCAGGCTGGACTACTGTAATTCTTTATTATCAGGGTGTCCAAACAACTCTTTAAGAAGCCTCCAGTTGATCCAAAATGCTGCAGCCAGAGTTCTGACAGGTATTGACAAAAGAGATCACATAACTCCTCTAATGGCGTCGCTTCATTGGCTGCGTTAAATTTAGAATAATTTTTAAAACCCTTCTTTTGACCTACAAGGTCCTGAGAGGCCTAGCTCCATCCTACCTGGAGGAGCTAGTGATACCTTATCAGCCCAATAGACCGCTCCGCTCTCAGAATGCTGGTCTACTTGTGGTTCCCAGAGTTTCTAGGAGTAGAATGGGGGGCCGAGCATTTAGCTACCAGGCCCCCCTGCTATGGAACCAGCTCCCTGTCCAGGTACGGGAGGCTGACTCCATCGCTACTTTTAAGATCAGACTTAAAACCTACCTCTTTGAAAAAGCTTATTGTTGTTAATTCTGTAGTTCCAGTTACTATCATAGATAGACAAATTAGCATACTTAGGGGGTCGTCTAATCGTTAGGTCACATCTTAGCTATGCTGTTATAGGCCAAGGCTGCCGGGGTCCGGAAACATGATCACCTGACAGGCCTCTGTCACCCCACTGGGTCATGGTTTCCTCTCCTCTCCTTTCCTCTCCTTTCTCCTCCTCATCAAGCACACTAGTTATGATGATTCCTGTGTAGTTTTTCTGCTTCTCCCCCCGCTCCCTTCTCTATTTATTTACAGGTATCGCCGCCTTCGGAGCTGCATGACGACCTCCGGCCCCGCTGACCCATTGTATAGTGTATTTTTGTGTGTGTTTCTGTGCTCTGTGCTCTGTGCCTCTCCTCTCCTCTCCTCTCCTCTCTCCTCTCCTCTCCTCTCCTCTCCTCCTCTCCTCTCTCTCTCCTCTCCTCTCTCTCTCCTCTCCTCTCTCTCTCCTCTCCTCTCCTCTCCTCTCCTCTCTCTTTACCCAGCCGGCCATCAGCAGGAGGGTCCCCCTACATGATCCTGGTCCTGCTCAAGGTTTCTTCCTGTTAAAGGGGAGTTTTTCCTTGCCACTGTTGCTTGTCTGGGGTTAGGCCCTGGGATTCTGGAAAGCGCCTTGAAACAATTTTGATTGTATAAGATGCTATATAAATAAAGATTGATTTGATTTGACATCACCCGATATGCTTAATTGGTAGTGGGCTTTCGAGCCTATACAGCTTGGAGTAAGACAACGTGCATAAAGAGGATGATGTGGTCAAAATACTCATTTGCCTAATAATTCTGCACTCCCTGTAGATATAGCCGAGTGTCATCAGCATAACAAAATTTTAATCCATGCTGCCAAATAATGTTTCCTCAGGGAAGCATGTACAAAGTGAAAAGGACTGGTCCAAGTACAGAACCTTGTGGAACTCCATGGCTAACCCTACTGTATGAAGAGGGAACGCCATGGACATGAGCAAACTGGTATCTATCTCATAAATACGATCTAAACCAGTCTAGTGCTGTCCCTTTAATGTCACTCACATGTTCCAGTCTCTGTGACAGGATGCTGTGTTCAACTGTATCAAAAGCAGCACTGAGGTCCAGCAGAACCAGCATAAAACCTGTCCATGATCTGAAGCTATAGGAAGATCATTAGTAACTTTAATAAGTGCTGTTCCTGTGCTGTGATGAGCTCTTAAGCCTGACTGAAACATTTCAAACAGGCTGTTTCTCTGCAGGTACTCCAGTACCGGAGTCACCACCACCTTCTCAAGAATTTTAGAGATAAAAGGAAGGTTGGATATCGGCCTATAATTTGCTACAACTTTAGGATCCAGTGATGGTTTTTTAAGCTACGGCTTAATCATTGCCACCTTGTAGGACCAGGGTATGTAACCTGTCACTAAAGAACAATTGATAGCTGATTGCAGAATGCACTTAACTATGGTCGCTGGAGTCGGCTTCATGTAGCGCAAAACAGCGTTGCAAATTACCAGAGTTGGTTTCTCAGCGGGTGTGTCGCCGATTGGGGAAAAACGGTTAGCCACGGGAATTGGTTGGTTGTCCACCGTTTGGACTACGCTTCCTGCAAACCGTCATCCAGCTGTCCCGGCTAGCCAGCTGCTAGGCTGCTACCTTCTCCTGGCTACCTGATGCAACTCCAGACAACCCCAAGCTGCGGAACCGTATCTCAAGCTCGCTAAGTCTTGCCTCCAGAGCCATTAATAAACTACACTTTCTGCACCTATTCCCTTCACTAAAGGAGGCACAAGAGTAACTAAACATTTCACACTCAGACACAGAGTGAGACACCAGGTGAAACAGACGGTGAGGCCATGCTAATGCTAATGATCGGTCGAATCGGCGGAGTCCTGTATTTGTTTAATATGAATTATTTCTCCTTGTTATCGAGTAACTAGAATTTCCCGAGTATTCAATTTTAAATAAAGTGAATCCTACACACACCATGCACAGGGCACCAAAGAACTCTATTGAGAAGACAGGAAGTGACGCAATACATTACCCAATGGAAGTTCCACAGCTCCCCTATATAGGCAACTATCTTGGTTACTATCTTGGTTTGACTGGTATCACACATGTTTCTCACCTATGTGATGTAAAGCTTAAGCATGAGGGAAGACAAAGTAGCTTTTCTCTGAAATTCAACAATCACTTCAAAAGGTTTGACAGGTGCAGAGGTTCATTTTATATTCAAAGAAGTGTCCGTTTGCACCTTTGCTGGGGCGGTGGGGGGGGGGGGGGGGGGGGGATAGGGAGGGGAGTAGGACTCTGCTCCACCCCTGCTCTCCTGATGCTGAGCAGAAAACACCTTCAGTAATTCATCAACGCATCTTTGGCCTAATACCTACAAAAAACATGCTCCTGCATGTGGAACGTGCAGAGATGACGTCACCAGAACCCAAACTTGCTCCAGCTGTCAATATCTGGACAGTTGTGACAGCCTTCTATTTCAGGCCATAGTTACACTGGTTGGCACAAGGAAAATTACTATCGTGTGTCCAGGACAGGATTGACATCTAGACAGCCGTGATATGAGCATCACTGGTACTCCGGGGAACTAACAGGAGAACGTTCTCTGTCCATCTGTCCCTCCGTCGGTTCATCCCTCCGTCAGTCCAACTTTTCCAGCTGTGTGAGTGTCTGAACACTAGAGCATTAATGTTATATACCATACCCCACACCTGCCCATCCAGTCTTATTATAAAACCTCTAATCCTCCTGCTTACATGCCCTGTTTCCTCCATCTGTTGCCTCTCCTGTTTTTCCCTGTCTTTCTTCCATTGTCGTGCCTCCCAAGAAGTCCGTGTGGGAAAGAACCAGCTCTCTGTCACTGCAGCCTCTCTTTTCCATATCCCCTCACTCTACCCAGTCCCAGAGGTTTCAGAGTTTGGTCTCCTGATTCTCTCTGGCCTATTTCTCTCTCTCTCTCTCTCTCTCTCTCTCTCTCCTGTCTTCATTCTCACTCTCCCAGGGGTGCAGGTAGTAAAGGATGACGCTTTACTTTGATTGCTGCATGGCTGCAGGCTTCCCCGGGGCAGAGTAGCTGTGGAGCTTCAGTCTGCTGGATGTAGTGGTAAATAATCCCAACTGGGGAGAGTGTGGAACAGAGACATGCTCTTGAGGGGAAGAAGGATTGCATGTGTGCATGTTGTGGAGGAGAATCTACCTTTTGGTTGGATGATAGTGCAATTAGAGCCGCATTTTAGTTGAAGCCATTCAGATGTAAATCAGACACATAAGAATGTTAACCATTGTGTTAGAATGCTGAATTATATAATGACTAAAAGGTAATTTATGTTAACTGCAATAACACATGATGCCTAAAGCATTGGGTATATCTAAGAATTACCCTGGAGCAGTCAGTCAGTCCAACAATATCAGATTAATATTTTGACAGTGGCTTTCTCTGTAATGCTTGTAGAAAATAAGTATTGAGTCAGTCAAAGTCAGTTGTAAAGTTTTATGATTAGACTTTTGATTTATGATTCTAATAACAATGATGGTGTTTGTTCTAGAGGAGAAAAAACTTACATTTTAGTCCATTTTAGTCACAACCAAGCTGCCATGTAAATGAAACCAATGTGAATGAAATAATAGCGAACAGTCCTAAACTACCTGGAAAAAGGTACTGTAGGTGCCAGAGACAAGGTGTCAGTGTTGATGTCACTTTTGTGATGAATAGACTGATTGGCCAGGAAGCCCAGGAGCCCAGTTTTACCCAAGTTAAGTTGGAGGAGGTGGTCCTGCATCAATGCAGATGTGTCCAAGAGACCTTTGGAGATTGTGTCTCCCCCCCTCCCCTTCAGAAAAGCAATCTTTTGGTTTCACTGTTTAATTTGCTCCATTTTGATTTAATATTGTTATTGCAGATTTGGTGTCATAATTAAAGCTGTTTCACAAACACACAAATTGAGGCAGACACCACAGGGTATGATACCATTGAGCACAGAGCAGTGGGTGGGGCAGGATATGTCCCAGGATGTCTCCTGTCTCTTGTCCCACAGCTCGCCAGATTATGACAAGGCAAAAATCAACTTTTCCTCCATTCTTCTTATCATTCTACTACACACACTTCATTTCACTGACATAGTCCAGCTCCTATTGCAGGCATCATGTGTTTTATTAACAGCGGTGCAGAATCAACCCCCACGCTGCTCCGGTTGGCACAGACCTACGTGTGTTTTTCGGTGTGTGAAGGCTTGTGTGGCAACAACACAGTATTATTGTTGTTGTTAATACTACTACTACTACTACTACTACTACTACTAATAATAATAATAATAATGATGATAATAATAATAATAATAATAATAATAGATTGATAATTTGATACCATAATGATAATTTGATACCACCATTTGGGAGAAGTAATTTCCTGTCCATGATTGCAGAATGTTTGGTAGATGTGGCTTAGGGGCTTAGATGTAAACATATAAACACTGGGGTCTCCATGGGTCAAATGGTGATGATATGAACACTGTGATCAATAAAAGAAGTGGAGAAAATGGAAAAGAATATCTTGCTTGTGCTCTAAAAGAGAAAAAGATGTTATTATAGACAGTAATAACTGCACAGTAAAAACATCAGCAAGAGGTCTGATATATGATACTTATATTAAAATGTATTCTTACCCTTAACTCAATAGGCAATAAAAAAGCAATATTTATCATATTAGAACACAATCCCTTGCACCAACAAACTCTATTGCTATGTTTTATTTATGCACAATAATATATGCTGATGTCATCGGGGTCATCGGCATATGACATATCAGCATAGACTAGTGACTTGATTTTAGAGGACAGGACACTCCGTCAAAAAACACCCTTCAGATCCAAAACTTAATCAGGACAAGTGACAACATACAAAAACAAGCACAACTGAGTTTGCAAGGTCATCTGTGTAATCCCATTTTTCTTCAATCCATGGTCGCACATAAAAACAAACAGATTGGTGATTGTATATTAGCTTATTTTTCTTCTAGAGCAGGACTGTTCTCTTATATACAAGAAGAATCCAGTGAAATGTTCCCGACATATCAATAATTAAAGGGTCTTTCTAAAGTTTCAGAGGACGCGCTCAGACGGATACTCAAAGACATACAGGAGTCAGAGACAAAAGAAGGGTCATAGAGGAACCACAGCTGCCGTCACTTCAGTTCACATAAACATCAAGTTCGCTTCATCAGAGGCAGAAAAGGTCATTTGAAACAACACCAGAGGCATCTCCCGGTAACACGTTCACTCTTATCTATCTTCCACATACCTGTGTGTTATCTGTTCTGTTATGTTGACAGAGATCCCTACAGTTTATGAGTGTTTGGCGATCTTGAAACATCCATTACTCCACAGATCACTGCTTGTTTTGGAGACATCCCCTTTTCCACAGCTCTGTCCTGCACAGCGATTATTGTGACACCTACAAATGATGTGTATAATGACAATAATAATTGTGAAATGCCCAAAATGCATTCCAGCCAGATGCCCAAACCACCTCAGCTCGTTCCTGTAGATACGGAGAAGCAAATTAAAATTCCAGATTCTAATGATTGTCTCAAAGACAAAACTTTGGACCCTGGAGAGCTTTTGCCTTTGGGATCCACTGTTACCAATTTGCTGGTTGTTTTAACCTCAGGATATCGATCAAGCTGAGACACAACTCCTTATCCTGGAGAAGCCAATCCAGACGTTTCCAGCTGAGAGCCATCATGGCCTCACACTGGCGGTGCTGATCTGCAGCAAACAGGTGTAAACCTTCCAAGTAAGCAAGTGAGTAAGTAAGTGAGTGCGTCAGTCAGTGAGTAAAAGGTCAGCACTCAGCCACAGAAACACCAACACAGGTTTTTGTGATCAGTATAGCATGGTTGAGGGGTGTATTCCATTTTCTGTTGCATTGTGTAATTCTATTGAGCACTGACACTTTAGGTGGTGAAATCACAGAAACACTCGCCAGAGAAATTGTTTTGATAGCAGATGGCTGGGAGACGTCTGTGTATCATTCCTCACTTCCGATGCTGTTAAAGATCAGGCCAAGTGTCTACAAAACAAGTGCTTATAAAGGTGTTCTGTCTGAACTAGTCCAGCTGTACCACATGTGGGACACTTTCTGACCCATTTCCCCATTTATTCCCACACTCCAAACACACATTAGGTCTATTAGAGACTAAAGGTTTCATCAAGTGTGTGCGTATTTGTATGTATGTATGTATGTATGTATGTATGTATGTATGTATGTATGTATGTATGTGTGTGTGTGTGTGTGTGTGTGTAACCATGGCAATTGGTCAAAATCCATGTACCGTATTTTCACGACCATAAGGCGCACTGTATTAAAAGGCGCAGTCTCAGTTATGGGTGCTATTTCTGTATTTAAAACATACACAAGGCGCACCGTATTATTAGGCGCATGCTGAAACATACAGTAAAAAATGTCAATGGAAGTAAAACAGTGAGTTTCGACATATTTATTGAACAAAATATTCATTCTTCCACCACAAAACCATCAAAGTTTTCATCTACTGTATCTGAATTAAACAGCTGCACTATTTCAATGTCCAACATCCCGAATTCCTCTTCTTAATCATCTGAATCGGACTCACGGACCGGTTCCGGTTTAGCGTTGATTTTGTGAAAGCTCTTAAAATACATGAAGACGGTATCATAGCCCATGCATCTACAATCCACCCGCATATAGTGGCATAACTCGCCCGCCGCTGCCTCAGTCTTTGTGTTCGCCTTCCGTCATCCAGCGCTCTGTCCGTTTCCGTGGCAGCCGAGAACCACGGTGAACGACGACTTCTCGTGCCCTGTTGTGCGTATCGCCACCGTGCTGGTCCCTTTTTCTCCACTTTGTGGGCCAAAGAGATGTTAAAAGACAGAGGGATCTCATCCATGTTGGTGATGTGGATGGGCGCGGTTATCTTGTCGCGGCAGTAGGTGCGGAAGATGGCCGCCCTCTCCTGGTAATCCGCGGGCAGCCGCTGCACAACAGTTGTCCTTACACGTATGGAGAGATGCTGCCTCCTCATAAAGCGAAAACACTAAGATTGCTCGATTGCCATTTTCAGCCGCATATTCGATGTCCTGCAGTTTAAAGTAAGCCTCATTCGTACGCGTATCGCTTGACCGGCGCCATTTTAGGGGATCCTTACGCGGAGGTGTGCCGCTAATTGATTGGCGGAGCGTTTACCGTAGTGCACCCACCAGCAGATTTTGGAACTCAGTCCACACACAAGGTGCTCCATATTATAAGGCGAACCGTCGATTTTTGAGAAAATCTCAGTGTTTTAGGTGAAAATACGGTACTGTATTTGCTTTTGTTTTATTTCCATTCTGTGTTGATTGAGCTTCAGTATGAAGCCATATCAGACCAGCTTAGTCCAGTTCAGTCCAGTTTAGCCTAATTTAGTCCAGACCAGGGTGACCCTGGTCTCTCCTGATCAATCAGAAGGCTGGAACACATGTAGATGGACCGGACCACTGCTTTAGTTACTCTATTGGAAGGTAAAACAAGAAGACGTGTAGTTACAGCAGCACACGCTTGTTATGATATAAGTGCTTTATGGCTCTCCTCTTTCTGTCCTTGCCCCCTCCCTTTCTCCACTTCTCCCCTAGCCATCTGTCCATCACCAGAAGGGTCCCTCTACATGGGCCTGGTCCAGCTAAAGGTTTCCTCCTATTAGTTTTTCTTTGGGAGGCCTTGGGATTCTGTAAAGCAAACAGAGACTATCAAGATCAGCACAGAGACTGATAAATCAAGATGAATAAACAACTTTATTATATTTACTTCTTCAAAGGTAAAGCCTTTCCGTCACCTTTTCCATACAATGTCTGGAAAATCCTCCACTACTCTTTCACAACCTCTTTTCTTCCTTCTCCCCTCTTATCCTTTGCTGCTACACTTCCTCTTGTAACTGGGGGTGGGGGGCAGCCGGAGGTGCAGGTATTCTTATATATTGATCTATCCATTTTTAATGGCCCCATGTTTCCCAGAGACAGAGACATCCTATTCAGGTTCCATTGGGCCAGTGATGCTGTCAGGGCTTGTTGTGCAACTTAAGAGTGAGAGTGTCTGACCTTGGAAGTGCATTAACAGCACCCCTAGGGGAATGAGACATGTTGGTCACTTCTTCACCCATAAGAAAAAATGGACTTTGGGCAAATATTTGTGAAGACTTGCTTAAAATCATTTTTAACAACTTAATAAGAAGAGTGTGCAAATTAATTTGATTTTGACCAGAAGCAACTTCACATGTTCTTCTGGAGATGTTCAGAGCACAGTTAGGGTTCCCATTAAGAGAAGGATTCTTGTAAAACCCTGAGAACCTGAGGCCACAGTGCGTAAAGGGAGGCGAGCTGAATATCAAACACTGCGTTAGAGCCATCACGCCATCCTCTGATCTGCTACCATCTGTGTCTACACTCATCCTTTCTTTTTTGGTCCGATTTCTTCTTTCATTTCAGCTAATTTTAACCCTCTAATAATAACACACCATCATTAGTGACAGTGCTAATGATAGCCTCACATGAAAAATAACCAATAAAAATTCTGGCTGACCCAAGATGGAAAGTGAATAATTGCATCAAGCTGACATGAGGACTTAGAGAGGAAAAGATTGGTGATTGAAGTGAGGGCACATGTGCAGAGACGTGAAATCAATTGTTGATCTGAGCTTAAATGCTTAAATATTTGTTTGTGTTTCTTAATAAGTGCCTTTACTCTCTCCTTCTTTAAAATGCAGATACGCTACAGACACAAAGAGCCTTTCAAGCACGTTAAAGATCATGTTCAGCCCACTGCAGGCAGCAGTTCTCTTGGTCTTCTGCTTTGACAGCGAGTCAGCTGGGCTTGTTCTCCAGCTGCTGGCTCATACTGAGTGAGCCACCAGCCTAATGAGATCACTGGTATCCAGTTTGATGAGGGTCAGTACTCATTTTGAGCAATTCATTTTTAATTGGTCTCAAATCTAATCCATTTTATCATGTCAGATCCTGCACACGTTTGGCCCCCAGGCCACTGAATGTGGCGACAATTCCCTTGAGCTCTGTGTTATTACAGAGAGTGGAATGATGGAAGATGTTGCCGTGTTTGGTTTGTGGTTGATTGTTGTCGTCACAGTGATGCTACGCTACCCAGGAGCTGCTCCGTTGTTGCTGACACCCTCCGGTGCTCGTGATGCACAGTGAACATGACACAATGGAGCTATTTATCATGTCTGCATGTGCATCATGGCAAGAAACACTTTTTTTGATTATATAATGTGCAGCATTTGACGACAATGCATTTCAATGAGAGCTGTGGAATGTTGAGAAAATATGTGACTAATGATACATGCTGTTTCCTCCAAAGACTATTTATTAAAATGCTATAACATTCACACAGATTCTGCACTTTTTGTGTGCCTTCTATTTCATTTTGCTTTTTGTGCTTCTTGGTGCTCTTTCTTTATCCAACTTGTGCAACCAGCTGTGTCTCCTGCTTTGCCTCTATCACCATGTCACATCTAATTTGCAGTTTGTGCTGACTCCGTACCTGCTAGCAATCAGCGAAGAAGACATCCATTAGGCCCAGGCGTGACAGGTCCCCTCTGACTCTCACTGGACCTTAATAATACCTGACAGAACACAGGTTTACTACTTAGCAAACTGACCCCCTCCCCGGAGACAGATGGGGTCCATTTGGCTATCACATCCTCTGGTCTTTGTATGGATTACAAGGACCAGAGAGAGGAAGATAACACAACAAGTTTTGTCACGCTATATAAGCCCTTTTTCAGGTAATTTGAAGACCAAAGGGCAAAAGATAACCTACAGTCTGTCTAGAAACTTGCTCATGAGTCAGGAACAACCCCTCTTATTTGCCTTTTATTTCTCCATTTTAGACAGCCACAGAACACCACATGTCCAACAACAGTTGTCAAAACTTTCAGTATCGACGTGGTTGGATACTCATCTGGCCCTACAAAACAAAAAGACACTCTCAATACTTCCATCTGAGCAATAAATTGCATGCTTGTAAAATTGTGCATGCTTGGATTACGTACATTTTGTGGATGATCTACTACGATAAATTGCCAAAGTAAATAAGGAGTTGTTGGTTTTTGCACCATAGAGAGCATCGAGGAAAAGCAAAAAAAGGAAACTGGAATCCGATCCAAATGAGTTGGAAGTGGTCTTAGAGGGGACAAAAAAACCTGAACTGAATCTCCAACAGATATCCAGGGTAGTTTTCTTTGTCAACTGGACTGTTTTTCCATCTCTTTTGAAGACGTTTTTGCCTTCTATCCAGACGTTTCGCCTTCAAAAGAGAAGAAAAACAGTCCAGTTGACAAAGAAAACTACCTTGGATAACTATGACCTGGATGATTGAGAATCTACACAGACAATCTCCAAAAGAGAAATCTCAACATTACAAAAATTAATCTGAGCGAGAGCCACATCTATACCATAGTAAACAATGTCGGAAAAACTGAGACAACATTGGGTGAAGTAAAAAGACGGTGGCTGAGGCAAAGACCCGGGGCGCAGAACAAAAGAAACAGTCTCCAACCTTCCATTACTCTAGAGATGCAAACAGTGTCCAATATGGCTGATGCACTCTGGTGGGACACTCGAGCCGTGTCTTGACTACTCAACCAATCTGGATACGCTTGGGAAGCCAGCAACCACATTTAATACAAGTCAGACCTCCAAGCACATCCAAGATTGTGTGGCTGCTTGGGAGATTGAATCAGTTCTTGGTGAATTTAACAAATGTGTCTCTGCTGATAAAAGCAGCAAATCCACATTTTGTTTGAAGATTCTGGTAGATGAATCATAGCAACTGGACTGTTGGAGTTTCTTGAAGACGCTTCATCAGTTCTAACTGACTCTTTGGGAGTTCCAGATAATTCTACTCTTCAGGAGCCATTAACACATTTAGAGCTTCAGTCAACTGGTGGTTGGTTACTCCACACCTCATTATGTAGGTGGTTGAATCTTCCCCTGAGACAATGAGCAGTTAGCAGCACTCATTGTTGGGTAGATGGCCAGAGCTGTTGTGGTGTTGCTAGCTACAGAGTACTCATCCTGTTCACAAACTGACAAAATGTTTTCCAAACTATTCACTCTGGAGCCCATTTTCAAAGTCTGCGGATTCAGGCCCTCTGAGCACCGTTTTCCTGTGAACCAAAGGAGCAAATGCAAAAGAACCTTTGTCCTTTTTCCGAATTTGCATTTTCTCCTCCAGTGTTTTCTCACCTGGGCTTAAATGGCCCCATTTTCAATAAGGCCAAAGCACTAAATGGACAATGCATGTCTGCTCACTTCAAAGAACTCAAGCTTGCACACGTTTTAGTGAATGCAAACCTTTAGTAAATAACGCCACATGATTCGCCACTTAACCATGTAAATTCAAAAACAAACAAAAAAAAGCTGGATCAAATAGACTTTTTTATAAAGAGGAAGAGAAATGCAACAGACATTTAGGTAGTTGAGGAAGACCTATCCAGCACATTTTCAGCCATTCAGCACCAGCTCCATCTCAGAAATGTTGTCTGGCACCAAAACTGGAAACAACCAAGTTCTGATTCAGCTTTCAATACAGTGATTTCAATTCAACTATATCAATCAATCTTTATCAATCTTTATTTATATAGCGTCTTATACAATCAAAATTGTTTCAAGGCGCTTTCCAGAGTCCCAGGGCCTGACCCCAGACAAGCAACAGTGGCAAGGAAAAACTCCCCTTTAACAGGAAGAAACCTTGAGCAGGACCAGGCTCATGTAGGGGGACCCTCCTGCTGATGGCCGGCTGGGTAAAGAGAGAGAAGAGGGAGGACAGGTAGAGGATAGGATAGATAGGAGAGGAGAGGGGTAGAGGAGAGGAGAAGTAGAGTGAAGGGGAGGTAGAGGAGAGGAGAAGGAGGAGGAGGAGGGGAAAGAGGAGAGGAAAGAAGAGGAGAGGGAGAGGAAAAGGAGGGGGAGAGGAGAGGAGAGGGAGAGGAGAGGCACAGAGCATAGAAACACACACAAAAAAATATGATGCACAATCACTTCAGCGGGGCCGGCGGTCATTATGCAGCTCCGATGGCAGTGATACCTGTAAATAAATAGGGGAAGCAGAAAAACTACACAAGAATCAGCATAACTAGTCTGCTTGATGAGGAGAGGAAAGGAGAGGAAAGGAGAGGAAACCATGACCCAGTGGAGTGACAGAGGCCTGTCAGGTGATCATGTTTCCGGACCCCGGCAGCTTTGGCCTATAACAGCATAACCAAGATGTGACCTAACGATTAGACGACCCCCTAAGTATGATAATTTGTCTGTCTATGATAGTAACTGGAACTACTGAATTAGTAACAATAAGCTTTTTTCAAAGAGGTAGGTTTTGAGTCTGATCTTAAAAGTAGCGATGGAGTCAGCCTCCCGTACCTGGACAGGGAGCTGGTTCCATAGCAGGGGGGCCTGGTAGCTAAATGCTCGGCCCCCCATTCTACTCCTGGAAACTCTGGGAACCACAAGTAGACCAGCATTCTGAGAGCGGAGCGGTCTATTGGGCTGATAAGGTATCACTAGCTCCTCCAGGTAGGATGGAGCTAGGCCTCTGAGGACCTTGTAGGTCAAAAGAAGGGTTTTAAAAATTATTCTAAATTTAACGGGCAGCCAGTGAAGCGACGCCAGTACAGGAGTAATGTGATCTCTTTTGTCAATACCTGTCAGAACTCTGGCTGCAGCATTTTGGATCAACTGGAGGCTTCTTAAAGAGTTGTTTGGACACCCTGATAATAAGGAGTTACAGTAGTCCAGCCTGGAAGTAACAAATGCATGGACTAACTTTTCAGCATCATGGTGGGTCAGTAGCTTCCTGATCTTTGAGATGTTCCTCAAGTGAAAAAAGGCACTTCTAGAGACTAATTTAATGTGTGAGTTGAAGGAGAGATTTTGATCAAAAGTTACTCCTAGATTCCTCACAGAGAGACTAGATGTTAATGAGATACCATCTAGAGTGATCATGTGATCTAATCTATCCCTGAGAGGTTCAGGACCAAACACCATGACCTCAGTTTTTCCTGGGTTAAGGAGGAGGAAATTTGAAGACATCCAGGACTTTATGTCTTTAAGACAGGTCTGGAGCTTCACTAACTTCTCTGTCTCCTCGGGTTTCATGGATAAATAGAGCTGAGTGTCATCAGCATAACAATGAAAATTTATCCCATGCTGCCGAATAATGTTTCCTAAGGGAAGCATGTACAATGTGAAGAGGATTGGTCCGAGTACAGAACCTTGAGGAACTCCATGGCTCACCCTACTGTATGAGGAGGGAACGCCATGGACATGGGCAAACTGGTATCTATCAGATAAGTATGATCTAAACCAGTCTAGTGCTGTCCCTTTAATCCCAATCACATGTTCCAGTCTCTGTAACAGGATGCTGTGATCAACTGTATCAAAAGCAGCACTGAGGTCCAGCAGAACCAGCATAGAGACCAGTCCATGATCGGAAGCTATGAGAAGATCATTAGTGACTTTAAGAAGTGCTGTTTCTGTGCTGTGGTGAGCTCTAAAGCCTGACTGAAACATCTCAAACAGGCTGTTCCTCTGCAGGTGCTCCAGTAACTGAGTCACCACCACCTTCTCTAGAACTTTAGAGATAAAAGGAAGGTTGGATATTGGCCTATAATTTGCTAAGACATCGGGATCCAGTGATGGTTTTTTAAGCAACGGCTTAATCACTGCCACCTTGTAGGACCGGGGTACATAACCTGACACTAAACAACCATTGATCTGGTCCAGGATAGAACTGCCTATCAGTGGTAGAACATCCTTCAACAGGTGTGTTGGGATGGGATCTAAAAGACACGTGGTGGTCTTGGATTTCTGAATTAGCGATGACGCCTCAGAAAAATATATAGGGCTGAAGGAGCTTAAGGGCTCGCTGGAGACCCTGTATGTTCCCACAGTCGGCACATCTGGTGATGGTCCAGTTGTTGGGATGGCCTGGTTAGCGTTCTCTCTGATAGCTAGAACTTTATCAGTGAAGAAGCTCATGAAGTCTTCACCACTAAGGGAAGAAGGGATACGTGGATCTAAAACACTGTGACTCTTGGTTAATTTGGCCACAGTGCTGAAGAGAAACCTGGGGTTGTTCTTATTTTCCTCAATCAAAGAAGAAAAAAATAAGCTGTTCTAGCCTTGCGAAGGGCCTTTTTGTAAACTAATAGACAGTCTTTCCAGGCTACATGGTAGCTGTCTATTTTACAAGAATGCCACTTCCTTTCCAGTCTTCGCACTTTCTGCTTGAGGGTCCTGATATGTGAATTATACCAGGGGGCACACCTCCTCTGATTTACTATTTTCTTTTTCAGGGGGGCAACAGAATCAAGCGTGATTCTCAGTGAGGTTGCTGCACCTTCAGCAATAGAGTCAACCTCAGCAGGGCTAAGATTATAATGATTGATCCCTGGGGAAACACACGGTGGTCCTGGGATCAGCACAGGGATCACTTCCTTAAACTTAGCTACAGCATTATCTGAAAGACATCTGCTATAGTAAGACTTTGTTCTGAGCATAGAAGAATCCTTAATCATAAATGTAAAAGTGATCAAAGAATGGTCTGACAGGACTGGGTTCTGAGGGAACACTGACACATGTTCTACCTCAACACCATAAGTCAGAACTAGATCTAGGGTGTGGTTAAAGCTGTGAGTTGGTTGGTTTATCTGCTGGAGGAAACCAACTGACTCAAGTAATGAAATGAAGCCATTTCTAAAGCTGTCATTTATAACGTCCATATGGATGTTAAAGTCTCCAATGATAATGACTTTTTCCGTTCTAAGGACCAAGTCAGATAAGAAGTCAGAGAACTCAGACAGGAACTCTGAATGTGGCCCAGCAGGGGGCCGATATACAACTACAAACAGAAGTGGCTTTTCTGTCCTCCAGTTCAGATGAGTGATGCCAAGAGTCAGGCTTTCAAATGAACTGAAGCTATGTTTTGGTCTGGGATTAATTAATAACTTGGAGTGATAGATTGCTGCCACTCCCCCTCCTCGACCAGTAACACGTGGAATATGATAATTAAGATGGGTAGGAGGAGTAGATTCATTTAAGCTCACATACTCCTCCTCCTGAAGCCAGGTCTCAGTAAGACAAAATAAATCAATGTGATGATCCGCTATCAGGTCGTGCACTAACAGGGATTTACACAAAAGAGATCTAATATTTAACAGTCCACACTTAATTGTGATATTAGTTTCTCCAACTTGTGCTTCAGTATTAATTTTAATAAGATTTTGGTGATTGACCGCTCCCCTGCTCTGTGCTTGGTGAACTTTTAACCGTGGAACAGAGACTACCTCTATAGTGTTAAATATGTTATTGTTGGTGGATGAGGGTTCTAAGGAAGCAGCAGAGAGGTGTGTAAGACTACAACTCTGCATCCTGGTCTGGACCCTGGATTGTCAGGTCACTTTGGGTCTAATAAAATTAGCCAGATTACTAGAAATGAGAGAAGCACCATCTCGTGTGGGATGGACACTCTCCTAATCAGACCAGGTTTTCCCCAAAAGGTGCTCCAATTGTCTATAAAGGCCACCTGGTTATCGGGGCACCACCGTGACAGCCAGCGACGGAGCGACGACATGCGGCTAAACATCTCATCGCTGGCCAGATTGGGGAGGGGACCAGAGAATGCTACGGAGTCCGACATCGTTTTTGCGTAGTTACACACCGACTTCAAGTTAATTTTAGTGACCTCCGACTGACGAAGCCGGGTGTCGTTGGCTCCGACGTGAATAATAATTTTACCAAATTTACGATTACGTCTCGCCAGCAGCCATAAATTTGCTTCTATGTCGCCCGCTCTGGCCCCCGGAATGCACTTAACTATGGTCGCTGGAGTCGGCTTCACGTGGCGCAAAACAGGGTCGGTTTCTCAGCGGGTGTGTCGCCGAGTGGGGAAAAGCGGTTAGCCACGGGAAGCGGTTGGTGGTGCACCGTGGGCCTTTGTTTTGGGCTACGCTTCCTACGAACCGTCACCCAGCCGCCCTGGCTAGCCGGCTGCTCGGCTGCTGCCGGGGGACCGCTAGCTGTAGCTACGCTAGGCGGCTCCGCAGCAGCTAGCTTCTCCTGGCTACCTGACACAACTCCAGCTAACTCCAAACTGCGGAACCGCGTCTCAAGCTCGCTAAGTCTCGCCTCCATAGCCATAAATAAACTACACTTTCTGCACCTATTCCCTTCACTAAGGGAGGCAGAGGAGTAACTAAACATTTCGCACTCTGAACAGACAAAGACACCGGGTGAAACAGACGGTGAGGCCATGCTAACGCTAGTGATCGGCGAAGCCCTGTATTTGTTTAATATGGGTTGTTTCTTACTGTTGATATCAGGTGACTAGAATGTCTCGAGTGTTCAAAATTTTAAGTAAAGTGAATAGAACACACCAAGTGTTCAATATTAAGTGAATACAACACACCAAGTGTTCAATATGAAGTGAATACGGCACCCCGTGCACAATGCAACCAACGAACGATAGAAGAGACAGGAAGTGACGCAATACTCACTATACAAATCAAAATTATGTGATGGAAGGGTTTGAGTTAGGAACACCTTTCAATATGATTCTAAACACAAAATAAACAGCTTTTAAACATTGCAGCTGTGTGAGTTTGACTTTAACGGAGTAGTTTCTGCTCAGCATGGTTTGGATGATCTACTTAAATGGACATGGAATTTTTTTTTCTAATGCTACTAGACTTCAGTTACAGTTGTCCTTTACTTTTGCTTTATTTGAACAATGTTCATTGCAACATGATGAATGACAGGCTAGCATAAAATCTAACAGGGAGAAAATTTGTAACACAGAAATTCAGCCCAGATTGACTTTAATTGCTTGACCATTGAACTCATGTGTCTATTTTTAAGGTTTAACCCCTTTACCACGTTTTCTTCCTTTTCCTTATCCTATTTCTCACTACTATTGTGCACTAAATTAGACACTACTCATCCTGATTAGCCAACAATTAGGTAATGTGAATAAATCATTAAAAATGACACGGGTTGCTTATTTTAATTACTTAGCATGGGCCTTTAGTCATAAGTCTGAGTGCTCATTATGTGCCCAACACTAACTCTCTTGAAGGCCTGAGCATTAAACTAACATCGCCTGAGATGCTTCCAGGCCGTGTGGAGTCATAACTCTGATATTACTGCTGTCACAGACAATTAAGAGAGTTGCAGAAACACCTACCACCACATTTGGCAAGAACAAGCTCCTCACAGACAGCCATCCTAAAGCAATTGTTTCAAATGATCCTACACATAAAGCAATAAACTAACAGGGCGATGAGTCTCTACACTCTAACTTTTAGCAGCATGATTCATTTGCAGTTCATTTTAAGTCAATTGCCAATTGTTTTTAATTACAAGGCACTAAAACAGATCTCTGTGTACTGTTACTGTAACTTTTACCATTAAATATGTGAAATTGAAATTCCAGAATATTGCTGCAGGTAAATTGGAAAGTCATTTATTTCATTTGTGTAAGTCAATGTCTTGGCCTTCAAGTCTCCAAATGGAAGTAGGAAAAACAAGAGCAGTGCTGAGGGTCCTGAAATAAAAGTGTGCATAACCTTCGGTGGGGCTATGGACTCTCCACATTTGAGACTTCAGGCCACAGTTCTGGCTGACCCTCTTACTTCACATCTAGATTTGTGAGGATCTAGTTTTTTTATTTCCATTCATCTGTTTTAGTGTGGGAATGTTCTGTTCTGTTGTAGTGAGTGAGTTTCTGCTAGCACTGGGATTTGTCCTTCTATTTCCACCGTTTAAAATTTCATACTGTAGCTGTAGATTTCTGATAACTAGTCTTCGTCTTCCACTAAAGACGAAGAACACTGAACTTTCTGAAATAATTGTATTCCTTTGTTAAGATGCCCTCACTCTGTCTCTGGTTTCCACTGTATCTTTTTCTAGGTTGGCAAACAAAAACATGGAAAAAGTGGAAGATTCTGTTTCTAACACATTGGGCTCAGTCACATCTTTCTCTTTACTTTCATTCTCTTTATTTATATAGCGTCTGTTACAAAATTGTTTCTGCTTCACAGAATCCCAGGGCCTGATCTCCCAACAAGCAACAGTGGCAAGGAAAAACTCCCCTTTAACAGGAAGAAACATTGAGCAGAACCAGGCTCATGTAGGGGGACCCTCCTGCTGATGGCTGGCTGGGTAGAGAGAGAGGAGAAGGGGGAGGATAGGTAGAGGAGAGAACAGACAGAGATCATACAGAGAACAAACAGAGATCTCCTCAAGGAGAGGACGCACGGGTGTCAAGGAGAGGAGAGGAGAGGAGAGGAGAGGAGAGAGAGGAGAGGAGAGAGGAGAGGAGAGGAGATGAGAGGCAGAGAGGCAGCCATGATCCAGTGGGGTGACTGAGGCTTGTCAGGTGATCATGATTCTGGACCCCGGCAGATGCTATAGACCTCGGCCTATAGCAGCCTAACTAAGATGTTAACCTAATAATTAGATGATAAGTATGATAATTTGTCTGTCTAGGATAATAACTGCAACTACAGAATTAGTGATAATAAGCTTTTTCAAAGAAGAAGGTTTTAATTTTATTCTTAAAAGTGGAGATGGAGTCAGCCTCTCGTACCTGGACAAGGAGCTGGTTCCACAGCAGAGGAGGCTGGTGGCTAAATGCACAGCCTACCTTTAAAGACCACAAGTAAACCAGGATTCCGAGAATGGAGCGGTCTATTGGGATGATAAGGTGTCACTAGCTCCTCCAGGTAGGATAGGGCTAGGCCTCTGAGGACCTTATTGGTCAGAAGAAGAATTTTAAAAATTATTCTAAATTTAATGAGCAGCCAATGAAGAGACGCCAGTACACGAGTAACGTGATCACTTTTGTCAATATCTGTCAGAACTCTAGCTGAAGCATTTTGGATCACCTGGAGGCTTCTTAAAGAGTTGTTTGGACACCCTAAAAATAAAGAATTACAATAGTCCAGCCTGAAAGTAACAAATGCATGGAATAACTTTTCATTATCATGCCGCGTCAGTAGTTTCCTTATCTTTGCGATGAGTTGAAGTACAGATTTTGGTCAAAAGTTACTCCAAGATTCCTCACAGAGAGACTAGATGCTAGGGAGATACCATGTAGAGTGATAATTTGATGTAATCTATCCCTGAGGAGTTCAGGAACAAACACCGTGACCTCAGTTTTTAGATAAGGAGAAGGAAATTTGAAGATATCCAAGACTTTATGTCTTTAAGACAGGTCTGAAGCTTCACTAACTGCTCTCTCT
Organism: Takifugu flavidus; assembly: GCF_003711565.1. NCBI lineage: Eukaryota > Metazoa > Chordata > Actinopteri > Tetraodontiformes > Tetraodontidae > Takifugu > Takifugu flavidus. The sequence goes on from NC_079521.1 coordinate 5,766,279, forward strand.
CCTCTGGTATCATGGATAGATATAGCTGAGTGTCATCAGCATAACAATGAAAATTTATTCCATGCTGCTGAATAATGTTTCCTAAAGGAAGCATGTCTGCACAATGTCTGCAAAGCTCCTTCCAAAAATTTGTTTTGAGGACCTTTGAGAGTCAAAAAATCCCAGCATGCACTTTGCTGCCAGCAGTGGAGGGTGACCTTGAGATCAGTGTCTCATTGTGACAATTATGAATATCACCTTTAGAAGGACTGTTCTCTCCATGTTGGAACATATTTTGATTGACATGATCTGTTGACTCCCTCACAGAGAAATTCAGACCAAGTCAGTCACAATTGATGGAGCTGCTCAAAATCCTGCTCATCCAACCTAAACAAGTCTGTAGCATTTAGATTAAGCACTAAAGCATTATGGACATTAATGGACATCAGGACATTAAAAATACAAAAGCCTATAAAGCAGTCCAAAAACTCAATTTTAAATGGATCCTGTGTCTTCAGGAATCTATTTTTTATTTCATATTTTACTGTGTCCTGCTTGATATCACAGTAGCTGTTTTTCTTGGACAAATAAAAGTCAGACTTCATCACATTATGAGTCCCTGCTACAGGAGAAATACAGACCTTGTGTGTTTAAACAGAACTCTGCCTGTGTGCACATGTTCCAAATGTTCTATGTGGTCATTCAAAGGTTGAATAGGAAATACATTCATGCTTTTAGGATCTTTATACTTTTTTCTTTTTTTTCTCCATTCAATTATGAACCAGATGAATGATACTGGTCAATGAATGATGGTTTATAACGCAGTCAGACCTGTAAAGAACACCCACACCAAAGTCCTGAAAAGTTTGTCATAAAAATCCATTTTCCTGCCGCTGCTGATCTCATCCAGCCTACCGAAAACATGGCATTTTCAATCAGCAGTAAAAACAAGACAGCAATCAACAAAAAGGACCATGAAAAGAATGAATCTGAATGGAGATCTTTGCTGTCAGATAAAATGAATATGAGAAAGATGAAGGAAGGAAGATGAGTTTGTAATCTAATTAGAGCATATTTTGTTTTGTTTAACCAGTTTAATTAACTGGTTGAACAAATTTAAATGTACAGATGGACACGGAGTGAATTGATGTTATTCTTATCATATGATTGTGCCTAATGAGGTGGCTCAGACAAAGTTACAATGGATGAGCAGAAAAAAAGATTTAATTACTATGCATGAACACTTACGAAGTAGTTAAAAGTTAAATTAACACTAAACAGCATCAGCCCAACTCTTTTTTGACAAAGAGCTCTCAGAAGAGGCTATAATTATCCCAAAGCACTTCCAACCTAGTGAGGACCCTTAATGCAGAAAAACCAGACAAGGCCCCTCACCCTGCTAAGAATTCAGTCAGGACAAGTCAGGACACTCAGATCCCAATCCTGCCCTGTCATGACAGGTGTACCCCATGCCTTGTTTTGGGCTACGCTTCCTACGAACCGTCACCCAGCCGCCCTGGCTAGCCGGCTGCTCGGCTGCTGCCGGGGGACCGCTAGCTGTGCTGGGACCTCTCCCCATCACTCTTCTTATTCATATCAGGCCCCTCTGCTATGGAACCAGCTCCCTGTCCAGGTACGGGAGGCTGACTCCATCTCTACTTTTAAGATCAGACTTAAAACCTACATCTTTGAAAAAGCTTGTTGACAATGGAAGCTTGAACTGCTGCTCAGCTCTCCCTTGCAAGGACTCCAGTTGTTTGTGTGGTTGGTCTGAGTCTTAACATAAGAGTAAAGAACAGCGTGGATGACAAACTTCACCCTCACAGGTTTCCGGTGAGGGTTGGTCTCCGCCAGGGCTGCCCTTTGTCACAGATTCTGTTCATAATTTTTATGGACAGAATTTCTAGGTGCAGTCATGGTGTTGAGGGGGTCCGGTTTGGTGATCTCAGGATCGGGTCTCTGCTTTTTGCAGATGATGTGGTCCTGTTGGCGTCATCGGCCCGTGACCTCCAACTATCACTGGATCGGTTTGCCGCCGCATGTGAAGTGGCTGGGATGAAAATCAGCACCTCCAAATCCGAGGCTCAACTGGAAAAGGAGGAGATCCTGCCCCAAGTGGAGGAGTTCAAGTACCTCGGGGTCTTGTTCAGGAGTGAGGGAAGAATGGAGCAGGAGGTCAACAGGCGGATCGGTGCGGTGTCCACAGTAATGTGGACTCTGCACCGGTCCGTAGTGGTGAAGAGATCTTCGTTGCTACCCTCACCTATGGTCATGAGCTTTGGGTAATGACCGAAAGAACAAGATCATGAGCTGGAAGAGGTAGCTGAGTAGAGGGAAGTCTGGGCTTCTCTTCTTAGGCTGCTGCCCCTGCGACCCGACCCCAGATAAGCGGTAGAGGATGGATGGATGGATGGATGGATGGATGGATGGATGGATCACCTGACAGGCCTCTGTTACTCCACTGGGTCATGGCTGCCTCTCCTCTCTTCTCCTCTTATCTCCTCTCCTCTCTTCTCCTCTCCTCTCCTCTCCTCCTCCTCATCAAGTAGACTAGTTATGCTGATTCTTGTGTAGTTTTTCTGCTCCCCCCCACTTCCCCCTTCTGTATTCATTTACAGGTATCGCTGCCTTCGGAGCTGCATGATGACCTCCGGCCCCGCTGACTCACTCGGCTGGCGGCTTGCATAAATAGTGTATTTTTGTATGTGTTTCTGTGCTCTGTGCCCGTCCTCTCCTCTCCTCTCCTCTCCTCTCCTCTCCTCTCCTCTCCTCTCCTCTCCTCTCCTCTCCATTCTATCATCTACCTGTCTTCCCCCTTCTCCTCTCTCTTTACCCAGCCAGCCATCAGCAGGAGGGTCCCCCTACATGAGCCTGGTCCTGCTCAAGGTTTCTTCCTGTTAAAGGGGAGTTTTTCCTTGCCACTGTTGCTTGTTGGGGGTTAGGCCCTGGGATTTTGGAAAGCGCCTTGAAACTATTTTGATTGTAAAAGACGCAATATAAATAAAGATTGATTTGATTTGATTTGATATATTTCGGCAAAGCAGATCTATATCTACCTTCATGTTGAGGACACTCCCTCCACCTTCTTCTTTACCTGATGGGGTTTCTAAATAAAATGCTGCTAATTTTCTCAAATTACACAGTAATAGAAACTCCAGCCTGATTTTACCATCTTCTGAATATACAGAAATTTCTGTCCATTATGCTCCTATAAAATATAATGGCCCCAAATACCTTTCCATTCCACAAAGAAAATAGTAAACAAAGAAAGAACAGCACATCTGCTATGCAAACTTCAGGTAAGTATGCAAGAATAAATATTCAGCAGGACTAAAGTTATGAATCAGCCTCTGCTGACTGCCACACTACTGTAATCACAGAAGATAAGTAAAAGTAATTTCAGATTTTCATTGTTCCATTAATATTTATGCTGCAGATGGTCAATCAGGGTCTGTTAATAGCCAGGGAGGGAGTAATCAACATATCAGTCAGAAAAGCCCAGGAAGGATGCTCCAGTGGGAGGACCGAGCCAATGATCTGGTCCTCTGACGCTCTCACCTATGCTGCCCTCCAGTTCTGAGCTTATCTACTCTGATCTTTGACCATGTTGTCAATTTGCATGTGAATTATTTAAATGGTCTACATCATTAAAATTGGATGAAAATATGCAGCTGGAGTTGGTCCTTTAGTCCCTGGTTTGAAACAACGGCTGCATAAATGGTGTTAGCCTATAACCCCACCACCACCACCACCACACCCCCAATAGATGCAACTGATATTTAAGGAGTATGTCATTCAATAAATCAATTTTTATTTATATAGTATGTCATTCAATAAATCATTTTTTATTTATATAGCATCTTTGTGAGAATAATTTTTATATTGTTATTTAAATGCATTTGTATGTTTAGCACCTAAGTACATGAAGAAGAAACAAAGTGTTTTTCACCACCTTGATTTAGTACACTTGTCCAGAGCACCAGATTTACGATGAGATTGTTATCTGAAACCCTAAAAGCATCTTGGGAGGAGGTGAAAATTCCACATGGGTAACAAGCTGATGTGAATAAAGGAAGGAGGTTTGCAGAGCAGCAGCAGAGCGACGGAGGGTGTTCCAGAGTGAACTGCTGCTCGCTCTCCTTTGCAAGGCTACCTGTGTTTGTGTCTTTTGTTGATTCATGCAGGGTTTTACTGGGTTGCTCTGTTTTAACTCTAACATCTTTTACAATCAAAATTGTTTCTAGGTGCTGTACAGAATCCCAGGGCCTAACCCCAAACAAACAACAGTAGCAAGGAGAAACTCCCCTTTAACAGGAAGAAGCCTTGAGCAGGACCAGGCTCGTGTAGGGGGACCCTCCTGCTGATGGCCGGCTGGGTAGAGAGAGAGGAGAAGGGGGAGGACAGGTAAAGGAGAGAGAAGGTAGGAGAGGAGAGGAGAGGAGAGGTAGAGGAAAGAATAGGCATAGATCATACAATACAATACAATACATACATACATACATACATACATACATACATACATACATACATACATACATACATTACAATAAGTAAAGTAAGGTGTAACAGTTGTTAACACTCATCACTTTATTGACTCCATCCAGTGATCACATTAGAACAGAGCACATTTTAAACTCCTGACACAGAAGTGGAGACAGACAGTAATTAAGTCCAAGATGTCCAACAAGACTCTAACTCTAATGGATCAATATGAAGCACATTTCAGCATTTGTGTTAACTCTTCTAGAAGCATCATATTTCAACATATTCTGCTTTTGTGCCATGTTTTACTCTCTAAAGAGCAAGAAATGGGGATGAAGTGTTTAATTTAAATACTCTGTGCAAAATATGTATTGCTAAAAATCTGCAGCCCTCTGACATGATTCAAGCAGGCCTGGAACATCAATAATCTTACAGTGGATAGTTTAACTTGAGGAGGCCCAGGGAGCACGGCTGTATTTTTAAGATAAAGACAACATCAATATTGCAGCAGCATGACTGTAAATTAATGCTATTTATAGAAATAAATCAGTTAAATCAGCATTTTTTCTGCATAACAGCAATTTGCTCATAGGATTATGAAAACACTGTCAGATGTAATCTGAATATTGTACATCAGTGATCCTTAAAGTCAAAGCTCTGCCCCAACTATAACCTTAATTTTATCAGGCAAAAGATAAAAAATATTGTTTGTAAAATTATTTGTTTAGTGCATTTAGCATTCCTGTATTTGTGCAGTAGGGTTTTGGACCAGCAACCATACCTGAAACATATTCTGTAGGTGGATGTAACTTCTGGATCTGACTCATGCCTGCTGACGACTGGATGGATGGATGGATGGATGGATGGATGGATGGATGGATGGATGGATGGATGGATGGACACAATTATACTTATCATGTGTGTTTCTTGGCAGGTGTGGAGTTGAAGATTTTGAAGATTAGACATCAAAGAGAAACTTGAATGAGCTGATGCAGAAGGACTTTGATATTAAACTGAGAAGATATGGAGCAGATGCTGAACCAACAGCTTCACCTTCATCTATGTATAACAACAAAATTATTCTATGTGATTCCATAAAATCATAGTAGGCCTGTTAAAAGGTCGCGTTGATCAATTTATAACTTTAGAGGTCCAAGCCTGCTGGCAGCGATGTGTCTGTGGGGCCAACAAGCAGCAGTTCCAATAAACAGGCAGAAATAAATGAAAGTCCTGTTGATGGAACAGTGTGTAATGAAGCACAAAGTGTGGCATAAATTGATTCCTCTCTGAAAAATGATGTTGTTGATAATATGTAGCGCATCGCTGAAGAGCGCCTATAAGGTGTTGCTCAAAAATATTCAGATGTTTCCACAGGCCAAAACTCTATTTTCAACTCATTCAGCCTCTTTAAACCTGGAGCACGAGCAGGTTTCTATGACACAACTTCATCTTGTTTTTATCTCTTCATTTCTGCACCTCTTAATCTTTTTAATCAGCGATAAAAACATCATGACTGCTGAGGAAAAAGGGATTTTTCCACAAGTGTTTCTAGTTATGATCTTCAAATTTACATTTTTTAACACAAACATTCAACAAGTACTGTATATGTGTCCAAATCTGTCCTCAAGTGTGTTTATTACATTTAGTGCATCTTTGGGGACATTGTGGAAACACACACTTGCACCAGTGGAGGGGAAGCGGGTCTGAATTTACTAAGAGGGGAGTCATTGTATGACAAGAAGGTGATTAATTCTATTAAATGTTTTAATAACACATCTGTATTCCATGTACAATACTGGTGAATTAGGAATATGTCATACACACTGGACATACACAGTTGACTTTAGCATATCTATATTTGACAAAGCAACTTTAAGAGAAAAAGAGAAAAAAAACAACATTAATTTATAGAGCCAGATGTGCAGCTGCTGATGGGTTTCAAATCCCTGGTTAACCTTAACCCTAACCCCAACACTAATGAGATCGAATCAGCATTTTTTGAGACAGAGAGAGAGAGCAGACAGACTGACTGACAGACCTTGTTTGTTAAGTGGTGGATGAGTTGAAGAAACAACCCTGAGTGTGGATGTTAGAATAAAACACACCACTGCTGCATCTATGAGGTGATTCATACACAGTGTTTGTGCTTGTGTGTGTGCATGTGCGTGTGTGTTAGTCCTTTCCAGTAACAGAAAATACATTCTATCAAACGAACACACACAGGACCATAAAAACACTAAAGTACACACTTTAAGGCCAGGAGGGCCAGCTAATAATGGAGGAGCATTCAGCTGCTGCCACACCTCATCTTCTCTGTTGCTTTTTCATTCAACAGAGGAGCTCTTTAAGCAGGAATACAATTTTTCCAGCTCTTGGCTCAATGCTCTCATCTCTCAGAAGGACATAGAATTTCATAGATGCATGCTGGAATATTATTTTTCCTTTATGTCATTTTCACATCACTTTCTCTAGCTCAGATCGAGTCAAAAGTGATTAACATGTTGCCGCCCTTCATCACCTGAAACGTTGAACGCCTTGGGGAAGTGAGGAATAATCTCTAACTAGTAATAATAATGCGTTTGAGTTCAGAACTGGGGAGCTTTGTTATTCAACAGTGAACCAAACTGTAGGATGTAAAATGTCTAAAGTTTAACATTCCAACAATGATGGTCTCATTAACTGCTCTTGGAATGTTGAACATTGATGCAGGCAGAGACGGTCCTTCAGGCTCAGGCTGTGTGTGCAAATCACTTACAAATGGCTCTCTCTTTAGTTTCACAGTTGAACCCATCATACTGGCCCAGTGGGTTCTTCTTCTTCTCTTCTTCTGAGGGGGATTTCATAACAATTGAAAGAAAGAAAGAAAAAAAAAAAAAAAGAAAGAAAGAAAGAAAGATTTTTTTAGATTTTACACAACCACTTTATTTACACAAATTCACACTCTGTTAAAAAAACCAGTGCTGCCAACAAAATAAATAGAATCAACAAAAAACAGTTACTCCACAAGGAGTTTGTCCACTGTCCGATTGGTCCAAAAGTGTCCTTTACACCATTCAAACACACACAAAAAAACATTGTCCCTCGCCCGGAACAGAAATGGGCACTGGTCTAACATAGTAGGATCCATCCTACAGAGGGAAAAAAACCGACGGTGGCCTGTCACACAGGCTCCAGCGGGGGGGCTCCATCCCTTCCCAGCCAGTCGGCCTACAAGCTGGTGCTCTTGTTGGACAGTTCTCTCAGTTGTTTCCTGGCTTTGCCCATATGTTTCCTCAGCCGGAAGATCTCAGGATCAGTCAGGTCCGACGCCGCTCTGTGTTTGATCCAATGGCCGGCTGACTGGATGAAGAGGAGCTTGTCGGGGAAGTAACTCCCCAAATCAGGGCCCCTCATGCCTTTGGTCCTCGTGAGAAAGTTCTTGATCATGCTCGGGGGGTACAAGTCATCCCTCTCGCTGTCCGCCACCGTGTTCGACAGCTCACTGGCATCGGACATGTACTCTTGGTCGCTGGTATCTGTGGCAGCGGCTGCATCCTCCAGCCGTCCAGCTTTTCTGTCACCACCGTCGTTCATTCCATTTTTCTGCTTTCTGCGCCGCTTTGCGGGAGCTGGCCGCCATTCAGGCACCCCCCCGCTGCCCTCACTTGTACCTGCACCTCCCTCACCCAGCTCACCTGTGCTAACGCTAACCTCACCCTGCTCACCTGTGCTCATTCCTCCCACACCAAGCTCGCCAGCCATTTTCCCTGTCTCCTGCCCCACGTCACCTACAGCTACACCCTGCTCACCGGTTTCACCCATGTCTCCCATCTCTCCTACCTCACCCAGTTCACTTATTTCACTCATTCCCTCCCCAGTCTCACCCAGCCCGCCCAACACTTCAAAAGCCACCCCAGTTGGATCCATTTCCTTCCCCGCCTCACCACTCTCACCAGTCACCTCCACCACCATCTCCACATTCTCCCTCGCTCCACTCACCTCAGTCACACGCACACATTCACTCCGTTTTCCCTCCGCCTTCGGCTCCATCTCCGCGCCGTCCGGAGCAGCGAGGTCCCCCTCCGCACCGCACCGCCGACGCCTCGCTGCCGGAATGGGTTCCGCCGCCACCGCGTCTGGGACGGCGCGGCTCGGACAAGCCCTGGCCAGATGTCCCTCCTCGCCACAGTTAAAACATTTAAGGGCAGAGGAGGTAGCGAATAAAACGTAATCGAAGTCGTCCACACGGACGACAAAACTATAATTAAACTCCTCCGCCCTGTTGTTTAAAATCATGTGGACCTGCCTACGATGATACACTACGTGTCTCAACAATGGCGACCGACACCCCGACATCAACTTCCTAATAGGAGACACCAGTTTCCTATGTCGGGACAGTTCTCTCTCCAGGAACTCGTCGCTGACGAACGGCGGCACGTTGGACAAGGTAATCCGTGCCGCCGGCTGCGTCAGCGGAGTCACCTGGACGAACTGCCCCCCTACGGTGATCCCCGTCTCCACCAACCTGTTGGCCTGTTCCACCTGCTCTACGAACAGCACCACCGCCCTGTTCATGCGGGCGGCGGACTTCACGGAGCCGTGACCGATTTCCTGGCCCACAGCCAGAGCCACCTCCTCCACACTGAGCACGGAGCCCGCTCCCACCTTCACTCCGTGTCTCCGGCTCAACCCGTTCAAAGTGGCGTTCGCCGCCATGACGGCCGCACGCGGTCGGCCGCCCCACACACTCACATACACACTCGTTAAACTAATAAATGTATACAAAATGCACAGAAAATAAAACTATATTCACTAACATTCACACTCACACAGAAAAAGACAGAAGTAGGAAACGCGTTTTTTCACAAATTCTCATTCGTTCTCTCTCTCTCTCGCTCGCACTCCTTCCACCACCGAAAGAAAGAAAGAAAGAAAGAAAGACTCTGCTGGCTCAGTGGGGTTTGCTCAGGGCTCCTTGATAGCCTTTGATTATCCGTGCATGCTGTTATTCACTCACACACAATGAAAGCCAACCAATTAGCCTTTGGCCTGCAGAAAACGATGCTCAGGACGCTTGTGTGGTGTTGTGAATAGAGTGGCTGTCACAGCTCACAGCAAACCCCCACTTATGGTGTCAAGTAGCCATTTGGTGTTTGATGCTGCAGATGGACCTCTAGTGCCGGAGAGTTCTGATTACAAATATTGGAACAGCTGCATAAACCGTGCAAGAAGTTCTCCAGATGGGTTAAGTCAGTGGTCCTGGGGATCCATGTTCAAACTGAGTCTGAGAGAAAACAATATTCATCAGAACACAAAGGAAGAAAGCAGCAAAAGGTTGCTGAAGTTTGATCGGCGATAGTTCCAAACACAGTCATTTGTTGTTCTCCAGCATGAGCTGATGAAACCAGATGAAACAGATGACTACAAGTAGCACCGCCTGATTAAAATATGCAAACTGGAATAAAAAACTATTAAGCAGCAGGTAAACTTCAGATGTGCAGACAATGATCCGGAATTGTGCTGTTTATGTGTCTTATGTAACTTCTGGATCTGACTCATGCCTGCTGACGACTGGATGGATGGATGGATGGATGGATGGATGGATGGATGGATGGATGGATGGATGGATGGACGGACGGATGCTCATCTGACACATCTTCCAATATCAGAATGATCTTCTAAGGCTTAAAATTCATCTTGAGATGACAAAAATCTTGTCAATCATCTCAGATGTTCTCATATCCACAAATGAATTATCCTTTATTTGCTTGTATTTAACAACTTAAAAATGAAAATAATTCCACTGTAATTCACAATGGTTATAGCACTAGTAACAATACAAGCAGGTAATGAAAAGCTGCAGAAACAGAGTTCAGGGGTGAAACATGTGCAGATGAACCTGCAGAGAAATGTTTTATCACTTTAATCCAGTTGTGGCACAAAATTGAAAAGCCGATTAACAACAAAACATCATTTTCATTTGTGTGTGTTTATGTGTGTGTGTGTGTGTGTTTAATCAGGAAGACAGATAAAAGGTTGATGTGTGCTGTGATTGTGTTTCCCAACAGAAAAAGCCTGAAATGAAAATGTCACCTGTTCCATAATCCTGATTAAATCCTAATCCTTCACTATTGAAGATGATGTCAGTACAGACAGGCCGGATTGGAACTAGGATGAAACAGCTGAATGATGATTTTGTAGCTCTAAATAGACCAAAAGATAAAGACAGAAAAACAACAGAGGCTCAGGGATCAAACTAGTGTTATAAGTAATGTTATAACTAAAGTTATACCACCATCATCAAGAGTTGCAAGAAAATGCAAAACTTTTCTGCATTAACTCATCAAAAAAATGATCTCATCCTCAATGTCAACAATATTAACATCATATAAATCTAATTTGCCTAAAATAATAATGAGACAGAAATCTTCAGCTTTTCAGTAATGAATGATGATCAAGGCTTTAGATGAAGGGGAACATTTCCTACCGGTGTATTAGCAGTCTATAAATGCTTTATTAATTATTAGTAGTAAATGGTGAATATGTCTTCTAATCTAGAGTCCAAAAAAGCATGTGAACCTTTGAGTTAATAACCTCAAACATGGTAATTGCAGCCAGATGTTGGGGCTTTCTAAGAAGCTGAGTCATGGAGTCACGCAGACACACTGTTTCTGTAGCTGTAGTTTCACTCTGTTCACTCATCTGAAGTCAAAAGCACAAGAAAAACAATTGTTCTAAAAGCAGAGGGTTCCACAGACCAACTCCACTGTTACCCAGTTATTAGCTAAGAGAGTAGATCCTGTCACACTCTGCTCCAGCCCATGGACTCAGTTCTTTTCCACTCCCCTGCTCACACCACACCCTCTGATCACACACCTGCTCTCAGTCACTGATCACACACCTGCTCTCAGTCACTGATCACACACCTGCCCTCACTCATCAATCAGTTCACCTACCAGTATATATTCTCCAGCCTCACACTTACTCGGTGCCAGATTGTCTCTGCTATGCATGACTTTCCAGCGTTTACCTGCCTGTCTTCCCGGAATCGACCCTGCCTGTTTACGACCTGCCTGTTCTGCCTGACCCCCGGTAAATTAACCCTGTCTTCTGTTTTGACCAGGAGCTCAGCCAGTCTCCCTCTGGATTGTTTGCCTGATTCTGCCTGCCTCCCGGTTACTGACTTTTTGCCTGCCTCGACCAAATCCACTGCCCCGCTCTCGAACTGTCCGTTGTTTGCCAGATTGCAGTTAATAAACCTGTTAACTGATCATCAGTTCTTTGCCTGTTGTGTACTGCACTTGGGTCCATACCATACCCGTCACAGATCCACTTCATCCTCCACAGCAATATTCCTGTGAACTGCTGCTATTGATGCAGATCAGCGGGCAGCTGTTAGCAGCCCTATGGTTATCATGTTGTCATCTAATTTAGTTAATAAAAATATAAATATAGATTATAACAGAACTTCTAGTCATGACCTCTGGGGTCATCATGGTTGACTGATTCCATATCTTTGAAATTCTACTATCCATCCATCCATCCATCCATCCATCCTCTACTGCTTATCCGGGGTCGGGTCGCGGGGCAGCAGCCTAAGAAGAGAAGCCCAGACTTCCCTCTCCCCAGCTACTTCTTCCAGGTCATCCGGAGGGATCCCCAGGCATTCCCAGACCAGTTGAGAGACATAGTCTCTCCAACGTGTCCTGGGTCTTCCCGGGGGTCTCCTACCGGAGGGACATGCCCTGAATACCTCACCAGGGAGGCGTCCAGGGGGCATCCTAACTAGATGCCCAAGCCACCTCGTCTGGCTCCTCTCAACGCGGAGGAGCAGCGGCTCTACTCTGAGCTCCTCCCGGATGGCAGAGCTTCTCACCATATCTCTAAGGGAGAGCCCAGCCACCCTACGGAGGAAGCTCATTTCGGCCGCTTGTACCCGTGATCTTGTTCTTTCGGTCATTACCCAAAGTTCATGACCATAGGTGAGGGTAGGAACGAAGATCGACCAGTAAATTGAGAGCTTTGCCTTTCGGCTCAGCTCTCTCTTCACCACTACGGATCCACCTGTCGATCTCCTGCTCCATTCTTCTCTCACTCGTGAACAAGACTCCGAGGTACTTAAACTCCTCCACTTGGGGCAGGATCTCCTCCTTGACCCGGAGAAGGCACTTCACCTTTTTCCAGTTGAGCCTCGGATTTGGAGGTGCTGATTTTCATCCCAGCCACTTCACATGCGGTGGAAAACCGATCCAGTGATAGTTAGAGGTCACGGGCCGATGACGCCAACAGGACCACATCATCTGCAAAAAGCAGAGACCCGATCCTGAGGTCACCAAACCGGACCCCCTCAACACCATGACTGCACCTAGAAATTCTGTCCATAAAAATTATGAACAGAATCTGTGACAAAGGGCAGCCCTGGCGGAGACCAACCCTCACCGGAAACGAGTTCGACTTACTGCCAGCAATGCGGACCAAACTCTGACACCGATCATACAGGGAGCGGACGGCCCATATCAGCGGGCCCGACACCCCATACTCTCGGAGGACCCCCCACAGGACTTCCTGAAGGACAAGGTTGAATGCCTTCTCCAAGTCCACAAAACACATGTGGACTGGTTGGGCAAACTCCCATGAACCCTCAAGGACCCTGCTGAGGGTGTAGAGCTGGTCCACTGTTCCACGCCCAGGATGAAAACCACATTGCTACTCTTGAATCCGAGGTTCGACTATCCAGCGGCCCCTCCTCTCCAGTACCCCTGAATAGACCTTACCAGGGAGGCTGAGGAGTGTGATTCCCCTATAGTTGGAACACAACTATTAATTGTGAAATTCATATTATAGTAGAATTGTGAAATTCTACTATAATATGAAAACAAAATGTGCTGCTAAACATGCTGCCTGCTGCTCCCATAGGTCAGCAGCGGAAGTGTATGTGGACCAATCAGACCAATCAACAAAACAGTGATACGATAACTCGGGCCCTCACTGAGACCTCTGTTGAATTCATTATCATGAGCTCTGGTCCCAGCAATCCTTAACACCCAGACTAAAGCAGCGATTATGGAAGCCATTTGTTGTGTCACTTGGAAAAAATTTTAAAGCTCATATTGTAACAAAGGAGCAGGAAACCAAATAAATCTGCTACATCAAACATGGCTAGAAGAACAGTTTGTTTAAAACAAGCTGCTGGAACCAAAGAGGACTCTAATGTCTGCTGTCCCGTCGATGTGATTCAGATAAAAGAACAGTGCTGTGTTGATGAATATAGTTACCTTCCAAACCTCCCTGGAAGACCATGAAAGTATCAGGTGTGCAGCAGGTCACATCATACAGGTAAACAGGAAATTAATTCATTTAAGTCCAGCCCCTGGTTTAGAAGGTATTTCTTCCATTATCAAAACCTAAATCATTAAGCTGAATCATAAAGCTAACCGGCACTTGAAGGCATGTCGGCCTGGACTGATTCATTAATCATCTCATTGTGGTTTCATAAGAACCAATTAATTTCTTTCAGGCATCTCAGCTCTGATCTACAGACCTCTTGGTTCATTATTTAGCTCTCTAACAAACATTTAAATAAAATAAACATCAACACAGGTATTATTTTAAAAGACGTGCAAAGAATAATAAGAGTGAGGATGAATGATTACTGCTTTTTCCAGTGAGGAGCAGTCTAATTTCAAGCAATAAAAACTAATAGCAGAGGTCCTCTTCATCCATGGTTGCTGTAAACTATGCAGGTGAACAGAGCAGCAGCTGAAAAATTAACTTTCACCAATTATTAGAAACAACCCAATAACAAACCAACAACCATACAACCAACCAACCAACAAACAAACAAAAGCCTCCCACCTGCTGAAAGCAGAATCAGAACCCAAGAGAAGAACTCAGGAGTCAATGATAAAGATTGTAACTGTAGCTGTTAGCCGACACTCGGAGACAGCAGCAACCATCACTTCACACCACTGAGAAGACCATCGACAGTGATAATCACAGAAGTACCTGAAATTACTACCAAGCGGGCCGTAGTGCCCATCTTTACCTGACCATTAACAGATTTGAATTTTTTCTTGGGCTTCTTTAGCTGCATTGAGCCTGTTCATGTTGTGTTTGTGCTGTAATTTAGAATCATTGGCTAGAGACAGTCTGAAGGGTGCACACAATCTCTCTTCAGCTGCTTCATCATCATTTCCACCATTATTATCCAATGGCTGTAATGAATACAGCCAATGGATCCGGGTGTCTTCGTTACATGGTTCAAACTGCGGCAGCATGTCTGAGGTCTAAGAACTGCCACCTGCTGTAATCGGAAAGTGCTTTCCCTGGGGTTGGTTTGCCGGTAGTGTGAGTGTGAGAGTCCATCTTTAATTTAAGCTGCACACTGGTGAAAATGATTAATGGAAATCCTATGTACTGGAATCAGTTCTCACAGGTCATTTAAAGGTATAATAATTCTGTACAATATTGCTCTGTGGTTTCTCGGTCATTAAAATAGTACCAAATGTGCCAGAAGAACATGAGCCGTTCATTTAAAACAGATTGCTGGTTTAGCACAGATCTGGGACCAGGACATCGGGGATCTCTTAAAAAGATGTCACATCTTTGATTGGTTGCAAGGAAGAAAAATGGAAACATTTAGCAAAGGTAATTTCTCACATTTTCTGGACAGTTCACACACGTCACAAGTTTGAGGGTTGTCTTAAACTTCCTTTTAAAACAAAAATACACACATTCCTGCTGGTATCAGGCTAATTGGACTGGTATTCATGGGGACATTTCCAGTCAACACCTTAAACAATGACACACATTTAAACACATCTCTACAGGGTCTTGCTCAAGGACACTTCCTCCAAGGTTCCAAGTAGTGGAGTGATCCCAACACCTGTAATGAAAATATAAATATAAAATATAAATACCTGCATGAGCGACTCTCCTCCCAGTAAGTGAAATTTATGTAAAAAAACAAAAAACAAACCCTTTCAAAGTTGAAACTTTGCTCTCGCCTCCCACTCCAGGAAGCAGAGCTCCTGCCTTTTGAAGCAGCTCTTTTGTCTTCACTCTCGAAACTCCAATAAATGCTCCATAAATTCCCTGTGCATCATTTGTCAAATAAATAAGAAACAAATTGTGTTCCTTCATTCAGCATAAAGTGTAGTGAAATTGTTGGGTGCGATGTCAGATTCAAAGTGGCAGGTTGCTGGTTGCCAGGGAACATAATGACTTGTTTATATTTAATTTTTAGCACAGAGTTTGCCTTTTTCCACTTTTCTGATGTTAGTTGGAACATTCTGAGTTGGAGTTTTCACCCCTTCGAGCTCAGTGATAAATTGGTTATCGCACTTGAAATTATTGATTGGACATTAGCTATTGGCGTAATTCTGTAATACATATTTGGCCTAAACTCAATCCTGGTCTTTCATTAAAGCTCTCTGGTTCTTCTATGTGCTGCGGGGATTGCATTAATGCACTATTAATCTGATGTGTCAGTGCAGCCTCCAGTCTATACATTTAATATTTCATGTAAACTTCAGGCTTTTAATCTAAAATGTATACAAACATTCCACATTAATGGGCACTGCTGAACCAGCTCCACAACTGTGAAGATGCTTCCTGGACTTTTCACAAACATGTGAATGCAAGACCTCTGGAGGTTCAAACCAATACATTATTGACAATATATAAAATATATCCACTGAATTATACACAGAAAGATCCCAAGAACAACAGGTCTGGGTTAAAGCCATGGAGAGTGAGGCTAAACTTGATGCCTCCTTGTTGGCTCTAAGCAGATAGGTTGAGATCAGGGGTTTCTGAGATACAAGTGTCATCTATAGGAGTGTAACAACAGCACATACATCAGGTCCCTCCTTCATCGGTCTCCAGCCTCCAAAAACAATAGCTTACCAAGGCTAACAAACCCCTGGTATAGCAATGAAACATGGCTAAATATGTTATATCTATATAAGAGCTGTTGTTCTTTCACTCATATAGCACTTATTAACTCCCAGATTTTCATTTGACTGTCTTTGAAGGCAATGAGAAGGACAGACAGCCCACATTTCACAGCATCTCTGCAGCATCTTCATATTCCTAAATTCATCTGTTTGAAGCCCAATTTCAAAACTTGCAGAGCAAGCAAGCAGAAGACAATATCCATAATGTGCCTCTTTAAGGAGTAATGGCCACCTCTGCTCGCTGTGAAGGTGACTCTGCTTCAGTAATGCCTGTCCAACCCACCTGTGTTCAAGCACAAATTGATTTGCTGTTATATTTTCTAGCTCTTGTGCTTGAAAAGTCATGCATCAGTTATTGCCATATATGCTGATGCCAAGGTCATTTGGAGCATCAGAATGATAGAGGCTGACGTGAGCCCCATCGCCTCTGAATGGGCAGATGCTTTGCTTCAGGAAGGAGGTTGCCAAGTGTCTGCTTTGATAACCCAGTGGGGCTGGCTGAGAGGAGCTGGCAGGCTTCAGGAAGCAGTGTAGATACACTCTGCTGCATTAGCATTTACAGCACAACAAACACACTACCTTGTTGGGCCTAGACTCTTATGTTAAGCTGATACCTTTTATTTGTGTTACCAGGAATTCTTAATTCTATCATCCTGGCATGAAACTCTTTTTCTTTTCTGGAGTGGCCTGGCTCAGGGGTCAATAGCATGGTCTTCTGTGTTAACTGCTTTCACCCAAGACCCCAGCCTCCTGCTGGACTAAGGACATTTTAGGACTGGTGTAGCCCTGCTTTAGAGAAGCAGATGCTAATGTTTATGTGGACACAAGGAGTAGTGAACCGATGCATGAGCATAAAAACAATGATGAGTTCAAAACCATGGTATCACTCTATCAGCTACCTAAACAGTAAAAAAAGGACAACTTAATGTCTAGATACAGTTGTGTTCAACTCTCCTTCTGGTTTTATGTCCAATCTGTTTCTTTCTGCCCCCCCCCCCCCCCCCCCCCCCCAGGATGTGAAAACTAAGCAAAAACATAAAATTTGAGTGATTAAAAGCACTAATAATAAAAGGGCCAGTTGTGATTTTTAATTAGTGATTGTTCATTGGCGCCCTCTCGCCAGTTCTCAGTACTTAAACACCATCTGTCAATTTCA
This sequence comes from Takifugu flavidus, assembly GCF_003711565.1. NCBI lineage: Eukaryota > Metazoa > Chordata > Actinopteri > Tetraodontiformes > Tetraodontidae > Takifugu > Takifugu flavidus. The sequence continues at coordinate 5,783,832 of NC_079521.1, forward strand.
GTAAAAGCTGTAAATTGGACTTCTTTTCCATTTTACAAATGTTTTCATCACACTGGAGTTTAACTGGAAGTCCTTTCAACTGACTCAGGCGGCATCAAAGCAAAGCAGTGTTGGCATTTGAGAGAGTCGTCCTTTCCATTAATCCTGACCGTCGTATTCAGAACATGTTCGGGGGATCAGGGCTCTGCTTTAGCCTTTGCAGATCTTTCTTTCATAGTGCTCACAGAGTCATCCAGCACTCTCTTTTTACATCGCAGGGTCAGCCTTAACTCAGTTGTCTTTTTTTCTCCTGTATTTTCTCTATTGATTTTCGGCCTTTGACTCTCTTGGTGGCGTCTGAGCTCATTTGAAGGCGTTCTTCTGTGTTGCCCTGCTCAGCTCTGTCCTTCTGTGTGTGCTGACCTCCTTTATGTCATAGTAGCGGTGGGCTATGAGAGCAGCTCCCAGTGTCTGCCTGGACTCCCGGCCGTTGATCCACCACCCAAACCCACAGACATGCTCTATCAGTAACATTCAGATAGATCCAATATAAAGCTAAAGGTTGGGATTAATTTTACATGTTCCATCACTTTTGAAGACCATTTAAGGTTCAAGAAGCAGCTTGTGTCAGATATCAGTTGCAACAATGAGCTGTATGTTGAGATGAAGTTTTTACCCAGTGAAGTCAATAATAAGTCTTATCAATTTCAGAATTAAATTAAATGTTCTCGTTAAAATAAAGCTAAATTTACCTTTGAGTCTGCCTGTTTAATACTCAATGCTAATTACTGCCTTTGGAAATAAATCATTGTGCAGAGCTGTCACAGATAGCAGATATTTAATGAGGTAAAAACTTGTTGAGATGAAAAATTGTTTATTGTTATTTATTCTTTATCTTCAGTCTTCTAACTCTCATCAATGAAGCGACTGTCAGAAAGCGCTGGGATTTCTGGTCTCTAAACTTTAAAATATGCTGGCTTCTCTTGCAAAAAGAAGCATTTCATTTCCTTTTCCTAGTTTCTTCTCATCTCTTCTGTTGGACCCTGTTTGATGAGTTTGGTTCCAGTTTGTAGAACTCATCAGTGAATGTCTGAGTGATGATCTCTAAATGTTTGCAGGGACACACGCTGGCTGCGATAGACAAAACCTTGGTTCACTTCCTTTACATTCCTTTTACATATCTTTAAAGAACTAAACTCTGCTGTGTCTTCTGTCCCTTTTCATGTGTCTGTTCCTGAAGGCCTCACTGGTTTAGGAGAGAATCTCAGCTCTGCAGGGAACTTTCCCAGAAATTATCCTAATGAGCTTCAACAGGAGAAGTTAATCAGTATTCTATAGATAAATAAGTTTGTTACATCTTCAAAGACAGCTAAAATACATTTATAAGAATATTTTTATCACTTCATTAAAACATACAGTACTTTGACAGATGTTAGTTGTTGAGTTTACTTTTTTTTTTTTTAAATGTACAGATGTTAAAACAATTGTCTCTATGGACAAATAAATATCAAATGTGCTGTGAGCAGCTGTAGATTTCCATAAAGGGTTTAATGGAGACATCTAAATGTCCAGAAGAATCCTCTGCCAGATGCTTAAACTCTTCTCTTCTTGTTTGGATACACCAGGTATGACTGACAAAAGCCTCCTGTCTGCTGTCAGGACAAACAATGAGCTGTAATGTGTTATTATAGCTTGTTATTTCATACAATGGGTTATTATATTCACATTAATCTGACTATATTTTGGCCACTGCTGCATGACAGTTTCACGTGTGCGCTGGAAATCTGTGTCAGGCTTTGGAGATTATTCGTTTAGACGTTGAACAATGTTGCCGTGATCGCACACCCACAGCAGAAGGAATGAAGTACAAATGAGACTGGGAATGGCTTGTGAAGGCAAAGGAAGGGTGATGGACCGGAGGAAAGAAAGAAATGTGTATGGACCACAGCAAGCTGCCGCGTGGCTCGCTCAGGTGCACGCTTACGCTGTCTTCTTAAACAGAGAAGCTCTGCAATCAATCCAAGTTTGGAAGCTGTGAGATGGGATCTGTTGTCATGTCAGATTAATTAACCGGGCATGTGTTAGGTTAGCCATTTATTTGTTGGGGTTGGTCAACACATGATCTTCATGAAAGTTCTCACAAAGATAGAAGTTCAAAGATGTGTGTGTGTGTGTTCAGTAGTTCCTCTTGCTTTGGACAGTAAAGCTGAAGAGACAATAAACACAATAGAGACATAATTACGTGATTCTATCCTAATGGAATCTGTATTTCTTTGCAACTCTGGTAACTTGTATGAATTAACTTCTAAATTTCAAATAAAACTTGTAGCACCACCATGTTGATAAAGACATTGAAGGTCATAATTAAAAGAAAGAGCGTGAAAATAGGTGAATTCAATTTTTCTAAAGGTTGTCTTATAAATGCCAGGTCACGATGATAAAAACCACTCGCAGTTCTGCTCAGCTGGTATTTTCGTTTATTTTCTGGAGTCTGTTCAACGTCTCCAGTTTTCAAATGGGACTGACGGTCAGTAAGTTCTGATTATGCAGTATATGTGATGCCGATAATGCTTATTGAGTTCAAGTGAGCCTGTGTTTCAACAAAAAAATTGTTGACACTCATTAAGGAAAAAATGAGCGCATTTATAGGGTGTCAAACTGCAGATTCTTGCAATTGGTCCTATGCAGCCTTTGGAGACCAGAAGACGATGTTTGTGGAAACATAGAGCAGATTTTGTAATGCTGTCCTGATGAGAAGCCTGGATTTGTTATCCAACCAACCCCTCGTACCATGGTCAAAGAGCAGCAAGAAATGAGACACCCGCATCAGCCTGACTGGTAAAATTTCTGCATAGAGCAGGTCAGGGTACCACACAGTACTTCTGCATGGGGACTGGAGGTAGGCGGGGGTCGCTGCACTAACAGAACTTGGCCTGTATGTGCACAGAGTTTGGATGAATGTGTTAAGCAGATTTCCACAAATAGAGCCAGTCCTTCATTAAATCAAGTCTTAAACTCATACATTATGTGTGTGAGTATATGTATATATATATATATATAAAATATGTGTGTGGGTGTGTGTCTGTGGGTGTGGGTGTGTGTGTTATAGGCTCATTTTGTCTGGGCTGCCAGGAGAGCAATGAACAACAATAATCACATCTATAACAGAGGCGGAGTCATCGGGATGAAGATGTGGAGGTTGGCTTTTATTTGCTGCGAAGACCCGAGTTCACTTAATAAGGTCCAGGTAAGACTGGTGTTATTAGAGCAGCCCAGAAACAGAGGTGGCTCAATGTCACTGGGATTTTCGAGGGGCGAAGCCAATCAGGATTTGGCTCTTCCGTTGAACTGCAGGCGGTCATCGGGAGGTTTTTAGTTTCGTGAGATGTTCAGACTGAACATGTCTGAGATCAGACACACTCATCAACCTTTTAGTGAGGATAAACCTGAACTCGTACCTGTGAGCCCTGGTTTCGGGCTGTTTTACAGCTTTCATTCCTCCGACTACCTCCTACTTCAGATGTAAATTTATAGGTTGCGGCTCATTTAATAGTCTTTAAAACTCACCATTGGAAAATAGCACAGTTTTATAACTTTTTTTCATCTCGGTTGAAATGGTTAAATTAAACCAATTTAAGTATGTAAATGTATGGAAAAGATCAATAGTTTTCCTCTAGCTGATCCGCGCTATGAACTCTGTGAGTGAGCTGGAATCTTTGTGTGACATGTACATTTATCAGACCTATTAATCTCTACTTGGACAGCTTCCTTCTATCCTTTACAGGAATTACTGAAATTAAAACCAAATTAAATGATGGCAAAAGAGATCTTAGTAACAAAACCTCAGTGCACTTTTGGTTCCACAGTTCAAATCTAGTTTATTCTCCAACCAATGCACCACCAGCACTGATTTCCCTGACCCCCACTGTAAGAGCCATAGAGCAGAATTGATGTGTGTAAAAATGATGTGCAATTTATGCTTGCAATTTGTATTTGTTTGATGCATGGTACATGTTATTGTGTAATTCATAATTTAAAAATGATTGTTGATGTAAAGTTTTGGATGACGCTCCCTGAAATTGACTTAAGAGAGCATGTGCAGTGCCAGGTCAGGAAGAGGAAGAACTGTCGTTCACCATGGTTCTCAGCTGCCACGGAAACGGACAGAGCGCTGGATGGTGGAAGGAGAACACTCCTTCACAAAGACTATGAGGCAGCGTTATGTTAGCAGGTTATTCCACCATATGCGGGTGGATTGTAGACACATGTGCTATGATACCATCTTCATGTATTGTAAGAGCTTTCACAAAACCCGGCATCAACGCTGAACCGGAACCGGTCGGTGAGTCTGATTCAGATGATTAAGAAGAGGAATTCGGGATGTTGGACATTGAAATAGTGCAGCTGTTTAATTCAGATACAGAAGATGAAAACTTTGATGGTTTTGTGGCGGAAGAATGAATATTTTGTTCAATGAATGTGTCAAAACTCACTGTTTTACTTCTGTTGTCATTTTTTACTGTACGTTTCAGAATGCGCCTAATAATACGGTGCGCCTTATGTATGTTTTAAATACAGAAATAGCACCAAAAAGTTCAACTCCATTGTGCTGGACTTTAAAGAGATACAGTGCCTTGCAAAAGTATTCGGCCCCCTTGAACCTTGCAACCTTTCGCCACATTTCAGGCTTCAAACATAAAGATATCAAATTTTAATTTTTTGTCAAGAAACAACAACAAGTGGGACACAATCGTGAAGTGGAACGAAATTTATTGAATAATTTAAACTTTTTTAACAAATAAAAAACTGAAAAGTGGGGCGTGCAATATTATTCGGCCCCCTTGCGTTAATACTTTGTAGCGCCACCTTTTGCTCCAGTTACAGCTGCAAGTCGCTTGGGGTATGTTTCTATCAGTTTTGCACATCGAGAGACTGAAATTCTTGCCCATTCTTCCTTGCAAAACAGCTCGAGCTCAGTGAGGTTGGATGGAGAGCGTTTGTGAACAGCAGTCTTCAGCTCTTTCCACAGATTCTCGATTGGATTCAGGTCTGGACTTTGACTTGGCCATTCTAACACCTGAATACGTTTATTTGTGAACCATTCCATTGTAGATTTGGCTTTATGTTTTGGATCATTGTCCTGTTGGAAGATAAATCTCCGTCCCAGTCTCAGGTCTTGTGCAGACTCCAACAGGTTTTCTTCCAGAATGGTCCTGTATTTGGCTCCATCCATCTTCCCATCAATTTTAACCATCTTCCCTGTCCCTGCTGAAGAAAAGCAGGCCCAAACCATGATGCTGCCACCACCATGTTTGACAGTGGGGATGGTGTGTTCAGGGTGATGAGCTGTGTTGCTTTTACGCCAAACATATCGTTTTGTCTGAAGATGAGGAGGAGGCTGATATTAAGAACTGTGAAATGGAATTTGATTGTGAACTGTAAATTGTATACAAAAGGAGGAAATTGAAATGGTATTTTATTGTGAAATGTAAATTGAGAGCAAAAGGAAGGGTTGAAATGGAAATTTAGGAAGGGTGTGGTGGAGACTGGGAGAACAGATGGAGTCCATTTGGTTCCTCATAATTTACAAGGAAACAAAGGTTGAAGGAAGACCAGCGTCAAACGACTGAGGGGGGGCATCCTCAGTCATTCAACTTCTTGCGCCAGCCGGAACACCCGCTGTGAAAGCACCAAACTCCTGAGGTGCATACAGTGCACACCTACTGTGTTGGCGTCCTGTGTCCTGTGCATGCAGCAAACACATGCTGTGAAGACGTCTGCACCTCAGAGGCGGGCCTTCAACTATATAAGATCAGAACTGTATACATTGAGTAGAGATCTCTCCGCATGCTTCTGTGTGTGTATCCTGACTGACTGGATTAAAACCATCTCCTACGCAGTAACTTAGATTAATAGTTTTTCTTCTCCAAACGGCTAAAAAATCCGCGACAACTGGTTTGAGCCTAAAATGATAGTAATCAGCAAGTTTACTTAAGAAACTGAAAAATGGATGGAGCAGGAGATTTCAAGCTTACGCCCCACAGACCAAGAAGACGAAGTAGAGGAAGAGATTGGGCCTGAAGATAGTGTATCACAAGTGGGGATAAATTCCAACCAGCCTATAAACAAGAATGGTTCGCGTGCTGTACGTTCAACTGTTATGTCTACTCATTCAGTTTGTGCTCTTGAAGAAGCCAAGCTCTGTGGTTTAGTGGAATGTGTTGTAGTTTTGCAAAAGAAACATGAGCTGGAAATGGAGGAAGCACGTATTAAAGCTGCAAAAGAGAGATTGGAACTAGATGCAGCTTTCGCAGAAAAAAGAGCCCAAGCCAGAATACGAAAACAGTATGAGAAATCAGAGGATGGCATGAACAGCTATGCCTGCTCTCAGCCAGCAGGTGGCGCACGAATAAAGAAGGAAGAAAGAACAAGCCATCTCTCCAAGAACATGCCTACTTTAAGAAGAAACCCATCATACATGCAGCCTTTGGAGACCAGAAGACAATGTTTACAATGCAAGATGCAGGATATCAGGACGCGACAGGAAACGTTGCCAGGCAACGGCATGATGGAAATATGGATGGCCTTCTGCAATTAATGGAAAACCAAAATAAGATTACTGAGATGCTAGTTAAGCAGCAGCGGAATGCTCAGTTTCTGGAAAAAGAGGTTGTAGTGTTCAAAGGCGATCCACTAACCTACAGATCTTTCGTAAGAGCTTTCGAACAAGCTATTGAACAAAAAACGGACAGTGAACAAGACAAGTTGTACTACTTGCAACAATACACTGCAGGAGAACCACAAGAACTTGTACGAAGCTGCGAGCACATGCCATCGCACCGAGGATTCAAACAAGCAAAGCAACTGTTACAGGAATATTATGGAGATGAGTTGGTGATTGTAAGCGCTTATATTGAAAAAGCTTTAAAATGGCCGCCAATCAAGGCTGAAGACGGAAAAGCACTTAAAGCCTATGCTTTAATCCTGACTGGCTGTCCTAATATGATGCAAGCAGTGGAACTGATGGAGGAAATGGATAATCCTACAAATATGAGGATGGTGGTGTCCAAGCTTCCTTATAAGATGAGAAGGTTGGCGCAATGAAGCCTTTAAAATTGAGGAAAGAAGAGGACTCAGAGCAAGGTTTGCTGACCTTGTTTTCATTGATCGGCAGTCTAAAGTAGTAACCGATCCACTTTTTGGTGACCTACAGGGCAAAAACCCATCTACAGCAAGAAAAGGAAAAAAAAAATGAGAAAGTGGTCAAGAGTGTATCAAAAGGAAGTAGCTTTGCAACTAATATGACAACAGAAAAGAAGAGTGCAGCTACAACACTGAAACAAAAAAACCCACCCAAAACAGGAAATGCTTTTGAAACACCATGTTTATTTTGTCAAGGGAATCACACATTGGAATCTTGTAGCAAGATCAAAGATATACCAAAGAAGGAACGTCTTGATGTATTGAAAACAAAGGGACTGTGTTTCGGGTGTTTAAGACAGGGGCATATTAGCCAGAACTGTAAGAAGAAAATAACATGCAAACCGTGGTCACGGAGACACCGAGGCATTCTTCATCAGAATGAGGAGACTAAGAACACCACATCTGTGACCAATCAAGGTAATACTCAGACTGAAGAGATGTCTGTAGCTCCAAGTTCTGCCAAGCAAGAGGTGTGTGGATACACTGGGGCCGGAGAAACAGAATGCTTGTTACCTATAGTAAAAGTTTTCAAAGTTTTCACGCACAGTAACATCCCTGTCCAGAGAGAAAATATTCCCCGTCAGCAACATCTACAGAAGTGGTCTTACCTGAGTGACGTTAATTTACCGCATATCAATGCTAATGTAGGCCTTCTCATTGGAGCCAACAACTCTAAATTAATGGAGCCCTGGCATGTAATTAATAGTCAGGAGGAAGGGCCCAATGCGGTAAAGACGGTTCTTGGCTGGATGGTGTGTGGACCAGTGAAGAATGAAAATACACTTTTCAGAGGTAAAACAGCTCATTACAGTGTTAAGAGTTGCAGTTGAGGTGGAACTGTTACTAATACAGCAGTATAACAAAGATTTTCCGGAGCATCTATATGACGATAAAGAGGAAATGTCTCAGGAGGACAAATTGTTTATGCAGTCAGTGCAAAAGACAACCAAGTTTACAGATGGACATTATTGTGTGGGGCTTCCACTGAGAGACAAGGGTGTGAAAATGGCCAATAACCGCTGTGTGGCCGAACAGTGAGCTGCTGGTCTGAAGAGAAAGCTAATGAAGAACAAAGTTTCTCAAGGACTACAGAAGCTTTATGGATAATATACTGGAAAAAGGTTACGCCATGGAAGTTCCTCAAGATCAGCTTTCCCGTGATGACAACAGGGTTTGGTATGTCCCACACCACGGGGTATACCACCCGAAGAAAAAGAAAATACGTGTGGTCTTTGATTGCAATGCCACTTTTCAGGATGTGGTCAGTGGTCAGTTGCTGCAGGGACCTGATCTCACCAACGCACTCATTGGTGCCTTAATGAGGTTTCGGGAAGAACCGATAGCGATGATGGTGGACATTGAGTCCATGTTTTATCAGGTCAGAGTTCCGGGGACAGACGCAGACCTGTTGCGATTTTTGTGGTGGCCGGATGGTGACCTTAGTGCACCTGTAAAGTAGTATAGGATGGTCATACATCTTTTTGGAGCAACTTCATCCCCTAGTGTTGCTTCTTATGTGCTATGCAGAACGGCAGAAGATAGAAGAGGCACTGCATCCCCAGAAGCCGTGGAAACGGTTCTACGTAATTTTTATGTAGATGACTGTTTGAAATCTGTGGCTACAGAGGAAGAAGCAGTTGCCCTGGTAAAGAGCCTCCGAGACCTGTGTGCTGAGGGAGGGTTTAGCCTCACAAAGTGGGTCAGTAACAGCAGGAGAGTCTTGTCATCCATTCCTGCAGAACTCCGAGCTACTGAGCTGAAAGACCTGGATCTTGCACAGGATGCCTTGCCCACAGAGTGAGCTCTTGGAGTGCAATGGTGTATGGAATATGGTACGTTTACTTACCGAATCAAGTCACAGGACAAACCCAAGACGAGAAGAGGAATTCTGTCGTAAATTCTACTGACAACCCTCTTGGTTTCCTAGTACCACTGATACTCCCCGCCAAGCTTCTTATGAGGGACTAGTGTAAAGAAAAGCTAGGATGGGATGAGGAATTCAGTGACTTACGGACAGAACGATGGTATAAGTGGCTGGAAGAGCTTACCCTCGTCTCAGGCTTCAGCATCAGCAGATGTGTCAAACCCAAGAATTTTGGAACCACAAAGGTGGCCAGGTTGCACCATTTTTCTGATGCGAGCGAGGTTGCATATGGCACAGCATCTTACCTCGTTCTGGAGAATGACCAAGGCAGGATCCGCTGTTCCCTTGTGATGGGGAAGTCTAGAGTTTTGCCGCTAAAACAGATCACTGTTCCAAGGTTAGAGTTGACTGCAGCAGTAGCTGCGTTGAAGGTGGACAGGATGCTGCAGGAGGAAATGCAGATCCCACTCCAGCAGTCAATCTTCTGGACTGACAGCACGACGGTCCTGAAATACACAGACAGCGAGACTGCCCGCTACAAGACCTTCGTGGCAAACAGGATTACACTCATACGAGAGGCCACTAAACCATCGCAGTGGAGGTATGTCAGGACGTCGCAGAACCCGGCTGACAAGGTGACCAGGGGTCTGAAAGCTAAAAGCTTGATGCAAGATAAAGACTGGATAAATGGCCCACAGTTCCTTTTACAGCCAGAAAGTGAATGGCCACAGAGACCAGAAAACATGAATCAGAACTTGCAGAATGATCCAGAGGTTAAAACCATTACACTAACCACCATCACAATTGATGAAAAGTTTGACTGTATGTCCAAATTACTTCAATACTATGACAGTTGGAACCGGTTGAAGAGGGCGGTTGCATGGATTATGGAAGTTAGAAAGTTGTTGATCCACCTGAAAAACAAAAGGAAAGAGTTTGACCAGTGAGACCAGTCAAACAGAAAAGGATCCAGAGAAGCAGAAGGTGATCGTGCAACAGAACATGGAAAGGTACAGAAGTACTATGGAAAAGAGATCTGTTACCTTTAAGCAGCTGATGACAGCAGAGGCGGAAATCATCCGGTACAGCCAAAGTCAATGCTTTCCTGAGGAAATTAGAGCTCTCTGCAGTAATAAGCCTGTCAAGAAAAGCAGCCAGCTGTACAGGCTCGATCCTATGTTGCGAGATGGCTTCCTGAGAATAGGAGGACAGCTGAACAGAGCGGCCATGCCAGCTGACACAAAACATGCTGTGATACTCTCCAAACACTCCAGAGTTGCAATTCTCATACTGAATGAAATTCATGAGAAGATCGGTCACTGTGGACGCAACTACATGGTATCACAGTTAAGACAAAGGTTTTGGATCCCTCAAGCAACCTCAGCCATCAGGAAGCTCATATCTAAATGCACGGTCTGCAGAAGACTTCGAGGACAAGTTGGAGAACAAAAAATGGCACCTCTGCTGGAAGATCGTCTTTTACCAGACAAGCCGCCGTTTACCAACGTTGGAATTGATTACTTCGGCCAATTCGAAGTGAAATGGGGCCGGAGCACTGTCAAAAGGTATGGTGTTATGTTCACCTGCCTCACCATCAGGGCAGTGCATATCGAGGTGGCAGATAGTCTTGACACAAGTGCTTGTATCAATGTCATCCGTCATTTCATAAGTTGAAGAGGACAGATCTCCATAATGCGTTCCGACAATGGCACCAATTTTGTTGGTGCTGAGAAGGAATTGAGAGAAGCTGTAAAAAACCTGGACCAATCAGAGATGGAAAAGGCAATGCAAGAGAGGGGCATCAAATGGATTTTCAATAGTCCAGCTGCCTCACATCAAGGAGGAATATGGGAGCGGCAAATACGCACAGTCCGTAGGATTCTCGGCGCTCTGCTAAAGGAACAGACCCTCACAGATGACAGTCTTTGTGAGGTTGAAAGTATAATAAATGGCCTACCCATATCAAGTGTGTCAGATGATCTACACGACATTGAACCTCTGACTCCCAACCATCTGCTGTTGATGAAGACCCAGCCCAACATGCCACCAGGAATCTTCAACAAGGATGACCTATACGCAAGAAAGCGTTGGAGGCAGGTACAGTATCTTGCGGATCTATTCTGGCGTAGGTGGACTCATGAATACTTACCCCTCCTACAGGAACGCCAGAAGTGGACGAGAAAAAAAAGGAACTTTGAACCTGAAGATGTGGTGCTAGTAGTGGACAGTTCAGCCCCACGAAACACGTGAATCATGGGAAGAATAGTACAAACCTTACCTGATTCCAGAGGAACTGTACGTCGTGTGAAGTTTCAGACAAAAAACAGCACCCTGGAGAGATCTGTGCATATGTTATGCCTTTTGCAAGAAGCCATGTAAACACAATGGACAATATGTAATAGGAGAAAATATTTATTTTAGTTATGAAAGATTATTTCTATTCTGTTAATAGTTTTAATTTGATGGCTCTTAGTTTTGAGTTAAATTGATAATTGTGTAATCTTACAGTTAAACCAATTAGGGGCTGGATATGTAAGAGCCATAGAGCAGAATTGATGTGTGTAAAACTGATTTGCAATTTATGTTTGCAATTTGTATTTGTTTGATGCATGGTACATGTTATTGTGTAATTCATAATTTTAAAATTATTGTTGACGTAAAGTTTTGGATGACCCTCCCTGAAATTGACTTAAGAGAGCATGCGCAGCGCCAGTTCAGGAAGAGGAAGAGCTGCATTAGGTTCGGGAGCACAAAGTTTTCTTACCGCCACGTCCTGTGAGTTTGTAATCTTTTGGAATTCATATAAAGACTTTTAAGAATGAAATTACATCTCAGGTCATGCGAGTGAAGAATTACTGTGTCCTTAAAAATGGTACGTTAAGTGAAGACGGAGTGCCATTACACCCACCATGAGACTCTTATTTGAGGGTCATTTAGCAGAAAAACATAAAAACTTTTCTTACTTAGTTACTCTGCAGATCAAATGTAGAATTCACATTTGTATGGTTCCTCCCTGCAGCTCCAGAGCACCAGGATACTCCAGCATATTCTGTGTGGCATTATGGAAGCGCAGCGCTCTCAGCCAACGCTCGGCATGTCTGGCAACGCTGACAATCTGACAGCAGTTATTCCACATTTTTCTCTCATCAATGGAAGCAATTTCTTCCCAGCCAACTGTCGTGGCGATATAATGAGCACCAGGCGGGGCAGCTGGTCCTCACCTGATGCTGGAGGAAATTGTTTGGATACGATTCAAAAATGTCCCACTCGTTGCAGAAACAAAGGTTCTGGGTTAAAATCCCAGCTCGGGGCCTTTCAGTGGCATTTGAATGCTAATTTTCCTCCCACAGTCCAATGTCATGCCCTGGGCAAAATTAAGCAAATTGCCTTCAGGTGTGTGAGCGAAGGCTGCACGCTGTGTGAAGACAGGCCGTGACTTTTGACCCTGAGCAGGGATCAGCTGTGGTCATCAGGGTAAAAAGGTTTGAGGATGCAATCTTGAATCTTTTTATAAATATTTTCCTAATTTATCAGTTGGCACAAAGAGAGTTAAAGCTCATCAGACCAGTTTAGGGGATTATGGAACACAATAATGTTGCAGCAATGAAATCAGTCTAGTCTGACACTGAGCAAATTAACTTTAGCAACACTTTGATGTGCTGCATGGTGCCACAATACTTTTGTCTGTGTGCAATCTCCGTGTGCAGTCTGAAAAATGCTGTGACCCCCAGCAAGCCCCCCTACTGTGATCTTGTATCGTTGGCTCCTCTTTTCTCTTATCACTGTTGTTGGATCAACACTTGTGCTAAACAAAAGCTGCCTTTGCTGCTCATTTCTGTTACTTTCTGTCAGAGTGTCGGAGCCTGAGATGGTCAGGATGGAAATTCCCTTCTCTCAATGCTAACAACACCATACTGCTAATCAAAAAGAGTGTTTAGCATCACCTCGCTTGATTCCAGCGATGCTTCAAACATAAGCTACGATCGACAGTCGGACCCTCTGTGGTTGAAGCAGCTCTGCTAACAGATCGTATCTCCCTCTCGTCTGAGCCAAAGCAGCCATTCCCTTCTGCAGGCTTGGTGCCAGACAGAAATCGCAAATCACAAAACACGTCTGTTGCTGCTGTGCAACTACAAGCATTGATTTCTGCTCTACTTTATTTCTCTAATCAACATTTATTGGCAGTGTGTGTCTTTTTTAGTCTATCCATGTATTAGGTCAACTGATGTGACTTTATTGGTGCTGAGAACTGTCACTGGGTCACTTTTATTATATACTCCTCAAAATATCAGATGTCTCATTTTGCCTCTGTCCAACCAAAATCAGTTTTTCTTGGAAGTTGAGCATGCTGAATGTCACCTTTGGACAGCGGGACTGAGTGCAGTCGCTTTCAGCCGTGCTATCAGTTTTTCCTTTGTTCAGCAGCTTTATCGGGAGTGCTGATGGCGTGATTGAGATTCGGAGGCCTCACAGGCTTTTCAAAAATCATATTCAGTCACAGTAACAATCTCAGTGCAGATCACAAAACCACAGACAAAGTCTTTTATTTATTTGTGTTCTGAACTCACTGTCCAAATAAAATTTGGTTTCATATTGATTTATTTTCCACCGTAAGCCTCCCTTCTATCTGGACATTGACTCATCTTTTATTTCTCTTATTAACTCTCAGCCCTGTCAATAGTTGCTTGGTTAACAGGTTCTTGCATCACCACAATGCCAATTCTGTTTGAAGAAGATTGTTAATTTAAATAGTCAGATCTGAGCTGTAAAAAAAAAAAATTAAAAAAATTCAAATTGAACTTTTGTTACTGAGTTGATGCCAAAATATACAAAAATGTAACAAAATCAAAAACTTTCAAATTCATTAATTTTACCCTTTAAATAAATATAGATGAATAAATGTGCCATGAACATTCAACTAAAGTGATGTGAGGATGAAAAGAATGTGCTTGTCATTTGTATTGTGTCTCCCTCATGATGGCCGGTGTCTTTCTTTGTAGTTCATCCTTCTTTCCTTCTTTCTCTATACTGTTACCCCAGTTCTCTCTCTCTTCTGCTCTTAGTAGTTGTCAATCAGGGGGAAGTACCAAAAGACATGTCACCATCCTCAATGGGTCACAGGGAGCAGCCACGAGCCACCCGTTGACAGCTGGCTGCTCATTATCCAGAGCTGAATTACATACCCTGCTGTGGAAGAAGTCGGCCCAGAGCTCCAGGTGTGGCTCTACAGATGCCCAGAATGGACGTCAGAGCAGGGCTGGGCAGAGTGTTGGGTGGGGAATTTAGCAAACTGGAAAGACTTAGAGTCCTGGAACATCAATCAGAGGAGGTAAACGACAAACTCTCAGTTCTTTGGCTCAAAACATGGAACAGGAGAGAGGGCCAAACGCAGGCTGGAATCCATTCTGGCTATCATCAATCATAAAGTTTGCAATTCTAATTAGCTCTAATATATTCCAAACAATAAGGACCGATTATTATCTCCAGAAAGAATGAAGTAAATCTAGAATGTGTACATGTCAAAGATGTTGTTAGCGTGATGTTAGCTAGCAGTGCTAGCTGCACCAGCAGCACCTCGGAATCTTCTCTAAAATAAGCAACATATGGTCACACTTGACGAGAACACCAGTTTAATTGTATTCCAGTCATGTTCTCTTTATGCCAGATTTTGATGCAAATAGACAAATCAGATGGGTTTAAACACCCAACATCATACGTTACAGGGGCACTCGATCATTTAGATGACTAAAGCTTAAATAGTAGTTTTGTATGCTTACAGAAGGATTAAATCTGTTAGACAGGAAAAAAATATTTGAACAGACGTCTGAATTCTCAATAAACTGTATTGATTCAGTAGCATGATAGCCATGGACAATTGGACAGTTGGACTGATTGGACAATTTCCAGGCCTCATTTGGATCCAGCAGCAAGTAGGTGAAGACTCCCCCTGTATGATGCTGTATGAGGCTCATGCAGAGTGCTGTTGTCCATCGCTGCTGTTAGGAGGGCATACTGCAATTCTCTGCCTCTACCTTTGATTTCTCCCCCTCTTCCTACTGCAGCCTTGTTTTGACAGCACTTAACATCCTTGTAGCTGAAGAAAAAACATTTCTCTTCTCAGAGGGAAAACAACGTGATCCAGTGAGGCCTGAAGAGAGAAAAGGGGACAGAGATCAGTGGGTGCACCATTAAGAAATAGCCCGTAAACTACATCTGACAATAGCCGAGATTGTACTTGAACCCAATTCATCGGGGTAAAGTGGTCGTTGGAGGAGGTGAGAGGGGGAATTGGTGTTCCTGCATGGAGAAAGAGAAATGGAGTTTAAGCATCCTGCTGCACCACCAAGGAGCTGCGAGACATCAAGATTTTGAGATTAACAAAAGGCTATTTTGTGCTAGTAGAACCTCAAAAGGCTGGTAGGTATTTAAGATATACAGAGCAGCATTTCTGCTGACCTAGCAACAACATTTACATATAGGATTAGATCGGAAGGGTTCCCATGGTTTTAGTGAATCATTTAAAAAATGAGTTCCATCTATATGTTTTCCCTGGAGTCTCCGTGTTTGCCTGAAAGGTGGCGGGAGGCTACTGTGCCTGTGCTGCTGCCGTTCTCCCAAAGCCCACCGGAGCTGGAATATTGACCATCACACAGATTTGCCTTCTCCTCAGTATTTCCCAAGCTGAACAATTTAACCATTTTGAAATCAATTGAAGCCTTCCTCTCATTAACACTGAGCCAGCCATTCCAACATACTGGATTTTCAGGAACATACAGGATTTCCGTGCATGTTCGTGCACAGATCAGACTTTATTCTGCTGCTGCTGCAGCTCTTGTGTGAAATGACCATTTAACATGATGAAGTCTTCTCCACTCAACCCATCAGCACAAACCCCGATCAGTGATCTGAGGCTGATGACCAAGGCATGTTTTTCTCATTGGAATTCACTAACCAGGAAAGTCATTTAATTAGATTTTGAATGGAACAATAATGATGCCTCCCACTATGAGAGGAAATTAGTGTCATGTTGGAAAACAAGGCAGGTTTTAGTTAATCAACATTAGTTAACGGTTAGTTCATGTCCAAGAGATCTTAGTTGTGTACCTGTTGTGTGTGCACCTACATTCATGCCAAAATGTAAACGACTGTGTGTGAACATCAGACATGGAGGTCTGGCAAAGAAATCCCTCTGTTTAAACACCATATCCCTGTCTAAATATCCACTCCATTTCAGCCCGTCCAGTAATCCCCGCTCTCACTCAGCTGCAGCTAATTCAGGGTGCACCAGGGAGGATTCTCTCAACCATCACTGCCATCACTTCCATTCAGCCATCGTGCCATTATTGGCAATATTTTACAACAGCATGTTCATTTCAGCAAGAAGGAGAGCGACTGCAGACAGAAACAGCTTGAATTTCCCAACTAATGATTTAGCATTAAACCAGAAGACGTTCAAATTCATCTGCCAGTTTCAGATACTGGCCGTGCACACAATCGCTACTCACCCTTCGTCCCATTTCCCTTCTCTCTATCTGGCACTCTCTGCTTTCTTGGCAGCCTGTTTCCCACACGACCAGCCCAGTTCTTGGCTGATGCCTTGCTCACTGTCTCACCCATCTGTTTCCATTCATTAGGACAGGATTCGCTCCTCGCCTATTCAGACATCTTTTCACATGGCATTGCACAGTGTAATTAAAGGCAGGAGGGGAGTTGGAGTTGCAGTAACCTCCTCCGACCCCTCAGGTCAGCACGCTGGGACGTGTTGCTCAGGTGCTCAGAAGGGTTTGATGTCATTACATGGTGGACAGTTCCACCTAATGACGGGCTTGGCTTCTGTTGAGCTGCAGTCTGCAGTCAACTGTGTTACGAATTAATGAAGTAAAGAAAATAACCAGAATTGATGGGCCACTTTTTGCCACACTACTTTTCAAAACTGTGTTCCTGAATCGCTTCCATTTTTCATTTCAGTATGATCTTAATCTTCAGTATGATCTTTATGGTCAGCCCATAGGTGATCCATCCATTCGTCAATCCATCCGTCAATCCATCCGTCAATCCATCCGTCAATCCATCTGTCAATCCATCCATCCATCCATCCATCCATCCATCCATCCATCCATCCATCCATCCATCCATCCATCCATCCATCCATCCATCCATCCATCCATCGTCAGTTTGTCCATATTCACATTTCAAGCAAAAGATTGTCACTTCCAAGCCCCGTGATGGACTTCTCACCTATCTCCCCTTTAACCCTGGATGGGTCAATGTCACACACAAAACAGCAGTTTGTTGTTGGGAGTTCATCAGTGCTGACATTCTCCTGGAAACAGTTATATCTATGAATCAACCACACAAATGGTTTTCAGTCATTTGTCTGATGAATAACAAAGTGTAAATTACTGAGATCTTCCTCACTCTTAAATTAGAACTCCTGCAGTTTGGAGCATGCAGTCCGCACAGTTCATCTCTCATAATGCCTATTATAATACAGTATTAGTGCAGTTTTAAGGGGAACATGTTGTACAGTTTGTGAGCAGAGCCAACCTTGTCCCTAAGAAGGACCTTGTGTCAGGAAAAAAACTCTTTATTTTCAATGAGGCTACTTGCATATGAATCATTTTCAGCACCTGGACCCTGCAGACGGAGCAGACATAATAACATGGCATTGATAACGAAGAGAGCTACTGTTGTGTTCAGGGTCATGGTTAGAAAAACATCAGTCATTTCAACCAGCCAATAGGAATGATGACCTTTTTGAGCGAGCAACCTTTTGTCATCGAACAGCAGAAAAACGACTGTTGTGAAGAACAACAATAATTGGTTTTGTGTCCGCTGTCAGCCCCAATTCTCATTTTCATGAATGCTGTCCCCACCCTTGAGTCTTGCACCACCCAGCCACCCACCCCCACTGTAGTCATCTGAACTACTTCCATCCTTCTGCGCCTCATCGCCTCCAGAAAGCAGAGTGAACATTCCACAGTAATTCAGATGTTTTGTACATCTTTGGATATTCATGGACATCTGTTTCTATTCCATCTGATTGAACTTCTGGTGTTTGGTGCATTTATTAATGATGTTTAGCTAAGAGCTTAATTATTATCACTTCAGGGTAGGTTATGATGCAGGTAAAATGCATTAAACTAGGTGAGAAACTAAAATGTTCTCTTAATTTAATGTTTTACTGTACCTCAACCAATCTTAGACATGTTATCCTAACAAGCATGTGCCCTAGAGGGCATGAAACAACCCAAATACCTAATCAAATGACCTCATCTGAATTTTGGAAGACAATAAAAGCAGAAGAGATAAATGA
Source organism: Takifugu flavidus (assembly GCF_003711565.1). Classification (NCBI taxonomy): domain Eukaryota; kingdom Metazoa; phylum Chordata; class Actinopteri; order Tetraodontiformes; family Tetraodontidae; genus Takifugu; species Takifugu flavidus. Next base: position 5,802,194 of record NC_079521.1, read on the forward strand.
AAAGTTTAGGCTGAGACCAAAGGGATGAAAAGAAAAATCCATCAGGCAGGCAGGCAGGCAGGCAGGCAGGCAGGCAGGCAGGCAGGCAGGCAGGCAGGCAGGCAGGCAGGCAGGCAGGCAGGCAGGCAGGCAGGCAGGCAGGCAGAGGTGGAAATGTATTATCATGACCAGGAGCCAATATGACAGCCTGGTGAGAAAGACTCCTGGGGTAGGAGGGCAGCTTGTCACCATGGGAGGACTCACTGACATGATTTCTTCATCAGCAGGAGCCAACGTCCCCTGACACATGGACACATGCTGCAAGTATGCACACATTTTAACACATATGCACACACAGGCACATAAACACACAAACACAGCCATTTAATACTGTCCAACAAAGGTCTGGACCTTGTTGTCAAGGTTACATGCTTATGGACCCCTGAACCCTCCATCTGTCTCGTTGAACCTACGCTTAGCATCTTTGGAGTGTTCTTGACCTTTTTATATTGCAGTTTGATGGAATTTAAATTACAGATGCATACAATAATAACCTATTTGGAAAATCAGCAAGAGAGATACAGTGTGGAGCATCAAGTATAAAAGAGCACCTGAATGCATCATATATTCTGTGGGTGCCTACATAGAATATATGATGTTAATTCAGCCACTGATATTCAATAAAGGAGGTCAAAGTTCATTCTTACACAAAAACAAATTTATCAGGACATGAAGGCAAACAGACGGGTGATTCTTACATCTGGCCCTTAGGGGCCTCCTTTCACCTCTCCAGCTCTAGTGGCTCATATAGAGCCAGGTGTTATTGGTGGCACAGTCATTCCCTAAAGTAAACCATAGTAGCCATGAATTATGCATTCCCACATCAGTAAACAAGACCTTTTTGGACCTATGAAGGGCCACAGAGAAGGTAGATGCTTGACAAGACAGTTTCTCTCAATGCACCAGCATTCCAAATCAAGATCACCCAATATAAAGTATTTAACAGGCCTCTTAATAGCATCAGATACAGATATTTTGGGTTGGGCAAAGTCCACTTGGACTACTAACCTGCTTTGAGAAGAAATGGTGGTTTTTGAGGTAAAAATAGAACAGTGGATGCCAGATCAGACTTATAGAGGAAGAGAAAACAAAAGTAGCTGCAGGTATTAGTCACTGTCATATATACAGAAGCCTCAGAACCCCAACATTAATCACTGTTGCTGCAGACAGCTGTGGACACACTCAGTCTCATATCACCAGGAAACAAAAAAGCTAAACTTTACAAGAATGCATCTCTTCACGTTAGCTACAATTCATGGGGGTAGGAGAGGGTAATGTATTAGGTAATGTATTAGATGTAATATTTTTCAGAACCCTCTGGGACAGTTTAGTTTCATCTGCTTTCCTAAGTTATACTGTATTTGGCACTAATATCGAGTTGTTCCAGCTCTGGGAGGAGAATACAAACATTCAGATGATTAAGGGCATTACCAGGTGGGGTCAAGGTGTATACCGGTATTAAACATTTTTGTGGGTGAAAGGAACAAAATTGACCCATAGGAAAGAGATTAAAGGAGTTTTCAGATTATGTGTAGTTTTAGTTGAGCTCAGAATGTGTTTTCCAAAAATCTTGAAATATTTTCCTCAACTTTTGGTCAGGTTAGCTTCAATTATTAGTAGAGTCTAAAATTAGTTTTGGCTGTTACACCATTACACAGGTTATGCTGAATGGTTGTATGAAATGTAATTTATCTGTGCAACATATTTTTTTCAACTAATTTTGTTTTATAAATGTTTTTAAATAGATTGCTCTATGTTTATAAGACACATTTTGAACACCATAACTTTGGTCATGAAAACATGTCAACATTTCAGCAGTTTTCACACTTGATTTTCTGGAAAAAATACAAACTCTAAAGATCTTAAATCAAATTTCAATCACCTCCTTAGTCCCAGCTCCCTTTAATTCCATGTTGTGTGCCAGAATGACCTTTCAGAATAATGAGATTCTCTGAAGGTAAGTGTGAGATCGAGTCTTCCTCGGAGGCTGCGCTGAGATCGAGTCTGCAGAACTGAACGGGGAGGTGCAGTGCGTTCCCTCCTCTCTCTGAAAGGACCAGAGTCTGATGATTAACACCCACAGTTTGAATAGCAAGTTGTGTCGGCACATAATAATAATGAACTTCAAACTGCTATGTATGCTTTCAAAAAAGGTTACGCAGCTGTGAGAGGAAGACAGGTGGGTGGAGAATGACAACTTGGCTATATTTGACAGAATTCATGTGTAGTGCTCGTCCTATTTAAAAGTCTTGAGTTTTAAAAAATATATACAGGGGAACTAATTAGCTATTTTTACAGCATTGGAGAATATTTTAAGATGTACAAAGTGCATAATTAATATGGCAAGAAACTTAAATGGCTTCCAGGGTGCTCAGCATTAATTGCCTCTGTAAATTAACATATCAGCCCTAACGTTTTCCTAACTTTAAGAGTCAATTTGGATGTTGCTGCAAGGAGGCTACAATTCACAGCACACATGTAATAAAGTTTATGGGGAAAACAGAGAAACAACTTGTCTCTTTGCATCCTGTCTTTGCACCACTGCGTAATTACTGTGGAATTACTTCAGAAGTGGGTCTTAAATGGTTGCTTTAGACAGATCTACTAACAGAATTTAAAGTGTCTTAGCATTTCCTCCTTTCTGTTTTAAAGCTGCTGTGGCAGGTGGGGGGGGGGGGGGGGGGGGGGGGGGGGGGGGGGGGGAGGACAGAGAGGGCCATCAGTGCAGCAATTTAATAAACCAGAATGCACGAATGATGTCCGGTTAATCTACATAAGAACAAGGTCATTGGCTTAAAAATATAGGAATTAATCATCTTAATGGTCGTGGCCGGTGTCAGATGATGTGAAGTCCTGGAATTAAAGAACTCACCCAGACCTTTTATGTTTATTGGATTTTTATTATTTACACACACTTAATATAAACTAATAAAAAAAACCAAATTATATATATATATATATAAAATCTCTTCCTCGCCCTCCTGGGTGGTGCCTCCTTCCTTCAGACTCGGGTCCTCTACCAGAGGCCTGGGAGTCTGAGGCTTCTGTGCAGGATCTTAGCTGTTCCTAGGACTGTGCTCTTCTGGACAGAGATCTCTGGTGTGGTTCCTGGTATCTGTTGGAGCCATCTACTCAGGTTGGGTGTTACTGCCCCTAGTGTCCCAATCACCACTGGGACCACTGTTGCCTTCATCCCCCACATTCTCTCTATCTCCTCCTTCAGCCCTTGGTACTTCTCCAGCTTCTCATGTTCCTGATGTTGCTATCACTCGGGATTGCTACATCTATCACCACCACTGTCTTCCGGTGTTTATCCACCACCACTATGTCAGGCTGGTTGGCCACCACCATCTTGTCAGTCTGGATCTGGAAGTCCCACAGGATCTTGGTCTGCTCGTTCTCCACCACTTTCGGAGGTGTCTCCCACCTGGTCCCTGGGACCTCCAGCCCATACTCAGTGCAGATGTTCCTGTATACTATGCCAGCCACCTGGTTATGCCGTTCCATGTATGCCTTGCCTGCCAGAATCTTGCACCCTGCTGTGATGGGCTGGACTGTCTCAGGGGCATCTCCACACAGTCTGCACCTGGGGTCTTGTCTGGTATGGTAGACCCTGGCCTCTATTGCTCTGGTGCTCAGGGCCTGTTCTTGTGCAGCCATGATTAGTGCCTCTGTGCTGTCTTTCAGTCCGGCCTTTGTCAGCCACTGGTATGTTTTCTCGATATCAGCCACTTCCTCAATTTGTCGGTGGTACATTCCATGCATGGGCTTGTCCTTCCATGATAGCCCCTCAGGTTCCTCCTCCTTGGTGGGCTTTTGTTGCCTGAGGCATTCACTCAGCAGTGGGTCAGTGGGGGCCATCTTCTTGATGTATTCTTGGAGGCTTGTTGTTTCCTCCTGGACAGTAGTTCGGACACTTACTAGTCCTCGGCCCCTTTCCTTTCGCTTTGAGTACAGCTTCAGGACACTGGACTTAGGGTGAAACCCTCCGTGCATGGTGAGGAGCTTCCTTGTCTTGATGTCAGTGGCTTGTATCTCTTCCAGTGGCCAGGGTATTATGGCAGCAGGGTATCTGATTACTGGCAGGGCGTAGGTGTTTATGGCCTGGATCTTGTGCTTACCATTCAGCTGACTTTTCAGGACCTGTCTTAACCTCTGCAGGTATTTGGCTGTGGCTGACCTCCTAGCTGCCTCCTCGTGGTTACCATTTGCCTGTGGGATCCCCAGGTATTTGTAACTGTCCTGCACATCTGTGATGTCCCCTTCAGGTAGTTCAACCCCGTCAGTTGCGATCACCTTTCCCCTTCTACATATCATCCGCCCACATTTGTCTAGCCCGAATGACATCACAATGTCTTTGCTGTAGAACCTAGTGAGGTGAATCAGGGAGTCGATGTCACGCTCGTTCTTGGCATACAGCTTGATGTCGTCCATGTAGAGGAGGTGGCTGACGGTTGTTCCACTTCGGAACTGGTACCCATAGCCACTCTTGGTGATGATCTGGCTGAGGGGGTTTAGGCCTATGCAGAACAGCAGGGGGGACAGAGCTTCTCCTTGATATATGCCACATCTGATGCTCACCTGCGCAATTGGCTTTGAGTTGGCCTCCAGAGTTGTGTTCCACAGCTTCATGGAGTTCTGGATGAACTCTCTTAGTGTCCTGTTGATGTTATACAGCTTTAGGCACTCCAGTATCCATGTGTGCGGCATTGAGTCATAGGCTTTCTTGTAATCAATCCAGGCAGTGCACAGGTTGGTGTGCCGCATCCTACAGTCCTGGGCGATTGCCCTGTCGACCAGTAGCTGGTGCTTGGCACCTCTGGTGTTGTTCCCTATGCCTTTCTGTGCTCTGCTCATGTATTGATCCATGTGCCTGCTGATCTTAGCCGCTATCATTGGGGCTTATATATATAAGCCCCAATGATATATATATATATATATATATAGTATCATACATTACATGTACACACACATGCTTATATCTACACAATATGAGTTTCCATATTTATTATGATGCTAAAATATTAAATAATAAAAATAAGACACTAATGGCAATGGTATCTTTGTATCCTATTCTAGTCAAATATTTCAGCAATTTAAATTAATGATAACATAGAGCTGAAATTTTTCTTATTTTTCTCTTTTGAAATACAGGAAGTTTGTGCATTGATTTTTAGTTCATCACAATGCAATACACTATTCAACAGCAAATAATTCATTGCTTCCTAATGGACGATGTTGAACGTGAGTGCACATAAAACCTGTATATATATATGTTTTTAACCTTTCTTATCAGAGATTAATTAATTCACCATGGCTTTCTTTACTGTAATTATTCTGCACAAGACATTAAGTTATTTAAATGAGTATTATTAAGAATGGATTGAATGCAGCTCAAATTTATTTGACTGGACCCAAAGAGACCTTGCTATGTAGCCACAGCAGTGTGTCAACGTGCCAAGCCACTGTGCCAGCTCTGTGGGTGCAGCTTCCCTGTTGTCAGATGACCAGGTTGGAAATCATTGATCTGAGCAAATCAATAGTCAGCGTGTCCATCTCCTGGCCACACTCTGCGGGTTTCCATCTGTGTTTGTGTGTGTGCGCGTACGTATTTGCCTGTGCATATCCTGCCCGAAGTCATCGCGGTAGCCCATCAGTGCGCACCAGGTGGCCACCATCTGGGTCTTGCCACTTAACACACAGCATGGCTCCTGTGTAGGAAATGTGCTGGATGCAAGAAAGCAGCAGTTTGCATGGTAGTGAGAGAGTGACCATTAAATGCCACATTTGTGGGTGCATATCCTTGGTGACAGCATTGTGTGTACTGGAAGTACTGTAGAAATTACTCATGATCAGAGAGACAAACCTCCACAGATGAAGATCCAACATGGCAGCAGAGGTGTCGGCCTGCACCGAGGATGATTAGGCGATAAAGTGGGAATTTGCAAATTGCTTTTTTAGGACGTCACTAACTTGATGGTTGGCTGCAAAATTATTTGAAGTAGTCAGCTCGTGCGCATTATTTGGGCTAAATATAAATGGGTCTGTCTAATGTTTTAGACTTAAGTTCTTGATTGTCTACAAGGAAATTCAGCTTCAAGGTCTGATAAATCTACATTCATACGCAACAGCGGCTGAACTACATTACCCAGGGTGCATTACGGTATGTGAGACAAAATCAGACAAAACTGTTGTTAGCTGTTTTTTTTACTGTATTTTTACTGTTGCCGCTCAATAACCAATGTGCACTATGGCAGCTGCAGTTGCACAGGTTCCAAAGTGGAAAAATGAAATGTCAAAAATAAATCACATACTCAATCCCCACAAATAAAAGTAAACTGCTCATAGCCCACTGATCGGCAAAGACCAAACACTCTGGTGAAACAGTGACGGTAAGGGCATAAAGTCATGTGTAACCCACAGCTGCAAAATCCACATCTGAGATGATTCTGAATGTTAACAATAAGTCCTATAACTCACCCCTATGTCACAAGTTGGATTTTGGAGGTTTGTGATCTATCTATTTGTGGTCTTCCCGACTGTCCCCTTCAAATGGGTGAAGGATTGTGCAGGTAGAGGATAGAGGTAGGTAGAGGATTGAGCTGAAGATTTCAATTTTCTTTATTCAATGATCAGGAGACTCCACAACAGCAGCAGCAGGTGGCCGAATGCTGTTGCTCTTTATGAATAACTTGCAATTGAGTGGTCAAGTTTTGAAACAGAGTGAGTAGCTGTGTACGAACCTATGTGAGTGCATCATTCCTCCCCGGTTCCTGGGCTCTGCTACCACATAAAGCAGAGATGATAGGGTCATAGGTCATCTCTCCTCCCTGCCTCCTCCAGGTGTCAAAATTGGTCAGGAAGTTAGAGCTCTGCTTGTTGCCACACTGGGACTCATTTATCGGAAAGGCACAGCTGTTTTCCCTGAGAGCTCTTGTTGTACCCCTCCTGTTGCTGGGATTATTTCAATTTTGGTATCTGTCACATGTTCTGATGAATGTTTCAGAGAAGAAAAGGACATTTAAAATCTCGATTAATGAAAGACCATACTAATTCAGCAACATTTTCTACTCAGCAGTTCTCTGATGTTTGTGTTATCAGACCCATTCATCATCACTCTAAATAAAGACAATAAATCAGGGACACTTTGTTCTCCTTTCTAAAATATCCACATTTCATCTTCTCCAATGATGAAAAGGCACAAGCAACAATGCAAAATGGACTTCACTTAGAGGTCAAGTAAACAGTGTGGTGGTTCACCATGACTCTGCTGCATAGATAATGTTCAAGGTCTGTTTTTCTTTGGAGGAGATGCAGCCCTGACAGGAACTGATGTGTGTGACATTGAAAGAAACTCACTCATTTGGCTTTTGTGAAGTCAGTTTGGAGAAAAATAAGAAAAAGTGTTCCGGCATTAAAATGACAGAAGAATTCACTGGTCATGAAGAACCAAAGGAGTAACTGCAGAGCTGAGAGTGTGACGACCACTGAAACAATGCAGATATTGTGAGGTTTAACAATGAGGTGCCAGATGTTAAGTGCTGAATGTAAAGCCTTCCAAAAAGTAAATGCATCAATTTGTTCCTTTCAAACACGATTAAAGAGATTTTCACCTTCATCTCAGCCTGTTCTTATAAAAGCAGCATGACAGAAAAGCACTGACCAGCTCCTACTGATAGTCTGCCACAATGTTTTAAATGGTCAGACTTTTCTGTAAAAACACTATTCCAGCCACACGTAAGCATCAGCCGTACCCACAGACTGTAGGATGACTATGCAAGATGGGAGAGAAACCACATAAATTACCTTATATGTGGGCCTCATCTGCAAGAGCACAGTTAAGAATCATTTTACAAAGATTTAGCTACCATTTATTTTCAGCAATATGCCTACAGCCTGGTTTAATAATTCAATAGTTTGACATATCAGGCATCACATATTTTAAAATTTACAGTGATTTAAAACTTTGAATTTCAGCATTACTAGGGGATGACAAAATCATATTCGGCCATTTGTTTGTGTACTTTTCCCTCCTGACCAATGATGATCATATTTGACCAGAAATGCCTGAGCTGGTTTGAATCTGCAAAAGTATACAGCCATCTGTTGAATGTTCTCAGTCATCCAGGTCAAAGAAAACTCTGGAGTGAAGGCTTCTTCAGGTCTAAAGCGACTGCCGGCAATCTCAGTTATATACACTGTGCTGGTTTACTGAATGCTGTTGTAAGTGGTTGTTACAGTCATCAGGTGTTTTCATCCATGTAACATCACAGTGACCAGGAGGCGCAGCCATATTGGAGGGACTCAGACATCCACACTGTGCTGGATAGATGTCCGAAACCACAGAAAAGTGGTTTACAGTAGAAAATTCCTAATCATTACATTTCACTAACCAGATAAGAAAAGGGCCCGAACTAATTCGGACGTTCAGATTTTTGCCTCGTGGAGGTGCAACAAGCGCTTCCTTTCCCTTTGATGACTGTTGACGTTTTCTTGGCTTTTGGATCAAATTGGCCAATATTTCTCGTCTTATACAATTTATATGAGAAGCAATAATGTTTAAATTCCAATCAATGACGTCAATTTTTTGTGGATTTTCAATGTTTAGTACGGTCAATAACAAAGGGATTTAAGGACATATTGCTCCTTAACATAATCAGATTGTGTTCTGGTTGTTAGGTTTTGGGTTTTTTCTAGGACCCAAAAAGCAGGCAAAACACAGTAGTAAAAAGTCCAAATACTTAGTCTTTAAGCAAAGAGCAATTTGGCAGTCCTCCTGGACCGCGGGGAAGCACTTGTGTCTCCACGCCTCTTGCAGGAAGAAACACACAGGACCACAACAACACACGACCTGGAACCCTGGACCCCAACACTGGTGACGTAAACTCATTGATTAGCCCCCAAAATTCTGATCTCACAGCAGATACTCATCGTGCGAACCAACGGATCTCTTAGGTCAGCCGCTTGGAACATCATGATGGAGGCAGTGAGCTCAGCAGCACGTGATTCATACAGAATGTAGGATTTATTCTTAATCAAATGGAACCTTTCTCTTGACAGATGTTCCTATCATTTAAACCAACTCGCACATTTGCATTAGTAACTAGAGGGATTAAAGCACTAATGCAAATGTGCGAGTTGGTTTAAATGATAGTAACTACAGGGATTAAAGCACCCCTCCTAGGCTACCACCTTATCGTGGTGGAGGGGTTTGTGTGTCCCAATGATCCTAGGAGCTCCGTTGTCTTGGGCTATATGCCCCTGGTAGGGCCACCCATGGCAAACAGGTCCTAGGTGAGGGATCAGACAAAGCGTAGCCAGGACCCCCTAATGAAGATAAATAACATTGGTCTCAAGTTTCCCTTGCCCGGATGCAGGTCACCAGGGCCCCCTCCTGAAGCCAGGCCTGGGGGTGGGGCACGTTGGCGAGCGCCTGGTGGCCGGACCTCTGCCCATCTGGCCGAGCACAGCCTGAAGAGGCAACATGGGACCCCTTCCCGTGGGCTCACCACCTGCAGGAGGGGCCAGGGGGGTCGGGTGCATTGTGTTTTGGGTAGCGGCCGAAGGCAGGGACATTGGCAGTCTGATCCCCAGCTACATAAACTGGCTCTAGGGACATGGAATGTCACCTCTCTGGTGGGAAAGGAGCCTGAGTTGGTGCGCGAGGTTGAGAAGTTCCGACTAGATATAGCTGGCCTCATCGCGACGCACAGCAAGGGCTCTGGAACCAATCTTCTCGAGAGGGGTTGGACTCTTTACCACTCTGGAGATGCTGATGGTGAGAGGCGATGGGCAGGGGTGGCAATTCTCGTTGCTCCCCAGCTCACTGCCTGCATATTAGAGTTTACCCCGGTGGATGAGAGGGTAGCCTCCCTTCGCCTTCGGATGGGGGGACAGATCCTGAATGTTGTTTGGGCCTATGGCCCAAACAGCAGTTCAGCGTATCCACCCTTTTGGAGTGGGGAAGGATGCCGGCTCAAACGTGTTGTGAGGGTCTGCTGGGAAACGGCAGAGTCTCCTGTCAGAAGGAGCTTCAACTCACACCTCAGGAAGAGCTTTGACCATGTCCCGGGGGAGGCGGGGGACATTGAGTCCGAGTGGACCATGTTCGTGCCTTCATTGTTGAGCGGCTGACCGGTGCTGTGGCCACAAGGTGGTTGGTGCCTGTCATGGCAGCAATGCCCTCACCGCTGGTGTCAACCAGCGGGTTTGGGCATTGCCGTCTGCCGTCAAGCTGAAGAAGGAGTCGTATCGGGCCTTACTGGCCTGTGGGACTCCTGAGGCAGCAGATAGGTACCGACAGGCCAAGCGGAGTGCAACTGTTGCCGAGGCAAAGGCCCAGGCATGGGAAGAGTTTGGTGAGGCCATGGAGAACGACTTTCGGACGGCCTCGAAAAGGTTCTGGACCACCATCAGGCATCTGAGGAAGGGGAAGCAGTGCACTGTCAACGCTGTGTATAGTGGTGATGGTGTGCTGCTGACCTCAACTCGGGATGTTGTGGATCGGTCGAAGGAATACTTCGAGGACCTCCTCAATTCCACCAACACGCCTTCCAGTGAGGAAGTAGGGCCTGGGGACCTGGGGATAGGCTCTCATATCTCCGGGGTGTCGTGGTTGACTCGACTCTGCAACATTGTGTGGACAACGGGGGCAGTGCCGCTGGATTGTCAGACGGGGGTAGTAGTCCCTCTTTTTAAGAAGGGGGACCGGAGGGTGTGTTCCAACTATAGGGGGATCACACTCCTCAGCCTCCCTGGTAAGGTCTATTCAGGGGTACTGGAGAGGAGGGTCCGCCGGATAGTCGAACCTCGGATTCAGGAGGAGCAATGTGGTTTTCATCCTGGGCGTGGAACAGTGGACCAGCTCTACACCCTCAGCAGGGTCTAAGAGGGTGCATGGGAGTTTGCCCAACCAGTCCACATGTGTTTTGTGGACTTGGAGAAGGAATTCAACCGTGTCCCTCGGGGGGTCCTGTGGGGGGTCCACCGAGAGTATGAGGTGTCAGGCCCGCTGATACGGGCCGTCCACTCCCTGTACGATCAGTGTCAGAGTTTGGTCCGCATTGCTGGCAGTAAGTCGAACTCGTTTCCGGTGAGGGTTGGTCTCCGCCAGGGCTGCCCTTTGTCACCGATTCTGTTCGTGACTTTTATGGACAGAATTTCTAGGTGCAGTCATGGTGTTGAGGGCGTCCAGTTTGGTGACCTCAGGATCGGGTCTCTGCTTTTTGCAGATGATGTGGTCCTGTTGGCGTCATCGGCCCGTGACCTCCAACTATCACTGGATTGGTTCGCCGCCGCATGTGAAGCGGCTGGGATGAAAATCAGCACCTCCAAAACCGAGGCCATGGTTCTCAACCGGAAAAAGGTGGAGTGCCTTCTCCGTGTCAAGGAGGAGATCCTGCCCCAAGTGGAGGAGTTCAAGTACCTCGGGGTCTTGTTTACGAGTGAGGGAAGAATGGAGCAGGAGATCGGTGGATCGGTGTGGCGTCCGCAGTAATGCGGACTCAGCGGTAGAGGACGGTTGGACGGATGGATGGATTAAAGCAGCTGTCAATCTTAAATGATTATAATTTCTTTGTTGGGAATGATGTCTAACCAACCCTGAAGAACTACAGTCTTGTGTATTATTGGAGGAAAATTAAATATTAATGTTTTATCTATTTTAATTTCTCCTCCCTCTTCGGATAATAGAGTTTTCCTCTGACCCACCAGTTATTTGCTGCTCCTCTCGTTTGAGTCAGGCAGATTATAGTATCAGTTATCAGGCGTTTTAGCTATAGCATAATAATGATGGAAAAGAGACACACATCATCCTTGTTTAATGCTCCAGCAGACACACTTGCTTGTTTCATAAACACAAGAGAGCATCACAGCGTGAAATGAAAAGGAGTCCAGAGTGGTAAATGTTTGGTTTATGTTCCATATTAGCATGCAGAGTGTAATTAAAAATTGAAACAAACTACCTGCATGTGGCCTGTGAAATGGAGTGTGCTGATGAAGCCGCATTAAAGCATTGATTTTTAATTAGCTGTTCCCAGGAGTGACACCAGCTGAATCACGAGTCTGATTAAATATGTTTTTTGATTTTGCTGCTCCTTATTTAGAAGACCACAGTTTCGTTTCCTATTTGAGACAGTTATTATTTGTGTCAGCTTCGAGCTTCTGAAAGGCAATTAGCTGTGTGCTTTAATTTTATTTTCATTTCAAACACTCATTCTGCATTAGCATATTGAATCCTTACAGGTAGTTTATTAAATATACCTAACAGCATAATTACTGCTTGTACTTTAATATGAGTGTTGACCTGTTATTTTAGCATTCTGGTAATTAGGGAGTTATATGAAGCAATGAATTACTGTTGAGCTTTCTGGCCTTTCCATCAACTGAAACCACTTTCTGCATTATTGATATGCATTTACACTTAGAGACACTTTACACTTTTGCTGCTGTTACGCTAGCCTGGTCTAAATGAGATAGGCGACTGTTTCTATTTTATATCGCACTCTGCTCGAATTGATTGACTGTTTAACAAGTATGACTGTTTATCAAGTGCTTTTACAGTTTTATTGACTTTGAATGAGCTGCACTTTAAAACAAACATTTTCTGCCTTTTCATTATTCCCGACACCAAAGGGACTTTGTGTGTGCTGTTTCTGTGCAGTTGAGTTTGACTGAAGCCTCTAAATTGCTGTGGGTGTGTGAGTCTAGAGTGTTTACTCTCAGCAGCAGCATCGTCTGCACCCTGTGAAGGAACGTCAGCTGACAATGAGTACCGGTAGGTTCTATTCAAGTTCCTGTATGAATGGAATGGTTCATTCTGGCCGGGACCTTTAAATCTTCACCAGAGAGTCTCCTACGGTAGGCTCCTCACACTACAATCACATCACATGCACTCTTCATCTGTGAACACGTTTTGCAACAGCTACTGTCCTCTGTACACAATAGTTGGACCAACTCTATCTACCAATTCACTAGAGTCCATTTCTGCTTTAATGCAAAAACAAGCCTGCTTCCATTTCTAAACAATCACACAGAAAAGAGCAACAAAAAAGTCTTCCAGGTCTTCAGATGCTCCTCAGCTGAGACCTTGATGCTACACGCATGTAAGTGAATTTATGGCATCACACACCCAGAGACCGAACTGCATCTATTTGCTAAACTGTTTACGAGCTTTAAATCAGTTCTCTAATCTGAGCTTGCCAGTCACACCGTTACTGAAGCAAAGCGTGAGCTAAACACACACCACGCACAGAGCACATAAACACATGCAACACACAAACACATGTACACACAGAAACAGGCGCAGTCAGCCGGAAAATTGTTTGCTGGTAAAGTTCCTGTGTTGAAGAAGAGGAGAGACAGATCGGTGGAAAGACAGAAAAAGTGAGGCTGATGCCGACAAATCCCCGACAGAGACAGTCTATTATCTCTTCCCTCTCTTGTGCAGTTTTGTTTTCATGTGTCATTATGTCAGTTTTCTGAATGGATTCTGAAAATGCAATATTTATCTTGCAGCAGTTTGATGACGATAACGTGTCTAGCGAGCCATTTATGAAAAAGGCCAGGTGCTTTACTTTTGCACAATTAAACATGAGTCAATTTCAACATAATGTACATGTTCTTATAATAGCTTTAACTTTCTGTTTATGTGTCCCAGTGTGGCAGGGGGTCTAATCATTAGGTTAACATCTTACCTGTGCTGCTATAGGCCAAGGCTGCCGGGGTCCGGAAACATGATCCCCTGACAGGCCTCTGTCACCCCAGTCATGGCTTCCTCTCCTCTCCTCTCCTTTCCTCCTCCTCATCAAGCAGACTAGTTATGCTGATTCTTGTGTAGTTTTTCTGCTTCTCCCCCCCCCCCCTTTCTCTATTCATTTACAGGTATCGTGTAGCTTCAGAGCTGCACGATGACCTCCGGCCCCACTGACCCGCTGTATAAATAGTGTATTTTTGTGTGTGTTTCTGTGCTCTGTGCCCATCCTCTCCTCTCCTCTCCTCCTCCTCTCCTCTCCTCTCCTCTCTCTCCTCTCCTCTCCTCTCCTCTCCTCTCCTCTTCACTCCTCTCTCTTTACCCAGCCGGCCATCAGCAGGAGGGTCCCCCTACATGAGCCTGGTCCTGCTCAAGGTTTCTTCCTGTTAAAGGGGAGTTTTTCCTTGCCACTGTTGCTTGTCTGGGGTTAGGTCCTGGGATTCTGGAAAGCGCCTTAAAACAATTTTGATTGTAAAAGATGCTATATAAATAAAGATTGATTTGATTTGATTTGATTTGCACAGTTTAAGGGTTGTGTTCTTTGAGTTGAGAAGAGACCGCAGATTGTCTTTAAAGATGAGTGTGTAAGTGACTGGTGTCCAGGGTGTCACCCTGGGACTAGGCAGTGAATGTTCTCTTGCTGCTAATGTGACTCATCACAGGGTAAAAACATGGTGGAACCAATAGACGTGAGGGTAGAAAGGGGCTGTTAAAACCATGTCACCCTTTATGTCCTCTCCCAGACTTCCTGCTGCAGTTAACACTGTAGTTTGGAAGGCATGAGGCAGGGTGGTGATTTTGTGTTTTTAATTAAGGCCGTTGGTTATGTCTTCGGTTGATTATAACAGTGTGGCGCAGCACCGTTTGCGATGGAAGAAAGGAACAGCTTCCTCACATTGCTTCTCATTAGACGCACTCCCGGGGCCTCATCAAAGATCTCCCTCCCTCGCTCCCTCCTTTCCGCCACTTGCTTCTCTCCCAGCTTCCATAATGTGCCGTTTTCCCAGTACACTGCTCCCTACAGCTCCAGGACATGCTTAACAAACACACCAGCAAAACACTCCTCCTGATGCTAACTTTTCCTCATTTTGCACACAAAAAGAAAATCGCAGTCACTTTTATCCCCACTCTGAAGATCAGCTTTGCTTCTTTGGTAACAAATGAGGTTTGTCAGTGATGGAAGTTTGTTTAACATGAAAGGAGACCTAAAGTCCCCCTTTCTTAGGATGTTTTTTTCCTTCATATAACTTTTAAAACATAGTTTGTTCACATGATAATTTTGCGTGCTTGCATATTATTTTTATTATTCTTCTTATTATTATTCTTGTTCTTGTTCTTCTTCTTCTTATTATTATTATTATTAGTAGTAGTAGTAGTAGTAGTAGTGAAGCTCATGTAATGTTGTTCCTGGTTTGTTGTGGGTCTATATTTTCCATGTGAGACGCTGCATTAAAGAAGGCAACTGAAGAGATTTAGATCAATAAAGATTTATTGGAACAGGTGCTGCGGTGGTGCTTTTCTGATGATACAGTTTGTGGCAACAGCTTAAACAGGACACTTTGCAGTGGATCAGTGATGCATGAACAGACATGTAAACCTCTAATTCACATTTAGGCCACGTGAAGTTAGCCGAGGCCCCATTGGAGGGTGATCCTGCTAATTCAAGTGACTTCTGCTCAGTGGGGAGGCTCCAAAAAAGTGAGAAGAAAGAAGTGACTTCAGCTCTATAGCATACTGTCCTCGATGGATTGTGTGTGTGTGTGTGTGTGTGTGTGTGTGTGTGTGTGGCGGGGGGGGGGGAGATATGTGTTTGTTGAGTGTCATTAGGAAACAATGGTGCATGTGCAGAACTGCCAGACTAAAGCACTGTAGAATCTGATTCAAATTGAATTGAGCCTTTTTTAAGGTTTAAGAAAACACGTTCATATGAAAAGGAAAATATGTCCACAGGACACAATACTTCCTTAAAAGCGACTCATTGTGTGGTCTGATTGATTCTTGCTTGTGTGGTTGCACCACATCTGAGGAGACGTGACTTTCCTCCACAGGACTCCGTCCTGCAGTGGATCACATCAATAAAATAGCATCAGACCGTCTTGTTCAGTCGTGTCGATCAGTGAAGAGTGTGGCCAGTGTTCCCTCTCTTCTTTTCTATTCTTTGTATTCATCCACGGCAAATTGCTTTGAGACTTACAAAGCTCCTCATGCACAGATCTCACCTGGGAACAGGCCTGAGTTGGAGATCTATGCCTCGTGCTCTTCTAGCTCTAAGTGCGTCGCCATCAGCTCAGCCAATTAAGAGCCTTATTTCCTTGAAGCCCTGCTTCCACCTCCACACACTGGTCACTGGGAATGAAAATGAGCCAGAACTTGTTCTCCTGAAGCCAGAAGGGAATATTAAGGTTGTGGCTTGCGCTTAATCTGGAGTTTCCAGGGTAACAGGAATATGAGAGTATTTTATTTCTTTAGTCACAGATTGATAAATGATGGTGTGTTTTAGATTTGTAAAGGGTTCTCTGATGTCAAACGTGTTGGAGGTCCCCTTAATGTGATTTCACTCTCCTGCTTACCTGTGAATCCAATGACACAGGTTTAAAGCATGTTCACACGTGCAAGTGCAGGAGCCTGTTATATTCAGTCCCACAGGTTCCATCATTTCAAGCGGGTCCCAATAAAACACACAGCGTAGGAAGCTGTTTGAACATGGTTCATGAAGCTGCTCCAAGGTGGAACCACCAGAATAAAGAAAACCAGTAAGAAAATATGTCTCAAATGGAAATAATAATTTCAAAAATGTAAAAGTTTTTTGGCATATGATGTATATTGATATGTTCGAGTCACAGAGTATTTGTTCCATGTTTTAAAATTAGCAAGTATAAGATGGCTGTTAACTGGGTAAAAGAGAGAATATTGGCGTGCACATCTCTTCAGACTCTGCACCCGTATCGATTCATTTCCTCCTCCTCACTTTCCTGTGATATTCATTTGCGCTCTGTAATTATCTAAGCATATCTCCGTCATGATGTGGAAATAAAGGCAATTTAGCTCAGAAGGCAATTTAAGCTCGCTCACAGAGGAGTTATGCTAAAACAACGGATAGCAAGAGGTTAATAGGAACGGAATTAAAAGTGGAATTAGACACTGATGATGTCATGTAGATAGATTCAGAAAATGGAATGATGGATGGAAGAGAGGTGGAGAAATCAAGAAGAGATGGAGGTGAAGAATAAAGCCAAGTATGACAAACTGCCAAACGCCTCACACACACACACACAACACACACACACACACACACTCTTACCTCCTGACATTGAGAGCATGGTGTCCAACTGACTTTCTTTTCATTTTTTGCCTCGTCCATAAGAGTTTTCTCTCACTTTCTCACTCCCTTATTTTCTCATCCTCTCATTTTCTCATCCGCTTGTTTTCTCATCCGCTCATTTTCTTATCCTCGTGGCCGTCAGTGAGGCTTATAGCGGAATCAACCTGTCCCAGCAGGGAATGGTGCATCCAAGCTCTAACCCAGTCTTCATTGACTGTGTATAAGTGAGCAGTGAAAGGTAACTGGCAAATTAAAGGAAATGGAACAGATTAATTTTATTGCAGAAAAGATTTTTACTTTCTCGCTAATAATTATTTGCATTTGTTGTATTATTAGTTTAGATTACTATATATTACATTACTATATGCTGTATAAGGTAGACTGTGTAGTCTATATTTGTATTCTGATCATGTTGTTATAAACTTTATTAGTTCTTTAGAATTGAAATTGTATTGAAATGTATTTAGAAACATGCCATATTTAAATGTGAGCCCCTGGAGGAAGCATAATTAATCAGAAACATCCATCTTTGGGTTGAATGCTGTGTGAGGGTGATGTTTGGTCACCCGCGCTGTTCGTTTACTAGACTCAGATCAACCACACAAACAACAGGAGGCCTTGCAAGGGAGAGCTGACGAGCAGTTCAAGCTTCCTCTCTCAACTCCGTCCGTCTGCTGCTCGCTCTCCTCTTTTATTTGGTTCACACAAGATTTGTATCAAAACAACTTCATGATTCCTTCTCCTCCCACCTCTACGACTTCCTCGTGTCCTTGAACATGATACCTCCCAGTGCTGGGAACATAACAGCTTCAATACTTGAGTCAAACACTCATACATTCTTTTTGATTAAACATTCTAAATCTACTTACTATACTTACTATAGCATTGAAACGATAATAGTAATAACAACAATAATTCTTCTCACATTTCCCTCCTGTTTATCGTTAAATGCGTCTAGATTCTCATTGTCAGTATTACATCATTTCATTTACATCTTGCATCACATTTGTCCATTCTTCTTCTGATTCCTCTTCATCGTTGTCCAGTAGAGATTGTTCTTCCACCTGCAGCAAAGTACTAGTAACAGCTGATCCCACGAGCCGGCCAATGCAACCCCGAACAAGAGGTACTACACAGCAAGCTAGTATGGCTAATACTAGCAGCACTATCCTATCATCATTCCTATCTTGAACAACAGTTCCCTCCACCTTGACAACATTCCTGTAAGCCAGTCTGGTGGGGGACTACCATCATCAATCATAGCTCTCTGTAGTTTAGTTAAATTTCTCAATGCGCTATCTATCAGGTGACCGTCCGCATCATTCTCTGGGATGAACATACAACAGTAATCTCCTACCATTGCACAAACTCCTCCCTGGGGGGCCGTTATGAGATCTAAGGCCATCCTATTCTGCATGGTCATCAGTCTTAGCGCTGTCATTTCTTCCTTGACTCCTGTGAGAGCAACTTTTGTCAAATTAGTAAATACTTTCAACCTGTAATCAACTGTTTCCAATCTCAATATGTTCTTTCCTATTCCTAGCCACGGAAAGAGTGTCATGATCACTTTATTTCCGGTTGGCCAATGCTTAAACTCTCGTGGTACATCTGTGCCCCACACTGAGTCATGTGGTTTGAACTCGTCATTCAAATCTCTCCTGGAACGCAACTGTGGTGCAGATCTAGCATTAGCAGCATAAATTATGACTGTGTGATCCTTGAGATGTACTGGAGCACACACTCCTGACCAGTTTGCTGGTAGGTCTGCATACGCATTGTGTCCACATAACCACCATCCCTTATTCACTAATTGCGTGCCTTTGTCTCCTGGCGCGAAAGCAGGATAGTTACATGTACAGTTATAACCTTCTGGACACCTCTGTGTTGAATGATTCTGTGTCCAAGCTGTGAAAGTAGCATAGCGCCACCATGTATTCAAACTGTAAGTGTGTGAGGACTCTGGATTTTGTTCTAACCACGAATGTTCTAAGTGGCTAACTATGGTGCGTTTAGCGCGCGCGTAGCTCTCATCCTGTCTCAGAGCATCTTTCTGTCCCTGATTACCTCCCTCCTGTCGGAAGTTCCAAAGACCAAAACTCACGAGTCCCGCCGTCACAGCACTCACCACAATTAGGAAGAACAACTTCATTTCCTTTTAGATCTCCTTCACAGGTTCCGACGGGGTTCAGCCGTTGCTGGACCTATACAGGCCGTCAGCCGTTTACGGAGAGTCCGCCACTGCTCCCTCGCCTTCACCTGGAAGAATTTTCTGTTTTTTTACAATGGGAAAGGTGTATCCACGACAGTTTCCCGTCCACTCGAACTGCAGTCTTTGTGGTCAGCTGTACTTGATGAGGACCTTCCCATCTAGGCGTGTTCCACCTCTTCCGCACAAACTTCTTCACCCACACGTAGTCGCCCGGTTGAATGGGTTCCTGGGGGGTGGAATCTGTGGAAGACACAGGACTAGGCAGAACATTTACTGTATTCACACATCGGTTAAGTAACACTTTTTTCAGATAATCTGCTATTGTTTCTTCAACATGTTTTAGCTCATTTGTTGTTGCAAAGTATGGTAGGCAATAAGGCCGCCCATATAATGCTTCAAAGGGTGTGATGCCTGTTTTCTTGTGTGGTGTTATGTGCATCCATAATTTCACCAGGTCGAGACAAAACATCCAGTTCTTTCCTGTCTCGTCCATACATTTCTTCAGTCTGTTCTTAATAGTACCGTTGACTCTTTCAACCAATCCTGCACTCTGAGGGTGGTATGCGCAGTGATTCTTCAAATCAATGTCCAAAGTTACTCCTACAGTTTTCACTATCTCATTTACAAAATGGCTTCCATTGTCGCTCCAGATGACCTTCGGGATGCCAAACCTGGGAATGATTTCTCTACATAAAACTTTTGCTACTGCATCTGCTTTTGCTGTGGGGAAAATTTCTACCCACCTAGTAAATCCATCTAACACTACTAGACAATATTGTTTACCTTCACATGGTGTTAGCTGAATAAAATCTAGAAAAACTGTGTGAAATGGATGATTTGGTAATGGTGTAGTGCCTGCAGGGGCCTTAAGGGCTCCCTGTGGGCTGTGTTTTACACAAATAGCACATTGTGAACAAATTTTTTTTTGAGTAGGTATGAAATCCTATAGTATAATAATGTTCATTAACCATCTGTACCATCCCTCCTGTTGAGACATGGCATGGCCCATGGCTCACTAATGCTGCCCATTTATGCATATTCCGGGGAAGGATTGGCTTGTTTCCTATGGTTAACAGTCCTTTATCATCCAGTTTGGCTCCTCGCTTCTTCCACGTGGCCTTTTCTTTTTCTGGAGCACTTTGTTGCATTTCTTTTAGAATATCATTATCTGCAGGTTCTAAGGTAAATGATTCTTCATTATCAAGAAGTGTGTTGTTATTTGCTGCAGCCTTTGCGGCTCTGTCAGCAAAGGCATTGCCTTGTGAGACTGCGTCTGTGTTGTTAGTGTGTGCAGTGCATTTACATACAGCTATTTTGCGTGGCTGCTGTACTGCTGCCAATAACTTTTTTAACAGTTCTGCATGCATGACCGGTTTGCCGGTCGACGTTTTCATCCCTCTTAAATTCCATTGTTGAGCAAACACAAACAGCGTGGAAAAAGCATATTGACTATCTGTATAAATGGTAACATCTTGTCCTTTGCTTAGTTCACAGGCACGTGTGAGTGCGACGAGTTCTGCAGCTTGAGCAGAATAGGAGGAGGGAAGTGGTTTCGCCTCCACCACCTCGTTGCTGTGACTACTGCATAGGCAGTTCTAGTGCGTCCACAGTCATCCTTTCTCGATGATCCATCCACAAATAGTGTCTGTCCTGTAGTCAACGCGACATCACTGAGATCTGGTCGCGGCAGGACCTTGGTGGAGACCTCATCCAGGCAGTTGTGCTGGTGTCCCTCTTCTGCGGTGGGTAGCAGCGTTGGGGTTTAAGGTCGTACAGCGTCGAATCGTCAGATTCGGCTGAGACAGCAACACTGCCATGCAGGAAAGATGACGTGCGGGCGACAGGAATGCTATCTTACTTTGTAGCAGCAGTATTGACACTGCATGTGGAACTAGCAAAGTTAGCTCATGATATAGCACCACTCCTGCGGAGGCTTTTACTGCCTCAGATGCTGCCACCACTGCTTTAACGCATGGTGGGAGTGCACAAACTACGGAATCTAGCTTGTGGGAGTAATAGGCCACTGGCTGCCTCTTATCTCCGTGTTTTTGCAACAAAACTGAAGTCATAAAATTACCTTTGCAATCTACGACCTGCTCAAAAGGCTTCTGATAGTCTGGCAGCTTTAACACTCCAGCACCTACAAGGGCCTGTTTTGTGTGTGTAAATGCTTCTTCAGCTTCAGGGGTCCAAGTTAACACATCAGTCATTGCTAAGGGATTATCATACACATCAATGCTTGTAAAGGGGCAGTTATTTTCGCATAATCTAAGATCCATGATCTGCAAAAATTCACAAGTCCTAAGAATGACATCATCTGCTTCTTTGTTTTTGGTTTTGGGGCTTCAAGCACTGCTGTTTTCCTCGACTCGAGAATAGCTTTACCATTATGTGTCAAAACATGGCCCAGATAAATCACTTTCTGCTTCACCAGCTGCAGTTTACTTTTGCTTAATCTATGGCCTTGAGCGGCTAGCCAGTGTAGCAATGCTAGCGTGTCTGACCAACAATCTGCCTCTGTTTTTGACGCCATGAGGATGTCATCCACGTAGACGAGGATTTGACTTCCACACGGAGGTTTAAACTTAGCTAACGATGACATCATTACCTGAGAAAAGATTGTGGGACTCTCACAGTAGCCCTGAGGTAACCTTGTCCAGGTGTACCTCCGTCCTTGAAACGTAAATGCAAACCAAAACTGGCTGTCTGGATGTACTGGTACAGAGAAAAATGCATTGGATACATCGATCACCGTGTACCACTGATGTTCAGGGTTTAAGTCATTCAGCAGAGTGTATGGATCTGCAACTAAGGGAGACCTGGGGACCACTGCAGCATTTACAGCTTGCAGGTCCTGCACCATCCGCCAGCCGGTAGATGGTGGTGACTTCCTTACTGGAAATAGGGGTGTATTTACAGGAGACTCAGGACACTCTCTGATGACTCCTGCTTTAAGCAGTGAGTTAAATATCGGAACAATACCCTCCTGTGCGTCAGTCTTAAGGGGATATTGTCTCTGAAATGGTCTATAATCTGATTTAGGGATTATTTTTACAGGTTCTGCTCCTTTTATAAGACCTACATCTGCAGGTCCTTCCGACCATAATTCAGGGGGAAGCTCTTTCAGCTTCTCCTCTTCCTCCTGCGTGAGGAAGATGTTTTCTTCTCATGAACTCTGGTCTGTGAGGTGCGTTGCTGGATGTGTCAGCAACCATGTTTTAAGGGGAATGCGCCACACCTGGAACTGATCATTAAAATCAACCTCACCCTTAGGCCTATAGGGCAGGCTGCTCCAGTGTTTTACGTCACATCCCAAGTCTTGCCATCTTTTCTTAAGCGGTTTAGCAATAGAAACATGTGGTACAGAACCTGACACTTTGAATAGCGCTGCTGCTTCGGCGGAAAGGCTTCCTGCCGTGCAGACAGCTGTCTGACCACACACATATAGGTGCATAATTACAATCATTTGTGGATCTTTGAGTTTAGCAAACTTCTCTGCATAGCTTGATGTGCCGTGTGGGTCTGATTTACAGAATCCACCAGTGCGCTCCACGTGCATGGTTACATGCAGGTCAGCTTGATTGTGGAGCTGGGCTTCAGGCTGTAAGTATGACAGAGCTTTACCATATATCATAGTGATTGGGTCAGAAAATGGAGGGGGCTGCTTTTCAGGAATGTCAAGTGACCAAAATTTACTGCACATCTCTCCTTCTCTTACCCACAGATTAACCATTCTATCTACAGACCACATCCCTTCGGCTGTGGTACGAATCATCAACTGAAGCTGAGAGATAAGATCTCTTCCTAACAGATTTACGGGACATGTGGTGGAGATCACGAAAGGGGCTTTAAGTGTGATTCCACTTACAGGGTCACAAACATCTACAGGAACTGACATTCTTTCTTTAGTTATGAGACCATTTGCTGATCTCACAAAAATCTGTGTAGAAGTTGGTGCCAGGGCTATTGGATCTCTAATTACTGATTTACCTGCACCCGTATCTACTAAGAATGTTAAAGAATTACCTAACACAGTCAGTTGTATTTCTGGTTTGCCTTCAGCAAACAGGAAGATGGTTTCTAAGTCTAAAACATCTTCTAAGTCATCTTTTTCAAATTGGTCAAATTTTGTGCCCTGATTTGTTTTAATTTTTGTGACATCTTTTTCCGGTTCTAGTCATAGCTGAGGTGGATTAGAACCTTGCTGCTGTCCTCTATTGTATCTCTGGTCACGTTGTTTCTTTCTGCAATCACGTTCCCAGTGTCCATAATTTTTACAATAATGACACCGATCATTTTCACGGGAATTGCCTCCTCCTCCCCTTCCGCCTCGGCCTCGCCCACGCCCTCGGCCTCGGCTTGGGAGAGGGTTGGCATTGAAAAACATGCCTGTTGATTGGTTCTTACTTTTTTGGCATTGTCTTTCAGCATGCATAGCATGTTGTTCATAGCGGTTTAGGTTACTAGTTCCAAAATCAACTAATTGTCTCTCTACCCATGATTTTATCTCTGATTTTGATCCCCCATGTATAGCTTGCTTTAACTGCTGTTGGTAGGGACCTTCTGGTTCTTCCGCATACGGAATTCCACTATTTTTTCGGAACACATCTTTCATTCTCATGCTATAGTCTTCAAAACTTTCGTCAGTCTTTTGTCTCGTGGCCGTAATGGCGCTGTAGTCAGCTCGTCTGGTAAAAGTAGTTCGCATGCGCTCGTACAGTCTGTCAAGTCTGTCATTTAGTTCTTGGCTGCCAGGCTGCCATGGTTGTTGAGTGGCTGGATCCACTGGGACCCAATCTCCTCTAACAGTGCCCCATTTCTTGCCATTAACGCACATGAGGACTTGCTGGGTTTCAGTACCATTAGTATGGTAACTTCTTTTAATTTTGTAATATTGCCTGGCCTGTCTAAGTTACCATCCCAATCGAACTTAGTCATCCACAGCTGAACATATGAGCATGAACCTGGATATTTGTCTTCCATGTGTTTACATGATGCTGGGATTTCGAATTCAGCACCTTTTGTGGAATGTTGGTTGCCCATGTTTGCACTTTATTTATCAGTTTTTATGTACTTGAGTGGAGATGCCTGATCTCCCGACTGAACAACCCTCAATCCATACAGGATATCTAGTTCAGTCCCTCCGCCGTGGCCTTATAACCCCTCTTTTTTAATCAGGAGAGTATACACCAAGCTTCTACCTCCGAGGAGGCGGGTGTATCTTGCCTCTGCTTCTCTCCTGATGGCCAGGCAGGCAATACCGCGGTATTTTCTGTGTAGCGCTTTTTGTGTCTTATACTCACTCCGTTGCCTCTATGGTTTCTCTCTGAGTTGTTTTAGTGCCTTCTTCCCGTCACTGGAGATGGTCGCCCTGGGAGGACGAAGACCGGCCTTCCGTCAACTCGTGATGAAAGGTCTTTCACTTCGGACGTCCTTTTGACTCCGGCTGCGCAGACTTCGGCGTTCGGTCGTCCCACGGCGCTCCTCTCCAGGTCTTGGGATCCGGCTCGAAGGACCAATTTTTGTGAGGGTGATGTTTGGTCACCCGCGCTGTTCGTTTACTAGACTCAGATCAACCACACAAACAACAGGAGGCCTTGCAAGGGAGAGCTGACGAGCAGTTCAAGCTTCCTCTCTCAACTCCGTCCGTCTGCTGCTCGCTCTCCTCTTTTATTTGGTTCACACAAGATTTGTATCAAAACAACTTCATGATTCCTTCTCCTCCCACCTCTACGACTTCCTCGTGTCCTTGAACATGATACCTCCCAGTGCTGGGAACATAACAGCTTCAATACTTGAGTCAAACACTCATACATTCTTTTTGATTAAACATTCTAAATCTACTTACTATACTTACTATAGCATTGAAACGATAATAGTAATAACAACAATAATTCTTCTCACAGCTGCCTTCCTTCTGACTGTTCTCCTCGTCTCTGTTGTGGATCTGTGGCTTCTCTGGATTCCTCCCACACACAAAATGATGCATGAAATGAAGGCAGCAGCAAGAGAAGCTCTTCATACTGAGGTGAAATATTACTGCATAACAATGTGTGTGTGTGTGTGTGCGCGCGCGTGCAAGTGCCAGGATCTACAATGCCAGCTAGGATCCAAGGTGCAGGGTTGTCAGAAGTGGGATCCTGGGTATGTCCGTCGGGACCCGACCGAGGGGCTGGTCACCTGAATCCACCAAAGGCAATTCATCCTCAAACCCCGCAATCTTAAGGAGGAGGACCAGGGCGGTCCTGATCGACGGTCACAGGATTCCTCGCATTCCACGGCTGAATTTAATTGGTAAGACGTATTTATCCTAATATTTGGAACGAATTACTGCGTAGGAGAGACGCTAACCTTACTCTACTAACCAGCGACTGCCGCTAAACAGCTTAAATAAACACGAAATCCTGTGAGCCCTTTGAGACAACACCAGGTTACAAATATAAGTAAACATCAAAGGAATTCCTTTGAATTTATTAAAATAAGACCAGGTTACGAAACAAATTTCTGTGAGATCATTGAGGCAAGACCAGGTAACAAAACGAAAATCCTATGAGCTAGAAAATGCAAGACCAGGTATCAAAACGAAGATCCTGTGTAAATCCTGTGAGCTAGAAAGGCAAGACCAGGTATCAAAACGAAAATCCTGTGTAAATCATGTGAGCTAGAAAGACAAGACCAGGTTACAAAACGAATTAAACACCAAAGTAATCCCTGTGAATTCATTGAAATAAGACCAGGTTGCAATAAAACAAGATCAGGTTACCATGGGAACCTTGCAGACCGACTGTCTCCAGTAATGGACATAATAACTAAAAAGTACAGGCCGGAAAGTTGTGCATATGTAAGGTTGTGGTGTGAACAGTATGGGTTTTCCGAGGGAGGATCGTTAAGTGTGCGACAATTGTCCGCCCTGAGGGACAATTTAAATAAGAAAAGAATGAGATGATGAGCAGAAAGAAACTATCAGCAAAAGAATTACACGCGAAGATAGTTCATGATAGAAACCTCCCCCTTCCCCTTCTTCTCCCCTTTTCCGTCTCCGCAGGACAGCTGGAAATCCGACAATGGGCCATCCGCCTCTCTCGAAACTACCTACCCGCCGCCTTATCAACCACCACCACCCAGCCTGACTGCCCCCTCGTGGCCTCCTACACCACAACGGACCTCAAGCTCGCCTCTTCTGCCTCTACCAGGTGACCTTCACCCAACAAGAAGGACTCCACCCAACAACCTCAGGGGCGGCCTGTGGGGTGAGCCTAAGAACATCATTCTTCCCTATGGCCACCAGGGGGACGAGAGAACGGGACAACAGGCCCCTGGTACCCGCCTTTACCATGCCAATGGTTCAAGTGTGAGGCCCTCAGGGCAACCCAATGTATGTGTACAGAAGCAGACATCGTGGAAGCTGCGAAACACCTCCCTCGTCTGGAGAAAGGAGGAGCTACAATGGCAAAAGCTCTGACTGACTTCTTTCGAGACTATGTCCCGACATGTCGCGAAATGGCCAGAATAATGATGAAGGTCTGCTCACCCACACAGTTCGCGGCTGTAAAAAGCATCTTCAGTGGCCACTGGCAGCCTGCAACAATCAACTGGGCGTCAGCTGGAGCAGGTGATGACCCTCGTGACACAGCCTACAGGGACTTCACCACCCGCCTGATCACCAAGGTAACCGAAGACTTTAAAACACAATGTGATCTCTCCAAGGTTTCTGTGTGTGTTCAGGCAAAGGATGAGGGACCACGGGACTATGTCCAGCGTCTCATGATAGCGTTCGACGACCACAGCGGCATGACCAAGCCTGACCCTTATCCAGGCCCAGAAGTCACCCCGTATGAAACCCTCCTGAAACAACAATTCCTTCAATTCCTGCTGACACGCGACTCTCCATGGTGGTAAAGCACGCTGATCACCAATACAAACAACAGCAGGAAAGAAAGACCACTACAGAGGAAGAGGACAAGCATACAAAGAGAGCCCTGCAGCAGAAACAATTGGCTCTCCTTAAGTATCCTCCACCAGATGGCGCCAGACGACACGACAGAGGAGGCCCTCCACATGCCCCATCTCGAGGCCCACCACAGACACAACAGCAACCACCGAACCAGGGGCAGAAAGAATCAGACACCTGCTACTACTGTGGTTGGAATGGACACTGGTCCATGGACACTGGAGGAGAGGAAGAAGGCATGGCAGAGGGTACCCGCAGGGCAGAGGACGGGGACACTCCCATGCGCTGCGCTGTGTCTCTCAACTTGTCTGTGTGTGTCTGTCAACTTGTCTGTGTGTGTGTCTGCAACTGTTTGATGTTCAAACGCTGCAATGTCTTGAATCCAGCCACCCTCCTCCCCACCCTGGAGAAGGGCAACCCTCATGATTGCGTGGCAGAACTCTTGGTGTCTTGTTCCCCACGTCTTGACCTCATGGATCAACCTCTTATCAATCCTGATCTTGTTCTCTTTGTCGATGGGTCAGCATCCCAGGATCCGGACACGGGCCGGTGCAAAGCCGGTTACGCAGTCTGTGACTTCCGCGGCATTGTTGAATCTGCATCATTACCATCCAACTACTCAGCCCGAGCCGCTGAATTGGTGGCCCTTACCAGAGCTTGCGACCTCGCAGCCAACCAGTTGGTTACCATCTACACCAATTCTAGGCGTAGTTCATGACTTTGGAGCATTGTGGAAGCACAGGGGTTTCCTCAAGTCTGACGGCGCTCCTATCTTGAATCATCGGCTAGTTCTTTTGGACACTGTCCTTCTCCCCTCACAGGTTGCGATCTGTAAATGCACCGCTCACACTAATCTCTCTGACCCTGTATCTGGAAGAATCTCACTAAATCTCTTACAGAAATCCAGGCACAAGTGATAGAAGCACTGCCGTCTCCAGTGGACCGACAGCTCCATCAGTTACAACCAGGGGACTACGTGGTGATCAAGGACTTCCGGGGGACTAGGTGGAACCAGAAAAGGTGGCAAGGTCCATTCCAAGTCCTGCTGGTGACTCAGACCACGGTGAAAGTAGCCGAGAGAGCAAGGTGGATCCACGCGTCCCACTGCAAGAAGGTGCCAGAACCGAAGGAGCCGGTCAGTAGGGAGTGAAACTAGCATCCCTGCTGCTCCAAGTGGCAAGCCACCAACAAAAGAACGAGATGAGCCTCCAAGGAAAGCCTTTGCATCCCAGACGACGGACTGACCTGATCCTGAGGAAATTCCTGTGTGTCCTGGGTGTGATATCAATCGCAGCAGTACTACTCATCTTCTCCCTAGTACCACACAAGAAACCAGACTTTACAATTCATCCGAACGTGAACTGGAAGTAGGTTATAAAGATGGACTAAGTTGCTGATGTATATCAAGTATACTGTAAAAATCAGGTTGATCCAAGTAGGATAAAAAGGGGGAAATTGAGATGGAATTTGAGTGTGAAATGTAAATTGAGTGCAAAATTCCTGTGTAGTTTTTCGGCCCCCCCTTCCCCCCATTCATTTAAAGGTATCGCCGCCTTTGGAGCTGCATGATGACCTCCGGCCCCGCTGACCCGTTTGTGTGTGTTTCTGTGCTCTGTGCCTCTCCTCTCCAAGTCCTCTCCTCTCCTCTCTCTCCTCTCCTCTCCCCCTCCCTCTCCCCCTCCCCCTCCCTCTCCCCCTCCCCCTCCCCTCTCCTTCTCCCTCCCCTCCCCTCCCCTCCCCTCCCCTCTCCTCTCCTCCTCTCCTCTCCTCTCCTCTCCCCCTCCCTCTCCCCCTCCCTCTCCCCCTCCCCCTCCCCTCTCCTTCTCCCTCCCCTCCCCTCCCCTCCCCTCTCCTCTCCTCTCCTCTCCTCTCCTCTCCTCTCCTCTCCTCTCCTCTCTCTTTACCCAGCCGGCCATCAGCAGGAGGGTCCCCCTACATGAGCCTGGTCCTGCTCAAGGTTTCTTCCTGTTAAAGGGGAGTTTTTCCTTGCCACTGTTGCTTGTCTGGGGTTAGGCCCTGGGATTCTGGAAAGTGCCTTGAAACAATTTTGATTGTATAAGACGCTATATAAATAAAGATTGATTTGATTTGATTTGATTTACATTTGGAATATTGAAATAAAGGAGTGGAAGCAGTGCTCTTCATTAGCTGGTCCTTAGCATGCAGTGCGGGTGTTTGTGGGCCCTCTGCAGGATTTCTGCTCCTCTTTTATGCATTCATCCCTCTTGTTTATGTTGCTGTTGTTTGTTCACAGGCTTTGTCTTTTGTATTAGCAGAACAAATTTAATCAGAGCTAAAGGAATACAAATCAGTGCTCAACCACCAAACGCTATTTGGTCTCCTAATAAAGAACTGGGGGAGAGGATGGAGAGACTCATGAATGTGTTTTCAAGAGCTGAGGAGAAATGTAGAGGAATTTGAACCTCTTAACTAAATGATCCCAATTGTGGCACCGCAGGAAGGTTGAGTTGAACTGGAGGGAAGAGCAGGACAGTTTCATGTTCAGAGGAAGATATGACAAACACAGCTTATCTTTAAATACGGATATGAAATACATCTATGGTGAACCACATCAGTCTGACACTTGTTAGGCACATTTAACGAAGATCATATCGGCTTGTTCCATTTGCCCTTTCTGAAGGTATATTTTTATTCCTCACTGAATGTGCTGCTCTTCTCCTCCTCCCCCTCACAACAGGCGCACACCTTGACCCCAGCCCCCTCCCTTGCTTTCCCAGAAGTACGCTTTGTTTCTCACTGTTAATTGGCACAATCTTCCCTGTGTTTCATGTGTCCATCAATAAATTATTTAATGTCTGAGAGGTTAAAGGAGCTGTACAACTGGGAAAGTGTAGCACACAACACCAGTAATAAACATGAAAGACGTTGGGTTTTTTTTAACTTCAGAAGGCCAATATTTTACAATTTTCACATGAAAATGATCGGTAGCTAAAGCTTTAGAATAATGGGCAGCAACCTCAAGGCCACAATGCCTATACTGGAATTCTTCTTCTTCAGATCCAGATGCCAATCTTCAGATTGCTACCAAGGCCTGAAAAAAATGAGACGTTTGCCAACCTGCCTGCAGGTTTGTGGCAAACACAATTCCAGAAATTCTGGTACATTCCAGGTGCCGGTATAAAAAGATGTTCTAAAAAGTGTTAGAGGGTTGAAGATGGCAACCATTTTGTTAAATTTCATTTGTCATTTTGGTAAGAGCACTGGTTCCAGAACTTTTCTATGCCAAGGCCCCCAAACAGCATTAGCTTCTGTCCAGGATCAGAATCAGAATCAGAGTACTTTATTGATCCCTTTAGGGGGTGTCCATTAGGGAAATTAGCATCTCCCCAAAGAAACGTACAGCACTGTTTAAAATATTAAAAATAATAAAAATAAAAATAGAATAAAATAAAATAAAATAAGAAATAAAATAGAATAAATTAAAAATAGAATATAAATATAAAATATAAAACTATAGAAATGTAAATAAATGAACTGAATGAATGAATGAATGGATGTCCCAGTATTATGTTATTGCAGTGTTGTTCCAGTCCTTCTGTTGGCCCTCCTCCCCACCAGTGAGGAGTTGAACAGTCTGATGGCTCGGGGGATGAATGAGTTCCCCAGTCTGTTTGTCATGGAGCAGGGCAGAGAACATGGTACTGATGGAGTGTTACTACGGGAGTAACCCCAGCGAGAGAGGGTGCATGCAGAGGATGTGGGCGAGATGGGTACTTCGAAACCCCACATCCTCACTGACTAAGAAGCGGCTCTTAGCTCAGTGTTCGAATATCCGCAATAAGAAGCTGCTATCACAGCTAGAGATTGATAAGTCACGCCG
Organism: Takifugu flavidus; assembly: GCF_003711565.1. Lineage (NCBI taxonomy): Eukaryota > Metazoa > Chordata > Actinopteri > Tetraodontiformes > Tetraodontidae > Takifugu > Takifugu flavidus. The sequence goes on from NC_079521.1 coordinate 5,833,306, forward strand.
GTGTGCCTCACCCACGGTACAAATATGCTACGGCAAGGGGGAGCCAGGACGCCAGGTCAGTTCATCATCACCCCACAATATCGAGATTGGGTACACAGCCCCAATGACAGACGGAATCGGGACAAGGGCAGCTGACCTGAGAGAGAGAATCATGGAGTCCTGGGGGAACCCAACTACCTCCCTGCCAAGGCTAACACACAAAGTACCAGACGAATCTCTACTGGAAGACTTGAACATGGCGCTGTCAACCATCCCTACCACTACCATCACTGAGACCAATCAGCTGATGTATGCAGCGGCAACGGTAATCCTACAGATGCTTGGCTATAAGATGAAGAGCATGAATAGCCATAAGGAGCAAATGGCCCCATGGAGGAGAAGGCTAGAGGCAAAAATCTTGGCAACACGGAGAGAAGTCAGCCTCCTAACAGAGCTGAGTAGAGGCGTGAATCTAAGGACAGAGCGGCCCAAGAAGTACAACAAACTGCCCATACCTGAGGCATTGGATACTGCTAAGCAAAGGCTCACAGCCCTGGCTACCCGACTAAAGCGGTACACAAGAGAAGTAGAGGAAAGGAGAATAAACAGGGTGTTCTCCACTAACCCAGCAAAGGTCTACTCTCAATGGCAGGGCAACAAGATGACAACATACCCCCCCAGGGCTGAGACGGAACAATAGTGGAAGAGTATCTGGGAGAAAGAGGCAACGCATAACACTACTGCCCGATGGCTGCAAGACCTACAAGCTGAGCACAGCCAACTCCCAGAACAAGACCCAGTAGTCATCACCTTAGCAGACATCCAAACAAGAGTGTCCAAAATGAAGAGCTGGACAGCACCAGGGCCCGATAAGATCCACGCCTACTGGCTTAAGAAGCTGACTGCACTCCATGAACGCCTGGCAGCACAAATGAACCAGCTGCTAACATCAGGGGACCACCCAGAGTGGCTAACCCAAGGCCGGACAGTCCTCATAATGAAGGACCCCCAGAAGGGCACAATACCGTCCAACTACCGGCCCATAACCTGCCTCAGCACCACAAGGAAGCTTCTATCAGGCATCATAGCGGCTAAGATCAGCAGGCTGTTAAGTCCTCTGAATTTTGTGTTAAGTCCTTTACATTTTTGTGTTATTTATCATTATTATAAAGGTTTAAATAGGCTATTTAAAGATTTAGTCATCTTTCATTTGTTTTGAAGTTGAGCATTTTAGTGTGAAAGGGGGGTGGTGACTTCCGGGTTTACGGTTACTCTCAAGCCGTTAAATTTGCTTTGGAGCTATACAGGACCACACTGCCCATTGGTAAGCTAATGTTAAGTTAGTTAATAGTATAATAGTATAATTTGTACATGTAAAAGATGATAACTGTTTGCTGTGATATTTACAGAATGTTTGTTCTAGTAAGCTAGTAAGTTTAGTAAGTTTGTTCTGCTAGAAGCTGATCGCTAATTAGCGTTTACGCTAATTCGCGCTAGCGCGATAAGCTAACTTAGTTAGCATCTCAGGCTACCTTTAGCCAGCTTTCTTCTGCATGTAAAATGTTAACTTTTTACTGGTAAATACTGTCTTGTGCTGTATAATTTAGTGATTTTGATCCAGTGTAATTCATTTAGACTATATGTGCAGCTAAATGATTACTGTCTAGTGACAATTTTACATAACTTTTCATTTTGGATTAATTTCACGTTTATGACCTGTGGTCACAGTGATTAAAAATAAAAGAACATCATAAATAACCACGAGTTATTACTTCCGTGTGCTTCCTGTGGGCCTTTTCGGAGGGCCAAGACTCAAAAGTCCGAACACAGGCACATGGATCAATACATGAGCAGAGCACAGAAAGGCATAGGGAACAACACCAGAGGTGCCAAGCACCAGCTACTGGTCAACAGGGCAATCGCCCAGGACTGTAGGATGCGGCACACCAACCTGTGCACTGCCTGGATTGATTACAAGAAAGCCTATGACTCAATGCCGCACACATGGATACTGGAGTGCCTAAAGCTGTATAACATCAACAAGACACTAAGAGAGTTCATCCAGAACTCCATGAAGCTGTGGAACACGACTCTGGAGGCCAACTCAAAGCCAATTGCGCAGGTGAGCATCAGATGTGGCATATATCAAGGAGAAGCTCTGTCCCCCCTGCTGTTCTGCATAGGCCTAAACCCCCTCAGCCAGATCATCACCAAGAGTGGCTATGGGTACCAGTTCCAATGTGGAACAACCGTCAGCCACCTCCTCTACATGGACGACATCAAGCTGTATGCCAAGAACGAGCGTGACATCGACTCCCTGATTCACCTCACTAGGTTCTACAGCAAAGACATCGGGATGTCATTCGGGCTAGACAAATGTGGGCGGATGATATGTAGAAGGGGAAAGGTGATCGCAACTGACGGGGTTGAACTACCTGAAGGGGACATCACAGATGTGCAGGACAGTTACAAATACCTGGGGATCCCACAGGCAAATGGTAACCACGAGGAGGCAGCTAGGAGGTCAGCCACAGCCAAATACCTGCAGAGGTTAAGACAGGTCCTGAAAAGTCAGCTGAATGGTAAGCACAAGATCCAGGCCATAAACACCTATGCCCTGCCAGTAATCAGATACCCTGCTGGCATAATACCCTGGCCACTGGAAGAGATACAAGCCACTGACATCAAGACAAGGAAGCTCCTCACCATGCACGGAGGGTTTCACCCTAAGTCCAGTGTCCTGAGGCTGTACACAAAGCGAAAGGAAAGGAGCCGAGGACTAGTAAGTGTCCGAACTACTGTCCAAGAGGAAACAACAAGCTTTCAAGAATACATCAAGAAGATGGCCCCCACTGACCCACTGCTGAGTGAATGCCTCAGGCAACAAAAGCCCACCAAGGAGGAGGAACCTGAGGGGCTATCATGGAAGGACAAGCCCATGCATGGAATGTACCACCGGCAAATTGAGGAAGTGGCTGATATCGAGAAAACATACCAGTGGCTGACAAAGGCCGGGCTGAAAGACAGCACAGAGGCACTAATCATGGCTGCACAAGAACAGGCCCTGAGCACCAGAGCAATAGAGGCCAGGGTCTACCATACCAGACAAGACCCCAGGTGCAGACTGTGTGGAGATGCCCCTGAGACAGTCCAGCACATCACAGCAGGGTGCAAGATGCTGGCAGGCAAGGCATACATGGAACGGCATAACCAGGTGGCTGGCATAGTATACAGGAACATCTGCACTGAGTATGGGCTGGAGGTCCCAGGGACCAGGTGGGAGACACCTCCGAAAGTGGTGGAGAACGAGCAGACCAAGATCCTGTGGGACTTCCAGATCCAGACTGACAAGATGGTGGTGGCCAACCAGCCTGACATAGTGGTGGTGGATAAACACCGGAAGACAGTGGTGGTGATAGATGTAGCAATCCCGAGTGATAGCAACATCAAGAAGAATACCAAGTATATCAATCAATCAATCAATCAACCAGTTAGTCAGTCAATCAATCAATCAATATTTATATAGCGTTACAATCAAAATTGTTTCTAGGCGCGTTACAGAAATCCTGGGGCCTGACCCCCAACAAGCAACAGTGGCAAGGAAAAACTCCCCTTTAACAGGAAGAAACCTTGAGCAGGACCAGGCTCATGTAGGGGAACCCTCCTGATGATGGCCGGCTGGGTAGAGAGGGAGGAGAAGGGGGAGGACATGTAGAGAAGAGAATAGGTAGAACATAGTAATACATTATATTAAATAAAATAAGCTCTAGTAGAGTTGAGTGGATCAGCGGGGTGAGAGGTCAGTAGGTCAGTAAACGACTTATGAAGACGGCGATACCTGTAGATGAATACAGAAGGGAGGGGGGGTCAGAAGAACTACACAAGAAATAACCTCGCTATTCTACTTGGTGGGGAGGAGAGGGGAGGAGACCATGACCCAGTGGGGTGACAGAGGCCTGTCAGGTGATCATGAGTGATGTGAGCTCACAGCAGACCAAAGAGATGAGCTCATGAGAAAAGCATCATACAAAAAGAGAAAGATGCCATTTATTCTAAAACATGTATGTTTATATCGTATTGTACTTCCAAATTTTGATTTTATGCCTTTCTCTAGCATTAATGTAACATTCAGTGGTTCCTGTTCCATCCATCTTTCTCTTTTGCTTTTCATCATATTTTTTTTAGATACTCTTGGCTTTATCTTCAGGATAGAATGGCTTGAGAGTGGCTTCCCTGAGTTCCTGTGCGTATGTTTGGATGTTGGAGTGTCACACTCTGCTCCAGCCCATGGACTCAGTACCTTTCCACTGCCCTGCTCACACCACACCCTCTGATCACCACACCTGCTCTCAGTCACTGATCACACACCTGCCCTCACTCATCAATCAGCTTACCTACCAGTATATATTCTCCAGCCTCACACTCACTCAGTGCCAGATTGTTCTCTGCTATGCATGACTTTCCAGCGTTTACCTGCCTGTCTTCCCGGTATCGACCCTGCCTGTGTACGACCTGCCTGTTCTGCCTGACCCCTGGTAAATTAACTCTGTCTTCCGTTTTGACAACGAGCTCAGCCAGTCTCCCTCTGGATTGTTTGCCTGATTCTGCCTGCCTCCCGGTTACTGACTTTTTGCCTGCCTCGACCAAGTCCACTGCCCCGCCCTCGAACTGTTCTTTGTTTGGCAGATTGCAGTTAATAAACCTGTTAACTGATCATCAGTTCATTGCCTGTTTTGTACTGCACTTGGGTCCGTACCATACCCGTCACATGGAGAGCTCAACCAATGCCTTTTGTGCTTCGACTGTATCTTTACAGTCCTGCAATCACCTTGAAAAAACCTTGAAAAGGAGCAGAAATCCTGCAGAGGGCCCACAAACACCCGCACTGCATGCTAAGGACCAGCTAATGAAGAGCACTGCTTCCACTCCTTTATTTCAATATTCCAAATGTAAATCAAATCAAATCAATCTTTATTTATATAGCGTCTTATACAATCAAACTTGTTTCAAGGTGCTTTCCAGAATCCCAGGGCCTAACCCCAGACAAGCAACAGTGGCAAGGAAAAACTCCCCTTTAACAGGAAGAAACCTTGAGTAGGACCAGGCTCATAAAGGCTGGGTAAAGGGAGAGGAGAGGCACAGAGCACAGAAACACACACAAAAATACACTATACAACGGGTCAGCGGGGCCGGAGGTCATCATGCAGCGATACCTGTAAATGAAAAGGGGGGGCAGAAAAACTACACAGGAATCAGCATAACTAGTCTGCTTGATGAGGAGAAGGAGGAGAGGAGAGGAGAGGAGAGGAGAGGAGAGGAGAGGAAACCATGACCCAGTGGGGTGACAGAGGCCTGTCAGGTGATCATGTTTCCGGACCCCGGCAGCCTTGGCCTATAGCAGCATTGCTAAGATGTGACCTAATGATTAGACGATCCCCTGAGTATGATAATTTGTCTATCTATGATAGTAATTGGAACTACAGAATTAGTAACAATAAGCTTTTTCAAAGAGGTGGGTTTTAAGTCTGATCTTAAAAGTAGCGATGGAGTCAGCCTCCCGTACCTGGACAGGGAGCTGGTTCCATAGCAGGGGGGCCTGGTAGCTAAATGCTCGGCCCCCCATTCTACTCCTAGAAACTCTGGGAACCACAAGTAGACCAGCATTCTGAGAGCGGAGCGGTCTATTAGGCTGGTAAGGTATCACTAGCTCCTCCAGGTAGGATGGAGCTAGGCCTCTCAGGACCTTGTAGGTCAAAAGAAGGGTTTTAAAACTTATTCTAAATTTAAGGGGCAGCCAATGAAGCGATGCCATTACAGGAATTATGTGATCTCTTTTGTCAATACCTGTCAGAACTCTGGCTGCAGCATTTTGGATCAGCTGGAGGCTTTTTAAAGAGTTGTTTGGACACCCTGATAATAAAGAATTACAATAGTCCAGCCTAGATTTAACAAAAGCATGAATAAACCTTTCAGCATCATGCCGCGTCAGTAGCTTCCTAATCTTTGTGATGTTCCTCAGGTGAAAAAAGGCACTTCTAGAGACTAATTTAATGTGTTGAAGTTGAAGAAGAGATTTTGATCAAAAGTTACTCCTAGATTCCTCACAGAGAGACTAGATGTTAATGATATACCATCTAGAGTGATCATATGATCTAATCTATCCCTGAGAGGTTCAGGACCAAACACCATGACCTCAGTTTTTCCTGGGTTAAGGAGGAGGAAATTTGAAGACATCCAGGACTTTATGTCTTTAAGACAGGTCTGGAGCTTCACTAACTTCTCTGTCTCTGGTTTCATGGATAGAATAACAATGCATAACAATGAAAATTTATCCCATGCTGCCGAATAATGTTCCCTAAGGGAAGCATGTACAAGGTGAAGAGGATTGGTCCAAGTACAGAACCTTGAGGAACTCAATGGCTAACCCTACTGTAAGAGGAGGGAACACCATGGACATGAGCAAACTGGTATCTATCAGATAAATATGATCGAAACCAGTCTAGTGCTGTCCCTTTAATCCCAATCACATGTTCCAGTCTATGTAACAGGATGCTGTGATCAACTGTATCAAAAGCAGCACTGAGATCCAGCAAAACCAGCATAGAGACCAGTCCATGATCTGAAGCTATGAGAAGATCATTAGTAACTTTAAGAAGTGCCGTTTCTGTGCTGTGATGAGCTCTAAAGCCTGACTGAAACATCTCAAACAGGTTGTTCCTCTGCAGGTGCTCCAGTAACTGAGTCACCACCACCTTCTCAAGAACTTTAGAGATAAAAGGAAGGTTGGATATCGGCCTATAATTTGCTAATACGTCAGGATCCAGTGATGGTTTTTTTAAGCAACGGCTTAAGCACTGCCACCTTGTAGGGTACATAACCTGTCACTAAAGAACCATTGTTCTGGTCCAGGATAGAACTGCCTATCAATGGTAAAACATCCTTCAACAGGTGTGTTGGGATGGGATCTAAAATACACGTGGTGGTCTTGAATTTCTGAATTAGCGAAGACGCCTCAGAAAAATATATAGGGCTGAAGGAGTTTAAGGGCTCATTGGAGAACCTGTATGTTCCCACAGTCAGCACATCTGGTGAAGGTCCAGTTGTTGGCATGGCCTGGTTAGCTTTCTCTCTGATAGCTAGAACTTTATCAGTGAAGAAGCTCATGAAGTCTTCACCACTAAGGGAAGATACTGAGTATACCTGTAATTCACCATGCCTCTCTTGTTCAGTAAATGATTTCAATTACTGTCATGGGTTCATGTAATGCTCTTAAACATAACCTTTTCAACTTAGTGTCGTGCACTATTTCACCTCCCATTAAATCCTGGAAGCATTCTTTAGTCATTCTACATTTCTACCCAGTTTTGCAACATTTCACTAACAAGGTCAGAATTTAAAGTAAAAATTAAAGGTAAACTTTATGCACTTATACAGGTTTTATTTCAAATCTCTAAAATACAGACAACAGTAATAACCAAACTCCTCTTGATTTACTGGATAGTATAGTTGTTTCTCAATCCAATTCCTTCTAATGATCTCCTATAAAGTCATAAATAAATGTCCAGAATGTGGTGGTACATCTGGTCTTCAATCACTGATGTGGATCCACACCAGCCCATTGCTGGTGGAGCTCCACTGGCAACCTACATTCAATTCAAGTCCTTTCTGCTGACCTACAGAACACCAGCTCAATCTGCTCCTCTTCGTGGAACAGTCTTGTTGGAGTCCATCTGCCCCTCCATTTGCTGCGATCCTCACATGAGCCTCGCCTGGTAAAACCATCATCTCATCCCTTGTTCCTTGATGGTGGAGTGACCTCCAGAGCTCTGTCAGAGCAGGAACCATACCCTCTACCTTCAGAAATCTCTTGAAGAAGCAGCTCTTTTGAGAGCTTCTTCTGTCCTAACAGCACTCCTCTCTCCTTCTCTCTTTCTTATATTCCTCTTGTCTCCCCCTCCAAAGCTCTGCTGTGGTAGTTGGTAGTTGTTCCAGGTAGTTTAGGTTAGCTACTCTTTTATTCACATTGATCTCACTTACATGGTGGCTTGGTTGTGTATCTTACCATAAGTCACTTTGGACAAAATCATCTGTTAACGGTCTAAAATGTAAATACGTCTGACACTTTACATGTCCTGAAACTTCCTCTGAATCTCCTTTCATAAGCATTTTTACTGAATAACTGAGAAGATGAAATGTTAGAAAAAAAAGCAATGAGTGGAACTGGGTCATATATCCCTGCCTTGTTTTACAGAATTTAATATTCAAAATATTTCATTGGTCCAACATTGTTAAAAGTATTGTGTAATAAAGCCTCCATGATAGATGAAACCTCCACTGTTTCTGCAGCCCTGTTCTGCTTTTAAAACCATTTTTCACAAGGTGGCTCGGGAATTAAAATGGTCAGCGTTGCTGCAGAACCATCTCTGCCCTCATCACTGTGTACAGAGTAGAGTTACATGGTGAACGTGACTCTTTCTCTGAACCTTTAATACACAACATGACCCCCTGCTCCCTCCACTCTGTGTGAGAGGACCAAGCAGCTCCACGGAGCACTTCTGGTACAACAACACAAGAGCGTGAGTCTTCATGGTTCTAGTTCATGTATTCTGAATATTTGTTGTTTTCCTTCTCTTCCACTCTACTATCTTATTACAGAACTATTGTTAAAGAACTTATACAGTACAACAGAATAGTGCATCATGGGTAGATTAGTCACGAGTAGTAGTCGTAGGAAATATTTCAGCCATGCTTTGGCCAACATTTCGCATAATCCTGCCTTGTAAGGAGAAGATGTTGATGCTCAGCTCAAGACAGGGACCAAGCCACGGACGGTCCTGCCACACTCCGACGACATGCAGTTGGGTAGCAGGTGAATTGGCTACTTTAAGTTGCCCATTGGGTCAGAATTGAGTGTGAATTGCTGTTTGACTTCATATGTTAGCTCTCTGATGAGCTGGCAGCTTGTCCAAGGTTAGGTTAGGATTAAGGTTAGGGTTACGGTTCTGGTTAGGGTTAGGTTTAAGCGTTCAGGGTTTGGTTTGAAACTTTTTTGTATTGGCCTACTGATCGGAGGAATGGAAGAGTGTGGAAGAGAGGCGGAGGCCAAAGCTCCTACAGCTGGGGACCCGGGCTCCAGACCAGGCCCAGACACGGAGATGGAAGAGATCGGGATCCCCCAGTTGGACGTCAAAAAAGCAATACCTGTAAATGAGCCAAAAATATATTCCCTCTTTTTACAAAATTATTTGGTCTTTGGGTAAATAAGTTTATAAAGAGAGTAAATATATTTTAAGGGTTAGGGCCATAATAAAAATAAAACATTTTAGGTTAAATAGATAAGATTAATTATTTAGTAAAAATAAATAAATACATAAATAAATAAATAGGGCTAGTTAAGGTTTATTAAACAATTAGTAATTAAATTATCAGAGATGGACGACCGGGGGTAGGCAGCTCTGACAGTGTTCCTTGAGATTGTGTTGATGAGCCTAGTTTGGAAATCCACATCTTTTAGGGTTAGTGTTCGGGTTTGGGTTAGAGTTAGGGCTGGGTTAGGGTAAGAGTTGGGGTTAGGGTTTTGGTTAGGGTTAGTGTTAGTATTAGTATTAGGGTTAGAGTTGGTGTTAGGGTTAGGGTTACAGTTACAGTTACAATTAGGGTTGGGATTAGGGTTAGGGTTACAATTAGGGTTAGGTTAATGTTAGGGTTAAGGCTTTGGTTAGGGTAAGTGTTAAAATTACGGCTAGGGTTAGGTTAGGGTTACAGTTAGGGTTAGAATTGGGTTAGGGTTACAGTTAGGGTTAGAATTGGGTTAGGGTTAGAGTTGGGTCAGGGTTAGGTTTAGGGTTGGGTTAGTGTTAGTGTAAAACAAACCTAATATTCACACCATTTCAGGAGACCTATCGACTCACCACCATGTGAGCCAGCAGACAAAGGGGAGACACACCAACTGAAACTAGTTTAACGACCCTACCAAAGACCCTGCCAACGAATCTCAGGTGACAGATCATTAGCATGCTAATGGTCCACAAGAGCTATATTTTCAAGCTCTGTCCCCAGCGAGTCCAGAACTGAAGAAACCTTCTGGATAGAAGGCGAAATGTCTTCAAAAGAGAAGAAAAACAGTCCAGTTGACACAGAAAACTACCTTGAATAACTATGACCTGGATGATTAAGAATCTACACAAACAAGAAGAGGAATTATATAAAAACAAAATTAAAATCTCTTCCTCACCCTCCGGGACAGTGCCTCCATCAGACTCGGATCCTCTACCAGAGGCCTGGAAGTCTGAGGGTCCTGTGCAGGATCTTAGCTGTTCCTATGACTGTGCTCTTTTGGACAGAGATCTCTGATGTATTTCCTGGTATCTGTTGGAGCCATCTACTCAGCTTGGGGGTTACTGTCCCTAGTTTCCCAATCACTACTGGGACCACTGTTGCCTTCACACCCCACATTCTCTCTATCTCCTCTTTCAGCCCTTGGTTTTTTTCCAGCTTCTCGTGTTCCTTCTTCCTGATGTTGCTATCACTTGGGATTGCTACATCTATCACCACCACTGTCTTCTGGTGTTTATCTACCACCACTATGTCAGGCTGATTGGCCACCACCACCTTGTCAGTCTGGATCTGGAAGTCCCACAGGATCTTGGCCTGCTTGTTCTCCAGCTCTTTCGGGGTTGTCTCCCACCTGGACCCTGGGACCTTCAGTCCATACTCAATGCAGATGTTCCTGTACACTATGCCAGCCTCCTGGTTATGCTGCTCCATGTACGCCTTGCCTGCCAACATCTTGCATCCTGCTGTGATGTGCTGGACTGTCTCAGGGGCGACTCCATACAGCCTACACCTGGGGTCTTGTCTGGTATGTTAGACCCTGGCCTCTATTGCTCTGGTGTTCAGGGCCTGTTCTTGTGTGGCGATGAGTAGTGCCTTTGTGCTGTATTTCAGTCCGGACCTTTCCAGCCACTGGTAGGTTTTTTCGATATCAGCCACTTCCTCAATTTGTCAGTGGTATATACCATGCAGGGGCTTATCCTTTAATGATAGCCCCTTAGGCTCCTCCTCCTTTGTGGGCTTTTTTCACCGGGGGCATTCAGTCAGCATGGGGGCCATCTTCTTGATGTACTCTCGGAGGCTTGTTGTTTCCTCCTTCCTGTAGTTCGTAGACATTTACTAGTTCTATATATCCGTTATGTTATATATCCGACTAGATAGCTCAGTGGTTCAAGCTGCTGACTCCAGTTGGGCTCTTAGGCAAGGCCCTTTACGCATATTTGCCAATACCTCGGAATGAGTGGAACTATAAATGATAGAGTCATACCGGCTCAGACGTCACCCAGGACAACAAGGTCCACATCAGGGGTCAGGGAACCAGGGGTGCCTGATGTCAAATTGGTTGCTGGAACAAGACATTCGTGGAGCAGGGCAGAGAACGTGGTACTGATGGAGTGTTACTACAATAGTAACCCTAGTGAGAGAGGGTACATGCAGAGGAGTTGGGAGAAATTGTTGGTGTGAAACCTCACATTCTCACTGAAAAGCAGCTCTTAGCTCAGTGTTCGAATATCCATAATAAGAAGTTTCTATCACGGCTCGAGATTGATGAGGTACAGCGTTGTGCCTCATTGACGGTAAAAGTATGCTACAGCAAGGGTAAGCCAGGATGCCAGGTCAGTTTGGAAGTGATTTCATCATCATTAATATATCGAGACTGGGTACAAAGCCCCAATGACAGATGGACTCGACACAAGGACAGCTGACTTGAGAGAGAATCATAAAGTCCTGGGGGAACTCAACTACCTCCCCCTAGGATGGAGCCAAGCCTCTGAGGACCTTGTAGGTCAGAAGAAGGTTAGAAGAAGAATTTTACAAATTATTGTAGTATCTGAAGCCTGTGTATCTATTTTGTGCAGGCCTTTACTTCTGTAAGGCCGCAATGTGTTTAGCAGCCAGCCTGGTGCCATATTAGGATATGGTCCACATGTGTCCTGTGTCTTCTGCCTTACTGTAAGATCGCAATGGAAGTCTTATTGCTAAGAGAAGCTGCTTAGAGATGACATTGGAGCCCGTAGGCTCCTGGTTGTTCTCCATATGAGGATGTGTAGCATGAAGCCTTTCTACTACTGCCATTTTTGGTAGTAACTGAACTCTTTGCCATTGGGTTTGCTATATTGTGTATCATGAGGTCATCAGAAAAGAATGTGTTTACTTGTTAGATCCATTATATTAAAGTTATCTCTTATTTGCTTTTACCTTGTTATATTCTTTATTCTTGTTATATTGTTTCTCATTACTTAATGTTTCTTATTATTTGATAATGCTTAATATTCATGTTGCTTGATATGTCAACTCGAACTTCTCTGGTCAAGGGCGACAGAAATGCAGCTGCTGTGCGGAAGTGACATTGACTGGAGATAGAGCTGCAGGCATGACACAGGAGGTGTTCTTTTAATCTGTCTGATATGGAAGAATGTGCTGTGTGTTTTCCCTTTAGGCACATTTAGGCACAATAATGTAAATATACATCCTCTTTGTATATTCCAAATCCTATTCTATTTGATTTTATCTTATTTTTCTCTGTGTGCTCTTGCTGTTGTTGCACTGTAAATTTCCCCGTGTGGGACAATAAAGGATCTGAATCTGAATTCTGTTTAACTAGGGACCTCCTAATTTCAATAAAAGAAGGATGGCGGAAGTTGTGCGTCAGAACGTGTTGGAGATCTGTAACTGAGCACATCTCTCCGTTCTCCTTGCAAGTAAAATTCAAAACTGTTGTGTTTGCCTCATTTGTTTTTCTCATGTTTCAGGTCATTTGAACCTAACATTTTGGTCCTTCAAGCCGGATTCCAACACACCTGAAGGGTCCAGTGGGTGAGGCTGAACCTCGGGAAAGGCCGCCTCAAAGCGACCTAAGATACCCTTTCCGGGACTGGGCTTCGGCTCACTGCTTGGACCCTGACAATTGACGGAATTCCAGGAGGAAAGACAACAGTGGTGAGCATGTTTTGAATTCAAAAGTGTTGACATGTGATCTCATACGTTACTGCACTGTTCTGTGTAAATGTGGGTTTGTCAATAAAGTTTCCGTTAGTTCCGGTCCAATGGTGACTGAGTGATAGGTGTGATTTCTTCCTCCGTCGAGAATACTAATAATGCAAGTTATTCCTCGCAATGACTGCGCCACAAGCGCCAACAGGTTATGGGCCCAGGCGAGATGTAGGTAACTGATGGGTGAGACTGTGTTTTGACGGAGACGAGTGAAACTACGAGCTGTGGGAGACGAAGCTGTTAGCACACATGCGGCTACTGGGGCTAAAAGAAACTCTTCTAAATGAACCCGCCGCGGACAACGTGGAGGCGGATATCCTGAAGAACGAGGAGTCGTATGCCGAAATGATCCAGTTTTTGAACGATAAAAGTTTGTCCCTTATTATGAGAGAGGCGGCTGACAACGGGAGAAAAGCCCTTAAGATATTAAGGGACCATTATGCCGGTAAAGGAAAACCCCGTATTATAAGCCTGTACACCGAGCTAACATCCCTGCAGAAAGTGGTGAGTAAAAGTGTCACGGACTATACAGTCATGGCCAAAAGTTTTGAGAATGAAAACTATTAATTTATACAAAGTCTGCAGTTTCAATTTTATAATGGAAATTTGTATATACTCCAGAATGTTATGAGGAGTGATCCATCAACTGCAATCATTTGCATAGTCCCTATTTGCCTTGAAAATGAACTTTATCACTAAAACCACATTTCCACTGCATTTAGCCCTGCCACAAAAGGACGAGCGAACATAATTTCAATGAAACACAGGTGTCACACACATTAACACAGATGTGGGTGTTCATGAGGACAAGGCTGGAGATCAATCTCTCAGGATTGAGTGACTTGACACTTGTTCCTCATCTGTTAGTCATGGTTACCAGCAAGGAAACACGTGCAGCCATCACTGCATTGCACAAAAAGGGCCTAACGGGGAAGTTATTGCAGCGAGTAAGATTGCACCTCAGTCAACCGTCTATAGGATTATCAAGAACTTCAAGGAGAGAGGTTCAATTGATGCCAAACAGGCTCCAGGGCACCCAAGAAAGTCCAGCAAGCGGCAGGACCGTCTCCTGAAGTTGTTTCAGCTACGGGATCGGGCCACCACCAGTACAGAGCTTGCTCAGAAATGGCAGCAGGCAGGTGTGAGTGATCTGCACGCACAGTAAGGCGAAGACTTTTGGAGGAGGAAGGCCTGGTGTCAAGGAGGGCAGCAAAGAAGCCACTTCTCTCCAGCAAAAACATCAGGGACAGACTGATATTCAGCAGAAGTTACAAGGACTGGACTGCTGAGGACTGGGGGGTAAAGTCAATTTCTCTGATGAATCCCCTTCCGATTGTGGGGCATCTGGAAGAAGGCTTGTTCGGAGAAGACGAGGTGAGCGCTACCATCGGTCTTGTCTCATGCCAACAGTGAAGCATCCTGAGACCATTCATGTGTGGGGTTGCTTTTCGGTCAAGGGAGTGGGCTCTCTCACAATCTTGCCTAAAAACACAGCGATGAACAAAGAATGGTACCAGAACGTCCTCCGAGAGCAACTTCTCCCAACCATCCAGGGGCAATTTGGGTGATAAATCAAACGGTCAATAAAAGCTTTGATACTTCTAATTGCTTCTAATTGTATGTCATTATACCATAGAAACATCTGGCAAACACCTAAAAACCCTGAAGGAACAGACTTTGTGAAAATGTAATATTTAGTCATTCTCAAAACTTTGGCCATGACTGTATTATCCGGGCTGAGACGGCAATAACAGCTCTAAGAAATGCTAACGAGACACTCAGTGATGGGCTCTTGATTGCCATGGTGTTAAAAGGATTACCTGAGGCCTATAAACCATTTTCCATCCATATCACTCAAGGAGATGATAATCTAACTTTTTCCGACTTCAAGACAAAGCTAAGAAGTTTTGAGGACACGGAAAAGTTTCGCACGGTTTCTGAGGACAACATCATGAAAGTGGCTGCACCTGTCTCAGATTGGAGACGCAGAGAGAAAAATGCATGTCCAGAGATTACATGTTACACGTGTGGCGAGTAAGGACATAAGGTGCGTGTATGTCCAAATGAGCGCCAAGAAAGGAAGACACAATGGTGTGGATATTGTAAAAGTTCGACACACAAGGATGCATCCTGTCGACGCAAAAAGAAGGATAACATTAAACAAGCAGCAGATGACATCTGTGAGGAACAATCGTACGCATTTAAAGTGAGTGAATGTCAACTTGTTGGCCTGAAGCACAGGGGACTCATGGTCGACACTGGAGCGACTTCGCATATAATAACGGATGTACAAAAGTTCCTTAAGTTTGATGAGTCATTCCAGCCCTAAAATCACACAGTTGAACTGGCCGATGGCACAAGAAACAAACGGTGTGTGGCGCTGAGGAGAGGCGATGCCGAGGTGACGCTGGTGGATCGCGAGGGCAAGAGGATTAAAGCCACGCTGAAGAAGGCGCTCTACGTTCCGACGTATCCACAGGACATTTTCTCCGTAAAGGCGGCGACGACCAATGGAGCCTCAGTCAACTTTAGAGAAGGCCACAGTGAACTCATCCACAAGAGCGGGACCAGGTTTGACATCAAAGAGTACAACAGACTCTATTATTTGAATACAGTAAATGATGTAACTGATGACAGTTGTAACAGTTGTACTGATATTCAGACATGGCACAGAATCCTCGGGCACTGTAATTATGAAGATGTTTGTAAATTACAGGATGTCGTAGAGGGAATGCAGATTAACGGTAAAGTGGATAAATCCAAACTGAGTTGTGATATCTGCACACAAGGAAAATGTGTCCAAACCAGGAACAGAGAGCCAGATACACGAGCAAAATCACCGCTTGAACTAGTCCATGCCGATCTAGCTGGCCCTGTTGATCCAGTTGCTAAAGATGGATTCAGATATACACTAGCATTTACTGACGACTATTCCAGTACAGTATTTGTGTATTTTCTCAAAGCTAAAAATGACACTGTAAAGGCGACTGAAAGATTTTTTGCTGATGTTGCTCCTTATGGAAATGTGAAGTGTGTTAGAACAGACAACGGCACAGAGTTCACAGGAAAAGAGTTCCAAGCTTTGCTTAACAAAAACAGCATAAGACACGAGTCCTCCGCACCGTATTCACCACATCAAAACGGCACCGCGGAGAGAAATTGGCAAACCTTATTTGACATGGCAAGGTGCATGATCATAGAAAGCAACCTACCAAAAGAGTTATGGACGTACACTGTAATGGCTGCTGCGGTGATACGCAACAGGTGTTTCAATACCAGGATGAAACAAACCCCTTTCTTCATGTTGACAGGAAAGAAACCAAACCTTTCCAAGATGAGGATTTTTGGTTCTACATGCTTTGCATATAGACATGACAAAAAGAAATTAGACTCACAATGTGATAAGGGAATTTTTGTGGGATATGACAAAAATAGTCCATCGTATCTAGTCTATTACCCAGATACAAAGAAAGTAATGAAGCATCGACTTGTCAAGTTTGATACAAGAAATGTTGCTGAACAAGAAACCCAGACTGATCTGACAATAATTGGCGATGATGTTGACAGAAGAAGAGATGAGTCTACCATGCCAAGTGCAGATTTAATGGAAGAAGAGAAAGGAATTTCTCTGACAGAGACTTCTGATGAACAGCAAATTCAGATAGAGGGAGGAGGTTGTGAGTCTCGATACCCTAAAAGAGAAAGAAAAACACCGTTGTACCTCTCTGATTATGTATCTGAAATAAGTGACCAGATGTTAACAGAGGATATTGACTATTGTTACAGAACATACAATGTGCCCCAAACCTTCAAAGAAGCTATTAGTTCATCCAACTCAGATGCTTGGGCTAAAGCTATGAAAGAAGAGATAGACTCTCTTAATGAAAATGATACATTCACATTGACTTGTCTACCAGAAGGTAAACATGCAGTGGGGGGTAGGTGGGTCTATGCCATCAAAAATAGTGCTGATGAAACAAAGACCTACAAAGAAAGATATGTTGCTAAAGGTTATAACCAAGTGATGGGAGTAGATTACAAGGAAACTTTCTCTCCAACAGCAAATCTGACTTCGATTCGTGCTTTGATGCAAGTGGCAGCACAACATGATCTTAATGTACATCAGATGGATGTCAAGACAGCATATCTACATGCTCCTATCGATTGTGAACTGTATATTGAACAACCCAAAGGTTTTGAGCAACGCTCAGACATTGGTGAAAAACTCGTGTGTAAACTGAACAAATCACTGTATGGCTTGAAGCAATCCAGTAGGAATTGGAACCTGATGCTAAGTAACCACCTATGTAAAAATGGTTTTGTGCAAAATCCAGCCGACCATTGTGTGTACACTAAGCAAGCAGGAAAAGAGAGAGCAATATTAATAATATGGGTCGATGACCTTATTATTGCTGCAACTAATGATGAATTACTATCCGATACCAAGAAAACACTTGCTGCAAAATTCAAAATGAAAGACCTAGGAAAAATAAGACATTTTTTAGGCATTGACTTTAAACAGGGTGAAGGAGTTATAAAAATGAGCCAGAGCAAATATATCAGTAAGGTACTGGAAAAATTTGGAATGTTTGACTGTAAATTAAGGTCTACACCATGTGAACAAAAGCTCGATCATCACAGTGAAGCTGATCCAGTTGATGCAAGGATGTATCATGAATTGACGGGAAGCCTTATTTACATAATGACATGTACAAGACCTGACTTATGTTGGATAGTGAGCAGATTATCACAGCATTTGTCTGAACCAAATGAAAAACACTGGCTAACTGCCAAACATGTACTGAGATATTTGAAGGGAACAATGGATCACAAGCATTGTTATGGAAAATCGAAGACAAACCTAAAATCAGTGCCTACAGCGACTCTGATTGGGGAGCCGATTTGAGTGACAGGAGAAGCACCACAGGGTTTTGTGTGAGCTTAACTGACAGCAGACTGCCTATTTCATGGAAATCTAAGAAACAGGTCACTGTTGCCGAGATCCAAGTCTGAAGGAGGCACCGCCCAGGAGGGCAAGGAAGGGATTCTCAGTGTAGATTCAGTGTAGATTCTCAGTCATCCAGGTCATAGTTATCCAAAGTAGTTTTCTGTGTTAACTGGACTCTTTTTCTTCTCTTTTGAAGATGTTTCGCCTTCTATCCAGAAGGTTTCTTCAGTTCTGAACTTGCTGGGGACAGAGCTTGAAAATATAGCCCTTGTGGACCATTAGCATGCTAATGATCTGTCACCTGAGAGTCATTGGCAGGCTCATTGGTAGGGCCATTGGTAGGGTCATTGACCTAGTTTCAGTTGGTCAATCTCCCCTTTCTGCACATGGTGGTGAGTCGATAGGTCTCCTGAGATGGTGTGAACATTTGATTTGTTGTTAGGAGTGGAGGACTGCATTGTATGTGGGTGATAGGAAGTGGCTTAGCCCACAACCCACTGTTTAAGGATGGTTTTTCCAATTTGACATGGATGGCTTCCTTGACACCCCTCTCAAACCAGCGATCTTCTTATCGTTCCTCTCTGACAGAATTCCTCTTTTTATCAAACTATTTGGTCTTTGGGCAAATAATTTTATAAAAAGAGTAAATATATTTTTAGGGTTATAAAAATACATTTTAGGTTAAAAGATAATTATTTAGAACAGTGTTCTAACAGTGTTTGTTGAGACAGTTTGGTGTTGTGCCTAGTTCGGCAATCCACATCCTTTAGGGTTAGTGTTAGGGTTGGGTTAGGGTAAGAGTTAATGTTGGGGTTAGGGTTAGGGCTGGGGTAAGAGTTAGGGTTCGGGTAAGAGTTAGTGTTGGGGTTGTGTTAGGGCTTGGGTAAGAGTTATTGTCGGGGTTGGGTTAGGGTTAGTTTGGGTTAGTGTATTGGCTGGTTCATGGTTAGGTAAGTACCTCTTCATTATCTCCTGAAATTTGCAATGAAGAAATAGAAAATTAAGCCTCGAGTTTTGATTTAAAATCCATTAAATGTGAAAATACTAATGGACACAGCCACAGTTGTTTGGAGCATAAACTCTGTGGTAGAAGAAATAACATAGCAATAGAGATCAGAACCAAGCAAACGGGCATGATTTTCACCAGTCTAAGACAGTCATAAATCTCAAAATAATTGTCAGTCCAGAGCAACTTGAATGTTTACCAAGAAAGTCATTTACAGTATGCATCACTGAACATTCTTAGATTCTGAATCGAACGTGCTACTAACAAAATCTAAATAGTGCTAAATAATGAGACTGAAATAATAATCTCCAAAGGGTTATAAAATCATACCCTACCCATCACTGTTAGGATAAAGTCCATCTTTCCATGTTTTCTGTGAGTTAGCAAAATAACGTTTTGAATGGATTTTATTGACCTTTAGATTCTGAAGATACTTTGATCTTTGAAAGAGCAAGACCAAGGGTCTTTCATCATAAAGCAACATATGCTTTGTTATATAACCTTGTATAACTATTACCCTTATTCTCGGTTAATTTGTGTTTTTAAGTTGAACATCCTCTATTAAAGGAAGACAACTCATCTGTCTCCAGGTGCCTGATTTGTTGAGGTCTGCTCTCTGAGTGTTTTCTGGTCGATATTGTTTTAATTCATAATCATATCATTACTGTATGTGTGCCATTTAATGTTTTAATGTTTGTTATTTGAGCTTATGTTTGAGCTAATTACCCTCATAACTATACAGAACACTGTGGACTTACAACCAGAGATCACAGCTGCAACATGTTGAAGACTGATTTTGGAACCCAAACAGAAGAGCAAAGTCAATCCTCTGACCCCAAAACACAGGATTTCCACCCAGAGATCCTTAGCCTGAGGAGAAAACTGGAGCGAGCACAGGAGCGAAACAAACGCTCAGCTGAGGAAAAGTCTGAATGGGTTCAGCAAAGAGCAAAGCTCTGTTACAGGATCGACAGGCTCCAGTGTGACTTAAACAAACAGTTCAAGCTGATGAAATCTAAGGAGGAGCTCCAGAAGGCAAAGTCTGGGGCTATCCGGGATGAGACGGTTATGCAGATTGAAGCAGCCATACTGGACAAGCAGAACCATGTTCTCCAGCAGAATTACCTGCAGGCCAGAGTGACGCAGTTGGAGCAGCAGCTCCTACAGAAGGACAAAGAACTGCAGGACATCAAAGAGAAACAAGCGAATGTGAAACTAAATAAAGAGGAAAATGAAAACAAGTGGAATTTCTTCAAATTCATATTTAGGAAGAGGGAGACCTCCAGTCAAGACATGCCTGTGAAGAAGGGTGACCTCTGTCCTTTGCTCAGACTATTACGCAGCTGGACAAGGAGCTCTATGTCAGAAGAACTCATCTAATGTGGCTCAACAGTCTTTTGGTTGGGTGCACTGATGGCTAGCTACTTCCTCATTTTAGCACTGTTTACTACCTGAAAATAAAGTTAATTGTAGTTTATAAATCTAAAAATCTTGCTTTTGTATTAAAAACAGGAAAAACTGTTTAAAGTTCTGAACACCAACACAGCTGCACCTTTTATCTGATGAGGATGAGATTAAAAGTTTCTACGCAGCAACAAATGTAAAAGATAAGAGATCACACAGGTCATTATTGGGACTGTTATCTGTCTGTTAGCACCATAGCAAACAAACAGCAAAATGTTGGTTATCTGGTCAACACTGATGTGGACTCAACACTTTATAATGCTGGTGTGTGTACTTGTGTGTGTTTCAGTGGACTTGTGTGTGCACGTGAGCACAGTAATGGAGTGAGTGCGCAAACAGAAACAGATAAGAGGCCGATTCACTGAGTGTTTGTATGAGACTAATTCACCAGTATTAAAGCTGCTGGCTTAATTACTCAGACACAGCTTGTCTGTGGGAAAGATATGAATAAAAATTGGTTCACGGTCAGAAAATCAGAAAACAAAAGATACGAGACTGAAACAAAGTGGTGAAATTGAGTCTGAAGTCTTGAACTTTTAGTGTTGAATCATTCCCTTGTATTCCACAAACATCCTAAAAGTGAAGCTAAAGCAGCCATGGATAGTGATGAGTAAACAGAAAGACTACAGTAGTATTGCATGTGATGGCTCAAGGAAATATTAATAAAGTGTAATTTTACTGAAAGGTGTTTATTTTCATTGACATTTGTGAGTGAATGCTCCAATAATTACGATGAGACGATTTAAAGAAATGCAAACCAGTTGGAGTCTTTCATGTATAGTTTTCATACTGAACTGAAACCCCCCCACAATAAAACAAAGTTCCAGATGATCTCAAAATGAGATAAATAGAGTATTTGCAATGAGTCAGGGTGACAAAAGAGATTAATCTCTGATTTTCCATTTTTCTGGTGCACAGAGGACTAATTAGGAACCAAGATTAGACCAAGATGTTAAACTACAGAACTACACTTATTGCTGAGTGTTGAGTTGTAAGCTGCAGCCTGCAGTCACCAAATATTTCCTTCTTTACTTTAGATCCTCACTATTGAGGCTCTAACGAAGGGCTCCTTGTGTGCATGAACAGAGAAACAGTCAGCTGGCCTGAACTTCCTACCTTCATTCATGTGTGCGGGCATTTAGTCATTGATGGGGAGCTCACATTGTGGTTCATATGTTAATAAGGATGGATGACTGTTGTTTTCCAAAAGCCAGACTTGCTAAATGAAGCTACGTATGTCTCTTCGTGACCTCATTAAACTAAATACATGAAGCTTTTTTATTAACTAAAGAGGATGAAAAGCTTCATGTATTTATTTGAACGAGGTCACAAAGAGACAAACATAGCTTCATTTAACAACATTTAACATCTAACATTTTTTTGAAAAATTCAGTGAAATATTCCTAAAACAATATGTCTTCATATTGTTTAAAACAATATGTCTTCATATTGTTTTGGTTGCAGGATTAAACACTTTTGCATGTTTCGCTACACAAATGTGTGTTTTACATAAGTGCCTCATGGTAGACCTTAAGAAATTAAAAACGGTTGCAGTCAATCTGACACTTGCATGCCAATATCTGATCACCAGTCACTTACTGAGCTGCACTTGCTGATTGGAATCTTTGGTTTTCTACTGCAGGATGCAGGGATGCTTTTAAATGTCTTTGTCCTGTTTGTTCCGTATTAACCTGGGATTACACAGGAGCAGATCTAAAATGGATTGGTATTGTGTTGTAAATCCAAATGTGATTACGCTTGCTTTCTAAACAATGCAGCCTCTGTCTGTGTTGATCTCAGTCGTACACTTCCTGCTTGACCTTGCCTGAGTGGATCAATAGTTGTTATTATTTTATGGTTATGGAAGTCATTTTAATTCTAGTGAGATGCCAACATCTCCATCTGTATTCATGAGGACAGCTCATCATGTATTTTTCCAACCCTAAAAGAAAGTGTGACAGTCAGGCCTCTCTTCCTTTTGCACCATGATTCTTGACACATGGAACCCAGAGGAAACTCTTGAACATGCATTTGTGGAGCTTGGTCTAACAAGTGATAACATCCTCATGTTGACGCAACAATGTGATGAATAAATATTTAGCATTTTTGCCTCTACACTAAAGGACTTTACTGCAACCTAGCTAACAATCAGTAGGAGGCTTCTCCTATATCAAGAGGAGCAGACATGCATCTTCTTGCTGTTGCCTGAAAGCTGCTGCTTGGTCCAGGCTCTGGCTTTGATGTTACCATATCAAGGTCCCCCAAACTGCATTAGCTTCTGACCAGGGCCCTCCCCCCTCACAAACGCAGACAATGCTACAGAATATATATATAAACAGCAATATGCAAATGTATTTCCTTACTTTTTTCACTATTCACTCATATATGGCTCCAGTTCATTTGAAAGCCTGACTCTTGGCATCACCCATCTGAACTGGAAGGCAGAAAAGCCACTGTTTGTAGTTGTATATCAGCCCCCTGCTGGGCCACATTCAGAGTTCCTATCTGAGTTCTCTGATTACTTATCTCACTTGGTCCTTAGAACGGACAAAGTCATTATCATTGGAGACTTTAACATCCATGTAGACGTTGTAAATGACAGCTTTATAAAATGGCTTCATTTCATTACTTGAGTCAGTTGGTTTCCTCCAGCAGATAAACCAACCAACTCATAACTTCAACCATACCCTAGATTTAGTTCTGACTTATGATGTTGTAGAACATGTGTCAGTGTTCCCTCAGAACCCACTCCTGTCAGATCATTCTTTGATCACTTTTACATTTATGATTAAGGATGCTTCTATCCTCAGAGCACAGTCTTACTATAGCAGATGTCTTTCAGATAATGCTGTTGCTAAGTTTAAGGAAGTGATCCCTGTGCTAATCCCAGGACCACTGTGTGTTTCCCCAGGGATCAGTCATTATAATCTTAGCCCTGCTGAGGTTGACTCTATTGCTGAAGGTGCAGCAACCTCACTGAGAATCACGCTTGATTCCGTTTGCCCCCCGGAAAAAGAAAATAGTAAATCAGAGGAGGTGTGCCCCCTGGTATAATTCACATATCAGGACCCTCAAGCAGAAAGTGCGAAGACTAGAAAGGAAGTGGCATTCTTGTAAAATAGACAGCTATCATGTAGCCTGGAAAGACTGTCTGTTAGTTTACAAAAAGGCCCTCCGCAAGGCCAGAACAGCTTATTTTTCTTCTTTAATTGAAGATAATAAGAACAACCCCAGGTTTCTTTTCAGCACTGTGGCCAAATTAACCAAGAGTCACAGTGTTTTAGATCCACGTATTCCTTCTTCCCTTAGTGTTGCAGACTTCATGAGCTTCTTCAGTGATAAAGTTCTAGCTATCAGAGAAAAACTAACCAGGCCATCCCAACAACTGGAACATCACCAGATGTGCTGACTGTGGGAACATACAGGTTCTCCAACGAGCCCTTAAACTCCTTCAGCCCTATATATTTTTCTGAGGTGTCTTTGCTAATTCAGAAATCCAAGACCACCACGTGTCTTTTAGATCCCATCCCAACACACCTGTTAAAGGATGTTTTACCATTGATAGGCAATTCTGTCCTGGACCAGATCAATTGTTCTTTAGTGACAGGTTATGTACCCCGGTCCTACAAGGTGGCAGTGATTAAGCCGTTGCTTAAAAAAACATCACTGGATCCTGATGTCTTAGCAAACTATAGGCCGATATCCAACCTTCCTTTTATCTCTAAAATTCTAGAGATGGTTGTGGTGACTCAGTTACTGGAGCACCTGCAGAGAAACAGCCTGCTTGAGATTTTTCAGTCAGGCTTTAGAGCTCATCACAGCACAGAAACAGCACTTCTTAAAGTTACTAATGATCTTATAGCTTCAGATCATGGACTGGTCTCTATGCTGGTTCTGCTGGACCTCAGTGCTGCTTTTGATACAGTTGATCACAGCATCCTGTTACAGAGACTGGAACATGTGATTGGGATTAAAGGGACAGCACTAGACTGGTTTAGATCATATTTATCTGATAGATACCAGTTTGCTCATGTTCATGGTGTTCCCTCTTCATACAGTAGGGTTAGCCATGGAGTTCCTCAAGGTTCTGTACTTGGACCAATCCTCTTCACCTTGTACATTCTTCCCTTAGGGAACATTATTCGGCAGCATGGGATAAATTTTCATTGTTATGCATTGTTATTCTATCCATGAAACCAGAGGAGACAGAGAAGTTAGTGAAGCTCCAGACCTGTCTTAAAGACATAAAGTCCTGGATGTCTTCAAATTTCCTACTCCTTAACTCAGGAAAAACTGAGGTCATGGTGTTTGGTCCTGAACCTCTCAGGGATAGATTAGATCATATGATCACTCTAGATGGTATCTCATTAACATCTAGTCTCTCTGTGAGGAATCTTGGAGTAACTTTTGATCAAAATCTCTCCTTCAACTCACACATTAAATTAGTCTCTAATTTAGTCTCAGGTGCAGACTGTGTGGAGATGCCCCTGAGACAGTCCAGCACATCACAGCAGGGTGCAAGATGCTCGCAGGCAAGGCATACATGGAGCGGCATAACCAGGTGGCTGGCATAGTGTACAGGAACATCTGCACTGAGTATGGACTGGAGGTCCCAGGGTCCAGGTGGGAGACACCCACGAAAGTGCTGGAGAACAAGCAGGCCAAGATCCTGTGGGACTTCCAGATCCAGACTGACAAGATGGTGGTGGCCAACTAGCCTGACATAGTGGTGGTGGATAAACACCGGAAGACAGTGGTGGTGATAGATGTCGCAATCCCGAGTGATAGCAACATCAGGAAGAACAGATACCAGGAACCACATCAGAGATCTCTGTCCAGAAGAGCGCAGTCCTAGGAATAGCTCAGATCCTGCGCAGAACCCTTAGACTCCCAGGCCTCTGGTATAGGACCTGAGTCTGAAGGAAGGAGGCACCACCCAGGAGGGCGAGGAAGAAATTTTTATATATATATTTAAACGTCATGCGTATTTATAGATCCAACTACATATGGGTTTAGGGGGGCTGTCAAGCAGGTTGTAAAGTGGAAAGAGAGGAGCTGGAGTATCGATGTCGTATCCAGTTATTCCTAAAGGCAGTAGTTGATATTAATTACATCAATGATAAGAGATACTAGGATTAGATGAAATCGATCAATAATAAAGCCAAGATACTTTCAAGAATGTCAAAAAGTTGGTTTTAATTGTGTCAGCATGAATGTGCTATCCCCTGCAAAGGAGACTTCTGGGATTTTCATCTTCATTGGTGACATCTATCCAGTTTCAGACTGATAGCTAAACCTGATTAATCCTTTAAACTGAGTTTATACAGTCTACATGACCATGAGCAGGAATCCAGGCAAATATAGATGCAGCGTGAACATTTGAAGATGTGACCTTTCTTTAATATTCAGGAAACCATGAGTCTTTAATAGTAAATTGTTCTCGCGAGACCCTGAAACATTTATCAGAGCATTTCAGTGTTCTACCTTCTTTTTTCCCCACTGAGGAAGCATTTAAAGGAGGCTCAGAGGAGCAGAATTTGATGAATAATGTAAGGAGGACATTGGTAAAAACTTACAGAATCTTATTTTCTGTACTTGGAGAATCTGGAATAAAACACATTTGTTCTCTAGCGCCTAGAAAATCAAACAAATTAATTTTACTCTTCAAGCATTACAGAAGGTACCTCAGTATATTTGTCACTCCTCTGAGGGTGTTGCACATGTTCCAATGTGTGTTTAATATAAAGTCTTCTCCATTTCTTCCCTCCCCGGAATGAAAAGAAAGGAAACTTCCTGTGAAACACTGCGGTGTGCACATACATCAATGACTTATCGGAATCATAGTAAAGGCAAACAAAAAGAAGATTTTTGGGCCACATTGAGGTGCAGTGGTTAGCACCGATGTCTCACAGCCAGAGGATTCTGGGGTCCCCCCTCTGGGGGCAGGGGCTTTTCTAAGTGGATTTTACGCGTTCTTCCTGTGACACAACTGGGGTCAAACTGACTCCAAGTGAACAGAATAATGTTTTTGGAGCCAGTTTGACAGGCCTTTTGTTGGGCATGCGCATCAAACGCACCTGCAAGCAGTCCACCTTTATAAGTAGGAAGTACTCAGGTGAGGCTTTAATAACAATCATTTAGCCTCACTCTGTGACTTTACATCCCATCTTCTCACCTCAACCAGTTTGTTACTCAGTGTGAAGAGCACTGGCTGCTTAAAAATTAGGCGATCGCATTGATTTATTTTAGGAGGTAGTTGGCCTGCTGACAATGGTGAACAGACTTGACTCCAGACATGAAAGAACAGGCAACAAGAAGGAGGAGCGGAGACGTGATTGCCCCTAGGGTGTGAGTGGGTGAGGGGGTGGTATGTGTGAATGGCTTCTATGAATTTTAACCTCGGGAACATGTACGTTTGGTTCTTTAATGAAACCCCCCACCCCCCACATGTCTGAGACCACTAGATGTGCAGAATTAAGAAGAAAGCCAACCTCCCCAGTCACTCATGACAAATGCAGCCCTGCTCCAGGAGAAAGAGCTCCCACTAATTTGATTTTCATCTGGGCTTCTCTCACATGGGTGGGAACAAACAACCATAGACATGAGTGGTGAAAGAGGCAAGCAGGTGAACCTGAAAGCTGACAAACGAGAAGATCTGGAACCAAGGTCAAACCCAGCGTTTTATTACTGGATGTATATCAGATGACAAGTTCCACTGGACCCGGTACTGAGGTGGAGAACCTCGAGCCAGGCAGGACAATGTGCTCAGTGCCTGTGAGAAGATACATATGCAGCATACATGAGTCCCGACCACCACATTGTGAATGAAGTGCTGTGATGTGACTTCATTAGGAATTTTATGCATTAGACATTGATGAGAAGGTTGGTAGTGGACATGTGCTGAAAGATTGTGGGCTGTTATAACTCCTGAGAAAGCTCGTCATTTGTTAAATATGTGGAATATTACAGCAGCACAGAAAAAAGGAGAGAACACCAGTCGTGTCAGGGAAATCTCTATTGATTCTACTAAAACTCACTGTGGCGGTTGAAGAAAACCCATTTGTGGTCTTCAGCAACTCTGGACAAAATTAACCTTACCCCTTAACCTTTACAAAATGATCACTTTCTATGATTTTGCTATTTTACGGTATAGATTTGAGTAAAAAGAACATAATTTATTCTATAACCTTTACTCCCAAATTCCAACTTATGTCATTAAATTTGCATTTATTTATTTTTATTTATCAGTGTCTGTTACAATCAGTATTAAGTATAACAAGCTACAGTGGCAGGAAAAACTATTTTACTAGGAAGAAACCTCGAGCAGGACTAGACTCATGCGGGGAAATCTTCCTGCTAATAGACTGAAGGGTAGACAAGGAGGATAAGGGGAAGACAGATAGAAGAGAGAATTGATATAAATTATTCAAATACTTTTGTTATTGAGGGCGGTGATACTTGGAGAGAATTTATTTACAGAAAATGGAAAAAGGGAAAGAAGGCTCCAGTCTTTTCAGGCCTTAAATAAAAAAGGTCATATGCTTTTTACAACACATTACTATACAGTATTTCAAATTGGGATGTGTTCAGAACTCAATATATTTTATAACCCTGATTTGCAATCGCAGCTTTCACAAGTATACAATAATTTACTATACTAATCCCAGTTGAAGGTCCCAGATTAAATTCACAAATCCATGATGCTTAATGTATTTAGTGTCTGAAATGTCAAACATGTCCATTTAATTTCAATAATGATCATAAATTAATATAATTAATGAGTTTTGAAACATGCGTTTGTGTCTCTGATGATGTTTCGTTTCGTTTTCCGGTGGGACATGTACGGAACACCTCTAAAGGGAGGCGTCCGGAAGGCATCCGAGCCAGATGCCCGAGCCACCCCAACTGACTCCTCTCAATGTGGAGGAGTAGCGGTTCTACTCTGAGCCCAATCTCAATCTTTATTTATATAGCGTCTTATACAATCAAAATTGTTTCAAGGCGCTTTCCAGAAACCCAGGGCCTAACCCCAGACAAGCAACAGTGGCAAGGAAAAACTCCCCTTTAACAGGAAGAAACCTTGAGCAGGACCAGGCTCATGTAGGGGGACCCTCCTGCTGATGGCTGGCTGGGTAAAGAGAGAGGAGAGGAGAGGAGAGGAGAGGAGAGGAGAGGAGAGGAGAGGAGAGGAGAGGAGAGGAGAGGAGAGGAGAAGGAGAGAAGAAGGAGAAGGAGGGGGAAGAGGAGAGGGGAGGAGAAGGAGAAGGAGAGGGATAGGAGAGGAGAGGAGAGGAGAGGCACAGAGCACAGAAACACACACAAAAATACACTATACAATGGGTAAGCGGGGCCGGAGGTCATCATGCAGCTCCGAAATGTAAATAAATAGAGAGGGGAGTGGGGGAGAAGCAAAACAAACTACACAGGAATCATCATAACTAGTCTGTTTGATGAGGAGGAGGAAAGGAGAGGAAATGAGAGGAGGGGAAACCATGACCCAGTGGGGTGACAGAGGCCTGTCAGGTGATCATGTGGAAGCCTTGGCCTATAACAGCATAGCTAAGATGTGACCTAACGATTAGACGACCCCCTAAGTATGATAATTTGTCTATCTATGATAGTAACTGGAACTACAGAATTAACAACAATAAGCTTTTTCAAAGAGCCCCTCCCGGATGTCCGAGCTTTTCACCCTATCCTTAAGGCTGAGCCCGGCCACCCTGCGGAGGAAACTCACTTCAGCCACTTGTATCCGTGATCTCGTTCTTTGGTCATCACCCAGCGCTGATGGCCATAGGTGAGGACTGGGACGCAGATTGACCGGTAAATCGAGAGCTTTGCCTTCCGGCTCAGCTCCTTCTTCACCACAATGGATCAAGTTAAGCGCCCGCATCACTGCTGACGCCGCTCTGATCCGCCTGTCGATCTCCCGTTCCATCCTACCCTCAATTGTGAACAAGATCCCAAGATAATTGAACTCCTCCAACTGGGGCAGGACCTCCTCCCCAACCCGGAGAAGGCACTCTACCTTTTTCCGAGCGAGGACCATGGACTCTGATTTGGAGGTACTGATCCGCATCCCTGTCGCTTCACACTCGGTCGCGAACCGTCCCACCAGAAGTGGCACCTACGTCATCCACAAAAAGCAGCGACGAGATCTTCTGCCCACCGAACTCGACAACCTCCACTCCTAGAAATTCTGTCCATAAAAGTTATGAACAGAACCGGTGACAAAGGGCAGCCCTGGCGGAGTCCAACCCTCACTGGCAACGATCCGAACTTGGATTAGCACCGTTACACTATATCCGTTTTAATTGCTCTGTATCGAGTGCAAAATGCAAGAAAAAATCACATGATACAATGATGTGTTACCTGGCAGCTAGATTGGACTCTTATTGATGCTACTTGATTTGATCATGTGTTTTGTTAATGTTACCAAGCTCTCTCCTTTAGACATGTACCTGAATTGGCGACACATCTGCTGTCTTGTATCCACAGAAGGACCTCAGTTAAAGTAAACAAAGTGCCACAAACATGCTGGTACACATGTGGCATAGTTAGCATGGTATTTTTATGAGAACAGGTCTGCAGAGATGGCCTGATCTAGCCCACAAGCTGTATTCCACCCATGGTATGTGATCTAATTATAAAGAATCCCCAAGATAATAAGAGACGCTGTTGTGTTTAGCCAGAAGTCGGATATGTGGGTCACTAGGACCACCTGCATGTTATTCATCTGCAAACACAAAAAATTGTTTTATTCATCTTTATTCATACCTTTCAGTCATATTTCAAATATACTTGCCTCTAAAATACTTCATTACATGACAGAGATATACAACAACCAGCACTGTTTGATACCTTCTGCAGCTTCTTCACATTAAAGGTGCATTTCACAACTTTGTGTCGCCATGAGCAGCCCAGCGCTTCACAACCCCTCGTGCGAGGACAACAATCGTCACAGTGAGAGACTGCAGTAAAGTGACTCCTACAAAAGTAGTTTGTAAGGTTTTAAGGCTTATCCATTTGAAGCTGCTGGGTGAAAGGTTAAGATGCTGTGGAGTGCCGACTTTAGAAAGAAAGACTGAAATCATTTGGATCATGACACTAAAATATTTTCCCTTCACTAACAACCTGTGTTCATTTTGTGGGGAGGGAAAGAAGGCAAAGGTCACAGTTAAACAAAAACACATCAAATCAGCAGACATTGTGTCACACCAAAGGAACCCTTCTAAAATGTGCCACCCCAGACTCTTGAAGGTCAGTTACAATAGATGGAAGGTTAA
This sequence comes from Takifugu flavidus, assembly GCF_003711565.1. Taxonomy (NCBI): domain Eukaryota; kingdom Metazoa; phylum Chordata; class Actinopteri; order Tetraodontiformes; family Tetraodontidae; genus Takifugu; species Takifugu flavidus. Next base: position 5,864,036 of record NC_079521.1, read on the forward strand.
CAGTCAACTTGTCTTTCTGCTGTAGGTGATGAAGTGTGTGTGTGTGCGTGTGTGTGTGTGTGTGTGTGTGTGTGTGAACGTGCACTCGCATGGACTCAACACACTGATTAAAGAGCATGTTGCCAACAGAAAGAAGAAAACCACACTGCTTCTTTTAATGAACGGCGCTCTGCACCCGTTAGCTTAAACACAAAAGACGCTTTTCAAATCAAATTACTCAGGTCACCAATTCACCAGGAAACATCTTTGGTTTATCATGATCAATATGATTGAATAGAATCTGAAACTGAGTTAAATTTAATCGTTTTACAAGTGCGAAGGTTCGATTATGTTGGACTCGGCCTGGTTAAATATCAAAGCAGAATCCCTGAACAGAAAAGGTGAATCAATCATTAACTACCAATCAGTGTTGAGGTCAGTGCACTTCTGACGTGAATCCAAGCTGTAAATCAGGTCATTGCAGCCACTTTAACTGAACAGGAGCTTATTTTGTTCTCAAGACTACAAAATAACAAACATATTTGACTTGGACAAAATACTGAAATACATCAACTGAAAGGATCAACTATCTGCATTAGTTTGGAAGACGAGTGTCTCTCCAGTGTGTCCAGGTTTAAACTGCTGCTACGGCTTTAGTTTGTGATACAACAGATTTGGCTGTCTGAGGCATTGGACACTCAATAAATGGGCATTAGGCTCTTGTAATCTTGTGATGTCAGTAAAGTAAAAGTCAGACACATTTGATTAGTTGTGTGTTCAGATGCTTTGTGCTGTCAGAAACAATGTGTGCACTCCCACTTTCAACCAGAGCTCCTCATCGCTGTACAAAGCCACCATCCCAAATAAGTCTGAAAATGTCTACAGCTTTTTTCAGTTTTTAAAAATTCAAAGTTGCACAACCTTCTGTTGCTGATGGCTACTGCCAGGATAGCCAGGTGATATATGTTGCTACTGTGGTTACCCTGACGTAATGATGCTAGGTTTCACAATAAAGGCCATGCATAATAATTTGCTTTGATATTTAAATGGTTTCTATACAGTTGGATAAAGCTGCTAAATAAGGAGGAAACTGACATTGTTTCAATCTTCAGTTGCTTGAACTGAAACGGAATCAGAGGTGGAACAAATAATGCTTAAAATGAACTTAAATCAACATGTTATGCATTGTTTAAGCAGAAATAAAGTGAGTTATGGCAGATGAATCAAAGCCAATGGGAACATCATTAAAACACTTTTATCCAACACATAAAACAATAAACATGTAACCATCAAATCAAAGCAATGTACAGTACACACAAAGATCTGTATGGAATGTGCATGTACGTTAACATTTAGCAATATAATCACGGAAACAAATCCCAAATTCTTTCCCCTCAATGATTCAAACAACCAGTTCTAATGACACACTTCTGGGAAACATGAACAACCAAAGACAAAGGCCTTCTCCCCTTCAAATTAACACAAGCAGTTGGATATTTATCTATAGATATGCATATTGCTTCACTTCAACAATCACCTACATGATGATGAATCCACACACATCAGCTGCTGAGTGATGATCTGAGTCCAACAGCTACCAAACACTGACAGAGCTCTGCCTCACTGGTGTAGTGAACATATTCAACATTCAAACAAATGCTTCTGGACCATGCGACCCACCACTCAGGCCCAAGGGTGACCCCAGGGGCCCACACGGGCCCGATGGTGACCCTGGGGCCCCGCCCCAATGTAAATCTGTCTGTCTCTACGAGCAAAGTCATGTTTCTTTCGCCATTGTCGCATTTCCAGTGACTCAAAAATCATTGTGTCTCCTCATCAGTGTCAGACTCTCTGACCCTTTGACCTTTTTTAAAAGAAAAGGCTAAGTATCAAAAACAAAAACAGGTCAGACAAATTGCAACATTACAGAACCAAAACCAAAGGAACAGCAGAGTTTGTATAAACGTTGTGCTTGTTTAATTCCATTTTCCTCCACTGTCCCATCTGTGTATAAGTTTAAACTTTATTACACATAATATATAGAGATAAATATACACGGATGTTCCACACTGAGGTTTGTCTCAGTCCAACAGGAGTGTCCTTCCCCTCAGTTATTCACCCAATCATCAGTTTTATTCTCATCTCTCTCTGTCCCTTGCATCATTCAGTGTCTCCCAGAGTCTCAAAGCTTGGATTTGAAAGGAAAAGCTGTTTTCTTCTTCTACGTTTATCTTGGAATTTCTGATTCCTCATTTTATTCCCACAAGTCCTTTGTCTTCTTTGGTAAGGTGTCCGACACGTTGCTGTGTCTGTGGAACAAACTGGAGGGCCACCAAGGATCACAGCTCCAGGCCTCAGAAATACGGGAGAGGCTGCACGAATGTTGATGAAGGGAAGGAAGAGGTGAGGAGGGGGATGCTTACCAGACACATCAAACACCCTCACATGATTAAATATGTTGAATATCTTTCTGGCTGAGCTGCTGCTTGTTAAATTATGATAAAAGAGGCTTAAAGAAAGCAGCGAGGAGACGGACAAAAGTCTCGTGTTGCTGTTCAGCCAAGCAGGAATGATGAAATGGAGAAAGGATAGAAGGACAACGAGTGCAGGACAGACAGAAGGGGAGGAGGAAGAGGACAGAGAAGGGGGGTAAAAGAGCAAAAGCTGGGGCAGCGTCTGTCACTGAGCAGACAGATGGGGCTCTTGGAAGCTCTCATCATCTGTAGAGCAATGCCAGGATGCACGAAAGGCCAAAGTTCAGCCAGCTGGCCAATGGGAGCGAATGTGATCCACCAATCAGAACTGAAGAAACAAAAATAAACATTCAATTAGTCCACACGAAGCAGATCCAAGCAATAAAAAACGAAAAATGATAGAAACACGCTGGTCTCAATGGGGGGGGCCCTGCTACATCAAGAACTGTTTGGACCATGAGACTGGTGTCCTGGTTCAACCTGATTGTGAAACAGATGTATGAACACGAGACAATGGAAAAGTAAAACTGATCACGATGAGCCGTTTTTGTGTTCTCTAAAGGTTATATTAATAATGAGGCTAGCAGCCCCAAAACTGTAAAATTACTTGAATCTTTTGTTTTTATTAGTGCTATTATCTTTACTGACACAGTTTACAGCAGTATCAGCGAGGAGAGGGAGTCATTATGTTGAATCATTATATCTTAAATGATTTATTCATTCAATACAGAATTAGTCTTGTTTGTTGTGGAATTTAATTGTGCTCTCTGCTGTAGTGATGAGAATATTATTACTAACATTTTTTCCTTTACTTAGGTAGTAAAACACTTTTCATATAAACATCAGCAACAAACCTCCAGACACAGTTTAAAGAGCTTCAGAAATAAAAAATGAAGGTTTTCTGTTAAAGGATCAATATGAAATCATATCAAGGGTCCATCATCCAGGCAGAAAATCAATATTTATAATAATGCTTTGATCAAACAGTGAGCACACATACACGCAGTTATATGCATGTGTGGAAGTGCTTCAAATCGTCCAATATGAATCTATCAAATTATGGGATTGATGTGTTCATCAGAGACAGGCCTTAAACCCTGGTTGGGTTTAAGTCTCTTTGAGCTCTCATGTGTTGTTTCTTTCACCAACATAAAAGTTGGTCTTGCCTTTTATTCGAGAGCAATGGGTAGGCAGGCAGGCAAACAGGCAGACAGGCATATAGACAGGTAGGCAGGTAGGCTTTCTGACACTAGATACATTACACCTCACGCACACACATTCCTGTACTTCTATCTTTATGAGGACATTCATCAGGCACACATTCCCCAGCCTCTGCCCATCCCAACTAACCTCTGACCCCTAACCTTTGACAATACCCAGTTCGAACCTCAACTTTAAAACCCCATCGTAACCTGGAAACAGTCCTTTAAAGATGTGAGGACCAGCCAAAATGTCCTCACTTTTCTAGAAGAATGGCTATTTAGGTACTCAATATGTAGCAAATACAAAATACACATGTAGGAATATGCAATCAGACTGTTTGCATAATATCAAGCTGGTCTGTGGGTCATGAGGAATTTAGTGTCTTAAACTGTTTATTTTTGTCTACAATATTCATCCAAAGTTTAAATTCAATTCCAGCATTTGTTTTGCTGCTTTTGTCATTTATGCTGTCAGTTTTTCAGCTTGTTTGTTTGGTTTGTTTTTGATCAGCCCTGTCTGAATGTTAAACCACTCAATCGTTAGCAGAAGCCGAGCTGATCATGACCAGAGGGATGAAGGACCAGCAGCAAGGTTCTGGTTCTCTCCAACTTGCTGGACAGGTCACCACACACAGCTTGTGAGGCTTCATCAATAGAGATGATGCCACTGTAATTCTTCTTCACTGGTCCTAAAATGCACACTTGATCTCCTCTAAGGCTGAAAGGGGCTCTATTAAATGCACACGAGGAACCATTAATCAGAAAGAGACATGGACAAGCTGAAACACATCAGTAGCACTGAACCACATGGGGACTCACACCGTCTCACATCGGCGCTGCCATAGATGTGAGCCACGTCGCTGCTGGTGTGCAGGTGTGTTACAGGGGAATGCAGAGAGGGCAGAATCTCACGGTCATGCTTTCATTTGGATGCACGTGGCACACTGGAACTAAATTGCTGGTGGGTTTTTGTTTGCTTCCAGCTCCGTGTTTTTCTTTTGGTTGCTTGCCACTAAATCTCTCTCCTTGTCTTCCTTCTCCGTCTCTCTCTCACCCACACATGCTTCCACTCACTGCATTCACTTTGACCTTTTCTCTCTGTCTGCCTCTTCTCCACATCAAGACCTTCCTGGCCTCGTGATTCTCCCTCCACAGGCTCTCTACTCTCACTTGTCGTTCTCCCTGGTTCACCTCCGGCAGAGTGCACTGTCGCAGTTAAGTAACAAAATGGGCCTCTGCTGTGATGTTCTCGCACGTCAACAGGGTTGTTGAGGCAGTACTGTGGTCAGTTTATGGGATGCAACAGAATGCTGATGTTGTTTCTCTTCTCTCCCTAAATGAAGACACCACCATTCTCGCTCCTTAATGTATTTTCTCTGTGGAGAGTAAACAAGAGAAGCTTTTAAATATGAAGAGCAGGACAGAGTGATGGAGCTAATAATGGCTAATGCCCAACAGAAGGGGAAGGATATAATGCTGGTGGGGGAGGACACAGCCAGGGTGAGATCTAAAAGCGATAATGGGATTGTGAGGCAAATAAAACATTTGAGGCTGAGAAAGGACAGTATATGATGCTCGGACTTCCAAAGGCCTCCGTCACACTTGTCTCCATGCAGCACCCACACTTTGCTGTGCAGCATATTTCTATACCTTCTAAACAGGATCCAGGTGGTTGATCTGCTACTCCCTTGTCAATCCCCTCCACTACAGCACTGTAATCCCCTTTTAGACAAATGTTTTACTCAATCTTAACTAACCTTTTACTAGTCCTGTTTTATTAGTCCTTATTCTTTTACATTTACATCTCCCAACCTTTAAAACTCTTACCTGTCTTACCTGCGCTGGCAACAGTGTTCTCCTGCTTGCATTTCCCTATTGTGATGGATACGTCATCTATGGCGATATCACCCTCAAAACTGGGGCCTCTGATTCCTTCAAACACAATCTGTTCACAAGAGAGATGAAACAAATGGAAAGAAAAAGTCTGGATGAGAATAAATGACAAAAGAGATTTATTCAAGAGTGAAAACAGGAGCAGAAGATAAGGACTTTAATGTATAACAACCTTTTGGCATCAAAGGAACCAATTTTATGCTAAGAACTAGCTAGAGCAAGAATAACAACAGCTAGCTGGTGGGAATTATTTGAGCCCACTAATACAAAATCTGAGAACTTCCTCATTTTAGCCACCAGCCATCTGGTTTTGAGTGACAGCTTAATTACTGTAGAGTGCCAAAGCACAAAGCTAATCAGAGAAACAAAACCAGCATATTCTGTCTGGAATACAGGGAAAGCAATTAAATACACCAAATATGTGGCTCTAAAAACCTCCCGAGCAGCTTCTATCCACTAATAATGCTTTAAGTATAGTTGTTGGCACCAAATGAAAGTTAAATATCACAAATGAAGTGTTTCCTGTTTAATAATGTCAAAAAGATTTCAGGCTTTTGAGCAATGTAATGATTGTGGATCATTTCTATGGAGAAATATAACAGAAGAAAAACTGCTGGGTGGTAAAATAAGAATAAATCATTTGATATTAAACATCCATCTTTTTCTCTCAAGAACTGAGCAAAATGATCTGTTTGAGAATGTTCTCACTCTCACTAATATTTGGAATTTTAGGAGTGACCATAGAAAGAACTTGCTTGGCTCCATATAGCTAGCACTGACACTTTGCTTCTGATTTTATTTTATTTTCGCATAATCATCAGCAGGAGGGTCCCCCTGCATGAGCCTGGTCCTGCTCAAGGTGTCTTCCTGTTAAAGGGGAGTTTTTCCTTGCTACTGTTGCTTGTCTGGGGTTAAGCCCTGTGATTCCGGAAAGCGCCTTGAAACAATTTTGATTGTATAAGACGCTATATAAATAAAGATTGATTTGATTTGATTTGATAAGCACCCAGAATATTAAAGTGTTTGTGCAGATATTACAATAAGCAGCCCAGTTCAGATGGTCCAGGGAGAGAACCTGAGCTGATCCCAAGCACGGCGGAGCTCCAGTTTAGCCGCTGTGTATGTGCCAGTGTTGTGCTGTTAGCACTCAGTAGCAGCGTCATCTTGAGATATCAAACAGGAATTGATGGGGCAAATACCAATAGCCGGGCAGAGACAGGGATCAGCGTGAAGATCAGCAAAAAGTTACTTCAGCAGTTCAGGTTTACAGACTCATCATAAAAGCCAAGTCAAAGGTGAAGAGTGACAATTCTGAAACTGCTTCTTATCAGAGGGAATCAGCAAACATTTGCTCTTTCCTGGGTCCACTAAAGAAGAGATTACAGATGTGTTGTTTTTCTCTGAACCTCTTGTGGTTCCAAGCACAAATCTGAGTCGGGTTTTGTTCTGTTCATTTTCACTCCAGAGCTTATTTAACATCTCGTTGCCATGGAAATATCTACATTTACCAGCTCAGCACCAAAGTCCCATTCTAAGCCAAGTAAAGCCTCCTGAGCAGTCTGCCGATTGGCCACGTCCTTGGCTGTGGGAGAGGGGCCATGAATCCATGGCCCCAACCAGAGTGAGAATAACCAACATCCTGACTCCAAACAGAGCAGCATGTCAGTTCTGTATCACTCAAAGGTCCAAAAATCCTAGTTAACCTCATAACTACAGAATTTGTTCTTCAGTAGATAAAATGATCAGAAACTGCAGTGATGAAAGAGGCAGCACCTGGATGGTTTCAAACATTTCACTCAGTAACGACAAACTTGAGGAAAACAGCTAATTAGGTGGCTACTTTACTGCCTGGTTGATATTTAGTTCCCACGGCTAACAGAAACAGACCAGTACAAGCCGTCAGAGCTTTGTATCCTCGCTCTCTGTAGCTACCAAAAACGAGTCCTTCCATACAATTACTGCTGAGAGCAAAGACTAGACTGACTGTGACCTTGGCCCACAGAGACAAAGGGCACAGCTAACCAAGGTCGTGAGACAGCTTTATAAGAAAAGCCTCATGAAAGGCAGCAAAGATGTTTTCAGTAATGTAACTAATCAGCCGGAAGACGGCACTGAGGCATCAAGTATCTGAAATGTCAAAGAAATTGAAATAACTGAGAGAAATAACTGGAGGCAGAATGGCGAGAAAATCTAATTTTTTACAACAGTTGGGCGGGGCAGTAAGACTGAACTGATGATTATCAACCAGTATTAGTTTCCACCAGTTTGATGGATGGTTTCTATAAAGGCGAGCCAAATCAGATACACATGCTTGATTTTTCATTAAACATACGTTATTAATAATCAGAGAATACGCAGTTATGCTTAATTTTGACACACATGTCTGATCTTGTAAGCGAATCAATGATAAATGTAGATTTTTCTTTCTTTAACAAGTTCAAACCACAACAAAACCACCATGAAATGGCTGAATGGAAGCCAAACACTAATCTGTTTCAGAACCGGAAGAGCTAATTAGCTGCTAATCCCTCTGTGAGAGGAAATGGAACCAGAAGAGCTAAAAACACAATGATTGAGCTTCTCTGTTAACTGTGACCTTAGTGTGTGTTTGAGTATACAGCAAGTACACAACCTCACCAGCACTAGACTTCCAGACTGTATAAGAAGGCTGCAGAAAAACATGAGTTTGGAATTACAGATTATTTTATGTCCTTAAAGGACTTTTGATAAAACTTCACTGTCAGTAGTCATTCTCTTGTTATTGCATACCAATAAATTATGAACGTTATGGAATCATGACAAACATTACATGTTAACATGTTTTTAGGCACCCAGACCAGCCAGGCTTCCACTCAGGGCTGATAAAGCACCACAACTGCGACCATCTGCAACAGACATGTGCCGATCAACCGAGAGAACCTGAGTTTTCATGAAGACACCCAGATTCTTCTGCAGTAATAAGTTTTACATTTCTGACTCGATCCCCGCTGTTATCAAAGGAGTGTCTACACAGAGACACATACAGAATAAGAGAAAGAAATAGTGTGTGTCTGTGCATGTGAGTGTGATAGAGACTAGATCAAAGGGTACAATAAAGTGTCAGGTTGGAATTGTGAATGTGTCGTTTTGTTGAGCCTTGTAACCTTTAATGTTGCAATTGATGTGTAGTCCAAAGACCAGAGGGGATACAGACATGTGAGTGTGTGTGTGTGTGTGTGTGCGTGTGTGTGTGTGCGCGCATGCATGCATGCGTGCGTGCGTGCGTACGTGCATGTTAGAGAGAGAGCTACCAGTGCAAAACAAAGTTGGGACACACAACTCTGAGCTGGCCTGGTTTCCGACAAACCTCCGAGGTACCAAACACTGCAAGGAACACAGATGGCCTCTGGGTAATGCACAGAGGAGCAAGCAGGGACATATACTCATCTATTATCATACTTTATTTTAAAGTTGAAGTAATTGTGGTTTTATAAACTGACTTTATGAAGAAAAGGTTCAGTCTGATCATTTCACATTTTCATTAGAAAATTGCCCCTGATTGTGTTTATAGCCAAGTTTGTGTAGATGTATAGGTTGTGTACAATATCTAAGTATATATGTTAAATGCATGGATACAGATGTGGCGAATGACACAGTTGACATGTGAAGCTTCAAAATGTTTAGCGTGCGTAAAGCCTCCTAAAAGCTCAGCTTTATCAGTCATTCATGGCGCCAGTGAAACAGTTGAGTTTCGTCTGATGGAGCCCTTTTTGCCAGACTTGCAGAGTGAGCTCTGAACTTGGCTGCAGGAACAGACGCTGTTCTCAAACCATCATTACTTTTGTTGGAAGCAGCACAAAGAGCAGGGAAGTGCACAGACGAGTGGCAGCACCTCAAAGGCCCTCAGCTCAGGTCTGCAGCGCTTGTATTCCTCCACGGACGTGCTCTCAACATGAGGCAGAAATGAAATGGTCAGTGTCGCAGTTGCGTCAACAAAGAGAAACCCAACTCTCTGGAAACTAAAATGAAGGAGCAAATTCGGAGAATCGTGCTGTTCAAACTGGAAAATTGACTAAAAAGCTGATGCACAGGACTTAGTACAGATCCAGGTCTGTGAACGTAGGTTTTAATGGTGGGAAAGAATAATGTTAGCTGATAATAATTAGCTGATGCTCTCAACAACTGCTTATGCAGGCTGTTTAGACAAGGTTTAAATGTTTAAAATGGGTAAAAAGTTAAACGAAAGACTTGGTCAACATTTAGACTGCGCAGATTTTGCAGTGTAAGCATGGACTCTGCAGCTCTGCTGCGTAAAGTCAGGGAGAGTAGCCCTACAAAACATCTCAACTTTAGTTGGAAGCAGCCGTTAATGCTTGCAAGAGTCTCATGAGCGTATTTAAAAATAGTCACACTCTTTCTGAGGAACAAGCGTTAGACATGTTTCATTTGTCCAACTGTGTCGATAAACTTAATACAGAGCTGTTAGCGACACCACCCCCCCCCTCCAAAAAACCCCCAAAAAACACCATATTATCAGTAGATGCTATAAGCTTTGGAAGCTGGAAAAAAATAAGCTTAATAGGCTCATTCTTTACGACTGTAACTTGCAGAAAACAAACTAAACAGCAGCGCACCAGGAATAATTGTATCAGTTAATTCCCATTTTCAACAGCAGACACCTCAGTCAGTGTTATCGATCATGAAGAAAACAGAGTGAGAGAGAGATCAAGAGAGAGAGAGAAAGCTTCGCCAGCTGAGAGAATGGCAGCAAAGGTGGGGGGGGTGCAGAGAGTCTGAGCCATGGAGGAAGCAGGGAGGTACAGATCTCACCTTTCTCTCTCATTTTATCATTAGAGAGAGAGACAGATGGATGTAAAATAGAGATGTACAATATTTACTTCAATAACTGGTCCTAATGATAACAGCATTAGAAATGGTTTACAATTATATACACATATAAGTAAGATGAATAAAAGTAGTTTGTGGTTTAAATTCTTGCCAGTGAAAATATTTCACTTTCTAGCTCAATCAATAGAACAGTAATTAATTACAAACAATACTTTTTTAGCTGTTTGGATTAAATAAATTTATCATGTAATAAATTGTATAATTTGGATGTTATTGCTCTGTCTGATGGTTGCCATGTTCTACATCCATTTATTTCTGTCTTTTAGAAGAACATCTGAGGACAACCATGTGAGGAAGCCTCCTCAAGGTAGCCACCGACCCTCCAGCCCTACGTTGCTAAGGTAACTACTCCACCGTCATCCATCCACACGAGTAGTGAGAGTGGGGTGCTACTGAAAACTGAAGATGCAAGTAGTGATTTACTGATAAGGGGAGCTTGCAGTCTTGAGTATTAGCCCCTCTTTAGAGCCTGTTTGGTGTTTCAGAATACTGTGTTGCTCTTGTCCATGAGGACAGCACCAGCTGTGCAGCTCTGTCTGCAGCAGAGCTTAACAAGTGCAAATAGGATGGACAGTAAACAAATGTGCGTTCAGCACATTAGATCTTTGGTTCCAGAGACACATTTACATAAAGACATGGTAAATGTGGCACAGGGTTCCGACATGTCCAGCATGTTCACAGCAGCTGACTTAATTTCTCCTTTCATGGAATTGCAGAGGCATAGTTGATGAAGAGCAAATGCCCGCAGCTAAGGCCTTCAGCCCACATTCATCACGGATTCAATTTCCCCACGCACGTATGGAGAGTATCTGGAATCATTACAACACAACTAGCAGGCATCCCCTGCTCATAAATAAACCTGTTAATTGACCTGTCATAGCTAATTGCTGTAGGGGCTAGGAGACTGGTGTGCGTGTGCATGTGTGTGTGTGTGTTTAAAAAAGAGTTTGGCTGTGAGAGTGCATGCTCTTAAAACTATGCAGTCAGATGTGTTTGGAGAGTTTTCACAGACTTCCATCAGTCTTAAGCTTGTGTGAAGCAACCAGGGCAAAAATCGGCCCAAACGATCTGCTCGTCCCAGCACAGGGCCAACGTTGAAAACAAAAACTGAGATCCATGCGTGCACACCCACACACGTGCACTCACACACATTTGCGCCCACACACACACAAACACACACACAACTCGCGTGGAGGCCAGGGACTTGCAAACAAAAAACATCATCATTTTTTTGCCCCAGTCTGTTGCTCTGTAAACTTCCTGAGGTCTGCACAGGTGCACAGAAAGACACTCGCTGATGAGCGCACAGTAAGAGTACACAGCAAAAAAAGCTGGAGAAGGTGTGTGTGTGTGTGTGTGTGAAAGAGAGACAGATAAATGGAGAGCATCCTGTCCAGTGGAACAACAGGACTGAGTCATCTGGAGTGTTTGGCCACATCCCAGCGGAGTCACGCTGACTGCAGCCAAACAACCAAACAGATTTAGGTGACGTGTCAACAGACACACATTTCTTCTGTTATGGGTCTCGGTCCATTTCCATCAAGTCCTGATGGATTGCGGCCATTCCACTTTAACATTAAACTTCTGGTGAACTTCTGATGCGCTGAAAGATCAGACAGCTTAAATCACACCTGACTATTACTTTAGACTGATCTTAGTCAACTTAATCATGTAGTCCAAAGGGACTGATGTCAGGAGGAAACACCAAAGGCCTGAACCACAAAGACGAGCAGCACCTTTCTCTGTTAGAAAACTCCTTAATGAGTTAGCATCAAGCAGCTAACAGACAAGTTATATACACATTGAAAACAAAAACTGAAGGAAAGAACATAAATGTCCTTGCAGAAGACTTCTGACACACAACACCAACATAAGTGCTCACTTCAGCGTGGAGCCGATGTAAAGGCATAACTCCTGAGACCATAAACAAGCAATTCGCTTCCAAAACAGATTACACTGGCAGCAGATTAGCTTCAACAGGATGGCTGTTTGTAATTTGTGTTGTTCTGAGCCAGAGTGTGAGATTAAAGCAGACCACGAGGAAGCAGCATAGTCCTCTGGGAGGCAGCTTCAGCTCCTCATTGGCTTAATCTCACCAGCAGTCAGCCTGAACTAATGAAGAAACTGTCCGTTGATCAGAAAATCCATAAATCTAAAGATGTTAGTGAGATGACAGCAGGCAGGTCGTCTGAGAATAGCTTCAACATTCAAAGTCCATTTTTATTGACACAAGTTGGTAAATTTTTATAACCAGCCCAGAAGGAAATCTCAACTCTCTGAAGGAGACTTGGATCAGTTCCAGGTTGCTGAGTCGACGGGGCTGAAGAGGAACCTATGTTAGCTCCCTTGCTGAGGCGGACAGGCTGGACTTGTGAGCGCTCTCGTTTCTGAAAAGCTTTGATTGTCTGAATTCTGTTAATTTCCTGAACTACACAAAATCAACCAACAATCTTTATAGATCCAACTTGTAAGAGTTCATTAATAGGACTTAATATACTGGAAACACAGATTCCATTAAAAGTACCTGTCAGCTAAACAATTTGTAATCTGAATATTTAAATCAGATTCCACTCTTCACTTCGAAACATATTTGAACAACAAAGCTGGAAAAAGTATTTGTATTTTATTCAGCGGAAGTCTTGTCTGCTTTTAAACAGGGAGGAGGTTAAGAAAAGGTGGATGTTTCCTCAAAAGAAAATACTTTTAACATCAGTGACTTTTAGGAGGTAACTTATCCATAGTCTGTAAAGAAACCGTGAAGATGAATTTCTCCACCCTCATGTCAGCTTAGCATTTGTCCAGAAAAAGTAACCTGTTACCTGAAATGGGCCACTGGGACTGACGTCAAACAAAGCTCTCTTCCAGTCTGGGCCCTGATGACCAGACTTGGTCCACACCTCTGAGTCCACAGTGGTGTGGGAAGCAATGCTTCGGACTCTCAGGAGAACGTTGAGGGTTCCTGTGAAAGGCAGCAAGAGAGGGAGAGAATGACAGAGGGGAGAGGGACAGAGAGAGAGAGAGAGAGAGAGAGAGAGAGAGAGAGAGAGACATAACTAAATAAATGAGGTCCACACACTTGATTGACCTTCCAGACCTTTTCCTTATCAGTCAGAATGTTAGATAGAGACTATTGATTCTAACCAAGGACTTCATCTCTGTAGCTGCACCACGGTTCGCAGCCTGGCAACAGTTTACTGGAGACGGAAACGAGCTGTGTTCTGACCAATTGTCTCTGGCACCAGTTGAATCCTCAGCAAATATTCTAACTAAGGTCAAAACCATCCACCTTATATCAGCTGGGAAAAAAGAGTGTCTTCTTATATTTTGGGCAACACACACCAAACTGGAAATAGGATGCGGCACCAGCAGCTGCATTTGAGGGCCCTATATTTTATTCATATAGCTGAAAACAGAGCTGTGCAGCCCAGAAATGGAACATTCCAGAAATGCATGGGGCTTGTAAGGGATGAAGCTCAAATGTCAGATAGTGTATAGGGATGACATTTAGGTGAAAATGGAATGTGCTGATGTGGCTGCAGTCTGACTGGTAATCCAGCAACTGCTTTTATGGCACTGTGACATAAATTGAGCAGACCTGTGGTAGAGCGAACGGAGAGGACAAATTAAGAGAGGGGGTCTAAAGGAGAAGCAGATTTGTGGATGGTTGAATCATTTCATTTACAGTTAAGCTGTGATGGTACCTTAAATCTTGTGTAAGTACAGAGCAAATCTGACCAAAAAATCAATCAAAATTAAGTGAAAAAAAAAAGTGACAAATGCCACTGTTCCAGGTATTGTAATCAATCCTAAAGGGTTTCCTTCTCTGGCTGGTCTCTACGACAATGATCCATCTTCTTAACGATTCCCAGCCTGCTGCTAATTGGAACATTAACCCAGCACCAGTCGCTCAAACAAATACAGCGATGTTGGCGAGGGTGGGGGTGTTAGTCTCTGTGGCAGGTGTGCGTGTGCGTTCGTTGTACGGTCTGGTTTTACATGCTAGTCTAGTGCTACATGTGCAACAGGAGTGCATCTTTGAGCTCTGAAACACAGCAACACAGCAGTAATTATTTCACCTTTGAGACTACCAGGAAGAGCAGAGTTTAAGAAAAAACGGAGAAAAACAAGATGGAATGCTGAAGAAAAGTGAATCAAGGCAGATTTATGCCAACTTTTGACCATATCTGTCATTTAGAATGGGAGAGTTGGCACAAAAAAGATGCTGATTGTTTGCGACTGAAATTCACCTAGCTTCCAAGTTTTGAGGTGACAGTTACAGCCACAGATGGACCATTGTGTCTCAGCTGTCCAAAACTAAATCTGGTCTCTTAAAAAGGAAAGAACGATTAAAAAGTCGGGTGTCTAAAGAAGAGACGGTAATAATGTGATGTTTGGATTTTTAGAGGGACAGCGGACAGCAATCATCAGAACTTGCTGTAAACAGTTCGGGAGCATCTTCAAGGTCATTTTGAGATTAACTAAATCCTTCTTTAATAAAACCTTGTCCAACAACAAACAACACTTCTGAAATTAAAGTATCTGTTATCTGCCAGCCAGAGGGTGCCTTGCATGTGAGGAATAGTACCAGAAGGCAATGGGGCAGAATAATAATGTGACAGTGACCCCAGAGGTTCTGATGGAGTGGACCGATACCAAAGCAACCCTACAGATGACAACTAGTTCACCTGTGTGGGTGTTTGCTGCAGGTGTAAGCAGACTGGTTCAGGTTGGTACAGTCGAATGTTTCACCAAAAGAGTCCGACAGCCCATCCATCATCGATTGCTGTCGTACCAATGACTCCACATGCTGCAGCATAATAAAGTGGACTTTCAAATTGTTGTTCTTGGTGAAAACAAGCCTCTTCTGAACGGAGGCAACAGCCACTCAAGGTAACTTTAACAAAAACAGCTTTCAGAAAGCTAATTAAAAGTATTAGCTAATTAAAGCACAACCCTACACAGCATGCAAAGGTCGGGCCCTCTAACCTCAGCCTCCCTATTTCCAATATGAGGAGATAAAATAATCCAGAGCTTCCAAGAAAGCTCGCCAAAATAAAACACTCCCTCCTGCCAAAGTCCACTAATTAAATGTTGTTAATTACTGTTGCCAGCAGCTCCTAAGAGAAACACATTGAGGTAGACAAAAACCAAAGACATCACCTGGGAAGGTCTTGATTTGTCAGCCTGTTTCACAACTTCAAATCTTCAAACTGTTTTCTTCCTCCATTTAAAAAAAATAAGAGTAGAAGCCCTGAAAACATTCCAGTATGAAGAGTCAATGAGCAGAGCAGCAGGTCAGCTTCTGAAAGTCGTCCAGCTGCCTTATATCAATCATCTGAGCACCCTGAGATGTTTAGCATCAGAGAGTTGAGCCCAGCAGAACATTCACACTCTCCAATCTGCTAACGGCTCTGGCTCATTTTTCCTCTGTTCTCAGATTTTGCCCTCT
The DNA here is from genome assembly GCF_003711565.1 of Takifugu flavidus. Classification (NCBI taxonomy): domain Eukaryota; kingdom Metazoa; phylum Chordata; class Actinopteri; order Tetraodontiformes; family Tetraodontidae; genus Takifugu; species Takifugu flavidus. The sequence goes on from NC_079521.1 coordinate 5,879,920, forward strand.
TGGTTCTTCCAGGGTTCCTGTGGATGTTCAGCAGAGCATTTTGAGCTGGCAGAAAGTAAAAAGTCCATCACACCTGTCTTCCTGCAGCAGCATCTTCCTCCACTTTCGACCTTATTGATGAAATATTAAAAGTAAATCGACAGAGAAAAACTCAGAGAAGTTCTTGTAAACAAATAAAAAAAGCAAACTGGTAAAGCACAGTAGTTTCATTTATTTAAGCCTAATTTTCACAGAGAAATAGCAATTTAAATATCTTTTGATATAAGAAAAAATCTATTAATCTATTAAAACACCAGTCAGTTTTTTCTCTTTTTTCTGAACAAAGGAAAAAAGCTCAACAGATGTTCATCTGCACTTTGAGGCTGGATCACAGAAGACAATGCTTGAACAATCATCAATAATAATCTGCTCGAGAGGTAAAGATTAAAAATCCAAGATGAGCCTTTCAGGATATCTGAACGCATGAACTCCTCATTGTGGACGGAGACAAAGGAATCGACTCCTTCCTTGGTAAAAGTTTTGAATTTAAAACCCACAAAAACAGCATGAGAGCCACTTGAATATTTCTTCCAGCATTTCATTCCTCCTGTCTTCTTTCCCCCTGTGACACTCATTAACCCTCCTTTTTCCCTTTTACAAATCTGACAGCGCCCCCCGACCGCCTCTCTCTCATCCTCCACTCCTCTTTTGTCGTCATTAAGAGTCGCGCTGTGTCTCCCTGGCAGGAGTGTAAGATCTGCCAAGGTGAGGCAATTAAAGTGACGACAGATTGGAACCGACCAGGAGAACAACAGAGTAAATTGAGGGTGGGCTTGCAGCAGAACTCGCTGCAGCTGCGAGCAGAATGCTCTAATTGTGAACCAGCACTGCGAGACTGATGAAGTGTTGCAGCTTCACTACACAGCCACATTCACAGAAAGATTGTTGGAGTCTCTCTATTACCGACACCTGCTGAATCAGGATGGGATGCAAAGGAACTCATTTATTTCCTTTCCTTTTTTGATTCCTTTATTACAACTTTCAACAATGGAGAAATAGGAGAAAATAGTACCCAGGTTTAATCACGGTTCAGTTGGATTAAAATATTCGCTCAGATTCCTTTTTGTCTCATTGTGCAGAGGTTCCGCTTCCGAGTTCCTCTGATAAAAGTAGCCAAAGTCAGCTGTCTTTGGTCCACCTGTGGAAATCCTGGGAGGGTTTGACTGATGGACTAAACCATCCCTTAGTCGGTGCATGCAAGCACACACATGCACACACGCACGCACACACCAATGTTGTGCCCTTGCAGATGCTGGACCATTCAGACAGGACAGGTCAAGGTGTAACAAATGCTGCAGCTGCTAGCACGTTCCTGAGCCACCAGCACATAAATCAGTAGTATTGTGTGCATGTGCGTGTGTGGGGGGGAGGGGAAGGGGGGTGTAACACGTGTGGATGTCACTCATGTTTGGTCCCATTACTTTGATGCCAAATTTAACTGTTAATTTTGAGAGTAAACGACAGGTTGTGTGGATATGAAGGTGAAGTTTAAGGTCACATGAGATGTCTGCAAATGTTTCTATTTTGTTGTGTGAGTGTGTTCAAATGTTCATCTGTATTTGTCAGGTCATCATTTCCTTTAGGCTGTGGGGGTCTGACATTGTTTGTGGAGGCCTTTCATACATGCATGAATGCATGAATTCCAGATTCAAATGACAAAGCAGGTACTGAAGAAAACCTCAGACACCCCCTGACACACAGATTCATCAGTTTGTCCATGGAGCTGCTGTTGATCAAACCTGAGGTCCAGGGGCCCTGGTGGGCCTGAGCAGCTTGTCTTTGACCATGTGTGTGCAGTATGTCTTTCTATGAATGCTCTCAGGTGTGGTTGAGACTATCATTCTCTGTCATTGCACTCACCAATATGTTTGCCCTTCATGTGGTAGTAGAAAGACACGCAGTAAGGGACTCTGCCGGACCCCTTGGGACCCCTGACAGAAGTCACATTAAAAAGTGGAGAAAGCAGGCGAGCTTTGTCCCCTTGAACACGTGGACGTGATGCTTCTATGTACATGTAGTAACCTAAAAGACAATGAGACAAAGTTTGGGCTCCACACTTGAGCAGAACCGCTCCAGCAGGTATTGGAACCGCTCCTCACCCTCCTTGGTCCCGCTGCGGTCAGTTTCCGGGCCGGTGTTTGCCGATCGTTTGGGATTCTGGGTCAGGTGGTTCTGCCTCGTCCAGTCGAAGACATCGCTGCGGTCTTGTGAGAAACCACATATCCGCTCATCCTCAAAACCACACACGTGATCTAGGACACGTGCACATAGGAAATAGCTGTTTTACCAACAGGTGCGCCAGTGAAGATACAGTTTTAGCACATCTGTAAGATTAAAAACTACATTCAATAAGAAAATTTCCTTTTGTCCTATATTTTATTCTCCATACAAAGAGAACAAGATTTGATCTTGCGATAGATTGTACACTGACAGACTTCCTGCTGTCTGATCCCATTTCTGTTATCGTGGACTTCAGAGAGACAGGGTGGGGGACAGGGTGGCAGATGTCTGAAACTTTCAACCTGGGCCACGTGTGGGTGGGAGCAGGAGAAGACCTGCAGTGTTGCTTTACCAGGAAACTGAAGCTCTAAAATATCCCTACATGAATTTAAAATCACTGTGCTCATGTACGAGATGACAGGCTCAGTGTGGGAGGTGTGTCAATCGTATGAAATATATGGATTTCACATTATATGTATTCTGATATATGTCACCCACATTTCTTCACACAGCAACCTGTGAGCTGATGTCTTCATGAGACTCAGACAGACTTTACAACAGAAATTATCGCACATTTTTGACTTTACGGTGGGCATTGGCGTGACGGCTGGAAAAGCTATGTATGCAAACACAGCAGCTGCTCTCACAAACCATCCAATGTGATAGATTCATTCAAGGCCTGGCTGATAGCAGCGGGGAGGATGCACACGCCGGCGCTCCCCATGACCACTGTGCATGTTTGCTATAAAGCTAATTTATTACGATTCAAGACCCACTCCAATACATGCACTCATTTCAATTTGCAGTGTTGTTCGAGCAGTCTGTTCCAATCTGCTGTTGTTTTAATTGTCTCGCCCTGGTGGAGCCAACTGCCACTCCTGCCAGAGGAGCGCTGCGTATCTCTTAATGAAGAAAATAAACCAGATACAATTGGCTAAGAAAGACAGACAGAGGGCAGAATAGGCAGGGGAGCGATGTCAGGCGGTGAAAAGACAGTCAAGAATAATAGAGCAATGCACTTTAAACTCTTGAGTTCGGATTATTTATTTTAAAGAACCACACCAGTAACCGGTCTAAGGTGGAATCATCACCATCAAACTATATTAACAAATTTGGTGGAGCCGCCATGGCTTCCTCGGCCTAATCACCTACCCTTAAAATTGACTAAGAAAACCATGAAAACTTGGCTGGCCAGCCTAGAGATATTGCGTCCTAACATAATTAGCAGAACATCTAAGATCCACCTACTCCAGACACAAAACAAGCTCAAGCCAGCATAACCCAGGAGAAAACAGCTAAAGAGCTCACCTGAAGGTCTTGGGTAGGTGTAAGCTGTAAGAGAATAATATGGATTACATGTCAGATAAGTATACTTTCTCTTTGAATCAGATGGAAAGCAAACTACATAAAATGGCACACACGTTCTGAGTACTGTATGGTGCGACTGATGTAGTCCCCGGTACAGTAGGTGGTGATGGGGGCCAGCCGGACTTCGTAGGCCAAAGGGATTTTCAGGTCTGATATTGTGTGGGACATCAACACCCCCTTTTCTGGTTCTTTACCCCTGAGATCGATCTGCTTCAACAACACATTCTGCTTGTTCTGGAAATCAAGAACAAATTAAATATAAAACAGTCATAAAATATATCATAAACAGGTTTAAATGCAGCAAACATGGCCACCTAGAATGATGTATCACCAATGAGGTTTGAGCAGCTCCTTTTGCGCCAAAAAGACAACAGTAGAATTTGTCAGAACCCTTGCCTGGGTGTGTTTGTTACACAGGAATGCAGTAGGTCAGAAGGTATCTTAAGTATTTTCAAATCTGATGTAGTTCCTCCATCAGTGTTGGGCTGGGATAGGAACCACCAGTAACCTGAAGGACCGAATAATACCTGTGGAAGGATAAGGCCCTCCTTAAGCCTTCTGCAAAATGGAAGTTTTCCCCACTGTTTTGGAGAGAGCAGGTGCAGTGTTGTTCCGTCAGATACAGACAGAGGACATGTCTGTTCTACTTCCTGTGGCGCTAACAGCTCTGGAAGCACGTAATGTTGCAGTTATTAGTTATTAAATAATGGTGCCAGAGCGTCTGTGGCTACAAGCTGCGATAAACGTATTATTCTAGGTTGGATTAGAGGGGAACCTTTGTGAAAGGTCTCTGACAATTAGAGTGATTTTCTTTCCTGGTTGGTTTTGATGATTTATGTGACGCCCTAAAAATAATAAATGGAGGATTTCTTCTGGCAGGTGAAAACTCCAGAATGCAGCAAGACCATAAACACTAATGTGCAAACTGTTACCAGATTGCCGTTAGATCAAAACTGTATGAGTTCAGATGTGATGCAGTCCAGGTTTCTCCTTGTATTTCAAGTTAAGTCAGGAGTGGTTTTTTTGCAGCACTACTTTTAACAAAGCTATGCTTGATGCATTATTCCACCCACAGAGAGCTGGATCCATTAGCTCTGTATCTGCTTCTGATCCCAGCTACTTACCAACACCTGACAGTGAGCTTAATCTAATGCATTAGGTCAGCCACTTTACCACTTCACCCTAGTACACCCACAGCATGCAATTATCAGATGATGCATGCAGTAGCATTTGCAATGTGTTCTGTGTCTGCGTGTGTGCACTGTAGAAATCTCTACATCCACCATTCATTATTCATCCCTAAATGAATTTACTATATGCATACAGTATTAGCCAGTTGCGTGGGCGTTAATTAGCTATTTTGGCTGTTCCAGCTTCAGATCCTGACTGAGCTGAAAGATTCTGACATGATCACCTTTGATCCTCAGCTAAGACTCAATACCAGCCAGCAGATTCCTAGTGGAAGATCTGAGGCTCAACTAGACCAAAAGCTGTTTGTTAACAGCTGCTGGGGCCCCTGCAGACGTCCCTGAGGACCCACAGCGATGCTGATGTCAGTCAGACCAGTCCTCACTGTGGGAGGGGGCTCCTCCTGACACCAGTCATTCCCAGTGAACGGAGTCAACTCTGAAGAAATGGGCTCATCTCTCTGGAGGAGACAGTAGTGCAGGAATGACAGCTAAGCACATTTAAATGGAATGCTCACAGACTTTAGATCCTCAACAGGATGCAAAAATTAACCTCAAATCTCTGACAAGCTATAAAAATGTTTTGTGGGAAATCAGGTTGATTTATTATTACTCCTCTTTGTGCTGCTCTCTCTCGACACTTCTGTCTCACATTTGGACACAATGTTTCTCTTTTGTGCATGAACAAAGTTGTGTTGGCAGCGTCTGACCTGGCCTCAGGTCAGAACTACACCCACCTGCTCCTCCTGCTGCACTCAGTCACAGACAAATCCTATTATCATATATATGAAAAATTACTACGCTCACAATAAGCTTGAAATGTACATTAATCAGGTATATGAATAATTCATGCAGATACATATGCAGATATACTCATATATTCACACAGTAGCGAACAGATCTGTGAATCATCAGATCAGATCTGTGAAAGAAAATTAACACACGGGTATTTACAGTGGCTCACACACAGCCAAAATCTCTCTCCCTCACACACACACATAAGCGTGCTCATTTGCTCACACTGAAGACTTTTTGCTGAATCTGATGACAGGATCATGAAGACCCAGTGAAAAACACTGTCTAGATGATCCAGCCCGTTGTCTTTGTGGGGCCTCACACACACTGGCGTTCCGTCACATCTGATTCAGACATGTGTGGTCCCTTCTGGCGTCAGTGGCCGACACGCTGTGGCTCACACGGAGAATCACTAACACACAAAGACCATCTTCTTTACCTGCAGCCGATGCTAAAATCTTCTGACTCTCACTTTAACATTGATCCAGAAGAGATTTATAGCACATCACTCTCTGTGTGTGTATGTGTGTGTGTAGAAACACTGTGTGTGTAGAAATACTTGCAATACTTGTATCATGAGGTAGGAGCACGCATATATAGATGCAGCTCCTCAGAAGTCTGTGTGTTAATGTTCTCTATGCATATTACATGAACGCTGTCTCTTTCTCATTATTATTCAGCTGCAGAATGAGCTGGGTAAATGTTTGTATGAATGAATTTGAGTGTAAGTCGATGTTAAAAGGGCACAAACACTTTACTAAGTAAGTGTTAAATTATTACACAGCATGTGACAATGAAAGTTTAAGTGGCTTTTTTTATTTACGGAGCCAACTATTATTAAATGACCTCAAACAAACTAACACGGTAGGTAAAACACTGGGTTGGTTAGAAGTGATTCTGTGATGATTTCAGTCACTTTAGTGATTTCAAAAAACTATTACAACATTTAAATGAGGTCAGAATAAATGTAATAAAACATTAACAGGGTTGTGGTTTCTATCTTTGTGATAGTAACATAATTCATTCCCCAGACTCTTACAATGACCCAGTTCAAACCTTAAACAGACCTCTGAAGTGTCCAAGATGTCCTCAAATGCCATCAAATGTCCTCACTTTGCTATTGAAATGTGTGTTTAGGTCCTCACTACACATACACACACACACACCACACACACACACACACTGGGCCAATGTAAAAGCTCTGAAATTGTCACAAATTTAGAGATTTGTCCTTTTTGTCCACATCAATATCCTAACATGTCTGACCAAATTGTGACCTGGAAACCCCTGCAGTCACAACACAACTGCATTAGCACGTGATGCTCCACACCCAGCTAGTGTCAGCAGTAAACTGGCTAAATGTGCACGTTCTGGAGGTGAACAAGTGGTTCCAAACAAACCTAGCAAACCAAGAGATAGAATAACTATATACTGCTAACAGAGGAGGTGTGGAGTGCTGCTCAGAGCTGAAGTCGGCTCCTCTATATGAGCTCATTTCCCTTTTATTCCCTCCGTGTCTGCTCGTCTCCCCTGTGAGCCTCTCCTTCATTTTGTGAGTGTTAAAAAGATTGACTGTTAAGACGATGAGCTGGAGAATGTGTTACAGTAATAGATAGGTTGTGAAATTGAGATGGTATTACATCTGAACAGGCTCCTCTGTTCAATACTGTGTAGGGGGGAGGTTGTTGTTGTTTTTTTTTAATTTGCAGCTATTCTTTTTCACACCCTTTCACTCGCTACCTTCCTCTAGCTATTTTTTTTGTCACTTTTTGATTTACACATGAGAATGCATATGAAACTTGCCATTAACAACATTTAATAACTCCTAAACTGCCAATTAAGGTATTTCGTTATTCTAACGCTGACACGGTGGCTGCACTTCAACACTGAAGGCCATTCCCGCTGCACTTTTGAGCTCTTTCAGAGAAGGAAGGAAGTAGAGAGGAGGCATGAGAGAGGAAAGAGGAGCACAAGGGGGAACAGCAAGAAGTGTTGGAATGACTGAGGGGAAGAATAGAAGACAGAGAGCAGAAAGAGGCTGAGAGCTCTCATAAAACCAAATGAAATGTGCCTCCAGGCCAGTGACTGTGTCCCTCCTCTCCCTGTGGAGTCGTACCTCAGCATGTACGATGACAACTTTCAAAGTGGGAGAAGAATTAGCTGTTCACACAACTAAGGCAAGCTGGTCCCCCCTGCCACCATGGTGGACTGAAGTTACCCCTGAAGTTTTGAAGCATATGACCTTTTTGAGGTCCCAGTTGTGGTGCAAGAAAGAAGTCTGGACTCCCCAACAGGAACATGTTGCTCCTGCTGCCCTGTTTGCAGGAGTTACTGTGCTTCGATGATCCCACAAAATAGCTTCAGGGCTCACTTCAGCCATTTAAAACATATTCATTGCTAGCTTTGACCTCTAACAGAATCTGTAAGACCTTGTGACTTCTCTGGTCCGAAACATTTAGCAGTAATGAAATGAGCTAATTCCTGAGAGACGCAAGCAAAATGCACCAGTGGACCAGTAGAGAGGATGGAAGGTAACAGGAGTTGTAGAGTTTGCAACAAGATGATGTTGATTCACTGCCAATTACAAAACATAGCTTAGCCAGGGAGGCTGACATATTAGCATGTTTCAGTCTGCAGCAGCATGTTTGTGTCTGGAGGACAGTTGGTGAGTTCAGCGGGGCCATAATGGAAAAACAGCTTCTATTTGTTCACCTTCCCTCCTGAGACACCACCTTAGCAGAGCTCATTTTATAATCTAGCGTTAAAATGGAGAGATGTGAGCTCTAACCATTAGTGCTGCTGTTCTACTGCTGAGTTTCTTTTACTGGAAGCATTGTGAGGGCAACAGTGTGCAAGAGCTTTCTGGATAAAGATACCCTGCACAGAACTGCATCAGATAGATCTGTTGGAGGAAACGGGGTTGTTTTTTTAGTAAATAAGAGATAATCATTGTAGGAAGGACAGGAGTTGTGAGTGTTTCTAATTCTGTGCATTGATTGTGCCTCTCACTTTACAAACTCATAAATCCTTGTGCCTATTGGAACGTGCACCCTTGATTACACAAGAAGTGTCTACTTGTCAATAAAACACACGTCCATGCTGAACATTTATAAGGATAAGGATAAAATACTTTATTGATCCCACATCGGGGAAATTGCACGTAACAGCGGTAGCCCGTGGTGTACAATACAGAAAAGTACTAAAAGAAAAAATAAAAATAAAAAGACTCTTATGTTATGTACATTGCTACGTACATTGTACAGTAATGAGTCAAATGAATGTGTTCTGATCAGCGTGCTTGTTATGATGAGCGTGCGTGTTCTGATGTGTGTGCGTGTTTCGATGAGTGCATTTTCTGATTAGCGTGCATGTTCTGATGAGTGTGCGTGTTCTGATGAGTGTGCGTGTTCTGATGAGTGTGCGTGTTCTGATGAGTGTGCGTGTTCTGATGGGTGCGCGTTCTGATGGGTGAGTGTTCTTATGAGCATGCATGTTCTGATGAGCGTGCATGTTCTGATGAGTGTGCGTTCTGATAGGTGCACGTTCTGATGAGTATGCGTGTTCTGATGGGTGCGTGTTCTGATATGCATGCGTGTTCTGATGAGCGGGCGTGTTCTGATGGGTGCGTGTTCTGATGAACGTGCGTGTTCTGACACACATGCATGTTCTGATGGATGCGTGTTCTGATGAGCGTGCGGGTTCTGATGAACGTGCATGTTCTGACACACATGCATGTTCTGATGGATGCGTGTTCTGATATGCGTGCGTGTTCTGATGAGCGTGCGGGTTCTGATGGGTGCGCGTTCTGGTGAGTGATTGTTCTGAGAAATGGCGCTGTCCCAGGCAGCAGCCAGTAGTAGCAGCTCCCTACACTTAATTGTTCTTTTTTTAAATTTTCCCGAAGGAGCTGAGGAGGAAACAACGAGGGAGTAAGGCTGGGGTTAAACAGAGGATGAAGAGGCGACGTTTTAAACCCTGCATCCCCGCGGTCATAACGGGAAATGTCAGGTCCCTGGCAAATACGATGGACGAGCTGGAGGCGCTCACACAGACATAGCGGGAGTACAGAGAGGCCAGTATCATGTTTTTCACAGAGACATGGCTCCACGGACTGATACCGGACTCTAATGTGATGATCGCTGGTTTCAGCACTGTGCGAGTGGAACGAAACAACACCGCAGCCGGTAAGAAGAAAGGAGGGGGACTGGCCGTGTTCATTAGCAACAGGTGGTGCAACTCGGTGTATATTCACGTCAAGGAGCGCGTGTGCAGTCCCGACGTGGAACTTATTGCTATCGGACTCCGTCCATACTATTTGCCACGGGAGCTTACTAATGTCATCGCCATCACCGTTTATATTCCTCCGACCGGTAAAGCGAACACGGCCTGTGACGTTATTCACTCTGTCACGGCTGACCTGCAGACTAAACATCCCGGAGCCTTTATTCTCATCACAGGAGACTTCAATCATGCCTCCCTTAAGTCCACTCTCCACAGTGATGGAATGTAGGGAGCCTGAACACCACAGTGCCTGAACACCACAGTGCGGGTCATGTTCTTTGACTTCTCTTCTGCCTTCAACACCATCCAACCAAGACTGCTGAGGGCTAAGTTGGAGAACATGCAGATGGATGCTCCCCTTGTTTCTTGGATCGAGGACTACCTGACAGGTCAGCCACAGTTTGTGACACTGCGGAGCTGTGTCCGACCCCCTGATGAGCAACACAGGGGCTCCCCAAGGAACTGTGCTCTCCCCCTTTCTGTTCACCACCTACACAGCTGACTTCCAGTACCACTCTGAGACATGTCACCTCCAGAAGTACCCGGATGACACAGCCATAGTCGGCTGAGTGAGAATGGACAAGAGGATGAATACAGGGATCTTGTGGATAGATTTGTTAGGTGGAGCAGGGAGAACCACCTGCAGCTCAACGTGTCCAAGACAAAGGAGATGGTGGTGGATTTCAGTAAAAGCAAGTCCCCACCCTCACCAGTCTGCATTAGTGGAAAAGATGTGGAAATAGTCCCATCTTACAAGTTCCTGGGTGTTCAGCTGGACAATAAACTGGAGTGGTCCACAAACACCGATGCTGTCTACAAGAAGGCCATGAGCAGACTCTATTTCCTCAGGAGACTCAGGTCCTTCAGTGTTTGCAGCAGGATGCTCCACATGTTCTGTCAGTCTGTCATGGCTAGCACCATCTTCTATGCTGTAGTGTGCTGGGGTGCAGGCATTAAAGCTAAGGATGCCAACAGACTTAACAAACTCATTAAAAAGGCAGGGTCTGTTGTTGGCTGTAATCTTGCAAACCTGGACGAGGTGGTGAAGGACAGAATGGTGTTGAAATTGCGGACAATCATGGACAGTCCCTCCCACCCCCTCCATAACACAGTGGACAAACTGAGAAGCAGCTTCAGCAACAGACTCCTGCAGCCTCGCTGCTCGAAGGAACGGTACAGGAAGTCATTTGTGCCGTCCGCCATCAGACTCTATAATTCATCCAAACCAATTCAATAACAATAATTGTTTACTATTTATGTTGTAATTTTATTTCTATTTTATTCTATATTTATGTATATATGCTTATAATTCTTATAATATGTATATACTATATTATGTATATATTATATATATATGCTTATAATGTTCTAATCTTATTTGTATTTATTTATTCTATTTCTATACTTTGTAAATACAAAACCTAGACAGTTATATGAATCCACGTTAGGCTGCTACTACAATTCAATTTCGCTACGGGGATGAATAAAGTACATCTTGAATCTTGAATCTTGAATGAGCGTGCGTGTTCTGATGGGTGCATGTTCTGATGAGCGTGTGTGTTCTGCTCCCTCCCTGTTGTTAGGTGTAAACCTTCACCTTTCGGACAATGAGCCAGAAGCCGATGATTGGATCAGTGGCCTCCGGATCTCTCTGAGTCCACTGCAGGTTGTACGAGTAGTTGTTTCCTTTTTGGATCCGGACCGGGTTGGGCGTGTCAAAGTAGAACTCGGCGTTGTAGGGTTTTGCTGTGGAAAGAAGAGAAATGGGTGTCACCAACGTAAGTGTTCATTAAGCTAGTTAGGGTTGTAAGCAGACACACTTACTGGAAACATTAAATGTGCACGTTGACATTCCAATGCTGTTGCTGACTCGGCATTCATAGGAGCCATTGTTTCTGGGTTCCAGCTTGAACTGTAGCTCCGGCGTCTCTTTCAGGTCTGGCATGGGTATACGGATGAACTCGCCATTACGAAACCAGCGGATGTCAGTGAGGCGAGGTGGGTTTGATCGCAGGACCGCACACCTCAGGGTCACCATCTGGTAGTTCCTGGAGCGCAAGTCCTGGAACACTGGGTCAAGAATGGGAGGATCTATGCAGACAAAAATGTTTCCAGTTAATGTCAGGTGGTCTTGTGTATTCACTTCACTACTACAGCTGTAAAAACTGCAGTTTTTCAGATTCAATTAAGCAAAAAAACCCAATTAAAGGTCAAGTTTGTAATATTCTCAAGAGTTTGTGAGAGCCTATGGTGGCTGCTAAGGACCAGGTTTATTTATGAATGCACCAATATTTCTGTCAGATGTAAGACGCACACACATCAATGCAACATATAAATTAGAGGAAATAAATAAGAGGAAAATAAAGTGGCCTTTTTTTTTAAGATTTCTGTCTTTTGAGGTAAATCGAATCATTTCAATCCATTATTTTGTATTAAAGCATTTAAAGGAGGCGACATTTCCATTATGAACAATGAAAGCAAAAATATACTATAACAAATGATGTTTGCTGCAGCGGTAACCAGATGTTATCATTACTCCTGCCTCATTTTTCCTGTCTTGTTATTTTTGGTGGTATGTCTGCCCCAACCCCCCAAATAGCCTGCAATCACATCCCAGCTGCTAAACTTCACCAAGCAGCTGTAATTAACCTGCCGTCAGTGCGCTGTGACTCTGCGGTTAATGGCAGGCTAGCTGCCATCGCCCTGAGGTCAGCTGCAGTAATGCAGCCAAATGACACTGCCACTTGCTCGCTCCTGGCTAATTGTCACTAGAGACAAGATGCTAATGATGCTATTGTCATGCTAACCATTATGGCCCCCAGAAGGTGAGGTGGAATGATCTGACTCTCATATGAATCAAGTTTATCAGGCACAGATATGTAATTACGGTCTAATCTAGATTATTCTTTTAATTTAAACAGATGGGTTGAGCTACACAGAAGAGGAGAGACAGGACAAAAGCTGACGTAGGAGGAAGAAAAAGACATGATGTTGATACAACGTGGTCACCTCCAGGAAGAATTAGAGAGGAATACGACTGATCTCATACACCAGTTCCATTTAATCTTCAGGTGAGGTGTAATATCATGGCTAAAAAAACATTCCAACTGTTACTAGATTCTTGTTTTACTATTGAACTTTATTGTTTTAACTTCATATTAGAGGTCAAATGTTTGATTTACAGGACTTTTAACTGCTCAAATCTGTGAGGTCATATTAAAGATCCAAATACTCTGAAATTGAAATTACAGCTTCAATAAATTTGTTAAAGCTAATAAAATGTACTGCAGCACTATATCTTTATTTATAATAAAATCTGGGTTTTATTAACAGGTAAAAAAAATATTTTGGCGCAAACGTCTCATTTGACCTCTTAAAATCGTTTCATTTGTCCTGCGATCACGGCGGCCCCCTGTGGTCAAAGGTCACGCTATAAATCCTGCGGACTGATTAGTGTGTGGTCACACACCTCACTCCTGCCAAACGACAAACGTGCATACTGATGGCTGCCTGACTTTGGGAGCAGACGGCAAGGGTATGAAAAAGCAGGCAGAATGTGAGACCAGAGTAGATGTGGAGGAAGAAGCCTCGCAGGTCTGTGGTCAGTCCATAAACCATGACATGAATTACACGTTGTAGGACTTCCCCCATATTCTGGGAATTCTTCACTATCAAAGTTGCGTATTTTTTTAAAATTCCCTACAGTTTCTCTGTGCAGCACCGAGACTTTCAGGAGCAACAAGACAAAGCAGTGTTGTATAGTGCGGTGAGCAGAATCCATGTAAACACACGGCTGAACGGATTCTACTGAGGATGCAACACTGACTTAGCCAAACATTTGCATTACACAAAGAGCAAATCAATTTACATGAAGCTGGGGGGATGGGGGAGGCAGCTTTAAAGCAGGAGACAACGAGCAAGACAAACGATAGGGAAGGTGTGGAGGGAAAGTGAGAGAAGTCGATGATGGAGTGTGGGAGCTGGGGAAGGAGCCAGACGACGTGGGATGCAGGAAGATGGCGAGAGATCCCGCCTCATGGCCGGCAGGCAGCTGATTGATGATGATGAAAATGGGAATGAGGAAGAAAGAAAGGCTCTCTGGGGGGGAGCAGAGGAGGGACAGGAGGAGCAGCATAGACTTGGACATGGAAATCTTCAGCTGATGAAGCAACGAATCACCAAACCGATGAATGAAAAGCTGTAATTCCAAAGACTAATTGTTTTTCAGTACTTTTAACTCGATCCAGTCTCCTTTTCTCACATCCCTAACCTGACTCTTTTCTGTTCGACGCTCTCCACAGCGTTTCTCTCTGACTCCGTTCATGTATCTGTGTCATCTCTCCGTCCAGCATGGGGCGGCCACATGCTCCAGTAATCAACCTCGGTCAAGGCACTGGTCCGTCCCGTACATTAGCAAGCTCTATAAATCCTTCTGGGAGAGAAGAACAACTGCTGATACTGGCCACATTATCCCCAGTCAGACACTCTTGGTTCCAGGATACGCTTTTTTTTTAGAACTGAAAACCATACTCACAGTAGCCTTGGGTTTGAAAAGTGACTAAAACTGAATGAAAGAAAATGGCCTGAAACAGTAAAACAAGTACATTTGTTCATAATTTGTGTTGTAGCAAATAAATACAGGCAGCAAAGGCCCAAAACAGACTTTTATTGGTCTGAGACGTCAAACTTCGTGAAAAAATAAAAGTGAAAAATATGATTTGAGTGTCACTGTGACAATAAACTTTTGACTCAGTTGGAGTTTTACATTAATTCTCTGCATATTACTTCAGTTCAATGTGGTGTAAAATGTCCAGATATAATGAAGGTGAGCTGTTTACATGTTTAGATGTCTAATATCCTGTGTGAGGATGTTCTGGGACCTTCCAGACTTGCATATTTCCAGCGTGAACCTTCATGGCGAACATATCGCTTCACATGTTTAATTCAAACTCTCACTTTCTGTCTGTGTTTGGGATCATGTATGTTTCATTTTTAATATCACCCTTTTAGCTTGAACTAGTTCACGGGGGACACTAGGGGGCGTTCTAAATGGTTGAATGAATATTGAAGAGCTTTGAAGATACCTCTGATTTGGATCAAGAGGGTATTTAGCTGAAGTTGCTTCAGACTCAAAACGAGGTTTAGCCTTGAATTTTTAGCCTGAATCTTCTGTCAAACTTATTGTGTCTGATTTCTCCCAACGTTACATGTTCCTACATGAAAACAGCACTGCCGCTCACAGACGTCAATTCATCAGGGAGGTGGAGGAATGCATATGCATGAGGACCAACTGCACATCTGCGTAACATGTGCCCATTTTTCTCGCTGCCTTTTTTTTATTTAGGGATGTAACCTCCAGCTTCTGCAAGAGCGATTGCTTTCTACCAGATTTGTTGGAGGCATCCAAGAAGCAGCCACCAGCAGAGCTGACAAATGATTTGTTACGAGCCGATTGGGCGGGTGGGGATCCCCAAAGCTTGTGTGCATTACTTTGTAGCTTCCAGAAAAACCTAAATTAAAGCCGTATTTCACCCTTTGCAGCTCTGCATGAGTGGAAGAGTCTGAAGTGTCTCAGCACAGTCACACATCCAAGGAGAAGGTAAAAGCAGGGAACCACATGGGAGAAGAGGAGGAAGTGTTGGAATGATGCGTCAGATCCTGCACCTTTGTCAAAGCTCATCCTCTGGGAGCAGAATAATGACAAAGCCACTGGTGTCCTCACAAAGGGGAAGAAATCATGAGAAAAACTGCTTTGGAGCTGCAGTCGGATGACCCGACTTCTTTCTCAGGCTCTTCCCACTAGCAGAAACTCCTCCGTCTGTAGATTACAACCATTTCAGCTTGTGTGCAAATGTTGCACAGTTGAGGGTGAATAAAAGCAACATGTCCCTACCTCTGTTACTGCAGGATTTTCCTGTATCCTGATGGATGAAACAGCTGTTAAGATCTGAGGGCTAAATTGCTGCATTCAGTCGTCTTTTTTTCTCTGGTTAACCTTTCATTCATAATGCACTCCCGCAGCTCTGACGTTACTACGACACTCTTAGCTGTTACCTTTGTCAAGAACTGATTAAAGATTCATGTCAAAGCTGTCTGTTGTTAGGAGCAGACGTGAGGCAGCAGTAATGGTAGGTGACAGCAGACCACCTCCACGGTGGTGCTGGGTTGGGCTTCATCTGATAGACTTACACTGCACATTCAGCTGCACTTGTGCCTCTCTGCGTTTGATGTTTAGCCCGTTGTACGGTGCAGTCTGGCACCGGTACACTCCCATCATGTCGCGGCTGACGTTCCTCATTCTCAAACGGCCGTCGGGTGTCTCGGTTACAGACCTTCCTCCAGGCATCAACAGGTCCTTCTCTGCCCGTGACCACAGTACTGGTGGGCGCGGTTTGCCATCCACCACCAGGCACACCAGCTCAGTGTTACCTCCCTCTTGCACGCTGACCACCTGCCCTCCCGGCGGAACGGACAGCACTGGAGGAGAGACTGAGGGAGACAAGTAGCACAGAAGCACCCTTTTACCACCAGGCCTGTCAAAATGAACATGTTGATTCACATGAATCAGTCTGTATAATTGATTTCATTAACATTTTTAATGCAATTAATGCAGAAATAACGCACATGTACAATTCCACTCACAGGCGAGGAACCGATCAACATCGACAACTCTAAGCACCTATTGGCACTGACCATGGGGCCTGTAGCTACAGAAAACATCGAACGGCATGATGACAATGCAACCGCTGCAGAAGGAACATTTGGTGTTTGCTTCACACAACATTGGCACTGCCGAAAAATTGACACCTTTGCCAAACACCAAAGAAGTGCAACCCAACAAGATAGTCATGGATATGGGCTTTACAAAGTTTTTTGTTTTGGTGTCTGGACACCAAACCTGTTAAATGATAATGAATTGTTACTAATCTAAATGAATCCAGAGCAGTCGTGTGATTAATTTGAAGAAAAAGGATCGTTTGTCCACATAGGTTAATTCGATGCACTGTTACTATAAGCTTAAATATAAAAGAAATGTGTGTAAATATAAGTGAATGAATCATCTGACAGATGTGATGTAATTTAGTTTAAAGTTAAAGTTCAAGTTAAAGTTTTAAAAAAGGAATTTAGCTGCATTTGTAAATGACCCCAATGCAGCACCAGCGGGAACATTAAATGTATTACTTTACATCAACTCACAGTCTTGAATTCTAATGCTGTTAATGCACCTTTGATTGGTGACGTACCTGAAGAGGGGTGCAGAATGTTCTATTGAGCATCTTCAGCTCAGCTCCACAGAGTACTGCCAGAAACTTACCGCCATTCTGAGAAATGTTGACATCTACGCGGAGCTCCGGGACTCTGCTGCCTGGAAAGTTGGCCATGCAGCTGTAGGTGGCCAAATCCCGAAACTTCATGTCAATGATCTCCAGGCTGCTGGTGCCGGGCGCCATGTCGGGATCACTGCGTAGGATGATCAGGCTCTCTGAGTTGAAGACGGGTGCGCTGTTTTTGTACCAGCTGTAGTTGACCTTGTCCTGCGGAGTCGCGTCCACGTGACAGGACAGCTTGAGGTCACGGCCCATTTGGATGGTCTCGCTGTCTTTGTTGGAGTCGGGGGTAATCTGGAAGGTCAGGTTGGTCATGGCTGCCAAGGCGAGATAAATAGTTCAGGTTCAGGGATGTGACGAACGCCAAAAAAGTAAACTAGACAGAGGAGAACAGATGGATCTGTGACAGAGGTATCGAAGCAGGAGCAGAATGACAAACCCCCAAAAGGAATTAGGAGAAAACCGCCAACAAATCAAGAAGGAAATTATGAAGAAAGGAGAGAAAATGAACAAGACGGAGACTAAAATAACAGGGACACGAACAGGGAGGGAGAGGGCGAGACAATCAAGGACAAAGACTAACTCTTACACTGTCACATTCAATTTTCACTTTCAAAGACTGTGTTTCCCCAACAGATCCCCATGTTGAATACAAAACAGCTGCGTGTTCAACCAGCGGGGGGAGAGAGTCGGGCGACGGGAGGAGAGGAACGCTTGATTTACCCTCTTTTCAGGCTTGTTAACAAGATGCTAGGGCGGAGTCATGAATGGAAGCAATGACCGTATGGTCTGCTACTTTACCTGGTGTGTGTGTGTGTGTGTGTGTGTGTGTTTTTTGGTGCATGTGTCTTGATGTGTGTGCGAGTGTGTGTGTGTTTGTGTGTTGGTGTGTGTCTGTGGGGTTGTGTGCTCGCGTGTCCCACTCACCATCTGTGTTGGTGTGACGGTGCGATCAGGACCATTAAGCTAACAGCAGAAAGCCATCCAGCAAACGTTGTCTCGGTGTTAACTAACAGAGGAGAGTGTCTCTAATTGCTTCCACTACACTCTCACTAATTGGAGGGAGCCAAAATGATTAAAGAGCTAAAAATAGCTGGAGGGGAGGAATATTGAAGAGGTTGTGCTTTAACGAGAGGGGAGGTAGACTGGAGGGATACTTAACCTGCCTTTCTGACAAGATTCACACGAGAGCTCAATGCTGCTGGAGGCGCTTCTGTCGGACTCATGAGGGCAGAACCAAATCCCCAGCAGGCCCATCAAACCACCCAGTGCCCTCAGAAACGTGCACTTACTCCTGACGATGAGGTTGACATTCTTGCGAGCAGGGTTGCCCACGTTGTTGACAGCGCTGCAGTTGTAGAAGCCAGCATCAGCGGGAGTGACCGCCCGCAAGAAGAGCATTGGCCCCCGGACCTGAGCACTGAGGGGTAGGGGGCCCGGGTAGCGTGACCAGGTCACGGTAGGGGCGGGGAACCCGGCAATAATCTCACAGTTGAGGAGAACGTCCTGCCCGGGGTCCACCACCACTGTATCGTTCACCGACAGCCGGATCACCGGAGGAGCTGAAAGGATCAGAGAAGGGAGGACAGGAGGAAAGAGGACAAGAGGTGCAGAAGTGGGGGGAAAGAGGGGAGAAGGAGTAATTAACACTGTGCTCTACTATCTTTATCACTATCATGTAAAATTCAGAAGGTCATCTGGAGCCCAACAGACCTAAAATATTAAAGCGTGAACAAGTGAACAGGTGATGAGGAGAGAGGATGGGACTGATGAGATGATGGAGGACATGAGTGATCTCAGAGGACGTGTGATGATTGCAGCAGTGCTGCAGCAGTGATGGTGCAGCTGGAGATGCCCCAACGCAGCGGGACTGTTGCAGATTCTGCTCACAGATGCAGAAACCAAACTAAACCTGCAGCTGATGAACCATCGCTCCATCAAAAAGGGACAGTGTAGCCGTGTGGAGGTTTCCTGGAGTCCTCCTACGTCCAGCAGTGCTGCCGATAGGTGGACATCTCTGTGGGCCGCACGTATGAAATCAAGGTTTTCCAGCTTAGTGTTGTGTAAATTGGGAGATGACATGGCAGCTTTGTGCAATCTTGAATAAAACATGGGAGGTTTTCACACTGGTTTACAGCAGCGGATAAGTCAATAAGTGCAGGAATGAAGGGATGATCAGGCCTTAATGCTGCACAACATAGTCAATATTCCATGAATTACACAAGCTTCTGTTAGAAAAGCACATATTTGACTCATTGTGGCTTCAAATGCTGGGCAGATGTGCAACAGTCATTTAGTATTATGTGCTTTAAGTTGCAGGAACAAATAACAAGTGCATCCTCGGTGCTGATGGAAAAGCCCGTTTTGTCTGGATGGTTCACCTGGGTGGAAGCTGGCCTATACAATCCCCCCTGAGGGGGAACTGGAGCCCAGCAGAACCAACTACTGGGATGATTTGGATCTGAAGTCCAAATCCACTGATGTCCATCTATGGAGCCGTGACTCCAGCTGGGTGAATTCGTTTGGCCACATTCTTTCATTTTCATTCTGGTGGGTTCCTGCTCTGTAAGGAAGCAACAATAAATATTCCAAATGACACAAAGCCTGAAGAAGAGGATCTATCACCACTCACACTATCCCGGACAGAAAGAGCGGCTGCAGCCTCAGCGGGGCTCCGCTATGTTCCTGTGGATGTGACATTTACAGCAGAAGCCTCCTCTTCTGAATGATTGATTGATTATTTACTTGTTATAGTAACAACTAATGGCAGCAACAACAATAATAATAATTTTCCCTAAATGGAAGCACACTGGCTCTAACAGTGTGTGCTTTTGTTATTGGTCACATTGAAATCTTGAAGTTATATATTACTTATTTCCACCTGTCACACGTACAGTGTTGTTTTCACTCTACCTGTGAGGACCAAGCATTGTAGATTATTTAACTACCATTTGAGCTTCGGCAAAAAACAAAAACCTTTATTAAAGCTGCTTTTCCTCCCAGAACAGGTACAACTTTACCTTTCGTGACAGTGAACATTTTTGAAATTGAAATGTTGGCTCATCAGGGGGAGTCAGGGCAATCGGAAACATCTTGTAATGGGTTTGTGCATATCGCTCCTGGGGGCATAAATGGGGGTGGCAGTGGGGCAAAATGGAGAGAAATAAACAGGTGACCAAAAGTCACCTGCTTTAATCCCCCGACAGTAAAGCCCCGGTCCCTCCAATCATCCCCCCCAGCATCAGCTACAGCAGAGATAAGGGCCATCCCTGGTTCCCCTGCTGGAGCTGCTAATCTGAGTTGGTGGTTAAATTCCCTCGTGAGCCCTAGAGGTTCATCATTCACATATTTCTCGGTAGTTTTCTGAAAGACCTCGTCAGGACTTAGGTGACTAACAAACATAAAGAACCAAAGGAAGAATAAATGAAGACAAACCGTTGTCCTGAGAAAAAAGAACAGAGTCACACAGAGCGGTGACTCAGCATTACAGAAGTGAAAGCTGCTGGTGTGGGTCCAGGACGAGTCCCAAAGAATTTCTGCTCAACCTCAGATTAATTCAGCCAGTGATAAAACAATCATGGAGTGCATTATTTAATCACTCAGCATGGATGGAGTGTGGCTGTGGGACTTGGTGTTGAATCACTCCAGTGTCTCTCTGAGAGATTTAATCCTCAGAGAGCGACCCTTCCTTCCTTCCTTCCTTCCTTCCTTCCTTCCTTCCTTCCTTCCTTCCTTCCTTCCTTCCTTCCTTCCTTCCTTCCTTCCTTTAATTCTCTGTTGCAGTTCATCCTCTCATCTAATCCCTGTGTAAACAGATTACACTTCCAGTTGGCACGCTTCAGGACTCTCAACAGCAAAACACACTCACAAACAACAAACATGTCATCAAATCTGAAATATCAACTAAAAAAAAGAGATTAGAAGTAGTGATTCAAAAGTGGTGGTTATTCTGCTCCTCTCAGAATGCTGCAACACTTTTAGGTTGTCATAGAAATGCTGACATGCATGTGAGTGAACGATATTAAATATTTCTGTATGATCTAACGGACAAGCAGGACAAAGAACACGGTGCTGACGTGCCGATATCAGGTCAGAGTAAGTACGGAACAACTCCACGGAGGACTCATTATATCCAAACACACTGCAGGAGCAATATTGTTCAGGTTTTCATGGGATTCCATTAGAAATGTAAAGGATCCTTTCACACACTTGACTCCCCACCTGCCTTATGTAACCTGTGTGTATTTCTGTACTAACTGTTTATTTTGGACTTTTCAGCCTTTTTGCACTTTGATTCAGTTTCTGTAAATTGAATTTTTCTATAATGTGATGTTGATGCAACAAAACTATCAAATTGTGTTTTCTATTTTTCTAAAATCGTTGTAATTAGCAGCAACCAGCAGATGTGTGTGTGTGTGTAATCCTGTAAATGTGATTGTGGGGGTGGAACCAACTCCATTCTGCTGCAATAACGGGGCAGATTCAGCCACTGGAACTGAAATAGACTCGGAGGTCCCGACACTCATGACTTCTCTGGTTTCATCTCCTTCTTTTTAATGCTCTTCTCTTTTTTACTCACACTGTGCTGCGGTTTCTATAGCGATGAATAAAAAGAAGTGACCAGATCTTCAAATCTAAATGTCATCACATTCATACAACTGGATTTTGACTCTTTTAATACTCAGAATCAGAATCGAAATCAGAATCAGAGCTGTGTGCGTTTTCCAATCATGGAACAACCTCAATGACAAAGCTAACAGCAAATAAGTAACCCACAGTTAATGTAGTGCTCAGAAACACACACACACACACACACACACACACACACACACACTTTATGTGTTGCAAAAGGAAGAGAGGACTTCAGAATTATACCTTCAACTTTGCGTGACTGTGTGTGTGTGTGTGTGTGTGTGTGTAATGGTGGCTCCATCGGAGCATTTTACACAACACACCCCCCCCTCCTCTCTTCTCCCATTTTCACTCCTCCACTCAGTGTCTTTATCTTCTCTCATCTCTGCCTCTCTGACATTTTCTCTCTCTATATGTATATTAAATCAATAGACCATCAAATATCTATTTATTTATGTAATTGTGCTCACAACAGTTATTACTTCAGTTATATTGGGTGGATTTGAGTGTTTAAAAGTGATAGCAGTGGTTTGTCAGAGTCATGCCAATGGTAAATGAAATAAAATGTATGTATTTTGAGGGGGGGCAATGGATTGGAAAGAGACGCGTTCTCTCCTGAATGAAAGTTGCTGAAGAAAGTCAAATGAAAAAAGGTGCAGACTTGAAAAAAGGCCGATTGTCAAAGCACCAAAGGGAAGAATAAAAGAGATCAAAGCAGTGTGAAAAGTGATCAGGTTTCTGCTGGTGGGGAGATCCAGTGTGACTCTGGAGGGGGGATGTCAGCCGGACAGCCTCGACACGCTTGTTCACAGATTCATTCAAATGTTGAAACTGACTGCAGCTCCGCGTACGTTTAAAATTTAGGGAACCTTCTCTTGGATGATTCCAGCCTTTCATAAGAAACCTTAGACCAAAAGGTTGGTAGTGGTTTGTGATTTAAATTGTAAAATCAGAATGTCCTGATCCATATATGACACAACACAAACAGTCAAAGAAACACACAATACTCCGGAATATTCTGTTTATGTAACAGCCATATAAATACCGTCCTGTCTGAACATCACATGCTCGCATGGACAAGAGGATTTGGCTTCCTGTCAGTGTTTTCTCCAGGGGTAGGAGCCCCCCGCTTACACCAAATCCCAGGTTGGGATTATCATCTAAAAATCAATCATTGTCTGGTCCCATCTGATGCAGCAGTGACCCAGATGAATGAATCCACTCCAAACAGTGACTGAGTGACCCCAAAAAGACCAAAAATGAGCTCTGAACAGAGTAAAATGCACTTATAATAAAGAAAGAGAACTCGAAAATGAGATTATTTGTGTTCATTTACATTGCTTAACCTGATTTGTTGGTTTGTGAACATGTTCAGTTTGAGCAGACAAAAGAGGAAACATGGTAACTTCAGAGGGAGGAGAGGAGAGGAGAGGAGAGGAGAGGAGGGGAGAGAGAGGAAGAGGAGGAGGAGAGGAGAGGATAGGAGAGGAGGAGAGATGGAGGAAGTGAGAGAGGAGAGAGAGAGGGACAGGAGAGAGTGGGGAGGAGAGAGGAGGAGAGGGAAGAGAGGAGAGAGGGAGAGTGTAGAGAGAGAGGAGAGCGGCAAGAGAGAGAGAGGAAAAGGGAGAGAGGGATGGAGAGAGAGAGGAGAGAGGGGAGAAGAGGGAGGAAGAGAGAGGAGAGGAGGAGAGGGAGGAGAGAGGGAGGAAAGGGGGGAAGAGACAGAGAGAGGGAATAGAGAGAGAGGAGAGAGAGGGAAGGATAATTCAAGAGCAGAGGATCTGTGAAGAGGAAATCAGTGGATCACATCCATCACAATAATGTGTTCGTTATCTTCACAGATCGGATCAGATTTTGATCCGGAGCTTGATGCTTCTTCTCTTCTCCTATTCGGACCCTGTTTACCTGGATCTCTTTTGTCCACATATTTCTCAGCAGTGGCTAATTCAATCCAAACTAGTTTTTTTCAATATTACTTGTGCTTAGCTAATTAAGCTAACTAGTCAGAAAAACCTGAAGGCTACCAGAGAGTCGATGTCATTTGCTGTTCTTGTGACACAGATGCATTTGTGGATTTTCTCTCAAAAACATATATCAAAACAATATCAAAAACATGCCCGTCCAGCTCAACGAGCCCCTAAACGTGTGCTCAGACTGCTGTGGCAGGTTTTAGCACCCTGTGAATCGCTGCTAACTGAAGATGAGAGGAGTTTCTTTCTGATTATGACTTCACTCAAGATTAAATCTAGAAGCTCTGCACAGAATTTTTTTCTTTATCAGCTGTTGAAAAGTAAACAAGCTTCATTAAACAAAAATTTAATAAGTGATGATGAAGACAGAGATACAGACGCTGCATTAGCATTTTCATTTTACATGCTAAGAAGTCACATGCCTGAAAAAAACAATGAAAGGAGTGGAAGACGAGGAGGATTCGAGGGTGACAGTCAAAATAAGACTTTTTGTCAATGTTTACTTTAGTTTAGGACCAAATTGGATGGAACTGTACATCTTGTGCTGACTCAGCACTGCGCCTTAGCTAAGTGTGAACAGTGGAAATAATCCTCACTACACACTGATAGCGTTCATAAATGAAAAGAAGAGACAGACTAAATCCTCAGGCCATGGCATCATTTACTGGCTGATAGAGGTGGAGATCCACCTGGATCCTCCCACTGATGCTGGCAGCCAAACAAAGGGGGATGAAGTGCAGATAAGTGTGTGCCCTCCTTTCAGAACCCATCGATACCACAAATGAGAAGCAAACATAACCACAAAGCAGAAATATGAAAGTTGCCATTAAAAAAGCAAAACTCAAATCACTGAATTTATATGGGGGTAAAAATGTGCAATTTCTGAAACAGCTTTTCATCCCCATGTCAAGAAAGAAACAAAACTAGCATACTTGTTGCATTGGTGAGCCGGAAGGTCACCGACTTGTCCTCGATGTTGCACACGTTGCGGACGGACACCTGACACGTGTAATCGGCAAAATCTTTGGGTCTCAGGTTTTTCAGCTTCAGCACTTTGGTCTCACCCTGAAAGAGAAAAGAGAGCAGGATGAAAGGATGAAGGTGTGAAATGTAGCTTCACTGAGACAAACAACAGCAGACACAACAGCCAGGGACTGGATTCATTCAAGTAAAAGCTCAGAGCTTTTAATTTTCCTGCCACTCTTGGTTAGAAATGTTTGATTTATTGAAATTTTAGTCACATTAGATAAGAAGAGGTCAAGAACACAAACGGCAACAAAAAAATCAACATTTTCTGTCTGTGGAATCGAATAACGATGAAGCTTGACACTCCACATGAAGCTGTTGTGTTTGAGCTCTCCACATCTTCCACCTCATGAAGAGCTCTGTGAACATTAGAAAACTTCCAACATCACTGTGAAGTGTCAGATCAAAAGGGGTCCGAGAGAGTCCAATTCTGCCTCAGAAGGTGATGGGTTAACAGTTTCTGAAGCAGCCGTGGGAAGAATGTGCTGGCTGGCTAATTGAACTCAAGGGGCTCCGCTTTGTGGCTGACTGATGCTTTGATAAGTGCAGAAAAACAGGAGCAGTAGCAGCGAGGCTACAATGGTGTTCTCGGACTGGGAGATCAGGCCTAGGGATTGTTTATAGTTGTTAGCCAGCGAACGCACTAACGAGTGCTGTTTAACTGATTGAAAAGCTGTTTGACTGACTCATGGGAGTCCAGAAATGGGTTGGTTTACTAAATCAGATCAGTTTTAAACTGTGAAACTGCTGGAAAACTCCAGTCCTTGTTTCTCTCAGCACACGCAAGATGTGTGTAGCGACACAAATCACAGATTCACATTATTTCAGGCTCCTCCAGCATCAGCAGGATACACTAGAATTTGCTAAAGTACTGTATACTTTGCAAAATAGCATATTTATGATGTTGAAGCTCCTTGACCAACAGCTTAAAAAATACACAAGTAAATAATAAAAAAGGATTTGTTCAGCTATCACAGTGAGCTAGAATATTATGTAAATGTTAGCCTTGCTGTGCAGGCTTCAGTCTCCATTTAGTTCCTTTTTCTTTCTTAGTAATCAAACTAGAAACTATTTTTTCTGATCAGAATAAAAACTAGTATAAAATAAGGTTCCCTGATATTAAAACATCATGTGACAGCATTGAAGGCCAAACTACAAATGCTGCATGTGCTTCATGGATCAACTAATGACACCACAGCGGTCATTTTTCAATGGTTTCAGGGAACGTGGGAAGACTGGATGGGGCCATTATCAACATTATCAGTCTGTAGGGAATGTGTGTCCATTTCACACTAGGAAAGCTTATTAGCTCTGATCAGGATTTATTATATGATGGGCCAGGAACAAGGATGTATTTCTTAGCTCTTGGTTGGTGACAGATTTGCTGATATCTGGAAATTTTTCTGAAAGAATGCTTCAAAATTGAATAACAGACAAAGATTTTTCTTTACATGTTTAGGGAATTCTAGAGGACTTGAGTAAGAGGAAGTGATACAGAGAATGATGTGGGTACAGTTGGTGAACAGGCGCACGTCAGGCATTTCTTGGAGGATTACGATTGTGAAGTGGCGGGGTGTGGGAGCAGCGTGCGTATCTGTGTGTACCTGAGTGTAAAGAGGCTCGTAGATGTCCACTCCGTTGTCCTTGCTCTGCTCGATGAGTATGTTTCCCCGCTTCCAGATGAATCGCGCGGGAGGGTTGGAGTTGACGGTGCAGCGAAGGAACACTGTCTTTTCCTGGTAGTAGCTGCCGCGTACATCACTGATCGTCTGGTGCACTGTCAGAACTGGCGTGTCGAGGTCTGTGAAGGCAGCAAAGCAGAGAGAAACAAGGACTCAGATGTTACATGGAGGTGTGAACGAACACATCACACCCTGGAACGCTGCTCATTAGCGCCTCGACACACAAAAAAAGCTTTGTTAAATGTTTCCTGGTGCTGGGATGGAAACGTCTGTCCATCTGAATGTTGTCAACTGCTCTGTTGATTCTTTGTGTCGGGGACGAGATTTGGTATCAGGAAACGGGTACAGATAAGAGCAAACAAGTGCTGTTTGTTGGCCCACTTCCCCACCAAAACTGTCCAAACAGATGCCGACCGGCCACGACTGTCCAATCTGTGAGATTCTCTCTCTCTCTCATCCCCAAACACACACACACACACACACACACACACACACACACACACACACACACAGAGCAGATTTATATCTTTCCTGTCATTTCTTCCTTCTGTTGGCAGCCTGGTTTTTTGGCGGTTCTGTCATCTCCCTTCTTCTTCAGTGCACCGCCGTCACAAACATAGATGCCGCTCTGCCTCCTTTTCTGCCGTCTCCAGAGAGCTCGCCGCCACTCTCACTCCTTGTCACATCGCCCTCTCGCCTCTGTCTCAGGTTGTGTGGAATCACAATTCTTTGCAGCCTAATTTGACTGATTTGTTAAAGTCTCACTCTGTAGCAGCATGTGTCTCCTTGTCCCCCGTCAACGTGTCCAGGCAGCACGTGTGCACTAGAGCGGACACGCTCCTGTCCCTAACTCTTGTTTTTTTATCGTCACTGACTGTATGTATGGACTGATGGATGGAATTGAATCTATCTCTGACTGAAATGTGTGTGGGTGCTGTAGAAACAGCTGCAGCTGTCAGGTGACACACATGTAAGAGTGCACACAGGAGGCCATACAGCTCTGAGAGTTTGTGTCCCCCCTCGTTTCTATAGAACACCTCATGTGACTCAGGTAAATAACTGCAACTTTGACTCCTTTGAATCTTCCTTTCTATAAAAGCAACTTCAGCAGAAAAGATGGAAGACTAAATTAAAAGTCAAAACAATGAATTTGTGTTGACTGACTGATCAGAGATGCTTTATGTGAATAAAGCATCTCTGATCAGTCACACACTTTGTTACAAAACAAATTTCTGATGTCCAGGATGTTTTTCACAGCTCATGGTCAAAAGTGTGGAGTGAAGGTGAAACGGGGAAGCTGACGGTTTGACACATTCGGTTTCAAAATTGCAAAAATGCAGTGAGAAAAAAAAAAGTGAATATGAGGACAGAATACACACTAAGAGATCTGTGAACTTGTCCAGGAATAACTCATTAATTGGTAAAATTCTTCTTTTATCCCTAGTGGAATATCCAATATTAGTGTAATATATTTGGTGATTCTGCGTCACCTTGTTTTATTTTCAGTTAACTTCTGGTTAAATTACCTTTATTACATCCCCACTGTTCATATACTGTACAGCACAAGAGTTTACATTCCAGGACTTTAGGAGAAAAATATGAAGTTTTTAGAGTCTAGATTTACAACTCTGCGGGTTTATTTGGTCCTATTTTTTCATGTGAGATCAGTTCTGGGCTGAGCTTCTGTCCCCACCTGCTTGTCTTCCTTTCATCCCTCTTTCATTTATAAAACTGGCACAGCAGGACAGCGCAGATGGAGGCTCGGCCAGGTCCTCCAGAACTGCCGAGGAAAGGCCATCAAACATGGCTTCTTCTCAAAGACATTCACCTTTGCTGCGTGTGCACCAAATTGAGCCAACAGAAGCAAAGATGTGTGTTTTACACTGTGAGTGTGCCTCCGTCCAGTGTGAGAGGGACTGTTTTTAATGACACCTGTTTACACACACTGATTCTGATTCACCAAGTCATGAAGGAAGTCTGCTGAAGCCTGTTTCGCTGTGCTAGGCTGAGCTTCCAGATTTCTTCTGTGAGCTCGTGGATGAAACTTTTACAGCTTTCCCCTTTTTTAACACAACAAACCATGAAAGCTTTATAATCCGAGCCCCCAGGGTGGGTCTAACTTTACTCAGTTCGGGCCCTTAAGTAAATAGAGACACACGATGAAACTGCAAGTGCACAGAAATACAATATGAAACTTTAATGAAGCTTCTGATTTCCCCAAAGTCCTGCCTTTGCACACTGCTTAGATCAATTGCACTCTGCTGCTTTACTTGGCCGCAGCTTTTTAATGTACGTATATCCATGCATCCAAATTCCTGGCCCCTGGGGTCTGCCATTGTTTTCTGCTTATATGCGGTGCTGCTGACACAGAAGCATTTTAGCTGGGCTTATTTAGCGTTTGGACCCTCAACTGGACAGGTAATTTGGGACAAAAAAGAAAATATGAAATGTGATGACTCCAGCTGAAAGCTGTGTTGGTTAATATTTATGGATCTGGAGTAGATTCAATAAGTTATCAATAGTCACTCATTTATGGCAACAAATTTGAATGATTTGATTGTAATTAGTGTAACAATTGCCACACAATATATAAGAAAGAGCCCTTTTCAATTCTTGTTCCTCTCAGCGTGGACCACAAATATGCTTCCAATACAGCTGATGAGGTTCATATCCAAGAACAAGTAAACAGCTACTATGAAAGCACTAGCTAATGCTAGCTCACAATAAGGTCACTTCTTTGTGACCTCACATACTTGTTCCCTGTTCCCTCCTCATGGAGCAGGTTGAGTGACCTCACTGATTAGCTGAATTATTCAGCCGTAGGGCTTAAAACAGCATTGTAGCGCTCCTAATAATGATGTACCAGAGCAACATCAGCAAAATAACTTTATTTCTTTCTACTTAATAATAAATATTAAACACTGACTGGTCATTTGTTGATGTACTATTATGTCCTTAATATCTAACTTAATTAATAATTTACCTCATGTTATGTTTTTTGTGTGACTACAAAGGATGCTGGGAAATATTCTTTGGTTACAGAGCGTTAGTTGTGACCTACTCTTCACAATGCATTATGGGATGCATTGAGTGCAGCATGTAGCGTGCAGCGGCCCCCATTTAACATTTGGACCTCCCAAGAAATGGTGTTGGCCCTATGTGGTGCTCAGCAGGGGGTCTAGTGGTGGTTTGGGTTTGGACACAGGGTGTGTGACATTTGTACATGCACGGAGCACCTTTAAAAACTGCCGACGTCAGAGCGGCTTGATGTAACAGTGGAATAATTTGTTGACAAATGCACATTGCAGAGTGACCAGTGCAAAGACAGGAGGAGCTTCCTGAAAAGTCCTCTCTGAGCGGTGGACTAGACGATTTGTCCTCTGCTGGGTGCTTTCCCCCTCAGGAGGACAAGCTTGTCTTTGAATCCTCTTTGATTTCCAATAACATGTCCTGTACTCTAATAGCTGTCTGGGAATAGGCAACCATTAGAGGAACAAAGTGAAGATGACAGGTTCAATTGAGTGTGAGCGTGCAATGGAGGAAAATAAGCTATGATGTCCGGTGGGGTGGGGGGTTGGGGGGCATTATTACTCCTGGAGACCATTATTATTAATTTATTGAGCAACAACACTGAGCACTGTGCTAACCCCATTACACAGAATCATTGGCTATTCGTGGTGTTAGGCTGAAGGTGAAGGGAGACGCGTGAATCATGTGAATAATGAGAGAGCTCATGTAAGATGAGGGAACAATAAGAGATGTTGAAGGCAGAAAACAGTGTTGTTCAGCTTGCACAATAAAACCTAATCAAAGAACTCTCCAACGGTCGGTAGCATCACTAACAGGTGAATCATTGTGACTTGGGTGTTTTACCCAGGAACTCAACCAGCTAGAATCTCCCTTTTCAAAGGTGCTGTTAATAACATATAATAAATATATAATATATAATAAAAAAATCTGACATTAAATTAGGGAAAGTCAGAAACTGTAGCTGGGACACAAATCTCTTCAATAGTCCATTTTACTGTAATGAATTATTCAAACCAGCCACAACTCATAATGGAGTCACCAGCTGAGAGAGTTGAGGTCTGAGTGTAAATGGAGCTTTGCATTCTGGAGGCAAACGTTGCCTCTCTGCGTAATAGTTTCAGTTCACAGCAAACCGATCTATTGAGGTGTTTTCCAGTATAATAAAATAAATACTCATTTGTTTCATGACAGTCATAAAACTCTGTATTAAACCAAGAAACTTTTTTTTTGCACATAATTTTTGCAGAACTAGCAGAGCATCAATTTAACTTCACTGAATTGTCTGCAAGACATCACTGACTGAATATCAGGCCCCCCCACCGGGATACTGGGCAGCTGGAGGGATTGAGCTCCGTAGGGCACCAGCAGAGCAGCAGAGCAACAGAGCAGCAGAGCAGCATGGAGCAACTAGGAGCCACCAGAAAGAAAAAAAAAAGTGTGTGCGTGTGTGGGGGGGAGGGTTGGGTATCCTCCCAAAATATGAGAGAGGGTCATGAGATGGATCAGCTGATCCAGAATCATGCCCTTGGAGTGGTCTGCGTGAATTAGCTCCGCAGGTCTCGCATCACTTATTCCAACAGTTTCAGGAATCGACCGTCTTGTCTCTCCAGTAAAAATGGCAACGTTTCTCTGACCTCCAAACTTCAGATACTCCGTCAGATTTATTGGAAATTAAAAATGATTGGGCAGCAGGACAAGGGATAAGCGCGTCTGAGGACCGCTGGTGCCAACAGAACCAAATTCTTTCATCCTCTGAACTTGTTAAACTTATTCAACTTAAAATTGTACAGAGAGCAAATGACACTGAATCAGACACTGCCACAGTGAATTCAGATGTGAGACATTTGCGATTTCAGGATTCCTGGAACATTTAAAGTAATTTTTGGATTTATTAGAGTGGACTGGAGCCATCTCTATATATCACAGCCATGCTACACCTGATGTTAATAAAGTTGCATGCAGAAAACCTGATGTCATTTCATTTTCCTCTCCTCTGCACCTCAAAGAACACTTCTAGTGTTGCAGAAACATAACACAAAGGACAATTTTACAACTAGAAAATGAAACATTCACAAACACTACACACTTGTTAGTGAATATCTATCACTGTGAGGACATGTCACCCTTTTCCAACAAAGAACTCATATAGGACACTACACACACAAACACATAGGTAGAGAGAGAGGAGGGAGAGAGGTAGAGAGAGAGGAGGATAGAAAGAGAGAGGGGAGAAAGGGAGGTAGAGAGGGAGGGTGAAGAGAGAAGAGAGAGTTAGAGGAGACAGACAGACAGACAGACAGACAGACAGACAGACAGACAGACAGACAGACAGACAGACAGAGAGAGAGAGAGAGAGGAAGAGTGTGCAAACACAGAGGCACAAACAGAGGCAGACGTGCTGTTTGATCCAGCTTCACATCTTATTAATTATTGAGCATTCTGCTCATAGACATCTCCTTAAAGACTGCATTAAACATGCACCAGACCCACATTTAGAACACTGGTCCTGTTTAAAATGCGATGATGAGAAGTAAAGATGATTTTAACTGACTTTCTCTGCTTATTTACAAAATCTATACATTAACATTTCAATTTTTTTCTTATTCATTTGTGCAGCAAATAAATGCACAAAAACATGTTGATCCAAATAATTCTTTTTAGGACCAGACAATCGCAGTGATCAACAGGAGCACAGATAACTGCTGTTTTTCTGGATCAAATGTTCACACTTTTTCTGCTTAATAATACCTTTTACACAGCTACACCTGGACAAAAATATATGTTTAACTTTGTGTTATCATCAACTGATGGACTGGAGGATCTTAAAAGCATCGCTTCATTAGCAAAAATGCTGCTGATGTTAGAGAAAAACGTATTTCTTTTTGATAATTTTTGCTGTAATGAGCAAACCCCCGGCAGAAAGCCAGTGCTCCTGAATTAAACAGCTCTGGCTGTAAAACTACTATAAAACAAGAATACATAAAGCTTTTCTGACATTGTGTACGGTTAACAAGGTTGTGTTGAGAAGAATTACAGAGAGAGTCAAACTATCACTGGTGGATTTGTTGAAAACGGCGAGCTTTTGTTGAGCCAGAGTGTTACAGTCAGGCCTTAATTATGCTCCTGTCAGCAGAGGACCTAGGAACTGGTATTAAACATTCATGATGGTGTGACTCCATTATTTTACAGTCATAAAAGGAGGAGGTTTGGCACGCTTATTTACAGTGTTGTGACAGCGCAGCTGCACAGCTGAGAGGTGTTAGAGGATAAAGACGCACGTTCACTCACTCAACCTCTGAGCTTGCAGCCACACAAACTTGAGGATGGAAACAGAAATGGAGGGATTGGAGGCTGAAGTGTACTCTGATCAGCCCTTAATGGCAACAAAATGGCACAAAAATGGCTGCATGTCCCTGTGAGAGTCTGCTGAAGGGTCTTCGAGGAGAAGACAACGTGCTTCTATGAACGGTAATGGGTCTTTGGTGTGTGAGCACCATCTTCACAGCATCTGCAGAGCACCAGAACTCTATGTTAATTCTGTTGGTTAACTCAGGCCACTATGACAAAATCTGGATCATATTTAGAGAAACATCATTGATGGGCAGAGTAAATATGAGAACAAATCAGCTTCCTACTGAGGGTCAGATCTTGATGGATGCTCACAGGGTGTGATACTCAGTAACACACAATCATCATTGTGCCTTGATGTTTCCCTCCAGCGTGTTTAGGAAAGATCTGCACAAAGCATGTTCAGATTTCTTGACACTTATATAACGAAGCAAGAAAACCAGCCAAACCCTGAGGATGCTGCAGCCCTGTGGAGGTCATCATATAGATATAGAATGTCGCCTGTTCTGGGTTGTTTGTTGGCAGTAATTATGTGCTTTAATGTGTTGTGTTGAAGGACCAACATCGGCGATCTGGGGCAGAACTCCATTATTAAAACAACTTCAGATCACATCTTCCTGCTCAGTTACTTTGCTGGTTTTGCTGGAACTTCACTTTTATCATTTTCTGTTTACCAAAACAACAAAAAGAACAAACACATGAGTTCAGAAACTCATAAGACAACAAACAACAGGGTGGAAGAGAATAAAATCATATCTTGCTGCCTGGCTGGTTGAGACCTGATCACACACACTAGTACTTTAAGAAAATAAAAATTTTACTAGTGCAACATAAAACATTTTCATTAGAATAAGTCCTCCTGGAGACCGACAAACACTCAACTGAACATCTGACTGTAAAGTTGTCAAAAGATGAAGCTTTGTAACTTAATATATAGGTCACAAAGCTCACAAAGATATAATGCGCTAACATGCTACTGTAAAGTAGCCAGATGATGACTTGTGGTCTGTTAACCTCGTTCTCTGGACGGAAGAATCCACAAGCCTTTGCTCAGAACAGCAAACCCATCTGACTACTACGAAAGTGTTTTATATTGAGCTAGCTGTCACAGCTGCGGGCAATCATACCCGTGAGCCGCCTCGCCCCGCGCACCTGTTGTGCATCAGGACTCTAATGAGCACTCTTCTTAATCCCCGGAGGCACACCTGCTGTCTGCCATATTATTGTTCGTTTTCAGATGACTTTCCAGCGTATTCCTGTTTGCCTGCCTGCCTGGTTCCGACCTTGCCTGTTCCCCTGTAAACTCTGTCTGCCTTCTGCCCGATCTCGACCTTGCCTGTCCCCGACTATTCTGTTCTGCCCGCTCCCCGGAAAATCCTGCCTGTTGTCTGTGTCCGACAATAAAGCGATGTTCAGCCAGACTCGTGTGTCGCATTTGGGTTCTTATCTGGTTCCTGACACTAGCAGAGAATATTTTTATCTATTTTTTCAGATATTAGCTATATCTGAGGAGAAGCCAGAGGTTATCTGAGCGCAAAAGGAGCCAGTTATGTATTCTCGACTTCAGAGAAATGAAGGCATGATCGTCTTGGCCTTTAAGATTTAAGACAATGTCCAAGGTCACATGGATGCATTTGTTTCCTCAGAATTGTGTCATTAAGCGATGTCAGCTGTGGACATTCATGCCAGAGCACAAATCAAATAATTACAGTTATAAACAACAGCCATAACTGAGAACACTCACAGGAGTGATGACACAGAAGTTATTAACAATTAATGTGTTTATCTAGAGGTGGAAATGAGCCCATTTATACCCTGTTATCCCTAAATTTGGGAGGAAACTCCTGCACCTGTGCACTAGGGTTGCAGTCAGTAGTGTTTTTGCACATTTTGCCAGTAGAGCAAAAAAAATCAGCAATGCCGGTGGATTCTTCACAACTGTTTGTGCTGCAGACTCTGAATGTAAACCGCAGCCACACTGCCAACTAGTGGCCTGGAATGAAAACTGTTGGGAATCTGCTTTAGTGTGTGTTTTGATTATTTCCTGGTTATATAGTTACTCCTGGCCGGACAACTGTCTCTCCTGTCCACCTAGCCCACATCAACCATAACAGCCTCTGTTCTTCACCAGTTTGTTGTAAATCTTTCTTGCCAAATCAAGTTCTAGGCTCTCAAAAAGTTGTTTTCCTGCCCTTTTTGGACGTTTGTCCTGCTGTTCCGTCACATCCAGCCTCAAGTCCCAACTCTTTTCTCCATTCCACAACAACTTTGATCTTTTAAGTTACAGCATTAAACATTTTTCCTGGTCAGCAAAGTGATTCCTTCTTTGTTACAAGCATTTGGCTTAACAGAAAACGACAGTATTTATGGTGCTCCTACATGGCTAAAAAACATAAATTATTATTCTTTGTAATTATCTCAAATTATTTCAAAACTGCTTGGAGAGCTGGAGCTTGCAAAATTCTAACCTGAGGCTGAAAGGAGGAAGTGGAAGATTGTGCTGGAGACCCATAGTCTCTGTTTTCTGGTTTGTTTCCAGATGCCTTTAAAGAACACTGAACTGTCTCTTCTGTCGCCATTTTTTTCTACAGCTACAAAGATATGGTCCACAGACTGAAACACCTGCAAAAAATGTATAGACCTGTTTTAAAATAAACGTTAGCTTTAAGAGTAGATGTGCTGAATTATTCACGGTGTATGACAGAATAAAGAGAAGCCTCTCCAGGGAAAGAAAGTGTGTTTTCACTTCCTTTTTATTATTTTGTTTTTATTATTGAGAACAATTTGCTGGTTATATTTCTATGAATCCAATAGTTATAAAGGTTGTACACTTATATTTTAGAAGAACCATTGAAACTAACTTAGAGCAAAATAGAGAACAACACAATTTCCTTCCCATTAAATCTGCTCTCAGTCACTGTAATTGGTTGTCCTTTACTGTTGTTTTACCACTAACAGAGAAAATGACTCATAAATTTGGTCTCCTGTTGCAAATAAATGTAATAGAGCGTGTTACAGGATTTCAAAGATGCTGTGCATACCAGCGCATATACCTCATATATGTGCATGTGAAACACAAGGAACAAGCTGCAATAATAATGAGAACTGCAGAGCCATTCTTGTTCTATCAAGTTCTTTTCTTCCCAGGCTGCCGTTTCTGAGTCTAAAGGAATTACTCCTGCCTGCAACTGATTAAAAACAAGTCTGTGGTAAATAGTAGTGTCCTGAGGTAATAGTGATATTACAGCATTTGCTGTTTGATTCATTATTTATCTAATGGCATATCTGGTATTTTTCTCACTTTTTACTGGTACAGCCGATTGAACGCAATGGCTGGCAAAGTTGTGAATTTTATTTTGTAATCCAGCCTTTTTCATGTTTCATGGTCATGTAATCCTCGATTTTCAGCTCCTTTGCCTCCATCTTTTCTTTCTTCCCAATCTGCCAATGCTATGCTTCTGCCAGGAGGCACCTCAGATTCTTTATGATCCCGCCTTCACTGTCCAGCCACCAGCCATGAATGAAAAACAGAAATTTCTGGAGGAAGAAAGTTCTAGGAAAGCAAAGAAAAGCTTATGAAACCAGCAGATTGTAAACAGATAGGTTAGAGAAGGAAGAAGAGAGGCAGAACAGGAGTGCGTTTGAGGAGAAAAGAGAAAAAATGAGGAAACCCATTAAATCTATGCTGGAAGTTATTGAAGAATAAGCTGGATGAAAAATACCATGGCCATAAAATAATATTAGAACTGGTCTGACCTTATGGTGTTGTGATGAATATGGATGTGGCCCAGAGGGGTTTTGGCTGAGAGGATCTGGCTAATTTGAACAGCCATGTTTATGAAAGGAAATGAAAAGAGAGGGTCCCTGTCAGTTGTTTATGGCCCTACAATTCCGCCTGATAGCTGGTTTGGTGTCAGTAAGAGGAACCCTCTTTTGAGAGTCATTTCTATGTGTATTTATTCTTCATTCCTTCAACAGAAAATCAAACTACTTTATGAGCAAAGCTGTAGTTTTAAACACAAATATGGTGAGAAATCAAACCAACTCTCCTTTAAACCTGCACCCTGATAGTAAAGTGTGTTTCACCCTCCATCCACACCAACAACTCATCAATAATTGCCCCAGAGGGGCTGTGAGTAATGGTGAATTGATGACAGCTGAGTGAAAAGGGACCAGCAGAAATCTGATCAGCTTTATTGACTACAGGGTTCTGAAAGGACATCTGGGCGTCTTAATTACTGCAGCATCACGTTAATGCTGTTTTATCACGCTTTGAATCGGGTTTGATTGTGACCAACCGTACTCGCTAAGGTCATTTTGATCACATGGTGGGTGAATGAAATGAAAGTTATCCCTCCAAACGCCTCTCGGGAAAGGTCAGTGATACAATTCCTGTCAAGACAGAGAAAAATGGCCAAATATGGCGAACAAAAACAAAGATTTTCATCTAAGACTGCCCATAAGTCATCTTCAAGCTGCCATTACCACCACGTCTCTTAGAGTTAGCAAATAAAATCATTCCCCTCCATTTGGAGCGCCTTCACTTCAACACTGATCCAGGACTAGAACATCATCTCTTATCAGCTCCTTTCTTTCACTGGCTCTGCCTCTTCACAACTGCCCATCTTTCTCTTTCTCAACACACTGATTTATGTTTCATTCGAGTGTAATGATTATTTTCTCTGAGGGGAAAAAACAGTCGCGTGCGCCTGGAGATCTGCCGTTAAGGTCAAGATCATTTCAATCCAGTGCAGCATTGCACTGCACAACCTTCATCAGCAGGAAGGAGTCAATAAATAAGGGACAACAGGAAGAAGCAACAGCATAGCAGCCATAAAACTAGTGACAGGGAGAGGTCGTTCCCACTTCCTACTCAACTCGAACTTTTCAGCGGGATAGATGGCAACTACTGATTCATGCCGAAGGCATCCATGTTGGAATGTTGCTGCGTGACATGACTGTTTTTAGATCCTCTGTTCTCATCCTGACCGTAACACTAACCAGTAATTTATACTTCACCGGCCTGTGTGTGCATATCAATCTGTGTCTCCACAGGGGATCCGTCCATGTAGCATCTGAACAAGCTTTGATATTCCATGATTTGATGGCGAGGATGTGACAGACTTGAGGAGAGATGAAACAAAAACTGTATTTTACAATATTCCAGATGCAAGCGAACCGGGGTGTCCCCATCTGATCACCATCGCGTTCCAGATTTTACCTTTTCAGTTCACTTTATAATAGGAAAGAGGGGTAATTATTCCCTGTCCAGTGCAGCAAAATGAATCCTTCAAAAAACGGACAATTTTCCTGTCGGGATACATGAGTTTTGTTTTTCCATCCTTTCTGTATTTATATCTCCCCCAGACAGACAGCCCTTCTGATCAATAAAACAGTTTTCTTGTCTCTCAGTAAAGCAATATAAAAGTTTTACCTTACTATGGATAAGATCATGTATAATGCATTGGCAAGCTGTCATCAAATCATCCACCCTCCTCTCTTGCTACAGTGACTGGGATCAGTCTTCAGGCATCCTCCAACTTTGGCTGCTTCTAGCATTAGTTTTGTTGAGCTTCAGTCCTACATTTTACCCTTTTCTTTCCTCCCACACCTCCCATGCCATCTTTTGTCTGCTTCCATACCTGATTTCTTCTCTTATCTTAACACTTTTCTTCCCTCTGCCTCCATCTTGACGCAGTACATTTGCTTTTGTAAAACAAACTTTGTGTTTTGCCTGTTTGACAAGAAGACCAGCTTGTGAAGGAGGGGCGGGGACATGGATGACCCAAAACTGTCAGAGGACACATGTTGGATGTCATCACTAACCCGGCACGGTGCTTATGGTGGAGAGCATCCTCTGTACAGGCGTGAAGACTAATATAATCCATCTACAAGCACAAACTGGAGCAAACACAGGTCCTTAAAGAGATATTCTGGTGGAGGACATTCAAGATTTGCTGTAATGCTAAATGAGCATCTAAGCAGATATGGAGGAATCTGGTTGCAAGTAGTACGAGGGATCTGACTTCAATTACGATGTCTGGAAAACGGGCTATTAGAGAGAGATGACCGGTATCTCAAATCCAAATCAGTTACATTCTGCTGCATCAAAGCAATCTGAAGCAACTAAATGGTCCTGAAATTGGATAAAGGAGGTTTCATTGTGACAGGGTAATTGTAGCATGTCAGATGAAGCATATGCCCAGGAAGTAATGGCAGCCTGGCTGTGGTTTGCACTCATCACCTCCATCTGCTTTTCCATCTGTCTTAACACACGCGACTGATTTGTGAACAAACTATGAAACGTCTCAAGTCGCTCTAATTGGGGATCTTTGATAGAGCTGTGCTGAAATGACCCAATAAATAATAGGTTCCTTGAGGGCGACAGAAGTGTCCAGCTGCTAAAGGGCAAATCAATGTCTTCATAAAGTAATGTGGCACTAAATCTTTACGTGCACTCACATTGTTGTTGTCCCTGTTTGTAGACAACCGCAGGGTCGCCGTGCAGAGTGCTTCGAGTTCATCACAGCATTCAACACCTGCTGGGTTGTGATAAATCATCAGTAGTTCATGCAGAAAATCCTAACACCGTCTGATGTGACACTGTCAGTTATCAATGAATTCCATTAACATAATTTTATTGGACATATCAGAACACCACCATGTGTGTGTCAGTAACCACAGCTGTCTGAAAGCCATGTGTGATGGCAGCCCCACACTGTCAGGGAATCCTGGCGATTTACTGCTGTATAATTGTCCCAGCTGAAGAGTCCTCCAGGGACAGCAAATGACCTCTCACAACAGGGAGGCTGGGGTGAGAGCGGTAGAGAGGACATAATTCCTGCATTAGCTAAGTAATGGAGCTAAATCAAAGACACGGTGACAGAACGGAGCAAAACATAAAGAGCAAGCGAGACGGCGAGATTTAAGGTTTACACGAGGATCAGTGACAGGTCATTCAGCTTTGATGAGGAATGGACCTGCGCATACTGCACAATGAACACTTCAGCTGCAGCTACGCACTGATCCATAAAATAACACGACAAGTAAGGCACAAGAAAAGGGAGATGAACTGTGTGGATAAAATTAGGAAGATTCCACCTCTGCAGGCAGTGCAGATCTACACTCGACACTCAAAACTCAATAATGTTGCTGGCTAATGCTCACGCGGTCCAATTGTTCCGAAGCCGGAAAAATCTGAAATATCCAACATTTCATCCTCCTGGTTGGCTAGAGCTGTATAAAAGAATGCTGGCGCCAATAAAAGAGTGACTGTGAATGATGTGCCCGTTTTAAGACCCCAGTAAAACGGAAAGTTGAAAATCAATGCCAGAACTTTAAAAGTTTGACCCGTCAGCCCCATTATGCAAATCACAATAATCGGAAACAGCTAAATGCGAGGAGCAGGTTTTTATGTTCACCGTAGCTGCGCAGCAGAAATGGCTGCTTTTAAAAGATTAAAATTCTGACCCATAATTAGTGCAGATGACACTGATCAGGAAAACTGTATAAGTTCCATGTTAATAGCAGCGAGCCAGACAAAAATAATTGCTAAATAGCATAAAATCCATCCAGGGTATCATCTAAAATCTCATATCTAATGCTAACATATCTAACACCTGCCACCCCAGATCTGGGAATATTACTGATTAATAACACATGCGTGAATTTTAAAAAAATGAAAGAGCATGAATGCATCGCTAATGAAAGGAACAGCGTGTGCCGGACGATCGTCGAAGAATGCTGTCTGCTCCAACAGGCTGAGGAGCGTACAGTATTGTCTGATTGACAGCGCCCTCTTTCACAGACATCTTCACGATTCAATATTTTAAATTACAACCACAAATGTCGCTCTCTGGAGGAATTTATAGCACAATGGCTTAATTCCTTATGTGAATAGCACTATCTGGCATGAGACAAGCCCCAGGATTAATGTAACAGTGAGAACGAGAAAATATTTCTCAGATGAGCTCAACCTTTTGAGGTTTTAAAAGCTTTGGATTTGAATTCTGCTCCTTTTTTGCTAATTAATCTGATAGCTTTAAGTGCTTTTCCTTGTTTGCTTTGATCCATATTCTCTTGGATACATTGAAGCTATTTTCTGTAGCTGTAGCTTCTCTGATATCTCCACATCGTCCTCACTCAAGGTGACACATCGGGCTTGTGGGGCGTCACAAGTGTCCAACAGTTGCTGAAGCCTGAGTCACATTCACACTCACACGGGCCATCTCACGTAGTCATGAAGAAGCTGAAGAAACTAACAGACGCAGGATGTTTATTTAACCTGTAAAGCTCCGACACTACAGGGACAGAAAGTCCTTTCCTTCACATGGTCGCACTCCCGGCTTGTCACGTTACCAAGCAGTCATCAGTGACACTGTTCCCATTCCAATTTCTGTTGAAATTCCCAGTTCATGGCTGGGAGTGTTTCACAGTTACTCCTATATTTACTGAGGAACAGCTGGATTTCCCAGGAAAGTGCTGTAGGGCTTTCCTGTAATTTAGCCTTCAGAAGTTTGTTGAAATGTCCGTTCTCACTAGAGCTGTAGAACTTAAATAAAGCCAGGTCTCTACTGTACCACCCACCCAAACAGACACACACACATCCACACACCCACAAACACACACCTGCAGACATAACTGACTTGCTACTCAGAGCAGGAGGACGTGGAGGATATCAGACATCCAGCATCTGGTGCAGAGAAGTGAGAGAAGCTCAAACTAGAGGATGATCAAGCACCAACAAAATATGTTACATAAATTAAATGATACACTTCAGCTGCAATTCCTTACATGAGGGAAGTCAGGTCTTCATGCGGAGGAGAGACAAGTATTTGAAATATTAGGTACATTAACGTTTGCTGCACCGCTGGGAGGCATAGACTTGAGAAATTTTCATTTGTGTCCATATCAGTCAGAACAGGCATTTGCTTGTGTTTAGTAAACCAGAAAAGAGGCAGGGAGACATTCTGGACAGGTCACAGGACATGTCCACTCACACACTCACCCATGGAAGCAATTTAGAGGCTTTGTGAACTGAAGTTTATGTTACACTTTCACTTGGAATGAATATTAAGAGTACACATTTTTAAACTCAGAAAACAGTCAGATGTGCACATTATTCAGAATATTTAAATGTACACTTTGAACAAACTTGCTACAGTAATCAGCATTTTTCTGCTGGGCTCCACTGGTCATTTAACCCAGAACCTCCTGCAATCAGCCTGCCTACGCAATGCTAATATGGAACCTGCACAGAGAGAAACAGCAGACTGAAGAGTGCACAACAAAAGAGAAGAGAGGATTTTTTTTATAATAAACACACCCAGGAGAGGGCTGCCTTTGCCTTTTGAAGGCTGAGAATAACTCCAAGGTCAGCGAGCCTCCATTAGGGATTTATACCATAGCAAAGTGCTAATTAATTAGGCCTAATGATGTGAGACAACGCTTGGACTGTTGCCTCATTCCGCTGTAGGAAACACAGAATGAACTGCTGGACATTTGGAGGCTATATTAGGGCAAATGAAAGCCCCTCCTTTCCTTTAATTTAGCTTGACTGACTGTGTATTCTCATCAAGCCAGAAAAAAGAGTCAAAGACCCTTGACCAGCGTGCACCTTGTCTGAAGTGTGCGTTGATTAAGAGGCTTCCTCAACAGCAGTGATTACCAAAGTGATCTGAAACATAAAACAATCAGAATCCTGATTTTCAAGTCTGATTACAGCCCTCCTGAGCTACAACCCGCCTCTGATTTAAAAAAAAACAAAAAACACACAAGCAGATGTCACATTCTGAAAGACGTGAGGTGCTGTGCTGCAGCTCGTGCACTTTATCACTCCATGTAGATACATCTGTACATCTGAACTCTGACCCCTGAGCCCCCTAATGGAAACATTAGGTGCTTGGTCATCTTCTCAGCATCTGATTAGAACCTGCTTTTGTCCAATTTTTCCAAATAGAATTTACAGAGGCTGTTGAAGAGGAGAGGGTGTGAGCAACACTCAGACTGGCAGCTGTTCATTACAGCAACACTTTCAATATTCAGACTGGAAATGATTCATTCAACTGCTGAACATTTCATTAAATCAGTGTTTATCTACAATTTGTTCACTATATAAGGATTAATACCACATTTATCCCAATAAACATGTGGAAAGTGCTCCATTCTCCCCTGTTCAGTGACACAACACCACCCTCACTGTGTTAGTGTCCATCACAAACGCGGTTCAGGCGTCCCTCCACTAATAAATCCATCTGTCCAACTTCCATCATGATGAGGATGGGGTAACGGTGATGGAGGGTGACGATAATGGGGAGTTAACTACCTCCACCTTTCACCTTCACCTGAATTATGGATGTAACCTAATCTGCATCAGGCTGCACAAAACCAACATAAAAACATAAAAACATCAACTATGTTGCAAAAAAATATAAATCAATACAAAACTGGCAGACAATTATCTGCAGCCAGGCTACATACTGTATATAACAATAAATGAGCATGTTTCACATACATGTAAATGCTCTTCTCAAGGGTGTTAAAATCAAGTGAAGTAACTTGAATAAAACTGATCACAGTGATCATGAAGATATGGAGCTCCTGACATTCCATGTGCATGCCCCCACGTGTCTCAGCTGACGTTGGAGGAAGCAATAAAACGGCTGCAGCTGTTGATGAGCCGGACAAAAGAGGCTCTGATCTGATCACGGGAGCACTGGGAGGGAGGTCCAGCACACTGAGAGACCAGCTTCATCCTCCTTCACACTGACCACCAAACATTCAGGAGAAAAGGAGAACCCTGGAATTTGACTGATCGGATCACCGTTCTAATCAGACAACAGTCCAAACCCTGACTGGACAGTTTGGAGATGCTTTACAGTAAAATGTGTATGAACCACAACAAAAGCAGATTTTTATTTGTCTCTATGCCACAACTGTCTCAACATCTTCTGTCTGGTCTTGTGTGTTCTCAAACTGTGCTGAACATGCTAGCAGACCCCGTCTGAAATCAAATCCCACATCTCATAAAAACAAACACAGTTCCATCTCCTCTTATTAAATCAAGCCCATTCATCCACCAGACGTTACACGTTCCTGCCCTAAAAATCCACCTGTTCTGAAGTACATCTGACACTGACAAGCTGACAAT
Organism: Takifugu flavidus; assembly: GCF_003711565.1. Lineage (NCBI taxonomy): Eukaryota > Metazoa > Chordata > Actinopteri > Tetraodontiformes > Tetraodontidae > Takifugu > Takifugu flavidus. The sequence continues at coordinate 5,923,975 of NC_079521.1, forward strand.
CGGTGGATCTGATCATGACCCCCTCGCAAAGATCTAATGAGAACTGTGGCTCCGTTGGTGCCTTGGGCTGAAGATGAAGGTGATTTTGCCGTAATGATGAGAAATAATGAGACATGAGAGAATAATAAACACGTGGCCAGTAGGTCTGTCTATAAGAGGGCATTTTCTACAGGTAAATATTAAATATGAGCTTTTTAAAAAAATAAACAGATGTCATGTGGGTCATTTAAGGTCCTTAAGACCTTTCCTCTGATTGGATCCCCTTCAGTGCCTGGAGGATTCTAAAGGATGTTAATTGTCCTGGGTGGTGACTCTGCAGCTCCAGGTCAGGCTGGACCTGAGAGAACCTAGAGGAGGTTTTCATGTCAGCAGACCTGATGGATGGCTGCAGAAATGCGACTGTCAAACTGGTGAAATGGTCCACTTCAAAGTGAGTGTGTTCCTCTGGGTCTGTTGTGTCTTTGTGCTTTATCACTCTGGGCTTTATTAAATCTGACTGTTTTAAGCATATTTTACAGTACATGGCTGGGTGAATGCAGCTGCTTTGTATTTAAAGGATTCTTTCAACAGAATTTCTCATTTCGACGATTCTTCAGCTTCTCCGTCCACTTTTTGCCCACGTTCCAGATCTTGAGACATTTTGTCAGTTCCTGTCATTGCCAGAACCACAAAGGTCTGTGTGTAAATGATAATACAACATGGGCTCCTCCATGATCATGCACTAGACACTTGTGAAGACACTGTGTGTGTAAACAGGAAGTGATATCAGAATGGCTCTGAGCTGACTTTATCTTTTATGACTAATTAGCGGTAGGTGAACGCTGACATGGCCCCCTCGACATTGATCTCACACATTAAAGCTTTTAAATGTTAAAGATGCCCTCTTGGGCAGCTCTCTAGCTCATGACCCGTGCCAGGATGAACCGGCAACCCTCCATCTCCATCTCAGAAAGAGCAGCTTCCTGATGTGGGCCTGCTGTGCAGCTGACATACCACCACTGTTAGTTACCCAACATGGTGTAATTATTATGCTCAACTAAAACATCTCCTTCTGTTGCAGCCTGTAGGAGAAGACTACAAGGAGGGAAGAGAAGAATGAAATTGGGCAGTGAAGAGCGCTCCACATGCGAGCTGAGGTACTGCCTGGGCTTCAGAGCGCTGGCCCAGTGCAGGTATTCCTGTGACCATGTAACATTCAGGGCATCCCGTCACATGCCCTGAATTTATCAAGCCTCGATCATAGACACGGAAAGATTGTTATCTTTATTCCTGCATGACATGATGCAGCTGATGGCCCAGAACAGATACAGAAAGGCTCAAGTGCTGCAAAGGTAATAGATATTTCAACAGTTTTTCAGTGTGTTTAAAATATAAAGTCACAAATCATTCACCAGAACAAATTGCTGCTTTCCGAGCGAAGACAGAACTGCTGGCAATGCTCTAGCATTTTGCCTTTAAACCTAAGGCCTAGAAGAAAAAATGACACAGATGCAAATATGTAAAGTCCTTTGGTCAGAACATCAATGTGACACAGAATCTGGGTTGGTAGAATGTTGGATGAGTGCCCTGTTTACACCGTCCTGTCAAAAACACAGTAGGAAGATAAATGTAGTCATGGAAACTGTTCTCCAATCAGTGGAAACAAGAGTTGATGAATGTAGAGTTGGTTAGTTTTTGTGTGTGTGTGTGTGGTGTGTGTGTGTGTGTGTGTGTGTGTGGGTCTGCGTGTATGGGTCTGTGTGTGTGGGTCTGCGTGTATGGGTCTGTGTGTGCGTGTGTGTGTGTGTTTGTGTGTGTGTGTGGGTGTGGGTGGGTGTGTGTATGTAGGGTTTATGTGACGTAGGAGGTTTGCAAAAGAGTCAGCGGAAAAAACATCATGAAGAGCCACTGTTGACCCCCACATAGACACACACAATGTTTTCAGGGTCAGCAGAGCATGGTGTATTTTCTTCATTCCAGATTACCAGGAGTTTACAGCATCCTTAACATTTATCGAACCTGAACCTGCCAACTGTGAATAATAAATATTATTTGGAAGCATGTATACTGCTGTGTAGTTTTAGTGGAGGGGAGGAGGGCTAGAGTAGAGTTGTGTGGAGTTGTGTATCTTCATGCTCCAGCAGCAGCATCAACACCAACACAGACTGGCTAAATGGCTGGGCCATTTTTGTGTGTGTGTGTTAATATTGCACTGGGACTGTTTGGATAACACATTCCCCCCATGGCCGGTGACAGGTAGGGAGATAAGTGCCAAAGCTGTGAATGCGTGGGGATTCATGGATTTATACTCTGTTGACTCACACTGTCATCACTGACAATACCAGAAGATATGTGTGTCAGTAGGTGTGAAACAGTCTGGCAGGACGGTGACCCAGGTGAATTGAGGTTTTAAATAAACTGCATAGTGTGAAAGTGTGTTTCTAAGTAATGTTGTGAAAGTGAAGCGTGGTTGATGGCACCACTCACTCGCCAGCAGAGTCATCAGCTGCAGCTTCAACAGCAAAGCTGTCACAACACATCTAGAGTTGACACTGAGCGATTATCTCAATATCCTCCAGATACAAATCTGTAAATCTGCATGGAAATTATAGAAACAATATGAAACTTCAGCCAGATCGTCATGGGTTTGTGTTTTCTTTCCTATCACACTAATGATGTGACAGTTTAATCAATCTCCTTTCTCTTGCCTCCATGCTTGCCTGCTCACTCATCCATCTTTGCCTCAGTCTTGTTTATCTGTGCTGCCCGCCCCCCTCCCCCAGCCTGGGCTAATTGTTACATCCCTCTAACACCGAGGTCAACCTGAGCCAGGTGGAACACAGCATGTGGGATGGATTAGGGCGCGGTCAGAAGGCGCATCGAGCTAGCAGAGACCAGGTTACAGGCCGATTCATCTACTGTCCCTGACCAGATTTACGTGAACAACAGAGAATCAAAGGTTACAGTTATTATATGACGGATTTCACACAGCAAACTAAACAAGACCTCGAAAAGGTTCTGGACCACCATCCGGCATCTAAGGAGGGGGAGCAGTGCACTGTCAACGTTGTGTATAGTGGTGATGGTGTGCTGCTGACCTCAACTCGGGATGTTGTGGATCGGTGGAAGGAATACTTAGAGGACCTCCTCAATCCCACCAACGGGCCTTCCAATGAGGATGCAGGGCCTGGGGACATGGGGATAGGCTCTCATATCTCCGGGGCTGAAGTTGCCGAGGTAGTCAAAAAACTCCTCGGTGGCAAGGCCCCGGGGGTGGATGAGATCCGCCCGGAGTTCCTTAAGGCTCTGAATGTTGTAGGGCTGTCGTGGTGACTCGACTCTGCAACATCGCATGGACATCGGGGGCGGTGCCGCTGGATTGGCAGACCGGGTTGGTAGTCCCTCTTTTTAAGAAGGGGGACCGGAGGGTGTGTTCCAACTATAGGGGGATCACACTCCTCAGCCTCCCTGGTAAGGTCTATTCAGGGGTACTAGAGAGGAGGGTCCGCCAGATAGTCGAACCTTGGATTCAGGGGGAGCAATGTGGTTTTCGTCCTGGGCGTGGACTAGTGGACCAGCTCTACACTCTCAGCAGGGTCTTCGAGGGTGCATGGGAGTTTGCCCAACCAGTCCACATGTGTTTTGTGGACTTGGAGAAGGCATTCGACCGTCTCCCTCGGGGAGTCCTGTGGGGTGTTCTCCAAGAGTATGGAGTGCCGGGCCCCCGATACGGGCCGCCCGCTCCCTGTACGATCGGTGTCAGAGTTTGGTCCGCATTGCTGGCAGTAAGTCGAACTCATTTCCGGTGAGGGTTGGTCTCCGCCAGGTCTGCCCTTTGTCACCGATTCTGTTCGTGACTTTTATGGACAGAATTTCTAGGTGCAGTCATGGTGTTGAGGGGGTCCGGTTTGGTGACCTCAGGATCGGGTCTCTGCTTTTTGCAGATGATGTGGTCCTGTTGGCGTCATCGGCCCGTGACCTCCAACTATCACTGGATCGGTTCGCCGCCGCATGTGACGCGGCTGGGATGAAAATCAGCACCTCCAAATCCGAGGCCATGGTTCTTAACCGGAAAAAGGTGGAGTGCGTTCTCCGGGTCAAGGAGGAGATCCTGCCCCAAGTGGAGGAGTTCAAGACCTCTGGGTCTTGTTGCGAGTGAGGGAAGAATGGAGCAGGAGATTGACAGGCAGATCAGTGTGGCGTCCACAGTAATGCGGACTCTGCACCGGTCCGTAGTGGTGAAGAGAGAGCTGAGCCAAAAGGCGAAGCTCTCGATTCACCAGTCGATCTTCGTTCCTACCCTCACCTATGGTCATGAGCTTTGGGTCATGACCGAAAGAACAAGAGCACGGGTACAAGCGGCCGAAATGAGCTTCCTCCGTAGGGTGGCTGGGCTCTCCCTTAGAGATAGGGCGAGAAGCTCTGCCATCCGGGAGGAGCTCGGAGTAGAGCCGCTGCTCCTCCGCGTTGAGAGGAGCCAGATGAGGTGGCTTGGGCAACTAGTTAGGATGTGAGGTGTTCAGGGCACCCCCGGGAAGGAGACCCCCGGGAAGACCCAGGACACGTTGGAGAGACTATGTCTCTCGACTGGCCTGGGAACGCCTGGGGATCCCCCCGGATGAGCTGGAAGAAGTAGCTGGGGAGAGGGAAGTCTGGGCTTCTCTCCTTAGGCTGCTGCCCCCGCAACCCGACCCCGGATAAGTGGTAGAGGATGGATGGATGGATGGACTAAACAAGACGTTCCTGCACTGACTCCATCAATTATAGCACAACAATGAGCTGGAGAACATTTACACTAAAGCATTAATACTATGAATGATAGAGAAGTAACGTTGACCATTAGCCAGAAAAATAAAAACGTGAAAGAGAAAAAGAAATAAAAACATGAATTTGAAGGAAGATTGGATCAGACAATTTAGTTTTCTGATTGTAATCTAAGCAAAAAGGTTCCAGACACAAAATTTGCAGTTTTATCTGGAGGCCCTCCTCACAGTCACAGCTTGCAATCCTCTGCAGGTCAGCAGGTCTTAGTTCCCAACACCAGTAACAAGGCAGGTAGGAAGAAGCAGCATCATGAAAAACTTCAACCACAACCTCCATCATCGCCATCTTCGCCATTACTCACCTGGTGTCTGGTGACCGGTGGTGGCCGGGTTACCTTTTCAGCCTCTGATTATGCGGATTGCTTTTGGTTGGGTTTCTGAACCAAGTCCATCCCATCAGTAGAGGCTACTTGAAGTTACACCCCGCCTGCTCACTGTCCCACTGCCTCAGTGCTCAGGGTGCCAGGTCACAGGTTGATGTGAAGTGTGTGGTGCAGGTTTAATGATGCACAGATACGTTATGTTTTGAACTTGATGATGAGTGTTGCTAAAAACTCTTTAGATTAACAAGAAGATCTATGTTAATTCACTTCTGCTGGATGTGTAGAGCGGCATGCTGAGTGAAGGTTACCACCAACCCAAACGCTGGCCACCAGTGTCCCCTCTACAATCTTTCTCAACACCATCCAATAGAAGGTTTCAATCAGCATCAGAGCTACACCGGATATTCTGACTGTTTGAATTTAGCAACTCTCTCAATGAACTCAACAAAATGACTAAATCAGGCAGTCAGGAGAGCAGATGCCAACAATCCCAATCAATAATCCTCTCGTCTCTCTCTCAGCTGTTAATGTGCTGCGTGACAGCTCCAAGAGTCTTGCTGAACACACATTTGAAACATGTTCATCATGCAAATGCAGCTGTATGACAGCCACTTTAAGGTCAGGTGAGAGGTAGTGAGACGCTGCAGCCAGCCTGAGTGCAGACTGTCTGGTTGACAGAGCTAAGGGGGCAGAGGGGGAACGGTGGGGAGTGGGATGAAAATAAAGCCAAAAAGGTTCAGAAAAACCTGAAAAAAACACAAAAGAAGAAACCCACTTGGCTGAAGTTGTTTATAACAGCATGCGTGCAAGTGCCTATCTAGAATGTGCAACTCCCCAAATACTTCTTTTCCCTCTTTTCCATTTATCTCTTGTTTTTTAAGACTTATTTCTTAAAACTTATTTGGATTTCAAACGCGCCAGTGTTCACACCTCAAGGTGCTGCAATGAGACTGCATTCAGAAGACACCCAAAATTATTTCAGAAATTAGGGTCAATTAATGGATGATTGATTAAAGGGGGATTTCATATAAATTAGAGGGGGAAATTAATTAAGTGATATGTGGTTTAGTAATATTTGATTTCTAACATTTTGGTCTCTGATATTCCCGCTCACTGCTAAACACAGTTTCTTCTTTAATGTGACAGCAAGACAGTATTTATAACCTCACAACAAATTGTCTATTCTGTTCAGGTTGGACCTTCAGGGACATTCAGCCATGTTGGTTTTCTGCTTATTACCTCTCTCCGTTTCCCTCATCACCCTCCCATCCATCTTTCTCTCAGCTTTCATTTGTCTCCCTGGCTCTCCCTTTCTCCCTGCGAGCCCAGGCTAATTGTTACATGGTTCTGGCACTAAAGTCATCATGTGCTGGGACGTGTGGCCGAGCACTGCTGGGTGTTATGGGAGATTGGGAATTACACGAACACTGACCGTCACATCTGGTTAGACCCTTTACAACCACATACAGGATACAGCTGTTTACAGGCAACTCCCACCCTCCAGGGCAATTACCAGCTCCCCAGTGGGGGCCATGCTGGAGCCTTGGGAGATCTAACGCTGACAGCAGAGAGGGGTGTGAACACTATTAAGCCGCTTTTTCTGTGCATCTGTCGGTGCTTTGGTATGAGAGATTTGACAGTAAAGGGTTGGGCAAAAGTGGCTATAGAGTCAGTCTGTTGCTGTTGGTCTATAAAGCTGCATTAAAATGATGGGTAGCAGCTGGCAAAGGGAACAATGCAATTGGGAATCACAAAGAACATCCCAATATGTACGGAAAGTAGTATCAAGTGACCTGGCCCCTGACACGCAGGGACAGTGGGGCAGTGAAACAAGCAGTAGCACGGGACCCCTAAACACCCCATGGCTTCTCCAACATCTCCCAGTTATCAGGAAAGACAACCGAGGACTCAACACAAATCCAAACTGTGAAGATCTACAGCAGGTTCTGGACCATGCAACTGATCAGGCCATCACTCATTTACACCTTAAATGCGTTGTTGTTGGAGATATGTGTGTGTTAGGGAGCCCGCACCACCTGGACTAACTGTTCCAAAATTTTTCATGTCCCACAGTCTTCACTTTTCCGAGGAGTATCCGACCAAATATATGATTTCAGATTTGACTGATGACATCCGTGACTGTAGGGAGAAGTAGCAAGTCCTTAAGGTGTTTGCACTCTCTTATCTGCACACTTTCATTTAATCTATATATCCACTTCCCCTCTAATCTCCCGCCAATCGTTTCATCCTGTCCACAATCAGATACTCCTGGAAGCTATTCCCACCTGAAATATCATCACACAATCCAATCTGTCTTTCATCTTTCTCCCCCCAATCTTCCCATCTCTCCCCCATTGCCGCCTCTCTGATGGTGGGAATAGCTGCAGTGATAGTCGGCTGTGGTCTGGAAGTGGACCCATCTCTCTCTGCCCACTTACACTGCACATCTACGCGGATGGACTTGATGGCAGCCACCCCCACCCCGTTGTCAGCCTTGCAGTAGTAGCGGCCCCCCTGCACCCTCTGGATGCCCTCGATCCGCAGCGTCTCGTTGTAGATGGATGTTTCCTGGAACTTGTCGGATGCGCTGCCTGCCGTCTTTGTCCATCGTACCTGGACAGAAAGAAGGTTGGGGAGAAGCCATTGAATTGACAGCTCCATTACAACGTTTGTGTCTCGAATTTAAATCAGATCTGCAGTTGTTTTTTCTTCCTGATGAAAAAAAATCTGTGGACTGTAAAGTTAATGACGCTAAGCTCTTCAAGCGCAGCACTCACATCACTAAACTGGCTCTACTGAGAGTTTTGACACACTGTACGAGATACTCTATTCCACGCTTCAATTAGCGCATCAGGCCGTGGGAATGCTGCATGGCTGACAGCGACATGATACTTTCACTCCATTAATCAAACACACTCTAGCTCACATTCATGCATACTGTGTGATGTACTAAAGCCCTGAAACCCATGGAATGTTTTCTGTGTGTGTGCGTGTGTGTGTGTGTGCGCGTGTGTGCACGTGTGTGCACGTGTGTGTTCCATTAATCCCTATTAACCCGTCTGTCTGTATCAGTGAGATTATCAACCATATCCTATTGAACAGGTCAGAGAGGATAATGGACTAAAGTCCCTGATACAACTTTCACGAATGTGTGTGGGGGGTGTGTGTGTGTGTGTGTGTGCGTGCGTGCGTGCACGTTTATGTACTTTGTGGAGGTTTTGCCTTCTGGCATTATATACTTGTCAGTAACATAACGTAAAGTATCCACGTACTTAGAAATATATTTATATGCGTGTGAGTGAGGGTGTGTGTCTGTGTGTGTGTCAGAATCAGGTTCCATGGATTAGCAGATTATCGGTGTTTGTGTGTTTATTCAGCTCTGTTTGTGGGAGGGATTTACAAGAGGCAAACCGCCATTGATCAAACCAGCCAAGGTGAGCAGTGAACCAAACCCTGTATCTCCATGGTTTACTGAGTCCAAAACACATGATTGTGTGTGCGTGTGTGTGTGTGTGTGTGTGTGTGTGTGTGTGGGCACTGTTTGCTCATGTGGGTGTCTGGCCTTTTTGTCAGACAACAAACCAGAGAGGGTGAAAGTGAGCATGAAGTGTGCATCTGTGAGCTCCTGCTTTTATCCGCTCCATTCAAGGATTAAAAGATGAGTGTAAATCTTACAAACACTTGATATTTTGTTTGCCTTTAGTTTTCAGAAAAGAGCTTTTAGAGTGTTTAAATAAGTATGGATGTTTCCTAGAAACCCCGACGCCCCGACTCTGAGAAGATTAAGTCTTAAAGGTCTGAGCCTGAAAGCTGTGACAAACCAATAAACCAGAAAGAATAAGCATGTAAAGAAGGAACAACAGAGTGAAGGAGATAAGGAAAGAGTTGGGAAAGAGAGGGTCCATCTGTGACCGAGCCAGTTGGATAAGAGCAAGAGCAAGAATAAGAGGCAGAGTGAATAAAGCATCAGTCGGTGTGTTTGCATGACACTTGAAATTATCGCCTTAATCCGACTATATCTGGACAACTGAAATGCAAAGAGAACAAAAACATCTCTTGAAATCAACATGAGCATGAAGGCTAGCAAGCAGCTTCCCTGCACAATAAGCAACGTTTGCATTAGATACGAGATGAACAAAGCTGTACGATTATCTGTCTCCCTGTTGGTCTAAATGCCGGTCTGTTGTCAACTAGAAAGAGACCATAATAACATGCTGAAAAGACGCATATTGCCAACTAGTAGTGAGGAGGAGGACAGTTTCCCATCAGTTACCCAACTTTCTCCACTGCAGGTAAACTGGGACAAACTTCTGACAAGGTGCCAAAGTCCAGTTCTGATCAGAGCTGGATTAAACTGCATGTAAACTTACTGACTGCCAGCTGTCTAACTGGGATGAAAACAAAGAGAAGCGTCACTTTGAGAGTTGCTACCCCAGAAAAGCAGATAGGGTGACACAGAGAGGAGATACAGCAAATAAAGGGGTGATTGACTGAGACGCAGATGACAACTGGCCAACCAGCCGGAGGAGCGTTTACCTGCCAGGGCTTTCAAAACCATCCCGACCTTTTTCACTCTGCTGCTACACTTTTTCTTCCTTCCTCCCTGAATAGGTGTGTGACACAGCTCTATTTTTTGCCACTCTGCCCCAGCGGACTGGTCTGGATATCTTCCTGTGTCCTCGTTCTTTTCCACGTCATCTCCTCCCTGCCTAAGCCCTTTGTTCAGTCAAATGCAAACCTGTTATCAGACCTGGTTCTTGAATGCCTGCACGCTAACAGCGCACAAGAACAGAGTCAGAGTGTGTAATAATGGCTCAGGCATTCTGTTACACATTTAAAAAAGAAAAAGGGAAGAAGATTTGGGTCCACTGGGATCCAGCCTGGCATGAAACGCAGCAGGTTTCTTCAGAGCTTCCGTATCAGGCTGAGACGCTGTGAGCGGTCTAGAACATAGATGTTTCTGCAGAACAGCAACAGTGTGAAGAGGAAAAAGGCCTTGTTAACAGAGGGAAGTTGCATCCAAAGTTGCTGCAGAGGGAAATTAGAGAACAACTGTGACAATGTTTTTATTAGAGCAACATATTAGAAGCATTCAGCCTGTGGTCAATAGAGGAAGCACTAAAAGACTGACCAAAGCCCAGCAGGATAGTAACATCTCCAGTAGAGGTCACACGTCATCATCATTCACAATAGACTCACCAGTGTCGCTCCTGTGCTGAGGAACACACATTTCATCTAGAACCATTTCTATTTAGAAGCTGAACACACGATTCTGCTCAGTTCTCCAGCCGTTTGACAGGTTTCCTGTCCATATCTCATCAGCCGGTGATAAATTAGGGAGAGGAGAGGAGAGGAGAGGAGAGGAGAGGAGAGGAGAGGAGAGGAGAGGAGAGGAGAGGAGAGGAGGAGACATGTGCTTGAGAGATGAAGACAAAGGAGACATCCTGGTAGCTCAGTGGACTGCCTGTCTATCTGAATTTGTCCCCTTTTGATGGTTTCTCTGTGTTTTCAGTCACCTTTCTTTTTATCTGTCTATTGTTATTCCATAACATCTCTCATTACAGAGAGTACACATGCTTGTACTTCTTCTTTGTGAGGACTTTCACAGACATAAGACACTGCCCAGCCTCTGACTCTGACCATCCCAACTAACACCCTGACCTTGACTCTGACCTGCAGACAGTTCTAGTCCAATCTTATAACCTCATCTTAACATCCATCCATCCATCCAAACTACATTTTCTTCCAAGCTGTATTAGAAGTGCTCCATTGTCATAAATGCTTTTGCATCGGATGAGATAACTGATTCCTTAGTATTATTTTCATGGTTCTCGCATTATTAAAAATATATCAGCATCACAACTGATCTTGCAAGAACATGTGGCTGTTCCATATAATGTTTTAATCAGGTTGCTTGTCGGGCTCTCACAGCTCTCCAACCTTTTATATCACATCTCCCTAACCCACCAAGAGCTCGCTAAGCCTCCCTGCTACAATTTCTCCGACTTCTCGATGTACCGCCAGCAGAGTCGACCACACAGCTTTATCCACCCAACTGGATGACTTACTTGAATAAGCTTAAGATGGTAATCCTGTTATTGTGGAGTACTACTTGGTGCCACACGCATTAGCACGTGCACTTACACAAACATATGCAGAACCACAGAAGGGGGAGGAATATGTGTGGACATATCAGTTTTAATGGAGATGAGAATGGAGGAGAGGGAGAAGTGAGTTCAGCATCTTTGGGTCAGCTGTTATGTGTTTAACCTTCATCTCAGAGATTATCTCAATATCATGCCGCTGACATGAGCCTCAATTCTCTGCAAACTGTCACCACAGAAGTGACAGCAAATTGTCAAAGGGTCAAATCTGTTTTATGAAATCCAACTAAAGTCTTACAGAAAAGAAGCAAAAGGGGTGGACAAATAAATAAAGAACAGTTCTACGGGAAAGATGTAGTCACTTTACTATGTGATGCAGAGATGACACAGTTCAATAACTCTGACTCATGGTTATCGAACATGTTAGCTAACCTTGTCACACAGTAGTGATGCCTCATCTCACTCTGTAATATCAGATCAAGCCTGGGATGAAGTTACAGGAACTGAAATGATCCATACAAAACGTGGAGTCTTAGATTGGAGAATCTCACTTGGATTCTCACCCTCTGCCCTTGCCGACCAATTCACACGTCAATCACACGGACAAGCAGCCCTGAACTATCGGTCCATCTGTCCAAATGTCTGTTGTTCACTATGGAAAGTTTCAGTCAGGTGAAGTTTAATGCCGACGTTTCAGTCCTCATCATTATTTTTAGCCCCATTCCTTGTGTGTAATATACAGCGTGTTACCACAGCAGCAGACACCCAAGGCCCCCTCAGACAGAAACAATAGTGTTTATAATGAGCTCCAATACCAGAGCGGTACACATGTCAACAACTGTATTGTTCGTAAGATGTAATTTGATTTCCCCTTTGATCTGTTGTCCCGAACACACATACACACACACACGTCCATGTGCTCACAGACATAAGTCAGGTAGGTCTCTCCTGTTTCTGTCTCTGAAGCTTAATTTTGTGAAACAGCAGTGAAGTCTGCTAACTTTACCCAACAGACTGAGATAAGGCTCATTTATTTTAAAAGGAACTCCAAGAGCGACACCAGAGTTCGGTTGAACACAGCTTTATAATCAGGAACCGAAGGCAGACAGGACATTCCAGGGAACAGGCAAAACAGAGTCATCAGAAACAGGCAGGGTCGAAACCAGGAAAACAGGCAGGCAGGAAAACACTGGAGAGTCATGTGGAACACAGAGGACAATCTGGCAGGGAGGCAGCGTAGCGCAGGGAACTATAAGGGCTCATGATTACAGATTTGCCACAGGTGCACGGAGTGAGCGAGGACACAAGGGCGGGTTCGCCCGCAGCTGTGACACCATCTAACCATCTCTATGTACAGTAGGTGTTAACATCACTGGTTTCTTTAATAATTCCTGTATCTACTGTAACTACCAGAACCATTAGATGAAATGTTGATCACAAGATGCATATGAGCCTCCATATATTTAGTGCAGCAGATTCTCTCTCTGCTCCTCTTCTGAAAGCATTAACTAAGTGAACATCACGAAGGCTGTCTGCCTGTTCATCCTTGTGCCCTGTCTTTCCTCTCAAAAATGGTCCGTTTCCAACTGACATGCACCACCAGGACCACCAGTTTGCTCTTTGCTCACTCTCCCAGTGTCAGTGGTTTCTTTTACTGTGAAGAAAGATGTGGCTGTAGGACTATGAGTAGGACCATTTTCTTGTCTTGTCCATAAAGAAAGTAAAAAGTTATCCATCTTACTTCTCGTGTCCCTTCTTATTGTCCTTATCACCTTCTATTGCTCTCTTTTTTCTTCATGTCTTCACTCCTTTTACAAAAGGATGATTAAAAAAGAAAGCACTACAATTGTATACCCATGCCTCCTAATTCCACTATTTTCCATCTTCTTGTCTTCGATTTCCCCCACCCCATATCCTGTGAGGGGTCGGACTCGTGACCTTGTGTGCATGTAGGTCGTGTTCGCGATGAGTGCCTGTGCTGCCACCTGATCGGCCTCGCTTTCTGCCTCCGTATCGATCGTCTTCAGCTCACCCCTGAAGGACGGAAATCCAAACCCATATTCCAGATCCACCACCCCTCCACCCTCAACCCCCTCCCCATGTCTTGCTTTTCTCTTGCTCTCCCCTCTTTCCTTCGACGAATCCTTCACCTTATTCTCTCTCATGAAAACGGGCGAGCTAACAGTCGCAGCCGCACATGCTGGTCTCAAGGTTGCAATGACCAGCAGACCTATGAATAAATAATGAGGAAGTAGGAATCACTTTCAGGGAAACCATTTACTCTCCTTTTGAGTTTTTGAAGAAGCTCTGTGTGTGTGTGTGTGTGTGTGTGTGTGTGTGTGTGCGTGCGTGCGTGCGTGCGTGCGTGTATGTGTGTGCGTGCGTGCGAGACAGCTTTGTGAACAACACTATAGTGCTTTGCTAAGTGAAAGACCTGCTGCCACTGGAGCTGCCTTTAGTGATACTTGAGTCACCTTGTAGGTGACCTCTAACACAGAGGGTTTGTGTCTTAGCCTCTTGTCTCACCTCCATAAAAATAATAATAATTGATGGAGTAAATTAAGGACAGAAGAGGAAAGTAGATCTGTTGGAGTTTAGTAAAGAGTTTCATGCCAACAATAGGTACAATTTAGGAAGAAATGAGCAAAGCTGAAAATGGATGCAAGATTCTGGTGGTAAATCTTTAGCTCCAGGCTCAAAATACTTTAAAAAATGGGGACAAACATGAGGAAAACACAAGGAGCACATATGCTGGAATACTGCTATGCACTAAATGTGACAGAGACGGGGAGGGGAAGAAAGGGGGAGACACAGTTAAAACAGGTAAAGGATGTCATTGGTGAGGGGGTGGGAGAAGAGACTGTAGGGCCATTCAATAACCAATAACAAGAGTTGTGAAATTATTCAGACTGTAGACAGATTATGAATATGAGACGTAGGATTCACACACCTGGATTTCCCCCAATGCTTTGATGTCTTCCTGCATTTATACAGTACAGTTAATCTAGTGTTGGTCAGACTTTTACATTTGCAGATATGGAAAATAGAATGCATAAGAGATAAAGTCACAAAATACCAGCAGCAACAGCAGCCTTTAGTCTTTAACTTGTAGAATGTAACTTGTATCCTGTAGCCTAATCTTCAGATCTCCCTGCAGTCGACCAGACCAGAGTTGAAATCAGAATGATCAGAGATCAGATTACTCCCACTTTTGTTTTTTTTACTTTATGGTAGTGTCAACAGTGTCATGACACCAACACAACTATGTGCCAGAAATCACGACACACATGTCTGCATACTTGATGCAGAAGACATTTTTGGTTCCTGTTTTACTTTCTCCAAAAAGGAGACTAAAAGCAGATACCAGCATGAGCCCAGTCTCCTCCTTCCCCCCCTCATCATTGCTCAGAACTTTGTATTGGCCTGCAGCTTTCCGCAGACAAAAGGCATTCAAGTCTTCTGGCTGTTTTGCTATTATTTATGGACGCACTCCAGTTTGAAGACAATGTCCTGTCCTGTTTTCAGCTGACGATCATTTCAGGCGTCGCTGATAAACGCGCACACAGCCACATTCTAACTTCATATTTTATTTATGAAATAAGTTTGGTTGTATTTGTGGATCCCGACTGTGGTGAAGACACGTGTCCCAAATTCTGTCGAAGATCACAAGAATATGATGTACGAGGTCTGAAAAGTGGGTTTTTTTCTGTCATTTTTAATAGGAAAAACTCATTTAGCTTCCTAAAGCAACCCATCCTTCTGGTGAGGTGACCAGACACTGGGCAGCAGAGTCTGATCACCTCACCAGAAGGATGATCGAATCTCAGAATGTCAGTTTAGTCCAATAGATGGCTGCTCGGGCTCTGATTGAGGATTTCTCCCATCCTCTATTAAAACTGATTGTCTACCTTTGCCAGAGGAATTTAATCATTGTTTTACTCTTTCCAAAGCTGTTTCTTCCTCTTTGCCTCTTTTCCCTCAGGTCTTTGTTGTCATTCCTTCATTCTCTCCTTCAGAAATCTGTCATTATTTTCTGGGTGCTCCTCGTGCTTGCCTCCTCCTCTTCAGACTGATTGATCTTCATTTGTTTGTATTTCTCCTACTTCAGCTGTGACTATAGTCTGAAGCTGCTCAACAAACGGCAGATGTTTGCTGCAGATGTTTCCAGGTGTGGCTGGACAATATAACAAAGACCTTCTGTTTATGCTTAGATCATAGCAAAGATGTAGCAAAAAAAATCAGTGAAACAACAGAAAAATCTGTGTGGAAGAGGAGCCGTAAGGATAGATGAAGGAGAGCTAAGGTGACAGAGATCAGGTTGTCAATGCAGCCCATACAGCACACTGGAAACTCTGTAAGCCCAAAGGGACCCGATGCTGCAGCGTGCTGCTCCAGCAGAACAGACTGGGGCCGAGGTCACAAACAGATTATGTCTCCTTATGTTGGAGTTTTGTGTTTTCCAATGACAACCTTCTCTATCCACTCTAGTTCTTCTGCAACAGTCATTTTAGCAGCTTTGCTGTGTTGGTGAGAAGGAAACACAGCAAACTAATGGACAATTCAAGGTTGCAAAGTCTGCAAAAATCAATGCAAACGCTTAACATGTTCTCAAGTGTCTTGAAAAAAGAGAGGATCTGAAAACAGCCTTGTGCTGTCTTCTTCATTCTGATGAAGCCAACTCTGAGGCAATGCCAGCGCTCCTACTGGTCAGATTCATCTTCCCAGGACGTTTGCACTTGTGCTGGAGGGAAACCTTGTGATTGAATTCCCGGCTGACACATCCATCACAGATTTCCTTTGTGGATGTGAGCAAGCCTGACAACACCTGGATGGGTCTGAGAGATGGGTCTGGATATCACCTGATACCCGTCAAAAATATGATGAATGCTTAAAGACACGTCAGAAACAACCAGAGTTTCCTGTGTGATGCTGAATAAACGGAGTAAATTGAGATTAGGTTGCTCCTGATTTTGTTAGTTCATCATAAAGACTTTAAGTCTTAAAGTAAGTTTCACAGAACAAAAATTATATGAGACAGAAAATTTTGATGTATCAAGGACTTCATACCTTCACAATAGTCTTTTCAATATTGTAATATTAGTATTTTGGAATCTTTGTTCCTAATAAGGCTGTTTTTCCTGCTTGTGTGGGGGGGGGGGGGTCAGACTCTGTTTCTGTAAAGCATCAGCTGACAATTAGGACTGAAACAGTTGCTGGATAAACAAAGTTGAGCTGAACTGATCTGAATGGCCTTTAATGTTGATTTGCTGCTGAATACTTATTATTCTTTTACAAGGGCTCTGGTAATTGTTGTTGATCTCAGAGCCCATCAAGGGCCGTAGCCCATAATTTCTCCACACCAGGAACCATTAAATTCCACTGTGATCTGGAGAACATCAACTCCACACAGAAGAACCCAGTAAAGAATAATGCACTGTCATTCTAACAATTTATTCACCTGGGCTTAAAAAAATGAGGCATAAAATCTTTTCTCTGTCAACTGGACTGGGTTTCTTCAGTTGACAGAGAAAACTACCTTGGATACAATGACCTGGATGACTGAGAATTTACACAGACATAAAATCTTTAATGTAAATATGTGTGTGTGTGTGTGTGTGTGTGTGTGTGTGAGTGTGAGTGTGAGAGAGCAGGTTATCTAGCCGCCTGTTTATCAGTCTGTCCTCATCATTAGTGCTCATCACTCTCTATCACCTGTTATCAGTCCATCTTCCTCCTGCACAATCTTTGATCACCTGACGTCTATTACACACTTGTTACACTAGTTTAGTTGTAACATCTCATCTCAGCGTCACACAATACGATATTCTGATTTGCAGAATTTTTCCTCTATAATCTAAATAAGTTACAAGATCAACTGCATTTGGTGCTTCAGTGATTGTAAACAGAACATTTGACCCAGAATATGTTGTGTGTAATGTAATACAGATGACTGACAGAAAGCTGTGAATAACTGTAATTAGGGACATTTGGAGCTGAGCCAATAAATCAGAAGATTGTTCTTTTCCTCTCAACAGTACAAAGTTATTTTATTTAAACAGTTAAACTGTCTAAAACGTAAAACTGTCTAAACTGTAAAAAGGAGCCTGAGCTTGAGAACTTTTCAAGACCTGAATATTGCTCAAGCATATGTTGTGCCCCCACACTGAAAAGTGACCAGTGACCCGGATGTGACCTTATGGACATCACATCAAAAATGTGTTATTAATCATTAGAATTGTCAGAGTTTCATGACTCCACTGGCAGAATGTCGATCATCAAACATGTGTGACCTTTGACCAAAAATGTGAAAATTACTGGAACTACTTACTGTCTGCTGCCTATTTGTGTCTGACATACGCGCGCACACACACATGTGCACTCACGCACACACACACGAACACCCACACACACAGTTTCATCGCCAAAGGCAGCACAAGCTTTGCTTCTACACACGTGATATACATTTAACATGTATATCTACTTCTTTTAGGCTGCACCTACTTAGCCAGACAGACAGCTGGATAGATAAATGAGGGAGAAATGACAGATGCAGTTACATTTACATGATTCAGTGTAATTAAATATTTCAGCTATGCACAAACCATTAATGTGCAAAATTACTAGTAAACACACACACACACACACACACACACACACACACACACACATTGATACACTGGTGAGCATAAACAGAAGAAAACAAGATCCAGACACAGTTTTATTTATGTTGATGTGATGCTAGTGGACATGCACCCCGCAAGGAACACTGCTTTTCTCACCTCACACGCCCACACGAGTACACACAAAACACACAAACCCTCCGAAGTCACCTCAGTTCATTTTACATCTCAATCTGTGAGATCACATGCTGAGACCCTGGTCCAAGCTGCTTCACTGGAGGTCAACCAAGGAAACCAGATGTGTGGAGCATGTGTGTGACTGAATGTTTGGTGTGTACGTGTGTGTGTGTCTATAATTTACAAAGACACAGTGTATTTTCACAAATGTGCGTTGTTTAAATAAAATCTATAAAATCAGCATCACGTTTTGAGAGGTCTGCTCACGGTTTATTTACCTGAACCTAAGACCAGGTCATTGAACTGACTCTTTAGGATAAAACATGAGGAGAACTCAGCCTTCTGGATGGGATACATCACTCCTTCAGATTTCAGGTTGTATTTCATCTTCTGCATGTTGACACATTACATCTTTGACCAAACTAATGAGACAACATGACCATGTCCAGCCAATATGAGCCCAAATGCTGGGACAAATAGTTGTTCTATAGTTAGCAGGCAGAGAACAAGATCTTCCAGGGTGGTGTTTTGTTCTGGAGGTGTCTGCTTGGGAAAACATCCCACTGATTTTATCTGTGAAGGCTATATCACCCTCCAAGAGCAACTTTCCCCCCCATTAATCTGGTGGAAGGAAACTGCTTCTTATTCCCAGTCAGGGGCACTGGAGCTAATCCCAGTTGAGACCATGCATTGATTCAATTGCAGATGCAGATAGATAACAGCTAGCAAGGCTTTATCATATATTTTAATTGGTGACGTCTCAGCAGGAATGTGAATCATCTGACTCCAGCTCTCACCACCTCCACCACCACCACCACCGTTTTAGCAGCTTCTATACATGTGTGCTGCTCCACTTGCTGGTCAAGGACCAGTTGGGGTTGGTACTTTTGACAGTTTAGGTCAACTCGAGGTTTTTGCTCTGGGAATAATATGACTTTTATTGTGTGTTTTTTCTAAGAACTTCATTCTGATTTTATCATGACTGCTGGTTGTGGGTGGAATCAGCAGTTAACACAAATACGATAATCATGTTACACACTTAATCGTTATCTTTTATAACAAATCAATTACATGTGAATGTGGTATTGTTTTGAGTGTGCGTATATGAACCAAGGAGGTTGCAAAATAATGTATTTAATGCTATGACAAACACACATTAGCACTTCTGTCTGACATGTGTTCTGTCTGACATGTGTTATCTTCCACCACCATCATCATCATCATCATCATCATCAAGTCTAACGCTAACTCTAACCCTAATAACAACCTCAACCCTATTCTCAGTTTGATCTTAAAACTCAGCCTTATTCTTGCAACACACATGTAGATCCATGAGTCACGGCTTCTGGGTCCATCCTCCCATATATCCATCCCTGGCCCTCTTACTTGCTTCCGTGATCTCACACTGACGCGGTTGTGCAAGAGCAAGGACAGCCCATAAGATTCACAGAAGCGTTGGTGCATTATAACATCTTGATATAACCCAGGGCTTTGCTATATTTGTGTCAGGAAAATGAAGACAGATGCATCCCAGATCTCTTACAATTCAGCAAAGCTAAAGGGATGAAATGTCTTTTCTTTTTGGAGGAAGGTGAACACAAGAGCTCATCAGACGTTTCTGAAGATGCCATTTTCAACAGGAACATGGATTCTGTTGGGCAACAACAGCAATGGATACTTCAAATGCATGAATCAGCCAGATTTATAACCTCAACTATCACGTAGGAGTCCAGGTTGAACAAAACGTACATTTCAGAGTGTTGGTCAGAACAACTACAGCTAACCTACCTGCTG
Organism: Takifugu flavidus; assembly: GCF_003711565.1. NCBI lineage: Eukaryota > Metazoa > Chordata > Actinopteri > Tetraodontiformes > Tetraodontidae > Takifugu > Takifugu flavidus. The sequence continues at coordinate 5,943,795 of NC_079521.1, forward strand.
GCTGAGTGAGAGAGGATTCAACACCAATAAGAGGGAAAGGGTCAGGCTGGGAGCTTACCTGTGGTCGCGGGTGCCCCTTAACAATACACTGAAGCACGAGCGTGTATCCTTCTTTGATGGTGTAGATCCTCTCACTGATGTTATCATCATTGACGTTACATGCTGCGCCTGAGTGCACAATCTGGGCGTTGGCAGGAGCTGTGGGTGAGAAGAAACACAGCGCAGGTTTAGCAACACCTCTGGAGCAGGACAAAGACAATTCTCTTGTTAGTGCTCAAGTGATGGTGATATCAGGACCGATGACTTTGATAGAAGGTAACATGTCTGACATGTCGATGGTGGCAAATCTTTGAGGAAAATTATGTTAAGCAGTTTACTGGTGTTGAACAGTCCATTTGTTGTAAACACAATATGTGACAGCAACAGTCCAACAAATCAAGAGCTCTCAGAACCAAATAGCTTTGTTGACATTAAGTTCCAGTTTGATGGCTCAGTCAAATGAATGTGATAAATGTGTGTTCCCAAAGAATTTTCATGCTGACAATAAAATACTTCCACAATTTTCTTATTTCACAGTAATTTAAGATAATACTCTCTGACAAACAAACACCAGAGAACTAATCAGCAACTTTCTTTTTCTACTTCATTTTGACTGAAAATCTGAAAGCTGAAGCTCCGTTTTTCCACAAGCAAAAGAGCAGAGAGTAAATCACTAAATCACCTACATATAACTGAGTATTCAGATCTGGGTTTTATTTTTGCAAAAAGGACAGGATGGGGAAATAGCAAGTGACAGATGCACCATGGGAGATCCACAGCATGAGGACAACTACAGTATTTGACTCTGCGCTGACCCACAGGGAGGATGTGTTGCGTGCAAGCAGCCTCTAATAATGTTGCCTCCCATCCTCCCATATACAGACAGACAGAGAAACAACAGGTGAGGAGGAAAAAGGCCTGGGAGCAGCGTGGAACCCCAGAGAGAGTGAGAGAGAGAGGTGCAGGGATGACAGGGACAGCTGTGTAATTAGCATCAGTTCACAGGGGGAACATATTTTCATTGAGCTCTGCAGATGCTGTCGCTGGGCAGACAGGAAGGAAGTGACCCACGCTAAACTTTAACCACATCCGAAGCAACAAATTAAAAGTCCGAGTTGTCGACAAACCACTGGAAGAGTTCGCGGCAGAGCTGCAGGTGGAGAAAAACAAGAAGAGAGCAGCTCCATCGGTGTCTTCTAGGAGGTGTGCGGTTTCCAGTATGTCTTTACACCAGCTCACGGCTGAGTAACTGCAGGGTTCAGCTCTTGATTCATTCTATTGACTCAAAAGTCAACTGTGCAAACCAAATACATCATTAAAATATTTACACAAGAAAAACAATAAAGAAATCGAATGTTGTGAAACTTAAATTATGCTAGCAAGGATGGAAAAAGAGAAGGAAATAAAGAGGAGCTAGTTTACATCTTAGAACAACTGAGCAACTGAGCAATTCCTCCCTTTTACACTGTCCACTAACCAGTTCCTGATTTTTCTTGCACTCCTCATTCTCACTATTCTGTCTGTCTCTCCATCTGTCTGTCTAGGAGATTTGATTGAGAACCAATTCCATTTTCAATGAGGACCTGCTTTTTCTCTCTACGTAACATGTTTGCTGACTATGGTGATTGTTTTAACATGTAAATCTTGCCAACTTCGTACTTTGCAAAATATCTGACCTCACAACATTAAGAGCACTGTGGATGTACCCTCCTGGGGTCTGGAGGTGTGGTGGGACACATCAGGAATATGTGAAACTGATAGAGACGGTGAATAATTGTCTCTTATTGGTGTGTCGGCAATAGTTTGCCTCTCCAGAGAGGGAGGGAGGTCGGACAGAGCGGCTCCTCTGTCTGCTCTCGCCTCCGGCAGCTTGGCTGCTTCGGCTGTCTGTTCAGCTCCAGAAAGAGAGGCTGAGAGGAAGGAGGGGGACATAAAGGCAAGAGAGGGAGGCAGGGGGAAGATGCGTTGGATAGGGAGAGGAAAACGTCAGAAAAACAAAAATAAACTTAAAGAAATGAGGGAAAACTTGCAGAGGCGAGCGGAAGGTTGAAAAGACAGTACAGTGAGAAGAGAGACACTACAGAGAAGATCCGTCCAACCGAGATTTTTATGAGGTCCTATTAATGAGCCTGTGGACATGTGGAGAAGGACACATAAAGACAAAAGATGAGAGAGACTGACAGCAAGACCAGAGGCACAAAGAAGGTTCCCTGTAAGTGAAAGAACACATATCAAACCAGGCAATGATGCGAATGTATAAAGAGGGTTTCACCTAAAACTCCTCTCTCCTCACTCTATGTCTGTTACGGCGCAGCCAGAACACACACCCACACAACAGACAAACAGAATTCCAGGGTTAATCAAAGGAATAAAGTTTATGTAGAGAGTTTTTATGTTGTGGGTTCTAAATGGAGACCTAAAAATCTCTTAACGGTCAAACATCCACGAAAACACACAGGCTGTGTGTCAATGGGTCTGGTGTAAAATTCTGCTGGATCTGTTAGCGTTTCCTCACCGAGCGCTCTATCATCAACCAGCTAATGAGTTCTACACATCCCAAATGCTCAAACATGGAGGCTCTCCTTTTACAGTAGAACCAGCTCCAGATGAAAACAGGCCTTTAACTAAAGTGGCTGCAGACTTTGTGATGCCACATCGGCCACGTCCACATGCGCGACTTCCTCACCTGCTCAGTAGCGGCCAATGAGTGTGGGGAGAAGAAGAGAAGATCCCAGCGAGGCTGAGCTGATGGTAGCTGGGACATGTCATAAAACACTGAGGAAATGTCACAGCGCACTAATGTGATGAATGTGATTAGGCCTAACTCCTGTAATGACCTTATGCAGAATGCCATAATCAGAAACCAGCATTTGGAAGGTGGATGATCCTATTTGGTTTATGTTAGAGTGATGAAATAATGGTGACACTGCTCACTGAAATAATTAAACCGGAGCCTTTCTGAGCATTTTATAACTAAATAAATACAAATTTTTACAAAATGTTAATTGTCAGCTAATTTAGTTAGCGAATGGGTGAGGTGGTGGAGTTCAATATCCGATTCCTGATCGTTCCTCCTGAATAATTTACTATTGTTAAAAAAAAAAAATGTTTGCCAGCATCAAACTCTTCATTAATTAAAAAAAATGGTTTATTATCAATATGGCAGGTTTTAACTAATATTGAAAAGATTTCCCTGACTAAAGAAATCTCTGAAAATTGTAATTTAGTTTTCAGAAACAGACAAGAGTGAAGGAATCAGCTGTCTGAACCAGGCCAAAGGCTGCAACAGGAGGAGTGAGAACACAGGAAGTTGTTAACAAAAACATTTGTACAGTGTTGTGTTCTGCTGAGAGGCTCATCCATCCATTGAGGGTGGAAGAGCGTCATCAGTCAGAGGAAGCTCCTGTTTTGACAGCGATCTATCCCTCTCTGTCGACTCATCTATCAAAAGTGTTCGGAGAGGCGTCGAGTCGGAGCGTTTCTCCTGCATTATTGGAAACGTTCACAGAGATTCAATGTGCATTAGTGGTGAATGAAACATAACTATTGGCAGACGCCTGCTCTGATTAATTGATTCATCAGTGTATATCGTGTTTGTTTTTGTTGGGGGCAACGGAACATCTCTCACTAAAACTAACGATGAGACAGGAGAGCACGTGTCAAACTGCAGCCACAACTTGACTGAGTGCTGATCAGTGTGTGTGTGTGTGTGTGTGTGTGTGTATGTGTGTGTGTGTCTGTGTGTATCTGTGTGTGTGTGTGTATCTGTGTGTGTGTGTGTGTGTGAGGGAGAAAGCACTATTAAAATGTGCATGAACAAGTACATCCATGTGTATGTCGTGTGTCTTTCCCAGCGTGCTCTACTGGATCTCACGGAAGAATCCTACAGAAGGTCACGGAAGCCGCCGAATGTGAAGTCACGCCAAGCATGATTGATGGGCTTAGTTACTTTATGGGGACTCTTCGTGCATGCCAATGAGCTCCGTCTCAATTCACTTCACTCACAAGAGACCATTTAGAGGCTTTGGCCCCTCCTCTGTTGGTGAAGGGGATGGAACAGAGTAAGAGAAATTGGGCACCTGAGAGAAAAGTCACAGATTTTATTGATTTACTGCAAACGGAGGCAGTAGCCACCTGACCCAAAGAAACACCAATCTTGACGAAGACACTGGCGCACGCACAAAAGTGCACATAAGCCTTATGACAGCAGCATTTTATCAGGATTCTGCCGTGCAGACAGGTTGGACAAAGATCAAAAGGCTGATGTCATGACCCATTTCCTTTCATTTTGGTGTGATTGGAGCTCCAGATATAACTACGTGTCCGGGATGTGGTTTTAACTTCTGACCTATCTGTTAAATGGCTGTGATAAATGAAAGGACTAACCTTCAGAAATCTCCCAGCAATTCCAATCACTTCTAACTTTCATTCTCAACAGAATACACAGATATCAGAGACTCCAAGCATTTTTAAAATCTTCTTAGTCTTACTTCAGACTTTTTACTAGTGCAGGTGTTGAATGTTATTACTCAACGACAAATTTTATACAAAGAGCGTCTCTGACATAACTCATCCAGCAATAATAATCTCAAATTAACCCTCAGTCTTTCACCATCAATTTTCTGACAGGCGGAGCAGATTAACATGTTTATTATGACGAGGGCTCCTTGGAGCAGCACGGAACTAAAAAATAGTAAAATAGTATAGAGTAGGTATCAATGAGCCAGGCCCTGGGTGGTGCGCCTTCCTCTGGAATCTCCCCAACAATCGAGAGGGTCATTGAGATTTGATAGCTGATGAGACAATCTCCTGTGTTTGCTAGTGAGCGATGGGGCGCAGTCGCCCCAAAAAAGGAGGAAAAGAGTGGGATTAACAAAAGTGTCTAGTGGCCAAAGAAGTCAATGTGAGGGGACTGAGGGAGGACGTTGGAAGGACAGAATGCAGGAGGGGGAAAAGGAAAGTGAAAAGCGAAGGACCTCTTTTGAAATGTTGCATGTTATGTGTTGGCAGAACAACACTGGAGGGAAAGGAAGGAACTTCACAGGATTTTCTTTGTTCTTTTCTAACCTGGTTTGTGTGCCAAACTGAATGATTTTATAAGCATTTTCAGCACGTAGGTATGTTAACTGAGAGGAACCTCAGCTAGATCTTCCCTCTTGCTTTGCTCGAGAGATAGCAAAAGGTCAGAAGACAAAACCAGCACCTTGATTAAATCTGAATGACGTGGAGAGAGGAAAGGTAGAAAATCCAATTAATTGAGCATATTCCTGACTTGTTATAGCAGTGTGCGGCTGCAGTTGCACAGAAAGGTTTATTTTTTATGTGGAGAGTAAAGCTTTGGGAAATCTAGCAGCAGCAGCGAGAGGAGAGACGGGTCTAAGGTGATGAATCGCAGCCTCACATACGAAGTGATCTTCACTTTGTCAGGTTCGCTCAAACGTGACTCGTGTTCCTCCCTAAGACTGGCCTTTTCACATGTGAGCTCTCGCAGGATGAAAAGATAACGAGAGGAGGGAGACGGAGAGCTCTGACGGAGATATGAAAAGCCCTTTGGCACAGATGGGCGGAGGGAGAAAAAAAAGGTGTGCAAGTGCAAATATTTCTTCTTTAACTCCTTTATCCATCCTTCATTCTCTTATCCTCATCACTCACCCTCTCAGCATTCTCTACAGGAAAATCTGAAGGGTCTAGCTGTCTGACTTCAGTGGCCCTCAGAACAGACGGGGGGGTTTAGGGTTGACATTTTGACCTAGGAAGTAATTATTGATCCACCCCATTTGTGTCAAGAATGAGAGCGAGAGAAATTCACTTTTTTCATCTGGATTAGAAATCAACCCTTAAAAGAGAAATAAAAACCAAATTGTTGCTCCAGTGGTTCCCTGTCTCTAATTACTGATTTCTAACAGATGGTTTATTTTGCTGACTGGTTTTGGAGACTGGAGAAAGATTCCCAAGGGTTCTCTGGCATGTTTCAGCTGTTACGGCAGTATGACGGCCATGTGGATGGAGAAGACTGACCTCAGTGATCATCTGACAATCCTTCCTGTGCCACCAGTAGGTCAAAACCGCTTCTGTCTCGCACAATCTCCCCAATGATGTAGCGTGATGACTTTTATGGTCGTCTACCTTCTCTTTTGGCACCTTCACAAGGTTGTCTGGATTTATGTTGCCCACAAGAGGAAATGTAATAGGCTAACTTTCAATTTGCGCGATATCGCTAACACAGCCTCATCGGTACTTTTTGTCATTTTGAAGCAGGTTGGATCATTTCAGCCACAGACTGTATTTAATGGAGATAAGTCACTTTTATGTGACATGAAGAACCAATCATTAAGAAGTATGTAATAAAAAGTGATATAGGCTTGAAAATGAAGAAAGAGTTTCTGGTCAGAGCTCTGTGTTTGTGTTAAATGATGACTGGACACACACATACACACACACAGATACACACAGACACACACACACATACACACACACACACACACACATACAAACACACACACACAGACACACCTGCTCCTAGAAATAAATATCATGGTTGCCACTGATAAAAAAAATTCTATGAACATTTCATATGATCCCCTTAAACATACAGAAAAAGTCATTTTCTTTCATTTTTTTCTACATTTCCAATAATGAATCCGGCTGAGGTTTTCCAAAGTCATCCTCATTTCAATCTTCAAACATGTCATGGGTGACCTAACAGGTGACCTTTTAACCCCTAAACACGTTAGCTGTACTGTTGTCGGCAGTCAACTACTTGACTGGTTACTGCATCTACAGCCTCTTCTTCAAGAGAGAACTAGCTAAATGTTGGATGGAAGCAATAAAATAAAAATCACAGAGGTGCTGCTGACTGGCAAGTCACACCTCCTTGTCAGAAATTTAGAAGTGAAAATGACTGTCGAGATTTGTACTTCACACACTTCACACATCATCATTCCCACAAACCTCTGCTGCTCAAAGCAACAAAACCATCTGTTAGGACACGAGGAGACAAAAGGAGTAACGTAAGGAGAGAGAAACAGAGAACAATAACAGCTGGCAGGGCTTACGAATTTCACCAGAGGATTTACTTCTGTGTGTGTGTGTGTGTGTGTGTGTGTGTGTGTGTGTGTGTGTGTGTGTGTGTGTGTGTGTGTGTGTGTGTGTGTGTGTGTGTGTGTGCGTGTAGTAAAACAAGGTGTGCATATGCTTGCATTGGTGAAAATCTTTTTGTAGTTATTTTAGGTTGAGCTGTTAGAAGATTAATCATTTTCACCCTGAAAATCATTAACCTTTGAGCTTATTACAACTCTCATGGGTCCACTGGAAGGTTTGTGAAGCTGAATCATCTTAATTGAGCCAAATTATCACACAACGGTGTGACTAAATAAAAAATGAAAAGCATTTTCAGAGAACATTAAATAGTCAGCCATCAAATAGAAACCAAAAGCAGCAGAGCCTGTTAAAATCAATGTGGTATGAGCAAGACTGAGAAACTAAAAAACCCCCTCAGAGACATGAAGGACACATGTCTGACTGTCCACCTCGTCCACAACAGACGATCTGAACAAATGACAACAGAGGAGGGACTAACAACGGTAGGTGGAGGAGGACGCAGTGGGTCAGGTAGAGGCAGGCTGACCCAGAGGTCCCACATGAGTTAGATTTGTTATAAAAAAAACACAAAGTCTTCACAGGTGTAGCAAAATTGTTTTTCATTCTTGTCCTCGTGCAGCGAGCATTTATGATTGAACCCAGACTATAATGGTTTACCTCAGCATCACCTCCTTCTTTACTGCGTACCGAGCTTTTTGTGCAGTCAGATCAACGTTGAACAGACTGACACACTCACGGCAATGGTATGATTCAAGTAAAGTGGAAAAACTGTGTCGAGGGCACAGAAAAGGACACTGAACAGAGGACAGAGAAGAAAATCACCGAATTTACCTGAAAAATACTGTCGATGTGACAGCAGCGAGGTCACGTGCTCGACTGTCAACCTGACCTTATTCTATTGAGCCATAATGATGCACCCCCCCACACACGCAGGCACCCACACTCACACTCACAGTCCCACAAACACAGACCCATACACACACATACACACACACCAAGACACACACAGAAAAAACTGTTAGCACAATGAAAAAGATACAGACAGAAGAGTCATAATTAAAATATTCTCTCCTAACAAGTGAAAGGTGTGAATCATGGACAGAAGGAGAATGAGAAAAGGATTCACTGAGGGAAGGTAAACCTGTCAGAGACAGACAGAAAAGGAGTGAGGAATAAAAAACAAGTTCAGACTTTAGATAGAAAACAGCACGAGTCCGTCCAAACACCCAGACAGATGGAGAGATAAGACTGTTGGTAAAAGATGTTCATTACTCCTGATAGAGGGAGGGAAGGAGAGATGGGTGGATGGAGGAAGAGATGGAGGGATGGATAGAGGGATAGATGATTGGATAGAGGGATGGATGGAGAGATGGGTGGATGGAGGGATCGATGGAGAGAGGGAGAGATGGGTGGATGGAGGAATGGATGGAGGGAGGGATGATTGGTTGGAGAGAAGGACTGGATAGAGGGGTGGATGGGTGGATAGATGGTGGATGGATGGCTGGATGGAGATAAACCAGACATAAAGGCCAAAATAAAAGCATCATTGCATTGTTATTATTGTGCCTGCCTGCCTGCCAGCCAGAGAGAGAGAGTATAAAAAGGATTTTCATTCATTCATTTTCATCAGGATCATTTTCAGACCGACTAACCCTGCCCAGAGCTGCATCTGAGGCCTGATCACATATCCCAGTTTGTAGTTTTTGGTAAATTACTCAGTTTTAAGAAATGTATGTAAAATTCACTGTGCTGAAAACAACTCTGTAACTTGTTTAAGTAAAAGTCATTTGAAACATTCATCCAACATCAGATAGTATCGAACTGCTCAGAAAACTAAACATGTCGGAGGAGCTGACAGAAAAGGTTCCTGCTGCAGTTCTCTCTGCGGTTCCTTCTGTTCTACACTTCAGCCTTGATTTCAGTAGGGAACCCTCTCATTTCCCAGCTCCCCCCAGGAGAACACGGAGGAGCTGGTGATGCCATGAGTCAAGTCTCCAGTGGGTCTGGGTCTCCTCCGGGCTGGACCTGCCTGGGATACCTCCTGAGGAAGACTTCAGGGAGGCATCCAGACCAAATTCCTCTCTGACTACCTCTAAGACATCTGAGCTCCTGCAGGACATCTGACCTTGTCACCTTCTTTAGAGCAACATAAACCTCCCAAACTGGCACTTTGTTGGTTATTCAATAAATTTTAGTTAGTTGCTGATTGTTTGTAAAGGCACAGAAGGTTCCTCGAACACGATGCTAATTTCTGTGATCTGGTAAAGCCTGTCCACTCCCAGATTCTTTGATTCGACACACAGGCGTCCTAATGAGCCCCGGTATCCCTCCCTCAATTACTACTTCGTTGCTCTTTTGTCAGCCTGTTCTGTAGCCTAGCAACCTACAATTAGCAAGGTGACTAAAGTGTACAACATGATGGCATGTTAGCTTCTTGAACATGTGAACCTGTCTTCCATCGGCCGCAGATGGGATTGAACGTGCACAAGGCTCTGCCGCTCAGCCGGCAAACAATCCCAGCTGTCAATCACGTCAGCTGGCAGACAGATCAAGTAACAGCTTTATAAAAGACACCCAGAACAAGAGAGACCCACTCATTCACCGATGATTGAAACATCCACTATAAATCTCTACTACCGACATTTGTGGTGCAAAGTTCGATGATCAGAAGTTGTTACAATCATTCAGTCATTAAGAGAACAAAATGTAACATTGAAAAAGATGTGAAATCAATCAATCAATCTTTTTGTACATAAAATGTAGCACAACATGTTTGCCATGATTAAAAGCAGCCCACGCCAGCATACATATCTTAGAAACATAAAAGGCATCTTATCTCTAAGAGACCCACAGGTTGGGCAATTTCCAGCCTTTAGTGGACATCTGATCTTTTGCTCCTCTTTCTGCCACAAAAAAGGCTGTAAACCGTGGAACAAGAGTCAAGAAGAGTTTCTCTCTGCTCCGTTTCAAGAGTTCAGAATCACGGACTCAAAATTTCCTCTGTTAAAAACAGAAATGTGGAAATACTTGAGGTGTTAAATTTAAGATACTGTACCTTGAAATTACCTTCCTGCTAGACAAGACATCCAAAAAGGAGTAGCGAACCGCTGATTCACGGTGCATCTGCTGCTGCTACGTCCCCCTGTGACATATTTGATGTAATATGTATCTGCCACACTGCAATCTCACACAGACAGCAGCAGCAGAGGAACCCAGTGGATTATTTTTCAAGAGCAGACGCATCAGAAGCTCGCTGGTCCTGTAGGAATGGAGATGGATCCTCAGACTTCCCCTTCAGTCAGCCTGGCTGTTCAGTTGCACAGCCAGTGGAGACATAAAACAACATCTGTGCTTCTCAACTCCAGACGATCACTTGTTTCTTTGTTTCTGTCGCGAGGATCTATTAGGAAGTAATATCACACATCTGAGCGTCTTGCCTGGGTTTTTTCTATCAGTGTCTGTTATAAACATCAGGCAGGAAACTGCTGCTCAATATTGCAGCACTTGAGATGAAGTGATTTTACAAACGCGCTGTTGCTGCATGCAGCTACAGTAGAGAAAACGTGCCTGCAGGTCTGATGACTTAAAAGTACTACTGACATGTTTATGTCTGGTTTTGTACCAGATGAGAGATAATGGCTCCCAGAGTTGCTGTAAACGTTACAAAAGAAAGAAAATAAAAAGAAAGCTTCTGTGGCCAGATACCTTTGAATGAGGCCTACTGTGACTCGTCTTCAATGTGTTATTTAACAGGAAATTAAATATTAACCAGGAGCTAAGAACAGTCGGACTCCAAACCCCCTGCGGATGGTGGGTAGTAAGACAATAACAGATTGAGGAAGAAGAAGAGGAAAAGTGTGAGAAGGAGTTGGATGTTAATAGGGATCATTAGCAGAATTCACATCTATAAAAGCTTTCAAAATATACAGGCTACACTGACTATCACATTTCACACACACACACACACACATGCGCACGCGTGAAGTGTGTGTGTATGTGCGCGCGCACACACTTCTCTGACCTCACTGGACTTTCCTATTGGCAGTAGCACCTCCACGAAGGCACAGAGCAGAGAAGAGTCACACAACTCACAGCCGGAGTTAAAAGTAGTCCATGTCACACCTACATTAACAATGCATATTGTACCTTTCACCACAACGTTAATTACCCTCCCTTATTCTTCCAGCTACACTTGGTGTTGTCATTCCAGCACTCATTGCTACACACCCAGAAAACATCACGGCCTTTGAGATGCCTCTGTTGTCATCCTGACACCTCTGTAGTTTCATTCAGGGCCTCAGAATGAAGGGGGTGGGGGGGCGACAAGACAGGCTTTTGAAGTTTCCTCTCCTCTATTTTGTCAGAGAGCGTTAACCAGGATGGAGGAGGAGCAGTGATGCAAGCTGGAGGTGATAGCTCCTAATTGGCTGCTTGGATGAGGAGGAGGAGGAGGGAAAAGAGGAGGGGATAGAGGTGCAGCAGAAGGAGAATGAGCAGGAGGAGGAGGGAGAGATGGATGAGGAGAAAGAGGAGGACACTACCACTTTTGGGACTTTAGGGAATAAATCTGCCAATTGAAAAAAGAGCAAATTTAAAAGCACCAACTCAGCCAAGGCTAAGCTCTGAGCTCTGCATTCTGGGGGCGGTCACAATCTAATAATCAAATATGCTGGAGTTACGTTCAGCAGCAGTGATTTGCACTGATGTCCACGCTGCAGAAGACAAGCAGCTCATGAACCAAACTACTGTCTGTTGATGATCCCGCTGTAGCTGCAAGGGTGTCGGCGAAGGTGCCGAGCTGCCGACACGTCCACCATTTCTCAGATGACAGAGGTCACTTGTGACACTCACAGCTGTGAAGATGGTTCAATATTTCACAAAAACATCTGTGCCCTTTGATCCTTTCAGGGCACTTGCAGAGTGAGGTGACTGTGGACCAGCAGCATTCAGTCACTCATAATGCAACAGTCCCTCTGCAGTAATAATGAAGGCAAAGAGCAGATAGTCAGCTGGGGAGTTTCTATCTTGGTCATCCTGGTGCAACAGTAGTGCAAAGATGTTCCAGCTTCTGTGGGGCTGTCATGAGTCCGGAGCTACTGAAGCAGCAGAAGCTTTTTGAGTTTAATAGAAGCAATTAAATATTCCAGACCTTCTGTACAACCTGAATATTCTATTACATCGGCAGCAAAGTATCAGACACACATGCACACACACAAAGAAAAGTTCCTTCAAATGTGTCTCTCCAACACATTTCCCAACACAACTGTCAGACACACAGGAGAGCGGAGGCCAGCTGTGGAGGAAGGGAGGAAATAAAGGGGTGCAAAACAACAGATAAAAGGGAGCAGTACTTTAAAGTAAAGTGAGAGAAAAGATAAACAGGATGAGTAGAGAAAGGCTGTGACGTCAGTGATTAACATGTCACGCAGCCGCTCACATGTCTCTACAATATTAATTACACTGTGTCACACACATGAATAATGGAAGAGTCCTATTTAACTAGACTGAATTATTTAGTAGCTTCTCGGCCTTGTGTGTGTGAGGATCAATAAACGCCAAACGCAGGTAATAAACTTCCAAAAAATAACCTGAAGGAAGAGACCTGAGCTTTTGTAAGTGTGTCCATGTGCGTGTGTTTAAACACTTTCCTTGGCCCAGTCAATGTTATAAATTTTGGCTAAAATCAGCCTTAAAAATGGTGAGGTCATGTTTAAGGCGAACAGCCGTGGTTCCAGACCGTGATGCTGTGGTTGTCTGGCTCTGAAGCACCGTCTGACCACAACAGCACCAGCAGCGCTCTCATTAGAAACGTCTGCTCTGATTCATACAGCTGCTCACCATTACGGCTCTTTCTAAACTAAAGGACCCCCCCCCACTCCCATTTACAAGCATTAAGGTGACACAGAAAACAACACCTTCATGTTTGTCACATAAAGATTTTGCTAGTTTTTGTTTGATATAATTTACTATCTGATATACACTCTTACTATTTTCTAATGTAGTTTCTTACTTTAATCTGTCATTTAGACATTAGAGACATTTATTAGTGTGTGTTTGCGCATGTGTGTGCATGTATGCATGTACCTGCAGGTACATGTCTGCGTGTGTATCTGCATGTGTGTGTTTCTCCCTGAGGTCACATAACCAAACAAATTCAGTGAAGAAGAAGCAGTGTGTTTGCCTGAGCACGGCAACCGACAATTAATCAGCCCCCACGAATGGGTGTAAAGTTAAGACTTCATTCATGAATAAATCACAGAGTCAATAACGGCTCTTTGTGTTGACGGTGACGGTGAAACTGGCAGATTTATTCCCTAATGAGGGAAGATACCAGGATGAGCAGGTCACATGACAGTGAATCCAACAGGTATCCAACCAGTGAATCCAACCTGTGAAGCTTTGTCTGAGATCTTAGCTGAAGTTACCTGTGCAACTTCAGCTTTGCCACCGATATGATCATGAAAATGTTCAGTCACAGACGAGGAGGGAGAGTTAAGCGCACATAATCTGCTCACTTGGGCGTGTACTATATTCCCTACATATCCATGAATCCTTGGAAGTGCTGGGCCGTGCACGATTATGCCCCGAACATTCCACCTTCGCCTCCCCCCTGCCCGACTCACAATTTCAGTTTGCATCTCGCCTTCCCGTTGCATCTGTAATCAGCTCGTTGGCTGGCTCAGTTACTCCCCAGCTCACCTGGAAAACGCAGCCATCACCACGGTGATTGTCTGAACGATTGGTCATTACTGTTGGAATAACCCCCCACACACACACACTCCCACATACCCGCACCCCCAAGAGCTGCAAAAACTTTCAGATTTCCATTAGCCATCTGCCTTTCCGGAACCATTTAGCCAAGGTGAAATTCGAAAGCCTCGACAGTTCAAAGGCCCGGCCATTAGCGCTGAGTAATCTGCTGCAAACAGCACATTTAAAGACAATCATGTCACACTTCTGAACATATTTGCAAAGCGCGCTTCACACAGAGCTCATACTGTATGAAATCTTCAAATGCGTTTCAAAATCTCGTTTGAATAATCAGATTGAAGCATATCCAGTATTTGTTTGGCCAGATGAGCACAGCAATCATCCGTGGGCTCTCCACAACTACTACTGTCTTTTTGAGTGCGTTTTTTTTATTTTGCTCTGCTGGATTTAATCTTTTTTTAAATAAATACAGAAGAAAAACTCATGTTCACGAGTCCTCCGATATCCCAGCCTGTCCTCCAGGGTGGCCCATCCTTTATCCCAGTGACATTCATTTTCAGTGTTGCACTTGGCATCCGATTAAGACCTTTGTGGAGGTTTAATTAGCCGAGTTGCTCGGCTGCGGCTGTCTGCACGCTGAATGAGGGCATGACAACAATTTCTTCAGGATGATGGCTTCACTGTCCTTCACAAACTCGCAGCGGCTGAAGAAGGAAAATTACGCAGCAGCTCGAGAGCAGAACGATAGGGCTGCTTTCACCACAGCGACTTAGTTCATGCGTTTCTTGATTAGCATCTTCTTTTGAAAATGTCTGTCTGCATTAAAGATGAGGTCTGAACCCAATATGAGCTGTTAGGAAATCTCCTGCTGATGCTGATGATATTCTCATCTGGAATAGGCTGCTTTTGGAGTCAGGTATTCATATTTCATATTATTTATTCTCTATCAAGCTGAAGTCATTTCTGTTGTAGTTGTTCCAGCTACAGGGACTACACCAGTCAGATGTATAGGCTGAAGTCGTAAAGTGAAGGATTTTACTTTTACTTTTACTGTAGCAACATAAACTTCATTTGGGCTTCATTTTGACTGATTTAAATGACTGACCTGCTGCATTCAAACTTTCATGTACACATCTTTGATCCACACAAAATTAGTACCAATATCTGAGACATTTCCTCAGACATTTCCAAATTAGAGACACTTTGAACAATGAAAAATGCTGGACTGAAGTGTTATTTGGATGTAATGGAGGCAGTCATGTTGCTGCTATTATTGTTAAATTATATTAGTTTCTGTGGTCGCGCTGGACCAATTACTGATGCTTTAGTGATGATTTATGGCTTTTCATGTTTGGAATGTATGAAAGTTGCTTCCGGATATGTACCAGAACGTGTATGCCTGTTGTTACTGCATGTGTGCCTCTGCATAATAGCTTCTGCTTTTACTCCTTTAGGCTTTGCTGAGTCTATAAGCGGAGCACATTGATGAATAATGAGGCTATTACGACCGTGGCAGACCACAGAGCATCGCCTGCTCGTTCAACACTGGACCCAGACTCAGGCTTTTCCTTCCATGGAAGCCTCCTACTGGAGAAACTGCAGCTCAGGGTTGACTTTAGAACTTCTGTTTGTCAATGTTTAGTCCATAAAACTGAAATACAAAGTCTGTGAGAGATCTCCTTTACTGCAAAAGCACCTTAATGTTTAAATGGCTGTTCATTTCTCTTTTTTTTCAAATTTATTTCTATATACCTAATATATTGGTGTTAAATATAAGAATAATTAACTTACCATTGGGAATCTTTGATGGATGATATAAATAAGATGAATGGAAGTAAAATCATGGGAGGTGTTGCATATATTCCACTACAGGTGAAACTTACTGAGAAAAACAAATGTTATAACTCGGCAGGATGACTGGCTGGAACTGATGTCTGAGCCCTGGTTGGATTAAGCAAAACCGCCCACGGTGAGAAGGTCTTAAATGTTGTCCTGGATACAAGACGATATCTGACCAGATTTCCAAACAGTTAATATTGTGACCTTTAGCCAAGGTCAAAGGAAAAAAAATGCAGAACTGCTTTTAAGTTTGACCTCTGACCCTGTCAGGTCACTCATGGAAAGACAAGCAAAGAATTCCCTTTGCTCTCTCTCTTCAGCCCCTTTTATAGAAAATCACCCTGCATTAATTTGAGGCTGACGGTAAAGCCAAAGAGTTTGGCCACAATTGCAAAGTGATGAATGGCTCTAAAGAAGAAGAATATTAAGTGGTTCTTTGTTCTTCTCGGTCTTCTGGCTCACTCTTTACATTCCCAGTGTGTTTTGCTTCTTACTAGCATCAACCTGAGCTCTCCAGTTTAGCTGTCAGCGAACAGGTGACGAGTGAGCGGTTCATTCAACTGCAAAGGTTTGTCAGCCTGAACTGGGCCTGAGCAGGTCCAGATGTAAACCCAAACACTTCACACATGAACACTTGAACATGTGAACACATGAACACATGCAGTGAGAAGCCACAGTAGGCAGATCAGCAGCTAGATCAGATATTAAGAGATGAGCGAGGCTTCTGCTCATTCAGTCAAGGACGAGGAAGACAGTGATTATAGAAAGAAAGATGGAGAAGAGAAGAAGAGAGACAGTGAAGGTGCAAAACAAACAAGTCTTCTCAAAGTGTTTGTTAGAGACACAATGTCTGCAATGTCTGTACTGATGCTGTAATCTGCTGATACCAGCGTTCAATTAGCATGAGACACAGCTCAAGGACCAACTGTCTAGACTCCTGTAAGGTTTGAAGATCCTGAAGCACCACAAGTTCATTTATATATTGTCACCTTCATATTACCCCGCTCATATTCTAAGAGTCAGTTAAAAGTCTTCATTTTAAAGCACTTGTCAAATTCAAGAACCTGAGAAGTCCTCGTCTCCACCGATGAGCCGATATACATTCATCAACACTCTGGCAGAGAGTCGATATTACAGAGGTGCATTTATATTGCATCAACAATTTCCAATTCAATTTGGCACTGATATAAACCCTATTTTGCTGGGCACAGATTCAAAGCCAAACAAACGCAGCAATTAAAGAAGCCACCATTTTAAAGGAAGATGAAAGTGCATGAAATCGCCATTCACGAATTACATCGTCTGTAGGTTTGGGGGGGGACTTTAATAACTGAAACATAAAGTGGTTGTAAAATGGAATTTTTTAAAATAGCTTTTAATATTATATTTCAAATTACATACAATAAGCCTGCATCTAATTTACTCGGATTAGTATTTTTATTCTCTTAAGGCACAGCAGATTTATTTTATCAACATTGCACCATATGTTCCAGTCAATTACATGATTTCTCTGACCCAAAACCACAATGGCTGCACGTGCATCTGGATCTGTTGGGGAATTTCATAGTTTAAAACACAAGCTGCTACCACTGCTCGCCTGCTGCTAATGCTCAGTAAGGGACTGCTCAGCATCACTGGAGATGAAGGTGCCTCCAAATTATGCTAAAATAAATGCCTTTACTATGTTCATTTACACAACTTATTGCTTCGTGTTAGCAGAACAAGATGCGTTGAGGCTGAAATGGAAAGAGTCAGATTAGCGGACATAAGCTCCTTTAACTTAGTCATTCACAATATTCATTTGCGAACTATTTAACATCGGTTTAAAATATAAAAACACTCTTTAACAGCATTGAGCAAGAAGCATTTAATTCTAGCTCAATGCCACATTTTGGAGTTCACAAATATGAGTGATAGGCTTCCTAAAGAGATGTTCTGTACCATATCGTACAAGATGCATGTTAGTGCATTCTAATATTATTGGAAATAGGACTGTAGAAGTGAAAAGCATCAGTATTCCAGCAACACACATGTCTCAGAACTTCTGGTGCCATTTCTGTGATGCATGAATAATGCATTTTTGTTTATGAGACCACAAAAAAAGAGACGACCGATGCAAATGCATCAAAGCCTCCACGAGGACTAAAATGATGGCGCTTCTCTTCTGCCACAGCCAGGCTACTTATTCAACAGGGCTGATGCTGAAAACAGGTGACGGTTGGAACAAAAAGCTCGGAGAGGAGGTGCAAAGTTGAAATGACTGTCCATCATCACCCGCTCTCAATCTGCATGTGCTCCTGCGGGGGGGTATCTGACTGGCGCTGACTCAGAGGCTGGAATGACAGATTGTTTAAGCTGTCTGTGCCTCAGACTTACTGTAGGAGTACAGCGGGACTATAAATGTTTGATCTAACTCTGACTCTTCCTTGGAGGAGTCAGTTTGTCAGATATGAAGAGGCAATATTAAATATTGATGTAGTTAAATGTCCTGTGGTCACCTTTCAAATATGGGATTCTTTTTGAACAGTAAACCTCATCAACGTCATCTCAGGAAAGAGGCCCATCAGGCGAGGGGTGAAACATTAACAACATCCACTTGGCTCGATTTTAGCTCATTATAGAGAAGAGGTTTTACTCCACGGCCGTTAAAAACAAAGCAACCTGAAGGCCAATTAATGGTGGCCTGTTCCCAAATGCATGTCTGTGGGAGGAAGCTGAATTGCCTGGAAAGAACTGACACAGCCATGTGTGACCATGTGACCACAGCAAGGAAACATGTAATCCTTACATGTTTATGTAAGAATTGGTCATCTGCTCCCAGATATCATCAATGAAGAATCCCTCCACGGGAGCCCATTCTCGTTTTTGTCTCTGCAAACACACCTTTCGCCTGTAGAATCACTGTCAACAAAGACACATTCCTCTGATTATGTGTCTCTGCATTAGCACTTACAAATCCATTCCCTCCATTCCTTTCACGCTCATCTTCTGATCCCTCCATCTCTCTCATTCCTCCCTCTACGGCCCACTTCTCCACAGAGGGTATGGTGGCAGTGGCTTCAATAATTCACTCCCCCTCAGAACAGGTTGTGTTAGCATTGCAGGGTGCTGCAGGCGAGAATAGAGAGGCCGCGGAAGAAAGATTAAAAACAAGAAGGAATGAAGAATGAAGTCAAAATGGATGAAGACTTTAAATACAAAGACGAAGAAAAAAGTGCAGCAGAGGAGAAAACCCTCTGTGGGTAATCACAAAGTAGGAAAACAAAAAAGGCTAAACTGTTAAAGTGCAACTAGCCTGCTTTTTCCCGTTTTTCTTCGAGAAATTGAAAAAGGTAACATCATGAAGAGAAAAGAGAAGGATGTTGATTTGTGCGTAAGGAGAGACAAAGAAAGTGAGGAACAGCTTGACCTCTGTGAGCTCTTCCAGGTTTCTAGCCATGTCCCCATGTGTGTTCCACACGCCAATATTTTCATTTTTAATCACCCAAATTTCTCTAGTGACAAGTAAAAATGAAAACATCACATTTGTAGAAGCTCTGTTGCTGCTCCTGTACACCAGAGCGGATGAGCTTCAGACTTTGTTTCTATGTTAAGCTACACAACATTTTGGGGTTTTGATTTGACTAGAATTCTCTTGAACAGCCGTGACACAATAAAGCAAAATGTTTAAAACAAGTGCCTCGGGCCTTTCAAACATAATTTGGGCTGATGCTCGCAAAGTTTGGGTTGCTCTCGCCTTCCCACCTTCTCTGGCTGCCTCACGCAGACTTGTTCCCTCAGCTTTGCTCCCTTTATTTGAGTTCCATGTCGGTTTAGCTCTCCATCTCCAGGGAAGCCTTTCTTCTTTCAGCTGCCCTGGATCTGGCCCTGCCCTTTTCAATGCCACTGTGCCACACTGTGGATAATATTAGCTTTGCCCTCTGCCGCCAGCTGACACTACATTTATTTGTCTTTTTTTGTTAGTTCATCACTGAAAAAGAGGGCTACCAATCCAGATGTTGCAAAGGTGGACACCACAGCTGCACAGAAAAACTTCCTGTCTTCAGTTTGGCTGATAAACCCTGAAGTCCATCTGTGGTTTCACCGAGACTGCAAAATTTACCTGATAGATTAACTTAAAAGAACCAGCTCGGATGGAAAATGTCTGGAGAACTGATTTCCTGTGTCAGTAACCAGGGCCTGACGGAGCCACGGGTATCACACTGATTGACTCGGAATCAAATTTCACGCATCTGGAAATTCAATGGAAGGCTTCCGTTTGTTTCACTCTGTCCTCAAACAGCTTTCTGAACCTTCGCATCTCAATAGCATCTCTGTCTCACAAGATCATGATGAGACGAGTTGACATCTGTTGCTCAGCATCATCTAAACGCACATTCCGTTCATTTGGTTTAGGCTGCACAATTTCCCATCATTCTCTCTGCCTCCACTGCAGCCCTGCCTAAGTGCTACTTCCTGCAGCTAAGTCCCTCCCACACCAGCACCAACCTGGTGTTGTGACCCTAACCCAAAGATCTCATTCACTAAATGATAAAGGATCTTCTCAAGTGAGTCTTTATCTCTGAATTCGCATCATAAAGATCTTCACATATTTCAGGAATAATCCACAGGTGTGTTATTAGCCAAGCTGCTGCTACACTTGTTGAAGGAATGCACACCGGCAGTAAATAGGGTCAGCCAAGTTAAACACCAGCAGATGGTCCAATTTGTCACGGAGGGATGAGCCGAGGGTGGAGCTGCGATTAACACCTGACGACAAACACAACACGACAGCTGGCTGAACTGCAGCTGGACCGAGGAGCCTTTTCCATCTCTTCCCACAGATGTCCGGCCTCACCTCTTCATTCTCTCCCTGTCTGCAGGTTTCAATAGCAGCTCATGTCCTATATGTGCACTCTAACTGAGGTGGGTGGGTGCTTGCACTGAAATCAGTGGATGAGAGCAAGATGATGACAGGGCATCGGTAGAGAGAAGCGTCGGATGATGGCAGGAAGGTTGCAAGGAGGCAAGGAAAATGTGATGAGGAGAGGTAAAGAGGCATAACTGCGAGAGTTTGGATAAAAACTGAGAATTAGAAGTGAATGGAGGATGTAAAGTACAGAATGGGTGCATTTTTGCCCCTGTTTGACACGTTAAGGGTAGCTTTATGGATGGCTGAGGAGGAAAAGAGGATCAGTGAGAGGAAAGGAAGGGAGGAAGATGACAAGAACATCTTTCTTGACAGGTACAAGTTCAGTCGATGGGTGAAGACAACCTTAAGGAGGTTGGGGGGGGGGGGGGGGGGGGGGTAGCGGAGGAGAAGGATTGGGATGTGCAGCTTTTGGCAGGTAAATTTCTTCCCCGACAGTGAGGGGACTTTTAACATATCCAACAGATTATAGCGATCTCCTCTGAGCCAGCCGAGACGCATGCAAATGTGGGCAAAGTGTGAGAAGCAGCAAGCCAAACATTTCAAAAATTGAAAGTGGCTTTTTTATAACCCAAAACATCTTGAGTACAAGAGCAGAGAGCAGCCTGCTGCTGAGGATGAACAAGAATGGGAAAGTGAGAGGATGAGATCTGCAAGAAGCACACATTGTTGAATTATTAAGGCTGGATGTGTGTAGAAGCATAAGATAGATTTCCAGTGTTGATCCCTTCACACTGTCAGAAGTTTTGTTGGACCTGACCGATACAGTTTGGGGTAGGGTGCCCCCCCCAGAAACATATAAATAGACTTTCAGGCTCTGCTATGTGTAGGAAACTGGTCCATAGGAAAATTCCCAATGCTCAAAGGAAAATATGGCTGCTTATCTGCACCAGGCTGAGTGAATGTTCAGGGTTCCATCATCTCTATCCCTGACATCTAG
This sequence comes from Takifugu flavidus, assembly GCF_003711565.1. Taxonomy (NCBI): domain Eukaryota; kingdom Metazoa; phylum Chordata; class Actinopteri; order Tetraodontiformes; family Tetraodontidae; genus Takifugu; species Takifugu flavidus. Next base: position 5,965,334 of record NC_079521.1, read on the forward strand.
TCCATGATTACATCCACCTTCACCTCTTCAGGATCCTGAAGTCAGGAGGTTTCTGTACTAGGTCATTGTGCCTTTGTTTTATCTACCAAATTGTTTGGCAGGATTTCAAATTTTATTTTGTGAAGAAACAGGACAAAAAATCTTCTCTTCTTCTCAAGTAACACAAACAAAAGAGCAAAAACATTAAAGTGGCCTTTTTGCGAGATAATCAAACTTTTGAATGTCCAGTATTTGGACCAGATTATTGGTCCTCCTTCAATCTTTAATGTCCGCTCTTTTACTGTGTAGACCAGGGGTGGGCAAACATTTTGATTCGTGGGCCACAATGGGTTCTAACATTTGACAAAGGGGCCGGACCAGGAGCAGATGGATGGATGGAGTGCTTTGGTAACCTCACCTCATTGGAGAAAAAATACACATCTTGGGATATGGAGAAAACATGTGCTTTAATTTCAAATGAAAATGAAGAGAAGCATTACAACAAAATATCTGACTTTGGAATGAGTCTTAAAACACTTAAAATCAAATGAATAAAATGTGCCTTTTTAAAAAAAAATTAATAACCATTTCTATTTTAAAGCACTGAAAGTTCTGTTATCCTTCAGGATATCACCATCACTCTCCTCCTGACTGTCTTTTTTCTAGTGGGAAAACACCAGAATTGCAGTGAAAATTTAACATTAACAAGGTTTATTCATTTAATTTTTCAAGTTTGGCGGGCCGGATTAAAACGTTTAACGGGCCGCGTGTGGCCCCCGGGCCTTAGTTTGCCCATGCCTGGTGTAGACTGATGTGTGTGTAGACTTTAAATCTAGTCTGTGTTTTTACATCATTTAACCGGAGAGACCCTGTTAGAACTTGTCAAACTGAGAACATTAAACCAGTATGAATTGTTTAAAAGTTTGAAATTTGAAATTGTCACAGCTCCATTCCCCCAGTTCCCCAGTTCCCTCCCGTCCCTCTGCTTCAGTAATTTTCCACTCTCCCTGCCTCTGCTCCACTCTACCTGCCAGCCACTCCCACCCCATCAGCTCAACTCCACTCACCTGCAAGCACAGCTGCAGCTTATTCCCAATCAGCCCTGCTTATAAGCCTCCCCTGCACTCTCACTCCTAGCCAGATTGTTCCTCCTTCCATGCAAGACTCTCCAGCACTTCTTACCTGCCTGACCTCCTGTTGCTGACCTGTTTGCCTCTGACCTGCCTGCACCCCCTGTCTCCTGGTAAACTCACCAGCCTTCCGTCCCTGACCACGACTTCTGCATGCTCTGGCTTTGTCAGGACTTTTAATAATTCTGATGCCTTCACCAGCTCCTTACATGAATCCATCACACCTAACCTTAACTAAACACAATTCTGAAAGCCTCTGGGTCCTCACATTCCAAAAATGTCCTCATCTGTTCTGGATAACATGAACAGGAACATACACACACTTCAAATCATATACGAACTAAAATACACCCACACATCAGCAGTAAATTGTGAATAATAACAAGTTACTTCTCTGTCCAAATGTGTGATGTCGAGTGGGACAGAGACTACACAGAGAGTGGGTGAGCATGAGGTAATGATCCACACATTCAGCGGAGGGTAAACTAGGCAGGAGCTGTTCGAGCATTTGTGTGTGGGCTACCGTGTGCATGTGGATGTGACCTGTATCATTATTCCAGAGTGAAGCACAAAGACAAGAAGGAACACAAGCGAGCGACTGCTCATATTTAATGACGTTGAACAGAAGTATTCTCTGAAGCTAATAACTACCTACAACATTGGCTTATGGGGTACAAGAGGCAGAAACAGTCTCAACACAGAACATCTTCACCCAAAACAAAGGAAATTCCATCTCATGTCTGTCAAACCTCCAGGGTGGCAAGCTACACACTCTCACCCGCTGCCACCTGCCTATTCATGGTTCAAAGCGCAACTTGTGGGAAGTGAGGTGATGAATCAGGCCTCCCAGGACATTGTCTTAGCGCTCTTATCTCACGGCTGCAGGTTGCAATGTGAGTTAACATGAGCCAGAGGACATTAGAGCCACTGACCTGCGGGTTAATAGAAGTGTTGTCATGCTTTCGTATCAGTCACTTACACTGCATACATACAGTGTGCAGATTGTTTCACTGGAAGGAAACTGAAGCACCTGAAGGGAAGACATTAATGATGAACCGCAACAACAAGGCCCTTCAGACTGGTAGCTACACAAACACTACCTTGTTACCATCTGGCTATCTGATGGATGGAAAGTAGGTAACATCAGGACAATTTAGGTTTAAAAAGCGCCCTATGTTCATTACAGATTTCTGAGTTCAGAGTTCCTCTGAATGCAGCACCATTCCAAGGACTATTCATACACATCAGAGAGGATTTAATCAATTCAGCCACTGAAGGCAGTCACTTCCAGGTATTGTACATCAAGTCAGGCCATTAGACAGCAGCAAAATATGTGCAACTACACACACCTAAGTTACACGGCTTTCAGGAAAACAGAAGTTAGAGGACAATTGTGAGAACTGGCAGAGCAGCTCGGCTGCAGGTCCATATTCACAAGATCTCTCACCTCGATGCTGAAAAAAGTGGTAGGACATACTGGGAATTAGCACAGGGCCCAATATTATAACCTAATGTTCCTGTTTACTTTATCACATTCAGACAGATCTTACTCTAGTCCCACTTTCAATCTGAATCCTTATCTTCTGGTTTAAAAGCTACATCACACATAGCTACATCACCTCATTGGTGTTGATTGGGAAATGCGTTAGGCGTCCTCACAGGACATCGATCCATCACTCGACACCACATCACAACTGACCTACATGTTGGGCTACATAAATGCTAACAGAAATGTTAAACCTCACCTTTAGTAGTTTTAACCTCACAGCTCATCTGCAAGGTAGAGTTCACAATTCAATCCAATCCAATTAATCTTTATTCTTCAATGCCTCTTACAATTAAAATTGTCTCTAGGTTCTTTACAGAAACAGGGCCTGGCCCCAACAAGCTACTGTGATGAGAAAATCACTTTAATAGAATGAAAATCCATCCATCCATCTATCCATCTATACACCGATCATCCATCCCTCCCTCCCTCCCCATTGTATCTTGTTATCTGCACAGCAAAAAGACCGACATGCTTGTAAGTGTGTATTTGTGTGTGTCCCTGTGAGTACAGTAAGAATATAAATAAAACAAACAGGTAACAAGGAGGAGGAGGAAGAGGAGAGTTGGTGTTTGATTGTAGGAGGTAAAAAACACATTCTCTTCACCTCTGGCTTAATGCTTCAGTCTCTTTC